>NW_008805071.1:0-625722 GCF_000004825.1 Heterostelium album PN500 | reverse complement strand
GTATTTCGGGACTGTTTGATATATCTATCGATGAAGATATTGAACTATTTACATATGATGAAGAAGATGATAAAGATGATGAAGTCGATGAATTTGATCTCGTGGATGAACGTGTTTGAGGTATTATTGCAATACAATCATTATCGTCATCGTCTAAAGAAATTGCATTATTATAATTATTGTTGTTGTTGTTGTTATAGTTATTGTTGTTATTCTCATTTTCATCATCATCATCTATATTATTATATTCAATTGAATTTACAATTGTTTGACTATTATTATTATTATTATTATTATTATCTATTTGATTATCATCATTACTATATCTTAGAGGTGCAATATCTTCATTTTCCGCTTCATCTAAATCTCTGTGTTTATGACTTTTCTTTTTCTTTTTAGTCTTTGCGCTGGCAGGTCTACCTTTTCTCTTTGCTGACTTTGTTTCCTTTACGAATGATTCACTGTACGATTCTTCTTCCTCTTCCTCAGCCATCATTCTATCGACATCAGCCTCTGACAATGCACCTCTATATTGAAACACAGGAATATAGTCATCTGATTTATCCATTCTTTCTTAACTTAACATAAACCAATAAATTATATTCTATTATTATATCTTAATAAACTAATACTTGGTACTAATACTAATAAATAATCATAAACAAAATATGTTTTTTTTTTTTTTTTTAAAAAACTTATTTGAAAAAAAGGTGGCTCGAATCATCATTCATTGATTTTATAATTTAATTCAAGTCATCACCTTCCTGAATTTAATTCATTTGCAAATGAGAAACTGACTGATTGATTGAAGCGGGCTTGCACTTACCAAATAAAAAAAAAAAAAAAGTTTATATTATTTTTATAAATATATCAATTATGTTTTATTTTTGATATTGATCCATGTCTGAATGATTCTCACTATCTTGAGAGAGTTCAATTGAATGTTTCAGTTGTCGATGCATAGGTATGTGACTTTGTGATAGTTTGATTGGTTGAACGAGGATGGTGGCGAGTGTAAACCATACTATTGTGACTGAGAATACAACAGAGTAGCCCAACTTTCTAGATTCGATGTTGTCGAGGATGAATCCTGTTATCAATGGTGAGAGTGCTTGTGGAATAACCATGGTCTGATGCCAGATCGCCAGATCCTTAGCAATGTCTGCGTTCTCTGGCAAACAATCGAGCGCCAACGCCCAATCCACTGCTTGATAGGCACCGTAGCCCACACCGAAAATACCGGCGAGGATCATCACCAGCAACAACGAGGGGTTGAAACTGATCACCAGGAATCCAACGATACACGCCGACATTGTTCCACACGAAACGTAGACCATTACTTTGCGACCGAATCGATTCGAGAGCGGACTGGCAATGAGTGAGGCCGGCACCGACGTGACTACGATAATACACAGCAAGACACTGGTGTAGGCAGCGGCATTCTCTACCTTTATGACATCGGACAGGTAGTATTGAAAGTATGGGAGCACCGCATAGACACCCATCTCCTGGATGAATCGGGTAATCATCACCCAATAGAAATTTCTATAGAGATGCGATGGCAGATAGAACGACTTGAAGAATCGCTTCACAGTGAGTCGCGGTACATATCCCTTTTGCTGGTGCTCTCTAACACCGAAAACCGTTGGCATCGAACAACCGATGATCAACACCATCAAATAGCAATACAGACTGAAAAGAGGTGGTTTATCCTCATTCTTGGTGCCAATTAGCAACAGTCCCGTACCGCCCAGTCCCACCAAGTTGCCGAGCGCATTGGCAAACGCCAGGAATCCCGAGGCATTTCCATACTTTTCGTTGGGGACCATGTCAGGCATCAGCCCAGAGAACGGTCCACCCGCCCAATTCATTCCGAATTGCATCGCCATCAACAACGCTGTGAAAATCACAATATTTTTACCGGCGAATGAAAGCAGCAGAAGCGATGCGCCACACACTAGAATACCGCTCAAAATGAATGGACGACGTCGTCCGAACCGACTTTGAGAGTGGTCCGACAGCCAACCGGCCAGCGGCGACACTATCACCGAAACTATAATACCGAATACCGGCAGCAAAGCCGTGTAGAAATCCTTGAGTTTCTCACCGCCCATATAATACAGTTGACTTGGCCAAACGATCGAGATGACCGCACTCATCACTGCACTACTTCCAAACCAAAACGAAGTCAAACATATATAAAACTTTATCAGCTGCCAACGTCCAGTCGGCAGACTCTTTGCTGGCGTACCATCGCTATTGTACGCGCCACTCTTTCCATCGCCATCATAGTCGTCATCCTCTATAAACTGTATATCTTTCATAACAAATTCTTCTCCTCTATTATTTTCATCATGAATACTATCATTATCTAAAAACAATAATGTTATATATTAATAAAAGATCAAACAAACAAACTTCAATTTCAAAAAACAAAATGCTACCTTTAAGTGATGAATCATCGTCAAATGCAGAAGCAAGCGATGATCGTAATAACGAATGTTCCGGTGAATGTGCACTGTCTACCAATGAAATAACATGATTATCTGAAATACTTCCTATTTTCTTTTCATATCCATCGTCGTCGAATGTAAAATCTCCTGATTCTATCATTTTTTACTTTATATATTTTATATTTTATTTTGGTTATATATTGTTATTATTATTATTATTTATACAATTTTTATTACTATTATTATTATTTAACTATTATTATTCAGCATGTTGATATTTGATTTTTTCACCAATCAAATCAATTTAAGTTTTACTTTTCTTTTATTTTCTTTTCTTGTTTTGTTTTGTTTTAATTAATAATACTAAAATTTACAATGAGTATGAATATGATTATTATTTGTATAATAATAATAATATATAACTGTGTGTTACTTTTTTTTTTAAATACTAAAATTGAATGATAATGATATCTATCATTTCATTCTAAAAATAAATAAAGAAGATAATACAAAAAACTGCCGACACCACCTCAGCACCATCAATTTGCTTTGGTGTTTGAATAAAAAAAATAAGATTTTTTCAAACCCCCATTAGAAATTTTTAAAATTTTTTGTGTTATGTAATTTGTTTTATTTAAAAACTATCTTTTCCAAAACCCCTAGGGGTTTTTCACAACCACAATCGAGATTTTAAAACAATTTTTGATTTTGAAGATTCATCTGAAAATATCATTTTTTAAAATTCTGATTAATTTTTAAAATATTTTATATTGATATTTATTATTTAGCATTATCATACACTGATTTGATTTGTTAATATACTTGCTTTCTCAATTCTTTTGTAAATGTTTTATATCTTGTTCTTTTACAGAGATACACCAATTTAGTTGTGGAACAAGTGTTTGCTCGTCATCGAATACTTTGACAGAGTAGTGACCACCGTACAACTTTGAAGCGTATTCAGTTCCGTTGTCATCGATAATCACGTCCAATTCGACGAATCCAGTGGCAACGTCTTGAGTTTCGACGAATGGCCATTCCGACTTTTCATTTACCCTGATTGAGACTGCGTGTTTGTAGTCGCCGTACCATTTGCCTTCTGGTGAGAACACGGTGAATACGGTGATCCACCCGGACAACCAGGTCGGTCCCGATCCACCGCCGATATGATTGGCAATGCGATTCCACCAATCGAGAAGATCTTCGTCTAGATAGCCATCGTCATTCACCGATTCGCCGCTAACCGAACGAATGAATTGATCGAGAATCGGTAGTAACATCGCCGACCATTTACTCATCAGCTTCTGCTCGCCGACATCAAACTCCACCAGCCGCTGAGCTTTATCTTTCAGTGATTTCCAATCTTCTACCGATCCAAGCATGGTTACTGCTGACAATCCACAGCGTAGTGAGTATTTGAAATTATAGTATTTCTTCATTGTCGCCATGAGACAGACCGCTCCAACAATTCTATCGTTGTAGGTTGTCGTTGAGAATGATGGCATTGACCAATCTCTTATCGACGGATCTTTAATGTTGCGGGAAATCAAATCGGTCATTGCCAGAGTCATTTCGTCGTAGGGAGCATTGAATAGCGTCGCATTGGCAACAACCTCCAGATCTTTCTTGCCTTGGAAATCGACGAGTTTCTCTCGGAGCTGTTCAGAGTTTGCATTCAAATAGAATGAGAATTGTGTCATTATCGCTATCCAAACGTCGTCTGGTCTAATGACAAGTTTATGATGTTGGGAATACGCGTAGAAAGCTGATTGTACAAATGAATTTCTTCCAATGAAAAAGTGATTCTTCGCATCATCTACTTCGATACTCGATTTCAATGGAACATACAATGGTTCCGGTACTTTCTCAACTTCATATTTGGATGTTGGTTTTTTTAGATGTTCGGTGTGGTTGAACTCACTGAGCTTTGAAACCTTCTCACGATGCTCTATAATTTCAAATGAAGTTGATTTTACATCTGAACTTAAATTTTTATAATAATGTGACATATTTTTAACTATCTATTGTCTTTTTCTTTTTAACTATCAAAAATAAAAAAATGATTATTTATAAAAAAACAAAAATCTATCTATCAGCATTCTTTCTTTAAAAATTCTACTTTACAAATAAGGCTTTTTCAACCAAAATTAGATTAAATTTTTTTGAACTTTCTGTTTAAAATTATTTTCAAATAAATTAAATTACATAAAGACATTTAATATCTTTTTTATTTTATATTTTTAATTGTTTTCTAATAATATATAGAAATATATATATATTAACAAATAACTAAATAATACAAATAATATAATAAAATAAAATAAATAAATTTAACAAAAAAAAATATAGAAACAAAAGAAAACATAAATAAAATATTATTATAACAAACTACTTTTAATTACTTCAATCTATTAATATTTAAAATCTTAAAAAAAAAGATTTAACAAAAAAAAAACAAAAAGGAATGTCACAATATTTTAAAAATATGAGTAGTGATGTAAAATCAATTAGTTTTGATGTTACTGGTAAGCATGATAGTTTCAAACCGACAAATGAATTTGATTATGGTGAAGATTTCAGAAAGGAACAATTCAAAACGAAAATGGAGAAACCTAATCAAGTACCGCTTATGAGTAGTATCGATAGTAGCGACAAGAAGAATCATCTATATATTGGTCCGAATTCATTTGTGAAATCATGTATACTTGCATACTCTGACCATCATAGAATCGTACTGAGACCCGATGATATATGGATTTCGATAATGACACAATTCTCATTCTATTTGAATGCAAACTCTGAACAGCTCCGAGAGAAACTCGTCGATTTCCAAGGCAAGAAAGAACTGACTGTCTCTGCCAATGCATCACTGTTCAGTGCACCGTACGACGATATGACTCTGGCAATGACCGATTTAATCGCCAAGAACATTAAGGATCCGTCGATAAGAGATTGGTCAATGCCATCATTCTCAACGACAACCTATAACGATAGAATTGTTGGAGCGGTCTGTCTCATGGCGACAATGAAGAATTTCTTTCAATTTAAATATCAACTCTGTTGTGGATTGCCATCGGTAACCCTGCTCGGTTCGGTAGAAGATTGGAAATCACTGAAAGATAAAGCTCAGCGTCTGGTGGAGTTTGATGTCGGCGAGCAGAAGCTGATGAGTAAATGGTCGGCGATGTTACTACCGATTCTCGATCAATTCATTCAATCGGTTAATGGAAAACCAGATATTAGCTGGTGGAATAGAATTGCCAATTATGTTGGTGGTGGATCTGGACCGACTTGGCTGTCGGGATGGATCACAGCATTCACTGTCTTCTCTCCGGAGGGCGTGTGGCTTGGTGACAAAAAGAAAATCTTTTCAATGAACGATGCCACACATTTAACTAGTTTCGAGTGGTGTTTTATTGATACTCAAGATATGGCATGTGGATTCGTCGAGTTGGATGTGATTATCGATGACAACGGAACTGAATATAAATCAAAGCTCTACGGTGGTCATTACACAGTCAAAGTTTTCGATAGCAACCAAACACTGGTTCCACAGCTTAATTGGTGTATCACAGTTTCAGATCAAGATATAAAATTATTAAAAAAGTGAAAAAAGTATCAACAAATGAAGATTTCTATATTCTTTTAATTCCTTTTTTTTTTAAAAGAAATCTCATTTCAATGTATAAAGTTAAATTGCTAAATAAATAAAAAAGATTTATTCTTTGTCTAACACTCTATCTATTCTCAATAATATTAGAGTGTTAAACAAAGAATCTTTATTGTTTTAATTAAAACTAGAAAAAGGGTTCGAAATTTTATAGTTATAAGAATACCTATTTTATTTAGTTAATTTAAAATCTAGGGCGTCATAATGTTTTGGTGGACTGCATCCATATATTTAACAACCTCTTCCGCAAGTCCAACGATGACTCCAACAACCTCCGAAATTTACAGTCTTTTCACATGAAACTGAATCCACTCCATTTGGTTGACCTTTTAATTTTTAAATTATTAATTAGAAAATAAAAAAGAAAAATGAAAGAATCAAATAAAAAATGAATAGATATATTTACAATTATGACCACCTTGAGAAAGTCCATTTAAGAACATATCTCTGTTGTGTGTTGGACTGAAATGGCAGGCGTTTGAACATAGGTAGTAGCACCTTCCACCTCTATCACTGACGGCACTGCAAGCGGTATCACAAGCAAGAGATACATGGGCTACACAAAATACCAAAACCATACAAATAAATAATTTATTCATTTTTATATAATAATAATTAATTGATTGTGAAATATAAATATAATTAATATTAGAATATTATATGTATATAATAATAGTTTTGTATTTATAGCTTGTCAACTTCAGCCATTCCTTTTATTCATTATTTTCCTAGTCTTCTCATCCAATCCCATGCCATCCTGAACTAAGATTGTATACATCTATCAATCTATATATTAATTATTAAATTTTACAAATTGAATGTATAGAAATCGAAAAATATAAATCTGTTTTTACAAAACTATTTTGATTGGTGGTTTACTAGTTATTTGAATCATAATATGTTTAATTCCACCCCCAAATTTTAATTTTTTCCATCTGTCATTGAATGGAATTAAACATATGAAATGGGTAAGAGTAGTGGTAATGTGCTAATATATATAGTCTAATCAATCAAATGCAACTATTATAATATAAAATAATCTAATCTCTATAGGTAGTGCATATCAACTATATTATAATGGTGTGGTCTATTAATATAGATATTTTATTGTCACAACCCCAAAATATTACTAAATACGATTCTATAATGTGATTTTGTAATGAATATTACATTTATAATTAATATACAGAATTGTATATAACCCACACACATTCACACTTGTCTTTTTTTTAATTTTTATGAAATTTCAAAATAATACATTATTAATATAAAATTAAATCTATGCTATATATATTTAAAAAAAAATATAATTTTAATAGTAAAAAACAAAAAAATAAAGTTCAATTGACATTTATTGATGGCGATTAGTTTTCTCAAAAAGGACAATCATCATTGTTGTTGTGATCATCAGTCATAAAAAAAAAAAATCCTTAATTCCGATGTTTTGGTTTCGAAACACTTATTCAAAAAAAACTTTAATATTTAAATAAATAAAAAGAGTATACGTAAATTTCATTAAACTATTGGGTTTGACCAAAAAAAAATGAAAAGAAAGAAAAGAAATCAAACTTTGATTAAAATCAATTCAAATATTTTTGAACCTCTATATTTATCTATTTATCTACTTTAATTAACAATAAATATAAATAGAATAGAATAAATAATTTTATCTTTTAATTTAACTAGATAAATAAGGAATCCGAAACCATTCAACATTGAGGTGATATTTCAAATATATTAGGTAAGAATAAAAGAAATCAAAATTGTTTTTGTGAACTTGTTTTATAACTTTGATTAATTGGTTGATTAGTCCTTTAAAAGGTTATAATTGTTTTAAAATAATTTGTTATTTGATTTTTAATTCTTTCATATCCAGGGAAGAGTTTAAACACACAATTTAGTTTGAAAAGTTAAAGAACAATTGTTTTCATTGCTTTATCATTTTTTTTTTAAACGATCACCTTTTTTACATAAATGCAAAAAAAAAAAAAGACACAAAAAAGTGTCTATAGGGTCATAATGAGTTCTTTGTTTTTAGAAAAAAATTATTGATCACAATGTGTGGTGGTGTTTGGAAAAAGCAAACAAGATATTCATAGATTTTCAGATTACCAAAAACAAGAGGAATCCGGATCATTTCATTTACATTTTTTTTTACAATTTTAGCAATAGACAGATAGATAGATAGATAATTAGTTAGTAGAAAAGTAATATTTTATTTGTACATAAAGCAAGCAATCAATCAAAAGTGTTTGAAAACTTTGATTATATTCTATATATCTAATATCTACACACACACTCACCACACACTCACCACACTCTTACTTTCTTTTACACTTGTTTTTTAAAACAACAAACAAACAAACACTTCTAATCACATCACAGCTATAACATCGAAAACGATCACTTTCAAGTTCATTTAAACTGAAAATCATCTTTATATTAATCTATTCATATTAATTCGATTATATTTAACTAATATATAACTTTCTTATCTAAAAATAGTTGTTAAAGATTGATTGAGTAGTAGTAGTAGTAGTTTTTTATTATTTATTTATATATTGTTTATTTATATTAATATTATTATATAACAAATGTTATCGGACGATATTGGTTTAGATACATTTAATAATAGTAAGAAATATTCAGATAATGTACCACTCTTAAGAAGAAGTGGTGGCAGCGGTGAAGAGGGTGACCATGAAACGTCACAGCCAACATACGGATCGACACCCACCAAGTATGTAGCGATGCGTAAACTTACATTGGGAGAAAAGATATCGTATGGTCTTGGTGAAGGTGGTCTTTCAATCTATCAGGTCATCAAAGGTTTCTTCTTGAATACATTCTTGCTGTCGGTCGCTAAAATGGATCCACTCTATTCAGCACTCATTCTTTTCACAACAAAAGCAGTCGATGCATTTTCAGATATTTTCGTTGGATCACTCTCCGACCGTACCAAATCACGTTGGGGTAGACGTCGTGTTTGGATTCTCTTCGGAGCATTACCATTAGCATGTCTTTATTGT
Organism: Heterostelium album PN500; assembly: GCF_000004825.1. NCBI lineage: Eukaryota > Evosea > Eumycetozoa > Acytosteliales > Acytosteliaceae > Heterostelium > Heterostelium album. The sequence goes on along the minus strand of NW_008805071.1, from coordinate 616,570 downwards.
GCACTTTGGTAAGTTACTACAAAACAAAAACAACATACCTATCTAGATATTTATTAATCAACCTAATTATCTTTATTATAATATATTCAAACTTATTTAAAAAAGGTTTGTTCCACCATTTGGACAGATAGCAAAAGTAGCATATTATCAAATAGTTGTAATTCTTTTGAGTATTGCCTATACTTGTGTAGCTATTCCATATTCGGCTATGAATGCAGAAATTACTGATGATTATGATGAACGTACAAATTTGGCTGGTGTAAGTAACCATAACCCCTTTTCAAATAGAATTGCAAACCCTCATTTTCAGATATTAATATTACTATTTTTCTCTAGCTACGTATGATTTCTATGATGTTGGGTGGTGTAGTTTCATCGTTTGTACACTCAATGTTGATTACTGTGTTTACAAAGGAAGAGGATGGCGTTGAAGTCACCAACTACGAAAAAGGTTATTTGCTGAGTGGTGGTGTTTGGGGTTTCGCTATGATGATTCCTCTGGGTATCACTTTCTATGGCACGAGAAACATCAAGAATGTCAACAACACTTCGGAATCACACGTACCATTTTTCAAGGGTCTCGCTGTGATGTTTTCGAATCGTGCTTTCATCACTGTAACACTGTTGTATTTCTTCTGTCAGATTGCCGTGCAATTTGTGCAAAACAATCTGCTGATGTACTGCACCTACGTTGCAGACGCAGAGTCACAATTCCCATATATTTTGGCAACGCTCCAGATTTCCGTGTCGGTCTTCATTGTGGTGTGGGGCAAGCTGTCTGTCCTCATCGGAAAGAAAACCGTCTATTACATCGGTGGAATATTCCTGTTGGCTACTTTTATCAGTTTGTACTTTATCCCACGTGGAAACATGCCGCTGGTTTGGGGTGTCGCTGCATTCGGTGGAATCGGTGTGGCTGTTGCATTCCTGGTGCCAATGTCAATGTTGCCCGACGTCGTCGAGTTGGACGAGCTCAAGACAGGCGAGCGTCGTGAAGGTATTTTCTACAGTTTGTTTTTGTTCTTCCAGAAGCTCGGATTGTCCGTCGGTCTTGCCGTATCGAATTTCGTGCTTAGCGCAGCCGGCTACACTTCACCAGACTCTATCGATGGCAGCAGCGATGAGATCATCGACAACAACAAAGAGAACGACACTGTTATTTTCGCATTGCGTATGCTTGTCAGTGTAGTGCCAGCAGTCATTGTATTATTTAGTTTCGTAGCAGTATTTTTCTATCCGATAACCAAGGAGTCTCACAACAAAACAAGAGAACTCCTGAAAAGAAAACGTGAAGGTGAAACTGTAATCTTAGAAAATTAAAATAATAATATCTTATAATAATAACAACTCGAATATTTAAACATATATATTTATATTCATTCCAATTGGAGTGAAAACCAAACCAAATAATTTCCAAAAACATCTTTTAAACTTAAACTAATATTTCAAGAGTGTCAATAGATTTCAATTAAATCAATTCACTCACATCGAGGTACGATGAAATAAATAAAAAACTTTTTTGTTAACATTCTTCCAAATATAAAATAATATTCTCATTATGTAATTTGTTCTTGTTGATTAATTAAATAAATATCAATTTGAAAACAAAAGAATTGTTTGAAAGTAGTTGGCATCAAAAAAAAAACTATCCAATTCAAATAAATTATAGTTTAAAAATACCATCTTTGGAAAAGGTAATTATTTCAAACATGGAGATGTAAATTTGCTTTATCTATTAAAAAAAAAATAGTACATTTGTTTTTATATCAGTATTTGTTTGTATTATTTTTTTGTAGATCTTAAAATTACAAATTTCTCAATGATATTTTAATATGTGAATTGTTTTGTTTGTTGTTCAATCATCAAATAATTAATATTAACACATAACAATAAATATTGTACTTTATTTTTATTTTATTTTATTAACTGTGCTGCTGTTGTTGTGGTAAAAAGGTAGATAATAATAAATTAAATGATGATGTGTTGGTTAGTGGTGTTTTTGATGTGTGAACAAATGCAAATAAATAAAAATAAAATAATAATATTGAATTAGTGTGTTAAATCGGGATCATCAAAAATTGATGACTTATTTGATGTTTTAGATAGAATTGACATGTTGATGTTAATAATCGCGTGTGGTACATAAATAATGATTGATCATGTGAAACAACAAACACTTCTTTTACTGACAAACAAACACAAAAGAGTTTTTTTTTAAAATATCATAATAAAATTAAGAATGACAGATATTATTATGGTCTGGGTGTTTTGTGTTGTTGTTATTTTATTTTAACACCTACCATACTTGGTCGAAACCTTTCTAAAATGGAAATAGAATACAATCAATGCTTTTAAATCAGTATTTTTTTGTAATAAGGAAATTGACAACTCTAATCTGAACACAACTATTCATTCATTCATTCATCATCAAACCAAACTCACACTGACACACAACACACTCTTCTCTCATATATGCCACAATTATACAATTGATTTCAACTGCAGCAGTAATAAACAATTAAACTCTCTCTTACTCTCTTACTCTCTTACTCTCTCAAATAATATCAGATAGATAATCTAATTTCACAAGAATATAACAAACAAACATAACAATTTTACTTATTACATATATTTACTTTTTTTTCATATTAATTTATAAATAGATAGATAATAATATTAATAAATATAGTTTAGTAAAGTTAAGTTAAGGTTAGATTAGGTTAGTTATTTAGATTATTGTTGTTTATAAATAAATAAATCCAACAGGGATAAAATTAAAATATTAGAAGTCTACTACTATTTATCTTATTCTTTCTAAGTTTGGATAAAAATCAAATCATACAGTTCATCACACCTAGAACTTTCGTTAAAAATTTGAATCTACAAAAAAGTTAACAGCTAAATATTACAACGAATCAATTTTTTGTGGATCATGAGCAATTCAAAAAAGTTAATCTAGATCGTGATTTTCGAATCTAAATATGACTTTTTGTTAACAAATCAGAGGGTGCCCAGAAATCATAAAAACAAAAAAAAATTCAAAAAAAAAACTTTTTCTCAACAATCATCAAACCACACACAAACAATTTTCATTGTTTTTTGTTTGAAAACCGGAGCATCACCTATTTGAAAAAAAATTGCTCAAGAGCTTTTATTACACACCACAGTACCAACCCACCTTTTGTTTTTCTTAAATTCATTAATTTTGATTCGATTCATCACAAAAATCTTTATCAAAACAGTTTTTTTTTTTGTTCTTTTTTTTATTATAATTCTTTTTTTAAATTTAAAAAAAGCAATATCTTACTAATATTCTTTTAAAATCATTTTATTTATTTATTTATTATATATAATAACATTAGGAAAAAAATATACTATATTATATATTTAGAAAATTGAATTTTTTAGATTGAAAAAGTAAAGTTTAGTTATGATGGATATAGTTTTGGAGACCATTCCTGAAGTGGTCATCATTGCTACAGATGATCATCAAAGTGGTGAAAATAAAAACACATCATCATCGAATATCCAAAATAATGACAATAATATACAAGCACCACAGAATAATTCTGAAATTAAAAATAATGGAAATAATATAAATGAAACAGGAAATAATAGTGGTGGTGACACTGCCACTGCAAATAACAATTCAATTGGAAATAGTAATAGTAATAGTAATGGTAATCTTCATTTAAATATCACAAACACAACTACTATTGTTGTGGCGGATGGAGCAAGTTCGACGACTTTGGAGCTAGCGGATTCTATAAAGCAAGTCGCTTCACCGGTACTTTCGAGTCAACCTACATCATCGAGTGGCAAGACCGATCACACACATCGCTATCGTCACTACCTCGAGAACAAAATCAATAGTTCGTCGGTGCGTGACGACGGGCTGTCGCGCGAACTCACCAACTTCCCCGACGACAACATTCAGCTGTCGATGACGCAGCAGCAGCATCGCACCAAGGAATCGACCATCACCGTCGAGACACTGCCATCCTATATACAATGTGCAATCGAGTCGTTCAGTGCTCCGCGCAAAACAGTGGTGCGCCAGTACCAGCGCTACCGCAAGGAGGCGGAGCGACTCGTGCATTTCGACAACGACAAGTACGACTGCGACATTGAGCGCGAAACAGAGAAGAGTGCGCTCGGATCGTTTGCAATCTCGAACCAACCCGACTCCAAAGATATAAACACCGAGTTGCTCGCTGAATACCAGCCGGGCGAAACCGAGCGCGCCAACACTGACCTGCGAAGCAAGGGTCGCGTCGGATTCTTCCGTTACTTCCGTCCCGACTACAACTGGGGATCCGGCATGGAAGTATCGATTTGCAATCGGTTGCCACACGATATCTGGACGAAACCAAACTATATGAATGTCCTGATCGAGCTGAAAGGACTGGTGTTTATGCTGGGTGAGTTGGAACCATTCTTTTGCTCGCTGTTCATCTACGATGCCGCCAGCAAGAGCAAACTCTCAGAGACTTTTCATTTCGATTTCAACTCGGAGCAGATGCGTCAGTTGCTCGCCAAACATTCAGAGCCTGCCGATCCAGTCACACAAGCTAAGCATCTCGTTGTTTCGCTGCCCGTCAAGCAGATGTCGGACATCTGGATAGTGGTGCGCATCAACAAGGTGATGCAGGGCGATCCCGACCTCGTCAAAGAGCCATACATGAAGCTGGAGGAGAAAGATGTCAAAGCGATCAAGAAGAACAAGGCAAAAGTATCGGATATCGTCTCGAAGTTCTGTGAACGACTCGGACAGTACACACAACCCTTCTGTTGCTCTGTGGTTCGTCTCACAGAGAATGGCGACGTCAAGTACGGCGCGATCGATACCGACGCACTCTTCAAAGTCGTGCCAAAAGACAACGCCGATATCGACGATCTAATCGCCGACTACAAAGATCCCGCTCGTCAAAAGAAGCTGCGGTTAATTCCAGGAACACTATCTCTCAACATTTTCAAGCCGGCCAACGATCTTCCGCCACACACAATGCGACTGGATCCATCGCTCGATCTCGTCGTCTCAGGACAGCCTTTCAACACCAGACTTCCATCTTCCAACTCCATCTTAGTAAATAGCAATATCAACAACAACAACAACGCGAACAGCAACACCAATATATTAGCGCAGACAAGCAATGGCGATGTATCACCGACTTCTTCGTCCTCCTCGACTTCCTCCAACAACTCTTCACCGGCGACATCATCGCCAGTGTTGCAACGTCAACAAACAATGATAAGAGGAGCAACTCTATTGAGTATTGTTCCGGTGATTCGTGAAGTTCAGTGTTTGGCCAAGGAAGAACCGATTCCAAACAGCGAGTTTATCAACAACCTCTATATCTATCCCGACACTGTCAATCTCTCGAAAGCACACGGTCGTAACGTTTGTATTAAAGTGGAGGTGCGTGACTCTGACAACCTCTCGCACCCATCGCTAAAGATCATCTACGGAAAGAGCTCCGCTCAGACTCTGGCCAGTCACTTCATCACCGAGACACACTATCACAACAAGACACCGACATTCGTCGATGAGATCAAGCTGAAACTACCACCTACACTGACCTCTCGCTATCATTTGCTATTCACATTCTACCACGTCATTTGCAACAACAAAAAGAAAGAGGAAGACGCCGAACAACTGATTGGATTCTCTATACTGCCGCTGTATCGCGAGCGAAAGATCTGTGACAACGGACTACACCAACTGCCACTCGCAATCGGCTCACCAAAAGACGGTTATCTCAAAGCCGACGAGAACGACTACACTCTCTTGGAGTCAGGAAAGAGTCTATTCAAAGTGAACATCAACTTGAAATCTAGCATATATCCACAGAACACCTATTTAAACAGATTCTTCTTACAATCAAATAATTCATCTATTTCTGATAATGATATGAATCAAGTAACTATATTTTATATACATTTCTTAAAGTTATAGCTAGTTATACTAATAATAATCAATTGTACAATTTTATTGTTTAGTTATTAAATGATTTCAATCATATTGATGCAGCAGAAGCAATTAGATATCTACCAGTTATTATTAGACAATTGATATTGGTTATGTGTAATAGAGATGCAACTGTTGGTTGTAATGCAATTAAAGCAATGTTTATTACAATTTCAAAGTATGTAAAATATATATATGTTTATTGTTTAATTAAACTTGATATTAATATAATCTTTTATTATTTAGAATACAACAACATTTAGGTGAACCATCTTATCGTGTACCATTATTAGTTTCTTATATCTCACATGTTTTTGATAATCCAAAGGATACTAAAATACCTGTATATTCTGCACTCTGCTCTAGATTTGTATATTTCCTAATGGTAAAGAAGTATAGTCAGCAAAATAACAACAGCAACAACAGCAACAACAACAGCAGCAATAACAGCGAATCAGAGATATCAAATGCAACTTTGTTTTCATATTGTTGGTTTATCTTTGATTTAATTATTAAATCATTATCATTAACTGCTTTAGAATCACCTGAAATGTGTATGTATTAATTAGTTAAAATAAGATATACTTATATATATAAACTAACTAACTAACTAAACAAACTAAATAATAATAATAATAATAATGATATCTTTTATAGTAAAAGGAAATAGAGAAGGTAAATTCGATGGTGATTTCATAAAGTATGTACCAAAGATGGTTTCATTTGTTATTCATCATTTCCATGCTAGTTTGTCAGTGCAACAGGAAAGTCATTTGGAGGGTGAAGCCAACAACAGTTTGGCACTGTTTGTTCGTGACTTGTTTGCTGTGTTTGATCGTGGTATCACTTTGGATCTGGTGTTTACCTACTGTCATGAGATCAAGCAGGCTACGCTCGCTGCAACCAACGACTCTGACACGACGACACTGCTCTTCTTCAAGTTTGACTTTTTAAAGTTGTTGATCGACTACGAACACTACTTGAATCTCAACATTCCGACCGTTCCGACCATAGGAAACATTCAGCATCTCTCACAGCGTCTGATAGATGTTCATCCGCTGGCTGGTCTGCTCATATCGGAGGTTCTGCAGGTTCTGACGTCGCCCATCAACGAGGTTCGTTCGGTCGCGCTCAACACGCTGAGCACGTTGCTCATCAAGCATGAATACGACTCGCGTTACCAGTCGCAAGAGAAGCGTGCTCGTATCGCTGCTGTCCACCTCCCACTGATTCTCAAGCTCATCGAGGAGTACGACCGTTTCACTCAGTGGTTCCGCATGTCCAGCACCGAGGAGAAGCGATTGTTGATCGGTTGCATCTTGTTCATCCTAAAGAATCTGTCGGCGTCGCTGCTGAAACAGTGGTTTGCCAAGGAAGTTCCTCAGAGAATTACAGTGTTGTTTGAGTTGCTCGATAACTGTTTGACAGCGTTTGAGTATCATGTTCCAATGCGCGCAATGCCCAATCCACTGCTTCAGTCACTTCCAATCCCTATGCATTCCAACTCGATGTTGTCGCCATCACCCTCAATGTCCAGTCCGGGCGGTGGAATCGGTGGTGGTAGTGGAGGTTCTGACATTCCGATGAGTTCAATCTCCAAGCTTCTCAAGAAGAATCACAACAATCATCAGAAAGGGGGTTCGTTACAAGTCACAGGATCCGAAGGTTTGCAATCGATGCAGTCTTTCAATGCGATGACACTCAGCAGCTTGACGGCTGGCGATCGTGGAAGTCTGGGAGCCGGTCCCGGAAGTAACAACAGCAGCAACAACAGCAGTGGAAACACCAGTCCTTTGACTAGTGCACGTGATTCACATCATCTGACAATTCAACACTCGATGTCGAGCTTGTCATTCTCGACACCGGTCGAAGGTTCGCCAGGCTTGTTGTCATCGCCACGACAACCACTCACACGCGCGCCATCGATAAGTAGAGTTCGTCCACTCTCCAGCAACGAACCAACACTCTGCGCTGAATCCAATCTAATCGTATTGGATTTCGTTGAGGAGTTTATCGATGCCTATCAAGTGAATCTCGCCGATCCTACTTCTCCAGTGATGGAGAGTGTTTTCAACTTGTTGATGGGATTGCTTCGTCGTAAGCAATCACATCGTGTTATCCACTCGCTGTTTGCATCGCTCCATACCTTCATTGCCAAGTTCCGTCTGCACTTGTTCCGTGTCAACAATCAATACTGTGGTATTCTCTGTCAACACATTCTCAACTATTGCAACTCCATCACCAAGAACATCAGAATTCAATCGACTGCATTCTTTTACAGTCTGTTCAAGCATAATCACCAGGAGATCGGAAACTTTGGTCGTGTCAAGATTCAATCGACTATCGCTCTCTCCAAGCTGGCGAGCGACAGTAAGTTCATTCGTGGTGGCGCCAGAATGTTGGAGAGTTCACTGGCAACACTCTCACTCTACTCCTCACATGAATCGTCGACTTGCAGTGATTCCGCTATTCTCTCAAAGGAGCAAATCGATACGTTGTCACCCGACGAGATCAAGGTGGTTCGTGAGCGATTCCACACTCAGATTCAAACGATGAGTTCCAAACTCATAAAGATCATCCGTGATACCATGCGAGTGAACAAACTCAAGGCACACTCTGACCCAGAGACAGTGCATGAGTTGTACTCAAAGATTGCATCTGGTTACTCTGATACTCCTATTATCCGGCTGGACTGGCTCAGCGCACTGTCTTCGCTGCACGTCGAACAGGAGAATTACTTTGAGGCGGCGATCTGTCAGATTAGAATTGCGCTTTTGATTCACACCTACTTGGAACAACATAAACTACTTCCTTGCCCGTTGGATCTATCGCTAATCGACAGAATCAATCCTAATCTCAAGGAGATTGTAGTGGAGGAAGACGAGGGTGTATGCACATCGCCACTCTTCTCTGTCGAGGGTATGAGATCTTCGATTCTCCTAGCTATCAACCAAATGAGAATGGCAGAATGCTTTGAATTCTCTATTCTTTTGTACAAGGTGATCATCCCGCTACACGAAAACGATCGAGACTACATTCGTCTCTCGGAGTACTACAAGCAATCTCACAAGTTGTACGACGAAATCATTCGTTCCAACGAGAACAAATCTAGAATGCTGGGTCGTTACTACCGTGTCGGTTTCTATGGCAAGCGATTCGACGAGTTGAACGGAATGGAATTTGTATATAAGGAGCCGAAACTCACCCATTTGTTTGCGCTGACCGAGCGTCTCAAGTCGTTCTATCGCGAGAAACTAGGTGAGCAAATCTTTATCTTCCCTGACAGCAGTCGTGTCACAAAGAGCAACTTGGAGCCGGATAAACTCTACATTCAGATCACCTCTTTGAAGCCATACTTTAAGGATTCCAGGACCAACTACTTTGATAGAAAGACACTGTTGAATCAGTTTGTATTCATTACTCCATTCACACTCTCTGGAAAATCACAGGGATCGATCACCGAGCAATTCCACAGAAAGACAATCTTGACTATTGAATGTGTCGCTCCGAATATGTTGAAGAGATATCCGGTTGTTGATTACAAAGAGATTGAGATCTCACCAATAGAAAACAGTATCGAAGCGATCACTCAACGTACTCGTTTGTTGGCGATGGAGATCAACCAGTCGCCACCCAACATCAAGACACTTCAGGGTGTTCTACAGGGTTCGGTGCTGCTGCAGGTGAATGCAGGTGCCATTGAAATCTGCAGAGGATTCCTCGCCAAATCACAGCGTGCTAGCTGGCCAACTGAGAAGGTCAACCAACTGGCCGACGGTTGCACCGAGTTCTTGGAGCAATGCAAGAATGCACTGTTGATCAACAAACGATTGATTCAAATGGATCAAATTGGATTCCACCATGAATTGGAAATCGGTTATCGTAAGCTACAATTCAAGATGGACAAGTATATCAAAGGTGAAATCAACGAGTCGGATGAAGCCGACATTGATAGACAACAATCCACTGCCAGTTCGGCACACGACGACGACGACGACTCACAGTTGACCATGACCGAAGAATCGTACGACGATATCTCAATCAAGGAGTCGGGATCCATCCTGGAAAATATGACACCCTCATTACTGTTCATACCGAATCTCATCAAAGATAAAAAGAAGTCTGGATTCCTCTCAGTGCGAGAAGATCGTAAGTCAAAACGTGAGAGTAGAGAACTCAAAGACGACAGTAGCATATCCTCACCAAAGGCATCCGATAAACTTAAAGCTGTCTTTAATCAATAAACTAAATTATTATTACATTACAATAAATAATTCCTGATCTTCTCAATCCGCAAGGATTTACATTTAATTTTCGCGTGTGTTCCATTCCATCTCGAAAAAATAAAAATCTCGCAGAAAAAAAAAAAGATCAAAACTTAATTGAATTAAGTCTGGGAAGTTACCAGGATGGAAAATTTTGATGCGTATTGAAAATCGCTCTACTATTTTTGCAATATAAATAGCAAATGATCATTTTTGTAAAACAATATATATTTAGATAAATAATATTTAAAATATGAGGACAAAACTCTTAAAATTAACAAGACAGAATAGTTGTTATAACGAACTTTGTTTGGTGTTACCACCAAATGAAGCAAAAGATATTCATGAACAACTTATAAAATCATTAGATCTAGCTACCCTGAATAAAAATCCTGTTAAAATACATATTTTAATTGTATTGTTCCTGATTGGTATAGATATCATTGTAAGTGTATGGCTAAGAAGTGTATGGGTGATAGCTCCATTGTTCTTTTTGAATCTGTTAGTATTACTTTTATTTAGATCATTAAGAGTAAGCAGAGTAAGTATAATATAATATAATAATATGATAGATATTATTATTTTAAAACATTGAATGTTGGTTTGTTTGTATACTTACCAAAGTGTTCTGTATAGTTACACACTAGATTAGAAGAGATTTGTAAACATTATAATAAGAAATATGGATTCAGAGGCATATCTTTTAGCTGTCAGAAATCAGGATTCTTTACAACCTACCAAGAGATCACCATCACAATTCAAAGCTATGCTCAGGCAGTGTTTAACAATACTACTGTATCACCACAATCGTCGAGTGTCGGAGGTTTCCACTCGGAGCAAATCGATAGAATACTTAATACACCCATTCCTGAATACTTAAAAACACCAATCTTACCTTCACCACAAACTTCCTATTCAAACTACACAAGTCACTCTAGTATTGAGATGTATCAATCAAATATTAATAACAATAACAACAGTAATATTATCTATGAATCTGAAGAAACCAACAACAACAACAACAACAACTATTATAATTATAGCAGTTACAATAATAATTTAATATCAAACGACCAAAACAACTACAATAACAACAATAGCAATAATCCATATCAATCATATCCTGGATTCTTTAGTAGCTCATCATCAACAACCAAAAATCAAACTTTAGACAGTGTTGATAATTAAATTTGTAATATCATCAATTTAATCTATATATATTTTCCTAAAGATATTATGATAAATATATATAAACATATCTGTAAATAGTAAATAAATAAAAAATCATCTTTTCTATCCATCCTGTAATCTCTGTTTTTTCTAAATTAAGTTATTAATAGAAAGGTAAAGATCCAGGATAGTTTAAAGCAAGGTTTTAATAAAGTTGGCCATTTTCATTTACAGGTCTACTAACTACGTCCTTCGACATATTTTTCTCATAAGAAAAATCAATTAACCTTATTTGTAAATGATTTTTTACTTTTTTGTCCATCAATAACACAACAAACAATAAAAATAACAAGAGTAAGAATTCTTTTGATATAATTTTTTTAAAACATTGAATGTTTGTTTGTATACTAATCATGTCTTACCTTTATTATTATTTAATAGTTCAAGAGGTCTAGAAGAGATTTGTACGGATTTTAATAAGAAATATGGATTCAGAGGAATATCGTTTATCTGCGTGAAATCAGGATTCTTTACAAACCACCAAGAGATCACCATCATCATCCATGACTATGATCAGACATTAAACTATGCTACTGTACCACAACAACATCGTCAAATCACTCTAGTATTGAGATGAATCAAACAAATATTTATAACAATAGCAACAACGACAACGACAACAATATTAATTTTATCTCTGAATCTGAAGAAAACAACCAAAACTACTTCAATAACAACAACAATAATAATCCATATCATTCACATCCTGGATTCTTTAGTAGCTCATCATCAACAACCAACAATCTTACAATAGATAGTGTTGATGACTAATATCATATCACCAATTTAATTTTCATAAAGCATTATGAAAAAATAATAAACATATCTGTAAATAGTAAATATATAATAAAAAAATTCAACAAATAGTTGTAAAAGAAACAAATACTCTTAATTTAGATGATTAAATCACCCACACAGCATATACAAATGCAAAAATAAATAAGCTAACTTTTCTTAATTGTTAAAATATGTGAGGTTCAAAACTAAAATGGTTGAACCTCACACAATTTTCTTTTAAAAAATAGAATTAAACTTAACTTGAGGGAGATAGAGGAACTCAAACTCGTTTCCTTAAAAAAGGGTGGGAGTGGTGGTTGATAGTTAAAGAAATTTAAATAAATAAAAAATAATATAATATACTATACTTTTTTGAAATTATTGACAAAATAAACATCACTGCGAAGAAAAAATATATATTTATTTAAAAGCTGGCAATGAGGAAAAATTACAGTGGTTAGTAAATTGTGTTGCAAGAATCCAATACCAATACTGCAAATCTGATGATTTTTAATCATAAAATTGTGTGTATGTTATTTAAATTTTGATTAAAATGGAAATTTATAAAGAAGACACATAGCACTTAGCAAACAACTTCCTCATTTGCATTTAACATTAGATTGTATAGGAGGGAAGAAAATGAATAGAATTGTCATCCATCATCAGAGAGTGTGGGTGAGTGTGTGAATAAAAAATTATAATCACAAAGAAAGTGCGTGTCCAAAGGAATATGTGGTGAGTGTTAAAAGTGCGAAGCAATAACAAAAATAAAATAAGTACATAAAACCATCAAGAACAAACACATTGTACACTTCTAGGTGAGAGTTACAATATTTTATAAATAGAATAAAATAGAAATTAAGTGGTTTAAATGAATGAAAGGACATACACAAAAACCCACAAAACATCCTTAAATATTTAAGTACAAACCAAACAAACAATAAAATTGAGTAATGATTGGTTTTTGATTGTTTGATGTATGAGTGAGTGTGTTTGTGTGTAAGTATATAAACACTTTAAAAAGTACAAGTTGACTATTGTTCAGAATACCATTTTCTCCAGTTCATTCAATAACTCATCCATTCATTCATTCATACATACATTCTTTCAAAAAATCAAGTAACATTTATTCCATACATTTATTTTTTTTCGAACTTACACAATAGTTTTCCTAAATTAATAAATTTATTTTTATTAATTATTAAAGTGATAAGGAATAAGAAATTATTAAATTGTATAGTAAAAAAAGTAAATATAAACTGATCATATATATCTTTTTAAAAAAATTGATTTGATATTAATGTTCACTTCAAGGTTGAATTTTAAAATTTCAATTAGATATATCAAATATAGAATGCAACATTTAAAACATTCCATTTCTAGAATTCGACTTTTCAATAAGAATAGTGAACTTAACCTTAGAGATGAGATGAGAAAGAAAGAGGAATCCGATAAAAAAGTTTGTGACATTCTTGGTATTGGCAAAGAGGAGTTGAAATCTATTAGAAACACTGAAAATATTTCAACTACCTCGCTTTCCACCTCATCTTCTTCAATAACCATTCCAACCAAAATCAAAATCAATACGATTTCAGCTGATAAAACAAATTGTATCGTTGGAAATGCATAGTAAATAATCAATATTGTAAATAACATTGTATTTTTATACAATAATAATAATAATTTTAAATAATTATGATGAATTTCAAAATTATTATATATATATCAATTTTAAAAAAAAAAACAATTATATACATATGGTTTTATCAATTTTAATTGTTTCGATATTGATATCCCAAATGTATATAACTATTATTTTAAAAGGTTATAATAAATATATTTCAGATTAACTAATTAGTTAATATTAATAATTACATAGTATAAAATAACTTCCTTTTCTTTTCTTTCTTTTTGTTTTGTTTGTCCTGCTTTTTATTACTTATTTTGTAATTGTTTGATAATATTTTTCATCTTCCATGTTACCGTCTTGTAGTCTTGCCTTTAACCATCTTATATCATGTTCATTTTCCTAAAATAATAATAAACAAGAATAATTAATATTTGAAATAAAGATAAATCAATTAATATTTGATTTCAAATTGTATTGTATTGTACATTACATTAAATGTTATAATATATGGAAGTGGAACTCTATGAATGATTTGATTCTCAATAAAACTACGAGCATTCATTACCGCTGAGCTGTCATGTGAAATAGATGAACCAATAAACAAATAGATATGTGTTTGTGCATCATATATTAAAACTCTATCATTTGTTAAACTATCAATCTTTGGTGAAATCTGATGGTAGTGAAGTGATGAATTGATTAAAAACATATTAATTAATATCTCTTGTAGTTATTTGAATTGAATTTCCAACATACCTCTATTAGTTGTTCTGACTGGTCTGATTGAATTAACTTTGGTAACATTATTCTCATGGAGTCAGTAAAATTGGTATTGATAAACAACGATGACAAAACTTCGAAATCATCGTTATTCTGAATGATTGATCCAAATAATACACCTTCTCTAACTAAATACATCCTATGATTTGATTATTATTAATTTGATTTGATTAGTATTATTTCAAATAGGTTTAGTAATAATATTCGCTAAAAATATGAATATAATTTCTTACTTTTTAATAAATTGTTTAATTGTATCTGGAATAGTAACAGTATTTCTAAACCATCCTTTCTCTATATTTGAACATTTCTGACTAATTGACTTTAATTGCTTATCACTAAAATAAAGTAAAATAGAATGATGAAAGTTAGTTAACATTTAAAAGTACTTATACTAGGTAGGTATTTAGGTAGAGACATACAATCTATCATAAAAATTGAAATATTCATCTTGGTCAGAGTTTGATGATGATGATTTGATGGAATCTAAAATCAATTTCTTTGAGAATAGAACTGAACAAACATTGAGATCCAATGAATCGATGAATCTGTTAAAGTTACCAGTGGTTTTGATTCTCTTTGTAATCACTCTGAGTATTCTATTCTCTGAGTGGTCGAGTAGGTGCACCACGAATTGAAAGTAGAGATAGTCCTGTGGAATATCCTCTTGGAGTTCAAAGAAGATCGACAGTGCCACATCCTGTTGCATATTGGTCAGCTCCACGGAAACACTACAGAATCCACTCGTACTCTTATTCTCTATATCACTGATAAACAATTGCTGTTCATTCACCTTTGTAGTTGGTCCAATCAAATGTGTAAGATTAACTTGTTCAGGACAATGAATATCCAATCTACTATATATTCCACTATCTAATAATGATGATGATGATAGTAAGTTAGTTAACATCTATAACATATATAGCATAACTATAAACTAGTTTATACAATGTACATACTTTTAATAATTGAATTATACATGTTCTGATATAACATATCGGATCTGTCGGTATCACCAAGATGGTCGTGAGAGATAAACAGTTGTCCAGTGGGAAAAGCCAATGGCGAGAGAACTTTCGCTGAGAAGTCGTTGAATCCAATCATGTGTAGATCGATTGCAATCGACTTGCGATAGGCTCGCTCACCCAGAAGTTTGTAGTATTCACTGGCGAGTTGATTCGTTGTTTGGCTGTCAGAGGTGGACGAGGACGAAGAGGAAGCGATGGATCCGCTCGCTCCAACCTGGATCGAACCCGGTCCAAAGTTTGGTGCCTGATGTAGGAACACAAAGATACGTCCACTGTTTGCAGTGGATGCGTTCACCAGTGTCAGAGCACACTCTATTGCGACGCCAAGCGACGACACCGAGTGAACCGACGACGATGCAAACTGAGCGGCCGTCTCCATGAGCGATTGGAAGTTCTGTTGAAACTTTTGCAAGCCACCCGCTTGAATCGATTCGAGAAACATCTTTTTCTTGAGCTTCAGTGAGAACGACGTGGAGTTGTTGATGGACTGACCACCGTAGATCACCTTGGCAGCGGAGAACAAGTTGGACGACGACGACATCTCGTAGAGTGATACAATCTTTGAGAACGAGATCAACGCCACCATCGATTCCTGTGGAAGTTTACTCAGTAGCTGTTGTGCCGATCGATCTATTATCTCCAGTTCCTCCAACGGTAGATTCTCATCGATAACAAACATATATACATTTGGGTGTTTTGCAAAACTTTGTGGACTGTTTGGTGCAACAGTTGACGCTGTAGTTGTTGCTGTATTTACATCCGTGACAACACTACCACTACCATTATCAATCACGGTTGAAATCGAATCCGATTCATTGTGTTGTGGTGAAGAGATTGGATCGGTTGGAACAGTAGTTGTTATTGTCGTATTGAACTTCTTTCTCTTCTTGATATCGTAGTGATCCGATTGCAATACTGTTTGAAAGTGGTCGGTTGCCCACCATCCCAATCCTTGTTTGACTTCCCATATAGAACGAACACCTTTCGTACCAGAGTCAATCGGATTGCTATGTCTACAAACTGCACAAATCCAATAAGGATTACCATGTAATGAAATTGACGATGATGATGAAGATGCAGATTGTGATGATTGCGATTGTTTCTTCTCAAGCTTACAATAGATGTTGATATAGGCATGACATTTCGAGCATGACGGTGGGTAGAAATCAGTGGATTTCGGTGTGAGCACTGGCCGATCGAATGGCGATAGCAATAAGCCCATCGGTAGCTGCGAGTTGTTCAGCATCTCCATGCGATTCGGCAGTGCGTACGATGCAAACAACACCGATTGATCGAGTGTATGAGGTGCAGCAACTTTGTTGGCGAGCATGTTGTTCGTATCGTAGTATTGTGCCAGATCATACTGTGGATGAAGTGCAGCCATCAACAAGTCATGCGAATTATCTCTGTACTTTGCAATGGTGTCGAACCAATTCTCCGATGTAACACCACTGCCACTTCCAGCACCGGTAACATCAACACCATCCATAGATATCTCTAAACTTGCACTCAAACCACTGACATGATCATCATTATTGATGTATGATGAAGCAGCAGCTGATACATTTGGATTGCTCACTGTGAATGATGGTGTAATATCAACATTATTCAATGTTAGATTCTCTAGTTTATCTATAACTTGTTGTTGTTGTTGTTGTTGTTCACTTTTATATTGATCCATTTCTATTCATCATATTTATCTTATTCGATTTACAAAAAAAAAAAAAAAAAAAGAAAATAGATGTTTAATTAAAAAAAATGAACATTGAAAATGAATAATTTAAATTTTTATTTTTTTTACTATTTTGCAATAACATGCAAAGAATGGTTTGACTTTGACTTTGAGGATTAAAAAAGAGAGATCTCTCCTCAAACTTGGTTAACAGTTTTTGAAAATACTCAATGTCAATTTGTTAGTCTTTCAAGATATCGTATTCAACTGTAAATCTACAATTAAAACCATATCCACCCTCTGCAATCGGTCGACAAAGGACATGTCTTTCCTTGGAGTGACTGGCCACTGGTTGACCAATGACTTCGAATATCACCATTGTCTCTTAGGGTTAGAAGACGTGGACGGAAATAAGAAAGGTATATATGAATCTGTTATTTTTGAACTGTGAATTATCAATATTTCTGTATTTAAATAATTAATATTATTTTATTTATAGAGGATACGCACTCTCGAAACTTTTTCTTGAGGTGGTCACCAAATTTTAAATTAATGATAGGATTCTCTGCACCACCAGGACAGTGACAATGGATCAAACAACCATACACTTGTTGAATCTCTAATCAAGGAAAACGATTTAAAGATGATTAATGTTGACTACAACTAGGTTTATATCACCAATTAATAATAGAATTGTTAGAGCAATGCGATATCTTGGAAGACAAACAACTTGAAAAATAAAATATTGCAAATTAAAATAAATAAAAATGGAATGGTTGATTTAAATTTGATATCAAATTAACAATTTGTTTATTCGGTAAATTGATTTGATTTAGTTTTGTTTTGTTTTGTTATTTTATTTATAAATAGTTTAAATAGCAGAGATAGTGTTGTTCATGTATGGGATCATGTATTGCTCGAACCAGGCATCGGTGAATTGCAAATGGTTACCAGCACATGGGATCTTGGTGACACGACCTTCTTTGTCGAGATACTGGAGTCCGATCCAATCTTGGATGTAGAGATCGGTCTGTTCCATTGGGATCAACTTGGTGGCTTGACCGGTGACGTAGTAACCGAACCACTCGGACTCACGTGGAATGACCATTGTGTCCTCGGTGAATTGCACCATGACAAACTCGTTCAACGAGATAAAGTTCTTCTTGTAGGTGTCGTTCTTGGCGGGACGAGCATTGTTGATGTCGGCAAGGAACTGCGATTTGTCCAAGTAGGTCTGGTAGTCGACTGGATCCTGCCAGTATTGGGCCTGCACCAAGTGTGACTGGACCTCGTCGGTGTAGACTCCGAGCTCGGCCATCTCACGGGCCAAATTGCAGAAGGTGCTGTTTGGCTCGCAACGTGGCATACCGTAGACACCCTGGTGTTGACCACCAACGGAGATCAAGTTGTAGACGGGTGGGTCGTTGCAACGCTCGACGTAACCACGAAGGAATTGTCCACCCTGCGAGAAACCGATGGCGTTGAAACCGTTGGCCAATTGTGGATCGGATTTCAACATCGAGCAGACCATATCGATCTGTTCATTGACTGGCTTGAAGAATGAATTGAACTCGTCGGCTTCCAAAGAATCTCCAATCTCAATCGATTTTACATAGATATTTGGGATTTGTGCTTCAATCAATTTCTTGATTGCACCCATACTAAAAATTATAAATTATTATTATGTTGATTGTTGATTGTTGTTGTCGTTAATTTCTGAATTATATATATAAGTTGTAAATTTCAATAATGATAGTGTGATACTTACGAGAATGAATAACAACAGGTGTCACCCATACCATGCCAAATTACAGTTGGACGTGGGGTTTCAGCTGCCATTGATAAAGCAAAGAAACATGTTGCTAATAATACAAAATATAACTTCATTTTTAAATTTATTTCTATCTGTTGTATAATATTTATATATATAAAAATGAATAAAATGAATAGTGAAATGAAAGTGGTGGTGGTTATTTTATTTTTTTAATTACCTTCATTTCAATTCTATTCAATCACAAAAACTTGCTCCCCACTCAATTCGGATATTGATCAAATATTTTTAATTAATTTTTTTTTTTTTTTTTGAAAACATAGACCCGACCTCTATTTTTTTTTTTTTTTTCAATTCCAATTTCTTCTTTCGGATGAATTTCAAAAAAAAATATCTGATTTTTTTGAATTCTAAAGGTTTTTCTACAATTTTTGTATGGGCAAGCACAATCTCTACATTTTCTAAGGAATTGCCCTTAATTTATAGGGTACCCACAACACTTTTGTTTTTTTTTTGCTTTTCATTTTAAGAATGCGCATTGAGTATGATGTCGATTTCTAATATCTTATTTTTCATTTGATTTTTACATATTTTTTTATAATTAGATTTTAAAATTATAAAAAATTAATAAAACTTTATGTTGTATTTTAAAATTTTAAAAGATTATAGTTTATTTATAATTTTTACAAAATATATGAAAATGTTTATTTATTTTATTTTGTTTTAACTTTATTCTTTTCCTTATTAAATGGATCGCTATATATGAATGTTCCAAGTAGTACTAGTGTAGTGGATATCCAGAGAGTCGGTGTGAATGGATTCTTGAAGTAGAGCACCGATATGATGATACTGAGGAACTTTCTGATACTGATGACAAGTGTGCATGTGAGAGTGCTCGTTTTACCGGTGAGAATGAACACTCCTTGAATACAAATGTACTGTGTAACCACATTGATCAGCAAGTAGAACCACTGACTTGGCATCGTTTGAAGTATCGGTAGATACGCAATGTCAAGTCCAAGAGGTGCAGATTGATTGTTCGCTACAACACTTGCAGTTAGATCTTTTATAAAGAATAAAAACAGTGGTAATGATAATAAATGCTATAAAGTTACATTATGTTAATTTTAAAGTTCAAACGTATCTATACTGTTTTGTTGGAAAAGAAATACCTACAGAATAAAAGATAGTTTCTCTGTGACAATCTTTTCCATGATCTTTGTAGGTATTCTCTTGAATGAGACCAAGAACCGATGATAAAAACATTGCAATCGTCAACATTGTGATACCAATAATAAAAGTAATGATCGATGCAGTATCTGTTTCTTCAAATGTAATCTTCTTTTTCTGATTGATGTTTTAAAAGTAAAGTTAAAAGTTAATAAACTAAACTAAATCATATTGTATATGTATATTTATATTGTAATATTGTAATCACGTACATGTTCTGGTACAGAACTAAGTGTAGCCATTGTAATACCAATGGTAACCATAAGTAATGAAATAATCTGTTTCATAGTGAATCTAAAATATGATTGATTTTTAAATTAGTTAGTAGTTAGTTCATCTGTTCATTCATTTCATTATTTCATTGATAGATTTGAACTTACTCTTTTTTAAAGTATAACATGCTAATAACAACGGTTGATAATAATGAACTCGATCTAAAGATCATGTGAAATGGCAGAGCGATGTTGAATGACAACGCCCAGTTATTCAATATCGAAACAATAAAGAATATCGATACCATCAATGCATAGGTACGCATCGGTATCTTTCGCTTTAAGAATCCATTCGGTACGTAGAAACACAGAAACACTCGTTTCCAATGGATATTAGTGAGGAACGATATAAAAACTACAAATGTAAACTGAAGAAATGTAATCAATTGACTCTGTGATGAATCTTGTCTTTTATTTTTTTAAATATAAATATAAATATATATATATATATAATTATGTATTAATATCGACTATGGTTATTGTTATTTCTAAAATGAATTTAGTATTTACCTAATGATCATTTCAAGTGAAATCACATTTGAACAGCAACCAACCATGATCATGGTGATCGGAATGAGTGCGAAATCAAACATATTTACTGATAACGATGATGATGATGATGATGTGATGTCACTAAATGATTATATAATACATTAAACAAATCAAATTCGTCGGCTTCTACAACATTTAAAAATAGATTGTTCATCAGCAGCATATCCAGCAAATTTTGTGTTGTTGGACGATCCTGATGATCATATGAAAAATAGTTTTTTTTTTTATTTTTAATTTTTATTTTCCTTTTTTTATACATATCAAACACACATATTACAGATTCATTAATCTTGTCTTGTGTAAATATTAATATCAAACATAAAGATAGATATGTTAAGCATTTTAAATAAATCATTAAAATCTTCTAGTTTTATTGTTAGACCATCGACTTTGTCATTGGCAAGTTCATTGACATTAAGATCGAACTTACTACAACAACAACAAGCTAAATCAGATTTTAATAGTAATAATAACAACAGTAATAGTTTCAATGGAAATAGATATTATTCACAACATTCGATTTCTGATCAACAAGTAAAAGTAGAGATTAAATATCCACCAAAAAAGTCATCGGCAAAATCATTGCTACTTAGATTCCTTGGTTTGGTGATTGTCGGTAAGATCAGTTGGGATACTGTCACATCGATCATGGCATACAAGAAAGGTTCAAAAGAGATAGAGGAATTCCTAACAGATGCATGGAATGAAGTATTACAAAATGTTTATACAATGGTAAGTTAATGTTAAACAAAACAAAACAAAACAAAACAGTACAGAAAATAGACTTACATTTTAGTAATATTACTTACTTAAAGGCAGTCAATAATAAAGAGGTAATCAATGAATTGGGTGGACCGGTATCGATGGGTGCACCACCACAAGGATCGACTTCACCGATAACCGAGCTATCGAGAGAACTGTTCATCGGGTTGAATCTACCGAAATCACCAAAGGATATCGATACATGGTATTTGAAACCGGTCGAAGGATTGAAATCATCGACTGCCAACCAATCAACAGCAACCACCACCACCAAAGACAATCAAGATAAACCTGTTTTGGCACCACAACCAAACTCATGGCTGGCATTCCCCTACGTAGAGACAACCTCAGAGGTAACCATTCCAATCAGAGGATCAAAGAACAGAAACTCGGTATCGATTATTCACGCCGTAATCTATGCCAACGACGATAGATGGCGTGTATTGAGCGCCAAAGTAATTCATCCCAATGGAAAAGTAAAGGTTTTGATCGAACCTGATATCAAGGTTGAACCTCAAACAAAACAACAATCGAAATAAATATATCATCATCAAAACTAACATGTTTTTTTTTTTATATTTTCGGCTAATACCAATTTGGAAAAAAAAACAAACTGATTTCTTTGAATTGATGAACCAATTGCAAACTACGCAACAACCAACGACCAGTCTTCTTGTATTTTGATTATAATATTTTGATTTTTTTTTTTAGATGAGGGAAAAGAAAAGAGAAGAAATGGTTAGAGATAGATATTCTCTCATTTCTAAATAGTTTCTAGAAATAATGAAATAAATAAAAATGATTAGGATATAGCTAATAATAGTCAAAAAATTGCCTTTTTTATTTTTTTTTTTTTTATTATAATTGTACCATTCCTGATAGTCAAGGTGTAGAGCTTGGTATTACTCTACAATACGTGTTTATTTATTGTTGGAGCAGTTCAGCACATGCCGACTGAGACGGCCATCATTTTGAGTAAGGGATGATGTTCCCTTTGATGGTTTGGCAGACGGAGTATTTAAGCCACTTAGAATTCTAAGCGGGTACGTGTAAACCACTCGGTGTTCACCTATGATAAACCTGCTAGTTACTGTCGGTGTAAACTTCATGGGGTCCAAGATACATCAAAAATCTGAGAAACAGGACAGAGGTATCAATTGTATAAGACTGATATACATTTATTTGTTATAGAAAGTAAGAAATATATTCTAAGATAGATCTTTGTAAATGATTAATAATTCGTATATCATTTTAAAAATTAAAAAAAATAAGATAAAATTAATTTGTGCAATATTTCTGAAGTAATAAAATATTTTTAATTATAGTACTTTTAAATTTATTTTGAAATATTTAATTAAAATATATAAGAATGATACCAAGTAAAATGTTAATAGAAAGATTAAAGATTTTTGGAATACTTGATTTGGAATACTGAATGGCATAAGAAGTTATTCGTTTAAAATACAATTCTAATTTTCAACGGTTTCAAGACTAAAGAAAAACTAAACAAAAACAAACTAAGCACAGAACACAAATAATATTTATATAAAAAGAGTTTATTTAAAAGATTATAATTATATTTAATATAAAATTTTAAATAGTTTTTAAAAAACAATTAAATCCCTTAACTAAATTTGATAAATAAACAAATCAGATCGATGGTGTTGGTTTCGAGCTGAGATAGAAGAGAGAGTTGTCTAGAGAATCCATTTCTCCGCTTACGGTCTGCAGGAGCATAGATTCCAAGAACATTGAAAGAGTAGTGTGAGTTATTGATAGTAACAAAGAGAATATATAACTTTGCGACATTGAAAGAGTAGTGTGAGTTAGGGATCGACCTAGAAAACAAAGTAATCTATTCAGATCCAGGTCGCCGCCTTTGAGTTTGATGATTGTAGCACCTGTACCCATACCGCTGGAGAAGAGAACTTTTAAGCATTTTTCAGAGCAATCGACAGTGACTCCTTGGGAGATACATGTCTGATGATTTTATACCAACTTGGCCTAAGAGGGGTGGAGTGTGATTTTGCTATTCCAGTATGCGCGCATCTAGTGATGAAAAAATTAAAGTTACTCCCCTTCCGGGAATCGAACCCGGGGTATCAGTGTGAGAGACTAATGTGTTACCACTACACCAAAGAGGATTTGGATGATTTTGATCTAAAATTTAAAATTTTTATTTATTTACTAACACTGTAAAAAGAATCTATAATAGATCATTTCCTCCAATCAAAGACAACTCCAACCACGACATGCTCCTTCTGCCTAAATACAGATGCTCGATGCATTGGCAATATCACCCAGACGAGAAAACGGACCCACCGATCATTAACAACCAGAAGATACCAATATCTACATCCGCTGAAAGATACCTGGGTCTGTACTTCACGTCCGACGGATTGCATCATTCGTTTGATTCTCTGATCAACTCTATTAAAGGACACCTGGTCCGTTGGTGTCACTTTACGTACCAAGATTGCTCACCGGTGAACAATATATCCCACAAGACTTCAAAGTTGGTGTGATCACCACTATCTTTAAGAAGGGCGATATCTGATCCAGCTAATAGAAGACCTATTACATTGCTTAATTGTGATTATAAAATATTGTCTAAATCTATAAATGAACGTCTGAAACCTGAGGTTGAGAAAGTCGTTAGCGTCTATCAAACTGGTTTTGTCAAAAATCGTTACATCATGGACATTATAATTACCATGAAAGAAATCATTGATTACGGTAAACAATGAGGTATTAAAGGTTTGATCACTCTGTTCGACTTCAACAAAGCATTCGACTACATATCGCATGGGTCCATCCGCCGTACTCTACTTCATGTTGGTACACCAATACATCTCGCTGAACTTATCATGAACATGATCTCTGGCTCTACCGCTCAAGTTCTGGTCAATGGTTATCTCACTGACCAATCGCGCTGAACCGTGGTACCAAGCAAGGCGATCCGCTTTCGGCCACTCTGTTCGTTCTAGTCATTGAATGTTTATCTCGTTGCATCAGGTTGTGCCCTGCCGTTGGACTACCAATAAACGACCACGGACACACGCTCAAAATCAACCAATTCGCCGATGATTCCCTGGTAGAGCCAGAGATCATGTTCATGATAAGTTCAGCGAGATGTATTGGTGTACCAACATGAATACTAACCAGGGATTTTGCCATATATCCTAGTTTCGACTTCTGTTTGAACAAAAAGATGTAGGACAGATCCCTATTATTGAGAATTTCATTATTTAAACAAAAGTACTTGATAAGTTGATTGCTGCGAGAGACCTTGTTCATAAAATAATAAAATAGTTTTTTAAAAATTGAGATTTTTGCTGATTCCACATTTTATGGTTTGAATAATTCTCTAAATTTTCACAAATATATTTATGATCAGATAAAACAAAACCTTGTACTATTATACCAATGATCACCAATACCTATAGAATCATTAATGTAATCATCTATTGTATTATTATTCAATATTTAATTTGTAGAGTCTTACTATCGAATCATTCAATAGTATATGCACAATGTACAGGTATGTTTTCAATTCAATATGAGATCGAAAGTTTATTTAAGTAATTTAATTACTAATTACTAGTAATTCAAATTGTTATGTTGTGTCTATAGATTCTGCAGAAAAACCTATTATAGATGATTGGGGTTTCGAATTGATCGGAGCTGGTGGTAATGCTAGTCTGTTGTCGAGATGGGTGGTGAACGACACTGATCAATCGCCAATCAAATTCTGTTTGGATGATCAATGTGGATCGCCAGACTACCGACTCGATGGTTTCTACTATGCCTTTTTCAGCATGAATGAATCGATAGCGAGTGGTGCATCACCACCATCGACAACATCGATTCAACAGAATTTCACAGCACCTCCCATCAAAAACGATGAACAACTATCGTATATACTCTATTTCTTTGCTTCGTCGACTAGTTTCATTACGGGATCGATCAAATTCCAACTTGAGGTGTATATCGACGAGAATACAGTGGCGGTTCTCAGCAACACCATTTACCAACAGCAACACAAGATCGACGTCACCGACTATGTTAACATGCCACCGTTAATCCACAGACTTTCATTCATACTTACCTACAGTTCATCTGGTAGTAACAACGTTGAAAACAATCAAAGTAGTGGAGATATTAGTGACATTGGCAGTAATAATAGGTTCTCAAGAAACGGTATTCTACTGTCAAACATTATCTTGAGAAGAGAACCAAAAGTAAAACAACCATTGGATTTATATGTGGATGTGGTTAGGGGTTCTGATAGGACGGGCTACGGAACTAAGCAATTGCCATTCTCATCGATTGCAATGGCACTGGCATGGATACAGACTACCTTTACTATCTACTTGGCCGATGGAAACTACTGTGGATATCATGCCGCTGGCGTTGTGGATTCATCGATATCGATCATCGGTCAATCGGCGGACAACACAGTTATAAACGGTCAACAGAGTATACAACCACTGCATTTCCTGACGTCGGAAGCGAGTGAACTGCTTTTGTTGAATCTAACATTTATCAATGCCTACTCCAGTAGTATGTCCGACGGTGGCGCCGTTCTAAACGTGAACAACGCCAACAACGCAACTCTCCACAATGTATATATGTATAACAATACCGACTTTTCCAATAGAGGAACGATAGCGGTGACCGATAGTGCATCAGTAAACATCACCGGTTGTCGATTCCGCTATTCTCAATCGATCGTTTCCACCAATAATCCTGCGATCAACATCAACTCGAAAGAAGTTAAACTCTATGTTTACGACAGCGAATTCCGCGAACAATACTATATAAACTCTGCCATTGCCAAGCGAATCGTGGTAGACTACTCTCGCTTCTACGAGAGGAATCTACTGGTTAATAGGTGCGCCATTTCCACATCGCTAACCGATCTCGTTATCAGTAACAGTCATTTCAACAAATCGGCAAATGGTTTGCTCTGTTTGATTCACTCCAGTGCCAACATTGTCAACACTGAGATGCTAGAGGTTGGATACCAGATGCTCAACGCGCTCAACAGTAGTGTTACTTTCGACAATTGTTCCATTCAGTTCTGGAGCAATATCAACGATTCACTTGTCTATTTAAATGAATATTCGACAGTTAAATTCCAACGGTCAATAGTATATCCAGCTGCAACACAAAACACTCCGATCATTTTGTTTCAAGCGATAGGTTCGTGGCTGGTGATCAACAACACTCTGCTTTCAGCCAGCAGAGAATCACTACTCTACCAGATAATAGATGGCGATCTACTGGTCGTAGATTCAACCATGTACAATATCAGTACAAAGATAATCTATGCATCCGGCTCCAATGTAGTGTTTCACCAGGTGACCACGCGCAATTTTACCGATTTGGATGTATCGGATTTATTTTCATTCAACATGATGAACAAACGGACGAGAATGGTTAAATTCCTAGATTGTACATTCCATATGGTGTATGGAGTGTTTCGATTCGTAAACTCGAATCTCTACATTGCCAACACGACGATGCAGGATATGGCGTTCACCGGATTCTACTTTGACGGCTACTCTGAAGTGTTAATACAAAGCTCTACGTTCGATCGAATTTCCACCGGTAAAATATTTGTATTTCGATCTTCTGGATTCATAAAGATTGGCGAATCGAAATTCCTAAACCTAATTTCCAATTCTATCATATCGGTTCGCACCAAGCTATTTTTGGTGGCTAGCAACACCTTGTTTTTAAATAACTTTGGTTATACCGGTGGAGTGGTCAATGTCGGTGGTACAGACAATAGAGTAGAGTTTTATAATTGTATTTTCACAAACAATTCCGTTAATGTAAATGGTGGTATCGTTTACTCGGTTGGAAAAGTCGATATTACATTCAACAACTGTAAGTTCTACAATAACAGCGCCAACCAAGGTGGAATCGCATTTTTCATAAAGGAACCACCAATTTTCAATGCATGTGAATTCAGTGGGAATCATGCAAATCTCGGTGATATCATGGCATCTACACCAAACCAGCTTATTCTGACAAACGGTAGCTTCCCAGAAGTAGTTCTTTCCAATGTTACACAATTCACTGGGTCCATTCAGATTGGAGATATTCTGAATCAGATTAGTACCTATCAACATATTAAACACACTGTTTATCTACAGGTTGGTGGTACCACGATTGCTTCTTCTCCCTTTATAAATGGTAGTGCCTACTTTGATTCAATCGATATCATAGGAGTGGTTGGTACTAATTCTACGGTTGTCTTTACCAGTAGCTCAAATCTTATACTACCAATGAAGTTACCATATAATGTATCTGTGCTACCATGTAATTCAGGTTACTATCCAATTGACTCCTCTACGCAATGTTCGATATGTCCATCTGGAAGTTATGGGTATGACGGAAACAAATGTATTTCATGTCCACAGAATGCACTTTGTCAAGGTGGTGATCAAGTTTCAACGAGACCTGGATATTGGTTTGATGAAAATCAATTTCCAAGAGTGATTTATGATTGTGATCAATCATCACATTGCTTGGAGAATAACACGTGTCTTGAACATACATTTGGTGTTCTTTGTTCATCGTGTAACAACACCGAACAATATTATTCATGGTTTGGAAGTTGTATCGAATGTACTCAGACCAACAAACTGGTAATTGCTATTGTTATCATTGGAATGATTCTCCTCGTTCTTTGGTCACATAAATCAGATTCATCATCAGGTCTGATGAATATTGTTGTCTATTTCGCACAAACAATCATGGTACTTTCGAAAGGTGTTAATTTCAGTATTCTTTCACTCCTGAATCTCCAATTGGAAAGTGGAGGATCATCAATCATTGGATCGATATGTCCAGGACCATTCGATTATTACCAGAGACATTATACGACGTTCCTTGTTTTCCCAGCAATTATTTTCATTCTCCTCATTTTCACAATAATCATCACGATTATCAGAAAGTTTAAACCGAATGACCAACCAATATTTCCAAGACAATTTGGATCATTTGTCAAGTTATTGATGAATATTTATTCACCAATCAGCACTGCAACATTTACAATATTCTTTTGTCAACAAATTGGAATTGGTAACTCGGTTTTAGTCACAGATTCATCAGTTCAATGCTCTGGAAATCAATATCGAACAGCACTCAAAGTCAGTTATTCAATGTTGGTTGTTGTTCTTGGAATTCCAATGATTATTTTCATCTTATTATTCAAGAATCGAAAACACAATAACGATGCATCAATCATTCGAACATATGGAGCATTCATCTTGAAATACAAAACATCATATTATTATTGGGATGTAATATTATTATTCAGAAGATTGGTGATTGTATTGGTGTCGATTATGGATCAAGACACACCAATCAGATCATTCCTTTTGATTGGAGTATCTCTGATCAGTGTCCTTCTTCAATTGAAACATTCACCGTTCATCAGTGAAGGTGATAATCAACTTGAATTGGTATCACTGATATTGATATTCATTTCATGTATTTACCTTGGAAATGAAATTGAATCATATCTTGAAGATTGGATCATCATCGTTTGTTGTATTTCATTTGCCATTTATTTATTATATATTATTTATACACATTATCGAATTTCAATTCTCAAACGAATCAATCATTATCTTTCAATTCTCAGTCGTGGAAGGTTTGGATATGAACAACTACACAATGAAATGGAAGAAGATCCACAAGATGACCACAATCAATTTGAAATTCCAATTTTAAAAAATAAAGTCAATGAAAATGAAGAGATTGATTGATTAATATTAAAAATAAAACTATAAAATATTTTCAGAATTCGGAGTGGTTGTTCAAAGATTGTTAATTAAAATTATTTAATTTAATGATAACTATGATATTTATGATGATTATGGTGTCTCTTCTTTATGATATATACAACTAATACGAGTAAAAGTATACCGGCTATAGAACCAACGATGATACCTGCGATTGCACCGGGACTAAGTCTACCTTCGGAGGGACAAGACATTTCAGTGATATCGTAGTTACCAGTGAATTTACATCCAGCTCTACCACCGTTTGAACATGAAACCAAACTATCAGTATCGGAGGTGATGTTGTTGATTACAATATCAGAGTCATCACAGAAGATAGGGTTGATAGAGTCTTTGATTAGATTATGTGAAAATGTTACTCCGTTGAACGAGTTGGACGCTACGTTGTCGATGTACAGTACACTACCGGAACCGTCGGGACCAACAGAGTTACCTGTGAAAGTGGTATTGGTAAGTTTGAGAGTTTGTGCATCGAAGATGTAGATGGCACCACCCGATTGCAGTGCATAGTTCGATGCGAAAACACAGTTGGTGACAAACAATGCACCGTGGTTAAGAGCGATCGCACCACCAAATGCCGATGCATTGTTATTGTTGATGAGAGTACCGGCGATAATAAAGGTACCGATCGAGTTGAAAGAGATTGGTGCACTTCCAACGTTGTTGGAAATCACTGAGTTGTAGAGCTGAACAAAGTTTTGGAACAGCATCATTACACCGCCTCCCATTGGATCTACTACACGCTGGACAGAGTTGTTGGTTAGGGTCATGTTGTTGATAATCACATTTCCATTGTTACTAAATTTCAAGATGGAACTTCCTCCGACGTTGGAATCGATGAGAACATTGCTCATTGTAATCGTTCCATTCACTAAGTAAATGATACCGTTGTTTCCTTGATTGCCAACGATGTTGCTATTGGAAATGTTCACTTGACAGAAGTTGGTGGTATAGAAAACCGATCCGAAAGTACCAGAGTTGTTGGTGAACGTCGAGTTGGAGAAGGTGATATAGGAGTTCAGTGTTGTCTGGAGAGAAACGACACCACCATAGTATGCATTGCAATTGGAGACAACAACATTCTCCAGTAGCAATATGGTGTTGGAGTAGTTGGTAGTGATATAGATGACACCACCGTAGACACCGTGGAATCCCGTACCGTTGACAATGTTTAGGTATTGGAGTGTCAAGACAACGTCACCGTGCTTCTGCTGACTATCCATAATACTAAAGAGCAAACCATTCTCTGCCAGATCGACAGTGGCATATGCATTTGGATTACCCTGCACGGTGAGTGTTATGTTTACCAAATTGATATTGGTGTTGTTTGGACCGGTGTATGTGTAGTTACCCAAATCCAGCACGATATTAGTTGAGTTGGTGGCACTGAGAGCAACAGCGATATTAGGACATGCATTATCTGTTGTGTTTCCACATGGCATAGTATATTGAACGATATTTGGATTCAAAATTAGCAGTGTTTCGGCTTCTACTTGTGAAAGTACAAGTTGATCACCAAGAAAAACTCCAAATACTAAAAATAGTGAAAATATTAATGAATATTTTAATTTAAACATTTTTTTTTTAAATACAAATAATAATGTATGAGTTATTATTTAATATAAATAGATTAACCTTAGTTTAAAAAAAGTAACTCATTTTTAATTTAACAATGTTGTTGGTGCCACCTTTAAAAATCTTAAAAATTTGGATATTTCAATAAATATCTAGGTGATAGTTTTTTTGATTTTTACTTACTAGATTATGGTCCCATTTATTTTCAAAGTGGGTGTGTGTTAAAATCTTTTGGAATTAGTAACACGCCAGCACCGATGATAGGAATCTTGACTTGATTAATAGAGAAATGAGAAATTTCATATCCTATCATCTTTTATTTATTGATTTCTCTTTCAAAAATAAAGAGTGATATTTGAATTTAGATATTGTTTGATTAGACTTTAATTTGCGAGAATCATTAAATTGTAGGAAAAGATAAGATTGATTTGTATAAATATTTGAAATGACCTGGTAGAGAATAAAATAAATTAATTCTTATATAAAAAAAAATATGAAAAACCATGTCTTAAAGATTAAAATTTTTTTCAAGTCACAACTTTAAAAATCATTAATGTTTATAGGATAAATTTGGTATCAATAGACTCGTCTAGTGATTATCTATCATAATATCTTTGTTTAATTTCGTGAGGTTTTCAATTCGAAAGCTAATGAGTGTGATCCAACCAAAAACCTAGGTACATTCGAATGTGATAGGTTGTATAAAGATCGGATTATCTCTTTTGAACAAAAAACAAACTATTACACTACCCAATGGTGATCAATTAACAAGAAGACAAAAAAGCAAAGAGAAAAAAAAGAGACCATTTTTTTCAAATAAAAAATCAATAAAAATCTGAAAAAAAAAAGTGTAAAAACTGATCTAATATTTACAATTTAGTTATTTTAATCTATTATTAGTTCTGCTGCTATCTAGGCATAATGTAATACAATGATAATGAATATATCAAATCAATATGTATATAGTCTATTTCTATTTTTTTATTTAATAATATTATTTTTCGAAAATTTAACAATAGTTTCATCATCATCACAATGTTCAGGTATGTCAAAATCTAATCATAATATGTGTATAAGTAATAGATATATTAAAATTAAACTTTTAACTTTTAATTTAATCAATTGTTTGATTTTAATTAGAAACAATTGATAGACCAATTTTAGATGATTGGGGTTTCGAGATGATTGGTAGTGGTAATCTTGATTCACCTTGGGTGACAAAAGATAATAATATATCCAAGATTGAATTTTGTACGGATGATATATGTGGATCACCCGATTATCAACTCTATGGATTCTACTATGCGTTTTTCCCAATTACCAAAGGACATACCTATGACTATATGTCATTATCACAACAATTCGACTTGTTAGATTATACTGTCGATAACGAAACCAAATACTATCTCGATTTCTTTGTATCATCACGAACCTTCATACCTCAAACCACAAAATTCGAATTCACAGTAACTATAGACCATATAAAGGTTGTACTAATAAGCAACTCTATATATTCACAAAGTCATCGAGTAGATATAACCGACTTAATAAGAGATAATAATAATAATACAATACATACAATTACTTTTCAATTATACTATGGAAGTATAAGTGGTAGTAGTAATAGTAGTAGCAATAATAATAATAATAATATTGGTTTTGATGATGTACCAGATGGTATTCTTTTGTCGAATACTATAATAAAGAAAACACCAATAAGCAGGAAATCAATGGATTTGTATGTAGATATCTTGAATGGATCGGATAGAACAGGAGATGGATCTAAAGAGGCACCATTCTCATCGGTTGGGATGGCAATCGAGTGGATCAGTCCGCTCTATACTATCCATGTGGCAGATGGAAGCTACTGTGGATACTATGCATCTTGTATGATTAACATGCCACTCTCAATTGTTGGTCAGTCCGCTCAAACCATTCTAAATGGCCAGAATCGAATCAAACTATTACATTTGAATGCAGGACCATATTCAAGATTGACATTCTCCAACTTTGCGATAACCAATTCATTTTCGAGTCTAATGGTACACGGTGGATCTGTCATACACGTTAAAGATAGCTGGACTATAGAGATGGAGAATATGAGCATCACAAACTCCTATAATTCTCTGGAGAATGGAGCGATAGTAGTTACTGAAGGATCGTCAGTTTCGATCAACAATTCATATTTTCTAAACAATTCGAGAGATGCCTGTCCAACCATCGATATCACTTCAGTAGATGCTACGCTATCGATCGCCAATACCGAAATGAATGAACTCTCTGCTATTACATCGAATTTCGCGCAAGTTTATGTTTCATCGTCTATATTCAATCCGAATGCCCCGAGATTTAGCGCAACGCTGTGTCTCTTTTCATTCTACCTTACGGAATCACTCTTTAAAGACTGTGAATTCAATAACCATAAACGAACTATCTTTTGTATGGTAAAATCGAGTGTGGAGATAGAGGACAGTCAGTTCAATGAAAATGAATTCATACATATCGATGTTTTCAAAAGCAATGCTACCGTTAGTAATTGTACAATCGGTTATGTCACACCAAACTTTCCTTCCATTATCAGCTTGAATGAACATTCAAACTTTTTTTTGCGGAACTGTTTGGTGTATAAATCCTATGGAAATTCAGTGGTGACTCTTATTCAAGTGGTTAGTTCAACAATGGTTGTTGATAACTCT
This sequence comes from Heterostelium album PN500, assembly GCF_000004825.1. Classification (NCBI taxonomy): domain Eukaryota; phylum Evosea; class Eumycetozoa; order Acytosteliales; family Acytosteliaceae; genus Heterostelium; species Heterostelium album. Next base: position 582,542 of record NW_008805071.1, on the reverse strand, counting down.
CAGATATCTGCTACCACTGGATCAACGGTATTCAATATAGTCAATGGAGATCTCTCAGTTAGGTGGTCTCTATTCGCAGAAAATGATATGGTAATTACCTATGCATTCAGTTCCAACGTACAATTCGAGAACACACTCTTTAGAAACATCAAAACTCAATCGTATATATTTATGTTCCAAATGCAAAACATACCACCAAAGTATATTATATTCAAAGACTGTATCTTTGAGGATATCGCCGCTAAGCTGAAATTCGAAAACTCTAATCTCAGGTTGATAAACACCACTCTAAGGAATATGCGAAACTCCAACCTCTTTTTCCAAGGCTACTCCAATGTCGAGATTCACAACTCATCGTTTTTGAACTTTAACAATCAAATAGTTTTTTACTTTACATCAGTTGGATCTCTCAATATTACTGGTTCAAAGTTTCGTAACAACGATGTTTATTCATTGTTGTATTTTTCGAACGCTCAAGTAAACACAGTAGTATCGGACACGGTGTTTTTAAACAACCAGGGTCTTGACGGAACCATTGGTAATTTAGATAGTCACATCAGCGATATCTCTTTCTTTAATTGTACTTTCAAAAATAACACTTCATTTGGTCCAGGAGGAGTCGTTTATACCACCGGTCAGAACAACGTGGTATTTAAAGATTGTACTCTAACAAATAACACTGCGTTGCAAGGTGGAATTTCTTATTTCTTCTACATTCAACCGATATTTATTAATTGTACAATAGAGAATAATGGTGCAGTATTTGGTAATGTCAGTGCATCTCTTGTGAATCGTCTGATACTTAGCGATGGAGTATTCCCAGAGATTGTCACTTCCAATCGCACCCAATTCACTGGTACCATTAAATCATGTGATATACTAAATCAAACCTATCCATCACAACCATCGAGTGTCTTGGTTTATCTGCAGGTTGGTGGTAATACCATTGCTTCTTTGCCTTTTATCAATGGAAGTGTCAATTTTGAATCGGTGGAAATCGTTGGACAAGTTGGAAGTTCCTCTACAATATCATTTGTTAGTAGCTACAGATCACTTAAACCATTGACACTACCATATAAGGTGACTATTTTACCATGCAATCCTGGATACTATCCTATAGAATCATCAACACTTTGCTCAGTTTGTCCACCTGGAAGTTATGGATATGATGGAAACAAATGTATTTCATGTCCACAAAATGCATTCTGTGAAGGCGGTCAACAGGTTTCGACGAGACCTGGGTATTGGTTTGATGAAAATCAATATCCAAGAGTGATTTACGATTGTGAACAATCATCACATTGCTTGGCAAATAGCACTTGTCTTGAACATACATTTGGTGTTCTTTGTTCATCGTGTAACAACACCGAACAATATTATTCATGGTTTGGAGGTTGTATCGAATGTACTCATACCAACAAACTTGTTATTGCTATTGTTATCATTGGAATGATTCTCCTCGTTCTTTGGTCACATAAATCAGATTCATCATCAGGTCTGATGAATATTGTTGTCTATTTCGCACAAACAATCATGGTACTTTCGAAAGATGTTAATTTCAGTATTCTTTCACTTCTCAATCTCCAATTGGAAAGTGGAGGATCATCAATCATTGGATCGATATGTCCAGGACCATTCGATTATTACCAGAGACATTATACGACGTTCCTTGCTTTCCCAGCAATTATTTTCATTCTCCTCATTTTCACATTAATCATCACAATTATCAGAAAGTTTAAACCGAATGACCAACCAATATTCCCAAGACAATTTGGATCGTTTGTCAAGTTATTGATGAATATGTATTCACCAATCAGCACTGCAACATTTACAATATTCTTTTGTCAACAAATTGGAATTGGTAACTCGGTTTTAGTCACAGATTCATCAGTTCAATGCTCTGGAAATCAATATCGAACAGCACTCAAAGTCAGTTATTCAATGTTGGTTGTTGTTCTTGGAATTCCAATGATTATTTTCATCTTATTATTCAAGAATCGAAAACACAATAACGATGCATCAATCATTCGAACATATGGAGCATTCATCTTGAAATACAAAACATCATATTATTATTGGGATGTAATATTATTATTCAGAAGATTGGTGATTGTATTGGTGTCGATTATGGATCAAGACACACCAATCAGATCATTCCTTTTGATTGGAGTATCACTGATCAGTGTCCTTCTTCAGTTGAAACATTCACCGTTCATCAGTGAAGGTGATAATCAACTTGAATTGGTATCACTGATATTGATATTCATTTCATGTATTTACCTTGGAAATGAAATTGAATCATATCTTGAAGATTGGATCATCATCATTTGTTGTATTTCATTTGCCATTTATTTATTATATATTATTTATACACATTATCGAATTTCAATTCTCAAACGAATCAATCATTATCTTTCAATTCTCAGTCGTGGAAGGTTTGGATATCAACAACTACCGAATGAAGATGATTATTCAATCGATTTACTTTCAAAAGAAATCAAGTATAACTCATCACCGCATGTGGTGGATGAAGAGATTGAAAATGATACTGAAATTTAATAAAGAAATTTAACATATGCCAATACAAATATATATTCAGATCGTCTACAAAGAGAAATAAAAGGATCTTATCTTTTAATAAATCTTTATTTTAATAGTTACTATTAAAATAGGATGTTTTTATATGGAGATAATTGACAAAGAAGAAGTTTATATATATAAAGAATTCTGTGTGAAACAAATTTCAATAATTAAATATTTCAACAAAAACAAAGCAATATAATTTGTTTTTTTGTAAATTAAATCTTTAAAAATTGTTCACTGAATTTTGTAGAATATAACATATATTACTAATATTTTCGAAAAGTTGAAGATAGTTGAACTCTAAAACTAGAGTGTACGATTGAAACATGAAAAATAAGTGTTAAATTAAAACATATTGAAAATGAAAACACTCATCTTTATAAAGATTAGTTTTAAAGTTGAAATTTTAAATCAAGTTGCTTGAATTAAATTTTATATAAACTAACTAGATAGGATATATCTTTCTAGTTCTTTCTTGTTTATTATATTAGAAAGAACTATTATTTTTTCTGATTTATAAATCACAAAACGTGATTATTAAAAAAACAAATTCATAGAAAAAAAAAATTAAAAAAATAAAAAAAAATAAAATAAAAAAAAAACGAAACGAAAAAAAATATTTTTTTTATTATTTTTTTCTTAATTTTAATCAATTTATTTTATTTTATTAATAATAAATAATATTAATAAAAGTTTAGAGATAATATAGAAAGAACTAGAAAGATGGATAAAGATCATAGTGGAAGTGAAGATGAACAAGATAACTATGAAGAGTTAACTGACGAGCAACTCAATGAATTGAATGCGTTGTCATCGAATAGAAACGATCCTTTCCGTGTAGCACTCGGTGTTGCACCAGCAAAGAATGCTACACCCGTTGGTGTTTGGGGAAATCTATCTTCATTCTTACAGTCACCAACATCCTCATCATCATCATCAACAACAACAATAACACAACAACAACAATCAACAACTGAAGAAGTAGAGGGAGAAGAAGCTGAAGATGGTAGTGATGACGATGAAGGTGAAATCATTGGTACTATCGGTGAGAACGGTGAGTTGAGTGAATCACTCAAGACACTGACTATCTCGCATGCCAAACAGACAGCCACTCATTTGGTAATCGATACCAACGCTATTTTGCACTCGTCGACACGTCTTGACACCCTTGGAAAGGTGCTCTACACTATCGAAGAGGTTCTCGATGAGGTCAGAGACAAGAAGACACAGTTGTATCTCGAGACATTCCCATTTGAGATCAAAACAAGACAGCCTACACCAGAGTCTTATCAAGCGGTCGTTGACTTCTCACACAAGACTGGTGATTTCGCTTCGTTGTCGACCGTCGATCTCAAGGTACTGGCATTGGCACACACACTTCATGCCGAACACGATGGATTAGATACATTAAAGACATCACCAGAACCAACTAAACCAGCACCAAGACCAACTAATAATAACAATAATAATAGAAATAATAATAATAACAATCCAGAACAAAAGAAGAAAAAGAAAAATAACAATAAGAAGAAGAAGGCTGCTGCCGCGGTAGTACAAAAGGATACATGTTGTTCACACGATCATGGAAAGGTAGAAGAGAAGAAAGATAATAGTAGTAAAGTAGTAGTAGATACATGTTGCTCACCAGCTACCACTACTCCACATACACACCAAGTTGTAGATACATGTTGTTCACCAGCATCCACTACGACTTCAACAGAACCAGCTACAACTACAACTACAACAGAACCAACTACAACTGCTACTACTACAGAATCAACAAAAGAAATAACAGAAGATAATAATAATAATAATAATAATCAATCACAACAAAAGAAAGGTAAAAAGAATAACAAAAAGAATAGTTTAATTGTTAATATGGATGAGCTGCCAGAGGAAGACCCATCTAAATTTGTAGATCCAAGAGAAATACTCGAAAAGATGAAAAAGCAACGTGAAGCAGAGGAAGAGGAACGCAGAAAGAAGAGAAAGGATAAAGAGGATGAAGGTGAATGGATCACCCCAGACAACATTAAAGCTAAATTAGAGAAATCACAATTTGTTACAGGTGAAGAGATTAAACATGTAAAAGTTGCATGTATTACAAGTGATTTTTCAATGCAAGTAAGTAAACATAAACATATAATAATAATAATAATAATAACTTAATAGTAATGATCTTCAACATTTGTATATTTATTAACTTTTTTCGTTTATTATAATTTTATAGAATGTTATGTTACAAATGGGATTAAATTTATTAAGTGTAGATGGTTTAGTTGTTAAACAGGTGAAACAATTCGTTTTGAAGTGCTATTCGTGTAATACAACCACCTTGGATTTCAGTAAGGTTTGGTGCGGTGCCTGTGGTAATCAAACCATGGTCAAAGCTATGACTTGGGTCGATCGCTTCGGAAATGTTCGTGTCGGCAAGGGTTCCGGCAAGCAATTTAACAATCGTGGCAAGAAGTTCTCGATGCCCAAGGCCAAGGGTGGCAAGTACCACACCGATATGGTGTTCACCGAAGAGCAGTACATCCATCGTCTCAAGGTCACCGGCAAGTACTACCAGAAGAAGAAGTCGTCGACCGACAACGCCATCGGTGACGAATCATTTGAATCTGGTTTCTCGTTTGCCAAACCCGGTGCTGACATCACCATTGGTTTCGGTGGACGTAATCCAAATATCGCTCGTCGTAAGATTGGTAAGAAAAATAAATCGATTTCCAATCATTAATAATAATAATAATGATAATAAACAACAGACAACAATAACAATAATGATATTAATAATAATAATGATGACGACGACGACACTAACAATTAAAAATCAGATTTATTGAGAGATAATTAATTACAACTAATCAACCAACCAATCAATCAATAAATATCATTACACACTTTTTTAAATAAAAAAAAAACACAAAAATAATAATACAAAATAAAATAACTTTATTTATTTTTTTTTTTTGAAAAAAAACAAACAAATGAATCTAAATTTATCTATCATTACACCATACCAAAATATTTGATTCGTTCGGTATTGGTAACACGCCAATTAAGGGGTGGGAACAAGTCACTAATTGAATGACTGCCCCACTTTCATCGGATTTCTGTTTGCAAAAAAAAAATGTTGATGAAATTTCATTTTAACATGTTGTGTGAAGTGTAAAAAAAAAAAAAAAAAAAAAAAAAAAAAAAATACAAGAAAATTGATAGTTTTGTTGGGATCATAAAAAAACAATAATAATTTTCATATTTATTTTTGATTTTTGTTGTTGTGGTTGTTGCTATTAACTATAGTTTGTTTAATTTTATATATAGATATATTATTTAAATATGTTTAGATCGATTATCAGTGGTTCAAAAGCAACCTTTTTGAATGGAGTTGTCAGTCGTCAAGTGAAGTTGGTGCGTAACTTCTATAGCAATCGTGAGTTGATGGGATTCAGCGAAGAACAAATGCAACTCCAAGAGACCATTCGTCAATTTGCCCAAAACGAACTTGCACCGATCGCCGCCGACGTCGATAAGAACAACGCATTCCCAATGCACATGTGGAAGAAAATGGGTGATTTAGGTCTTCTTGGTATCACTGCTCCATGTAGGTTTCAACAAATGTTAATAACATAACTATATAGCTAGCTAGTTATTTAGAGAAACAAAACAAAACAAAACAAAACAAACAAAAAAGGACGATAATATTAATATCAGTAATTACCAATTTTCAATTTTGTCAAATTAATTTTAGCTGAATATGGTGGATTGGATATGGGATACACTGCACATTGCATTGCCATGGAGGAGTTGAGCAGAGCATCGGCATCGGTTGCTCTCAGCTATGGTGCACACAGCAATCTCTGTGTCAATCAAATCACAAGAAATGGTAATCAGAAGCAAAAGGAAAAGTACCTGCCAAAGTTGATCTCTGGTGATTTCGTTGGTGCTTTGGCCATGTCCGAACCAAACGCCGGTTCCGATGTCGTTTCAATGAAGACCAGAGCCACCAAGACAAGTAAAGTATCACAATATCTCTATATATAATTAGTTTTTAACTTTATAGTAATAACGATGATGAAACTTCCTTCTTTACTTCCTTCTACACTGTAATACTATATCAATTTATAGGTGGAGGATGGGTTTTAAATGGTACAAAGATGTGGATTACCAACGGTCCAGATGCCGATGTTTTAGTTGTCTACGCCAAGACAGATATCAATGCAGGATCGAAGGGTATCACTGCCTTCCTGATCGAGAAGGGAATGAAAGGTTTCTCCACTGGACAGAAATTGGATAAGCTCGGTATGAGAGGTTCAAACACTTGCGAATTGATCTTTGAAGACTGCTTCGTTCCAGATGAAAATGTATTACAAGACGTCGGAAAGGGTGTAAAGGTTTTAATGAGTGGACTCGATTATGAACGTTTAGTATTATCTGCTGGTCCATTAGGGTAATTATAAATAGTTACTATAATATTTTATGTTTAACAAACTTTGATAAATTAACAGAATCTTTATTAATTCTTCACATGTGATTAGTATTATGCAAGCATGTATGGATAATGTTGTTCCATATTTACATCAACGTGAACAATTTGGAAAGAAGATTGGTGAGTTCCAGTTGATGCAAGGAAAGGTTGCAGATATGTATACAATTATGAATGCAAGTCGTTCCTACGTCTATTCGGTTGCCAAGTCGGCCGACAATGGTTACACCTCGAGAAAGGATTGTGCCGCCGTCATTCTCTACACCGCTGAGAATGCCACTCAATGTGCACTACAAGCCATTCAGACACTCGGTGGTAACGGTTATATCAACGAGTTCCCAACCGGTCGTTTATTGAGAGACGCCAAGCTATACGAAATCGGTGCAGGTACCAGCGAAATCAGAAGAATGTTGATCGGTAGAGAAATCTTTGCTGAAACTGATTAATATAATATTTATTCAAATCTCTTCAATAAAAATAAGTCACATCATAAAAAGGAGTAATTCAGACGTTTTTCATTTTGAAATATCAATCAATTGGATTGCACAACAACTGAAATTAAGCAAATCACTTATAAACAATCTGATCCATTTTTTAATATCTTGGTCATCAACACAAAACTGTGAATGCAAAAACATTCTTTTTATTTTTAATTATAATAGCATCTTTAAAATCTGTTTTATCCACCTTAAATTAAAGTATTTGTGTTGATTGGTTTATACTTTCTGATAATAGTAATCATTATGTATTTGTTATTATAATATAGAATAGCTTGATTGTGTAAGTGTATTGAGTTTTTAATGATTGATAAAGAGAATGGAATGAGATTAGATAAATGTGATAAAATAAGGATTTTATTCACCATTTTCGATAGTTATAGAAGTGCACTCTTTCCTATAGAATTGATGTGCTTTATTGATTGTTGTTCCGCGAGAGTTGAATTTGATGATTGATTTGTTCAGCAATCTTTTCAGCACTATGTGATAGTGAATTGATTTTGAATACTTTGGTTCCTACGTTCTTTGTACGAATATAAACAGCTTTTGTAAAAATGAAAAGAACACGTTCTGCCTTAACTTCAATGATTTCCGACAATGGTATTTGTTTGGTTGTATTGCTATAGGTATTTGTAAGAGTAGACTCGGTGTTGTTTATGAACTTTACATTATGAATATCTAATCTGTCAAACCTGATATGAACATTGGTTAATCTCATGATGCTTTGATCAAACCCAAGTGTTCCTATCCATCTATCTATTTCCTTTTCACCTTCCGACCATTCTTTAAAGTTTTTTATGTAAGATGTAAATTCATGATTCGTTGAATTATTTGTCTTAACATAAACATCTTTTCCAGTGTCGTCTGTATATTTATTATATCCTTGAGTGGGTACTTGCTTTTGAGACATTTAAACTTATTGTTTTTTATTTAAATTAATAACTATTAAACCAATAGGATATTACAATAATCAAAATGAAAAGATAAAAAGGATTTTTGATTATCCATTCCAACTTTTAACATCAGATATTTTGGAAAATTAAAAATTTGATAAACAATCTTGATCCATTTTTTAATATCTTGGTGATCAAAACAAAACTGTGAATGCCAAAAACTTCTTTTATATTTTTAATTAAAATAGGATTATAATATATCATCATTATTAGTTTACTTTTTTCAAATAAAATATTATATTTTTTATAAAGCAAATGTAAAAACAACAACCAAAAATAGATGTTTATTTACACATCCCATAAAAATCAATATTTTAATATTCACTATTTTTAAAAAAACTGTTTTTTTTTTCACCCTAACAAGGTCCTCTTCCGCAATTAAAACTTCTACTGTCAATGAAACCTCAGGATCTGTCCATTTATTTATTTTTGAATTCAAAAATTACACCGCTTGCGGAAAATTAATTGTAATAATTCTGAATGTTCACTCCAACACCAGCCAACTAATCAAGTAAATGAAATTAACTCTCTTCCCAACCTGCCAACTAATTAATTAAATCAACCAACAACTAAAAAGAAAAAAAAATAGACTACGAAAAAAACTTGATGGTAAATCCATCCTTTTAATACAACTTTTAATAAAACATGTATACCACTTTAGTTATTATAAAAAAAAAAAAAAAAAATAATTCTGAATGTTTCACGTTAGTTTCTTACAAGTATGTTGTTTCGCGAGTTTCTCTTATCAAACATAAATACCACAAGTACTATAGCTACAGACTTTTAATTGGAGGCACTCGTGCATCAAATTAGATGGTCCTATTCGAACTACAGTCGACTTCACCCACCTTACTGCTGCTATCATACATTCGTTATAGCCAGCTGTCCAGTGTAATGTTTGGATGGAACCAATTCAAGCTGGAAAATAACAGACTAATTGCTTAGTTCTTTACCAGTTCGCCTGATCACAAAGTCTTGTTTTCACTGAATCTGTGTGATTATCTCTCTTTCACTTTGGTAGATTTTTTTACTCGTTATTTCTTAAAATATACACCTTTTCCAACATAATATGTATTTTATAATATCTTTGGGTGTATTTCTTGAGATATTAAAAATTATTTTAATTAAGAGATCTTAAAAATAAATTAAAACTAATTATAACTTTTTTGTAAAAAATATAAATTATTTAATGATTGATGGTGTATAAGATGAAGAAAAAATTTCAAAATAGAATGAAATGAGCTAAGGTACATGAGATCAAATATGGATTTTAATATTTTATTCATTTCCACAGTTTTAAAATAGAAAGTGAACTTTTTTCCTATTAAATTAATATACTTTTTTGGTTGTTGTTGTTTGGGGCGAGTTGAATTTGATGATTGATTTGTTTAGCAATCTTTTCAGCTTCATCACATTGGAATACTTTGGTTCCTACATTTTTTGTACGAATATAAACAGCTTTTACAGAAGTGATCCTAACCAACTATCAATTTCTTTTTCACCTTCTGGCCAGTCGGTAAAGTTCTTTAAGGTAGATGATTTCTTTACTTAATAATCTTCTTGACTCAAAAGATAAAGATCTTTTCCATTGTCATCTGTATGTTTAGTATATCCTTGTTCCGCTAGATGATCTTGAGACATTGGATTGAGATAATTTAAATTATTATTATTATTAACAAAGCTTATTAAAATAATTAAAAACATAAAGAAAAAGAATACAAAACCATTTAATGATTGTAAACAACACAGATATTTTGTAAAATTTAAAAATTATGGTTTTATTTTAAACAAATGATTATTTTGAGTTTTGGCTTTCGAAATGTAAGTTACCCTATTTATTATTTTATTATTATTACTGCTGACGCACCGTGGTTTGTAGTGTCAATAAAAATCTCCCAGCAGTCATTTTCTATTGAATATCTATAATGTCTGAATATATTGCTTCTTATTTCAAGGCATCGTACTGCATAGACATAGCTTTCTTTGTCAGATATCTTGCTATAGATCATGCCGAAACCATCTTTGGTCAGTCTGAATGAAGCAAACTCTTTGAGTTGTTGTTTTTGGTTTGTTTCTGTATTGTATCGATAGAATCTGTGACCACTAACGAAATACAGTGATTTATAGCCATCGTAACACACAGATGTAATGTTCACACCCAAATCCCAATCCAGACGAAAATGACTACCAGTTGTGACATCGATACCATATCGATTAAGACGATTCTGACGGTCATTTGGTGAACCAAAGATGATTAGCTTTTCCTTTACAAAGAATGCTTGACAGATATCGACGGTATGAGTATCCATGAAATTCTCAAACTTTAGTTTTTTTAAATTAAACCGAATGATACGCTTCACACCACCGAGTATATAGATATAATATCCACCATCGTAAACTGCCAGTCTATCCTTTCCACAAATGACAGCGGGATCGATGTCTTCGATTAAATCAATTGATATACTATCGAGTGAGAATCTACAATACTTTTGACCATCGACTCCACCAAATATGTATATATGGTTACCAACTGCCACTGTAGATCTCGATGTTCCTTCAAATCTATAGTTTTTAGTATCCTTTATCGATTCTAATGTACCAACTGAATGATTATATAATGAAATTGATTCTTTGTGTGTAGATAAATAATAATAGATTGGTGATGGATTGGCTATTGGTTGCTGAGATGTACTAATAGAGATTGTATTTTTGAGAGCTTGTTGAAGAGTTTCAAGTTCTGTTGGTTCAACAGTGATAAAGTATTCATCGACTGTTTGTTGAACAGCGTATGTAGCTGTATTGAATTCATTATTGTACTTTGCAATAGTATCCAAAATGATGAAATCTGAATTGTTATGAAACTGTTTATTTTGATGTTCAATATCGATATCTGGACATATATACTCGTTGTTGACACAATATTGAGCATATTGTTGGAATGTTTCCGATTGATCGATGATTTCAAGAGCTGTTGGTAAAGTTGTATCATCATTACAATACTTTTGGTCGTCATCATCGCCATCACTACTCTCTTCTTTTTCTTCTTCTCCATCACCACTCTTTTGATTATTATATATGCTATTATTTAATTTGATTATTCTAACTATTTGATTGAGTTCTGTAGTCTTTTGATCGATATCGTCAAGTGTGATATTTTTATCTTTGGTTATAGGTGATTTCAATTTGTGTTCTTCATTGATTAAGAAATCATGTAATATCTTAAAGTGCTCGGTTATTAGTTTCTCTGATGTATCCATTGATTTAAATAGAAAAGTAGATTTCTTAATCGAGTTCCATAGGTAGTTGATGGTTCTTTCGATAAAACATAAGTTTATGTCGTAATCCGCACATTCTTCATTGTCTTGGTTCTCTTCTTCAGCTTCTTCTACAACTTGTTGATCCCCAACTTCTTCTTCCTCCTCTTCAATAAACTCTGTTTGATCATGATCATTATCGGCTTCACCATCATTGTATTCTAATAGCACCTCCTCCTCTTCTCCTATCTCGTATACTCCAGACTGATCATAGTTATCATCTACATTAATATCTTCTTTACTACTTGTATTACTGTTATTATATAATATTTTATAGAATGATTCTCTAATATCTTGAATATTATCCCAATAATCGATATGATCATTGAATTGCTTTAAATGAGTCCTGAGACATCGTTTACACATTAATCTATGACATGGATAACAAATGAATTCAAATGAATCATTATGAACTTTGCATATGTTCTCCATATCTTTGTTACTTGTTGTCAAAGAATAGTCTATTTTCGAAAAAAAAAATCCAATAATATTTACTAGAACTTTATCACCAATTTTTTTTTTTCGAAAATAGACTATTTACAGCTAAAACGCCCAAACCCTTTATTTGGGACTCATTTGTCTGACTAGTTTGAATTAAAAGCATATTTTTCTAATCCTATAAAAATCAACAGAATTAAATTTTTCTCATGACAAGGTACTCTTCTGCTCTACCTAAACTACCTAGGATACAAACCCCAAAAAAATCGACCATTTCAACCAGTATATGGTTGAATACTCAATATTTAAAACACGAACTTAATATCGTTCACCTTGAATAACTTATAATTTTTTGGTTAAACCAAGATAATAAAATATTTCCATAATTGTTAGTGGTTTCAATAAAATTTTCCCAACAGTCATTTTCTAATGAATATTTAAAGTGTTTGAATGTATCTGTTTGTTCTCTTGTTGACCAGGTACGATAGAGGAAGAGATCGGAGTCTTGGATGCGATCAGGGTTGCTTGGAATACATCCGACGGGAGTGAGTCTGGGCGTGTGACGGGAGGGACGATATCAGGAAACAAAGTAGAGGTTGATGGGATTGAATCATTATCATTATTGCTTTCGAGATCGTTCATTGTAAGATCATTTGTTGTGGTTGTTGTATCAGTCGGTGCTGTTGCATTATTGGTTGTTGTGGTTGTTGTTGTTTGATCAGTTGGATCTGACATTTCTTATTCAAGTGATAATTAATAATAATATAAAATAATGTTTTTAATAATATCTTTATATAATTTAATTTTTAACTTTATTTTAATTCTTTTTCTTCACCGTGAATTATTTATTTATTTTCTTTAATTTTATATCTTGAATATTGAATAATCAATTGAATGAATCTTTAACGTCGCGTTAAACTCAATATATTCATTTATTGAGAAGCTTGGCGGCTGAGTGTTGAATACTTAATTTAGAAACAACAGATTCTAATTTAATTATTATTTTGATCTGTTGTTTTGAACTATTACTTATTTAGTTGATTAATTAATTTAATTAATTATAATTGACTGTTTCTTATATGTTGGCTGGTAATTATTATTGATGTTGATTGATAGGTACCGGCATTGCCTTGGCGGCTACCTTATTGTCCTTAGACGGACAACAGTATCTCTTCGAACCTCAAGGCATCGTACTGCATAGAGATAACTTTCTTTGTCGGATATCTTGGTATAGATCATGCCGAAACCATCTCTTGTCAATCTGATTGAAATCGAGATAGTAATTGGTTTCGTTATCGATAGTATAATCTAACAAGTCGAACTGTTTTGATAATTACATAAAGCCATAGGTATGTCCTTTGGTAATTGGGAAAAACGCATAGTAGAATCCATAGAGTTGATAATCGGTTGATCCACATATATCATCCGTACAAAATTCAATCTTGGATATATTATTATCTTTTGTCACCCATGGTGAATTAAAAGTTAAAAGTTTAATTTTATTATATATCTATTACTTATACACATATTATGATTAGATTTTGACATACCTGAACATTGTGATGATGATGAAACTATTGTTAAATTTTCGAAAATTAATTTGAATAAAAGATGATAGTATATGAAATTTCTCATATCTCTATTAATCAAGTCAAGATTCCTATCATCGGTGCTGACGTGTTAGAATCTAAATTTAAAATTTTTAAAAATCAAAAAACTATCACTAGATATTTAGTGAAATATCAGAATTTTTAAGATTTTTAAAAGTGGCACCAACAACATTGTTGCACCTGCAACACTGTAATATTAAAAATGAGTTCCTTTTTTTTAAACTAAGGTTAATCTATTTATATTAAATAATAACTCATACATTATTATTTGTATTTAAAAAAAATGTTTAAATTAAAATATTCATTAATATTTTCACTATTTTTAGTATTTGGAGTTTTTCTTGGTGATCAACTTGTACTTTCACAAGTAGAAGCCGAAACACTGCTAATTTTGAATCCAAATATCGCTCAATATACTATGCCATGTGGAAACACAACAGATAATGCATGTCCTAATATCGCTGTTGCTCTCAGTGCCACCAACTCAACTAATATCGTGCTGGATTTGGGTAACTACACATACACCGGTCCAAACAACACCAATATCAATTTGGTAAACATAACACTCACCGTGCAGGGTAATCCAAATGCATATGCCACTATCGATCTGGCAGAGAATGGTTTGCTCTTTAGTATTATGGATAGTCAGCAGAAGCACGGTGACGTTGTCTTGACACTCCAATACCTAAACATTGTCAACGGTACGGGATTCCACGGTGTCTATGGTGGTGTCATCTATATCACTACCAACTACTCCAACACCATATTGCTACTGGAGAATGTTGTTATCTCCAATTGCAATGCATACTATGGTGGTGTCGTTTCTCTCCAGACAACACTGAATTCCTATATCACCTTCTCCAACTCGACGTTCACCAACAACTCTGGTACTTTCGGATCGGTTTTCTATACCACTAACTTCTGTCAAGTGAACATTTCCAATAGCAACATTGTTGGCAATCAAGGAAACAACGGTATCATTTACGTAGTGAATGGAGCGTTTAAAATGAACAATGTTCTCATCGATTCCAACGTCGGAGGAAGTTCCATCTTGAAATTGAGTAACAATGGAAATGTGATTATCAACAACATGACCCTAACCAACAACTCTGTCCAGCGTGTAGTAGATCCAATGGGAGGCGGTGTAATGATGCTGTTCCAAAACTTTGTTCAGCTCCTCAACTCAGTGATTTCCAACAACGTTGGAAGTGCACCAATCTCTTTCAACTCGATCAGTACCTTGGTCATCGCCGATACTCTCATCAGCAATAACAATGCATCGGCATTGGGTGGTGCGATCGCTCTTAACCAAGGTGAATTGTTTGTCACCAATTGTGTTTTCGCATCGAACTATGCACTGCAATCGGGTGGTGCCATCTACATCTTCGATGCACAAACTCTCAAACTTACCAATACCACTTTCACAGGTAACTCTGTCGGTCCCGACGGTTCCGGTAGTGTATTGTACATCGACAACGTAGAGTTCAACTCGTTTAAAGGAGTAACATTTTCACATAATCTAATCAACGACTCTATCAACCCTATCTTCTGTGATGACTCTGATATTGAAATCAACAACATCACCTCCGATACTGATAGTTTGGTTTCATGTTCAAACGGTGGTAGAGCTGGATGTAAATTCACTGGTAACTATGATATCACTGAAATGTCTTGTCCCCCTGAAGGTAGACTTAGTCCCGGTGCAATCGCAGGTATCATCGTTGGTTCTATAGCCGGTATACTTTTACTCGTATTAATTGTATATATCATAAAGAAGAGACACCATAATCATCATAAATATCATAGTTATCATTAAATTAAATAATTTTAATTAACAATCTTTGAACAACCACTCCGAATTCTGAATATATTTTATAATTTTATTTTTTAATATTAATCAATCTCTTCATTTTCATTGACTTTATTTTTTAAAATTGGAATTTCAAATTGATTGTGGTCATCTTGTGGATCTTCTTCCATTTCATTGTGCAGTTGTTCATATCCAAACCTTCGACGACTGAGAATTGAAAGATAATGATTGATTCTTTTGAGAATTGGAATTCGATAATGTGTATAAATAATATATAATAAATAAATGGCAAATGAAATACAACAAACGATGATGATCCAATCTTCAAGATATGATTCAATTTCATTTCCAAGGTAAATACATGAAATGAATATCAATATCAGTGATACCAATTCAAGTTGATTATCACCTTCACTGATGAACGGTGAATGTTTCAATTGAAGAAGAACACTGATCAGTGATACTCCAATCAAAAGGAATGATCTGATTGGTGTGTCTTGATCCATAATCGATACCAATACAATCACCAATCTTCTGAATAATAATATTACATCCCAATAATAATATGATGTTTTGTATTTCAAGATGAACGCTCCATATGTTCGAATGATTGATGCATCGTTATTGTGTTTTCGATTCTTGAATAATAAGATGAAAATAATCATTGGAATTCCAAGAACAACAATCAACATTGAATAACTGATTTTGAGTGCTGTTCGATATTGATTTCCAGAGCATTGAACCGATGAATCTGTGACTAAAACCGAGTTACCAATTCCAATTTGTTGACAAAAGAATATTGTAAATGTTGCAGTGCTGATTGGTGAATAAATATTCATCAATAACTTGACAAACGATCCAAATTGTCTTGGAAATATTGGTTGGTCATTCGGTTTAAACTTTCTGATAATCGTGATGATTAATGTGAAAATGAGGAGAATGAAAATTACTGCTGGGAAAACAAGGAATGTCATATAATGCCTTTCATAATAATCGAATGGTCCTGGACATATCGATCCAATGATTGATGATCCTCCACTTTCCAATTGGAGATTCAGGAGTGAAAGAATACTGAAATTAACACCTTTCGAAAGTACCATGATTGTTTGTGCGAAATAGACAACAATATTCATCAGACCTGATGATGAATCTGATTTATGTGACCAAAGAACGAGGAGAATCATTCCAATGATAACAATAGCAATTACCAGTTTGTTGGTCTGAGTACATTCGATACAACCTCCAAACCATGAATAATATTGTTCGGTGTTGTTACACGATGAACAAAGAACACCAAATGTATGTTCAAGACACGTGTTATTTGCCAAGCAATGTGATGATTGATCACAATCATAAATCACTCTTGGAAATTGATTTTCATCAAACCAATATCCTGGTCTCGTTGAAACTTGATCACCACCTTCACATAATGCATTCTGTGGACATGAAATGCAAATATTTCCATTGTATCCATAGCTTCCAGGTGGACATTCCGCACACTTTGTCGATGAATCAATGGGATAGTATCCAGGGTTACAAGGCATAATAGTTACATTGTAAGGTATGGTAAGTGGTTCCAAAGAACTTTCGTTACATGAAAAAATGACTGTTGAAAAACCTCCAACCTGACCATAGATAACTATGTTTGTGAAATTGGCATAACCATCTTCAAAAGGTACGGTTGCAATTGTATTTCCATTCACCATGAGGTATACTCTTAGGTGATTGTAACTTGGGTTTGGATAGATTTGATTCAAGTTATTACCAATTCTAATGATACCGGAAAATATGGTTTCCCTTGAAACAATCACACTTGGAAATTCGCCGCTGGCAAGCTGCAGATGTGTCGGATTCGATGCAATGATTCCACCAAAATATGCATTATTATTGGTAAGTGTACAGTTTCCGAATATCGGTAGCTTCTCGATGAAATAAACAATGGAGCCACCTCCATTCTTTGCGGTATTGCTATCGAGTATGGTAAAGTAGAATAGGATGGTGTTGAGCGATCCAGCATAGATAATTCCACCATTATAAAGAGAGGTATTGTTACGGAATGTACAAAATAGGAAATTTAGAGTGGATTGGTCACCGATGACAGCAATACCGCCCTGCGATAGTGCAATATTGCTTTCAAAGGTACAGTTGGCAGCTTCCAAGAATAAATTATTACTGCCTTGTATAATGGAACCCTCCGATCCATAGTTGTACTGGAACGTACAATTGAAAAAATGAACCCTCGGGCCATTCAAAACAAAGATCGGTCCAAAGTTTGATATGAATTGGCAGTCCTCCAGATTCAAGCTGGTGGACTTGTCAATGTCAAAGAACTTTCCGGAATTGATAAGTTTAGAGTTGTGAATAATCAATCGTGAATTGACGGCTTTGATGTAACCATAAATATCTTGGAATAGGCAATCGATGATTAAAACATATGCACCATTGTACTGCTCGAGAATAGTATTGAATTTGAAAACTTCGTCAAAGTAGGTGGAATTTAAAAACTGGCTGTTTGACAGCCTAATTTTGGTTTGCGATGCCGATATCAATAGACATTGAGTATCCCTGATGATGGCATCAACCAACTGCAAGTCACCTTGTAGTGTACTGAACATGGTTCCCTTTCCACCGACTAGCAACGAGCTGTTGACAAGCAAAGTAGACTGCGACATTGAGAACATTAGATTGGGCGAGGTGTAGACACTTGTCGAAGAAACACTGCAATTGTAGAGATGAGCATACGAGTTTTTCGAAAGCATCATGACTCCACCTTGGCTGGAGTGCATAAAGTGAATCTCAGAGTTATGAACCTCTAGCGTACTCTGAGTGGCATAAAAGTTGAAATAGTTATCTTTGAAATAAGAGTTGCTAACATAACTCGTTGAATTGGTAAGACAGATCTGACCGGACAACGATTCCGAAAAACTGCAGTTCCTAATAACCAGATTCGATCTGAAAATGGAACAGGAACACGAATTCAAATCATCGTGATTACCAATAAACACCGATGAATCGATCACAATCGAACTGGCAAAGTCGACATATAGATAATTGTTATCGTTGTTGAAAACGCTGTTAAAGATATTCAAATAGGTGACGACATGGCTGTTGGAAAGACTGGCAACACCGATCGTCGGATTCTGGTTGTAATCGGAATTCGAATTGTTTCTAAATTGACAGCCGGTGATGTTGAGTGAAGCATTCTCGCGCAGAGTGATAGAACCACGATTGGAAAAGTCAGCGTTATTATACAGCAGCAGATTCTCCAAGACACCAGTGTTGTTTCCACCGTTCAAAAGAATGATAGCGCCACCATAAGTACTGTTGCTGGTGTAACAATAGACAATCGAGAGTGTCGAGACTTTGAATATTAGATTGGTTCCTGTCACCTTGAAAGGGTAGATTTTTCCCAGACCATTGAGCACGGTGCCACCCGAAGACTGACCAACGATCGACACTGAATCGACAATCTTACTATTCATGTTATATCCACAGTAGACACCGTCCGACACATAAATAGTATGCAAAGGTTGAATCCAAGCCAATGCCATTCCAATCGAGGAGAACGGGGACTCCTTTGTCCCGTTTCCTATTCGGTCTGATCCACCAGATGCATCCACATAGAAATCTCTTGCCAGTCTGGTTTTCTGTATTCTTTTAATCTCCAAACCAGACAGCAGCAATGCGAAATTATCGGTATTCCTGTTAATTTTATTGCTGGGATTAGAATTCCTAAAAATGACTATAAGATCCAGTTGGAAGTAAGAAGAGCTGTCCACGATGTACTTGGTGACGTCGACAGAGTGCTCCTCATTGTTGATAGAATTGATTCGAGTTGTAACACCGTTTTGATCGATGTAGATACTAAAGTCATATTCAACATCGACCGGGAATAGATTGGTGGAAGTTACGAAAAAGCTTAGAATGTACGATTCTGTCAGCTGTTGCTGTGCTGTCAGTGGTACCGCACTGAATTGCTGTGATAGCGTCAGCATATCTAGAGGTGACGATCTGTTCATATTGTACTTTGCATAGTAGTAGCCGTCGAGCAATATACCGGTGTATCCACACTCCTGGTCACGACAAAATGAAATAAGTGGACTATTAACGGTCCACGGTGAAGGTAAACCACTACCGATCGATTGAAAACCCCAGTCATCTAATATTGGTTTTTCGGTTTCTTAAAATTTTTATATAAACAACACAAAAAGAATCAATCAATCAATCAATAACTGAGTACTAAAAATGAGCTATCTTTTTAAACAACATACCTGTACATATTGAAATTACAATAGATTGATGAAAAGAAATAATACAAAATAATAAATAAATAAATAAATATATACATAACATTTAGATGTCTTTTTTTAAAAATAAATGAAATCAATTTTAAGTACTTAAAACTGTGTGACTGGTTTGTTTGCATGATACTCAATTACCTGGGTTGTTTTCAAAAAAATCTTATAAGATTTCCAAATATCGAGAATTTTTTGAAATTATCTTGAGGTTGTTAGTGTTATTTGAACATTATTATTTTAATAAATGAATAACTAAACGTTTAGTTATTCTTCTTTTCTTTTTGTAGATTTATTGTGTTGCTGTTGTTATTGTTGTTATTTGATGTGTGTGTTTTTAAGTTTACTCTACCAGCTATCAATACATTAAATACTGTGAAAATGTTTAGTAGGAAATAGATGTAGGTAGCGTTCATCTCAAAGAGTAGATCTTTGAAGAATCGGAATAGGTATTCATGTGCCACAAAGAATGCAATGATAAAACTATATGGATAGCCAGCAAAGTATAGTACTATCGGGTAGGTGTAGAAATACCAACATAGGAATGGTGTATAAAGACCTCGAGCAAATGTAATCGCCAAGAAATTAACAAATAAGAAAACAAACAACATTGCTCTATCTCTATATAATTTGATGTTTTCATTAGCTATGTTGCTATTGATAATAGATGTTGTTGAATTAGCAGTCTTTGCTGATGTTGATGATTTATGATCACTCTTTAGATTGTCTAATGTTATCCACATTCTAATTAAGAATATAATTATAGTTGTTATCAATAATAATAACTTTAAAATAAAATAAAAAATGATAGAGAGAGCGAGACAGGTGTTAATAAATAGTTATCGAGTTAATGTAGAGCTACATACTAAAGTTATATTGAAATAAGATGAATCATATATTACTCTTCCAACAAATTTAAAGTTTCTAGTTTTCTCCCAGAGAAGAGTTCTACTTATATCATATGCAATTGTTATGTAGGCAATAGGATTGGTTAATAGGAATGGAATACCAATAATAATCTAGAAAGAAGTATATTGAATATTTAAGTTAAGTTAAATATAATTTTAGTTAACTTTTGAATATACTTTACCTGTAATGCACCCATTATAAATAGATTTGTTAAAATACTACTAAATGGGAGTGTATTGGCGAATATAAACAGTATTGCTGGTGAATAGAATATATAATTTAATTTCAATGATACCAAGAATGAAAATAAAACAGAGAACCTTTTATATCTATAATTTTAATTGAATTAGATTAGTTTGTTGTTGATTTGCTAATATAGTTACTTACTGTTTGTTTAATAAGAGCAAAATAGATAGATGTAGTATAAATGTTGATGGAAAATCATTGATAACAACTCTAACATTGTAGAGATGTAGTCGGTTCGATATAATTGGAAGTATAGCTAATATGATCGGTAGTTTCAATCGATCACATATCTTCTTGATCGTAATGAAATTACATATCTCCATCAGTGCCCAGATGATTTGGAATGCTTGGAGTGAACCTCTACCTGTAAGGTAATAGAGTATTCCATACAAGTAAAGGAATCCAGCTGGATAGGTACAAGGACCGTGATAATGCATGAAATGTGAATAGTCGAAATCAAACGATGATGAAGTAAGAGAATCTGACGGTGCTGGTGGTCCACTGTCAAAGTTTGGTGTCCAAAGTGGTTGAGTTTTCGGAGTGTTCAACCATTGCTCGATATGATGAATATGTGCTGGCCAATCGTTGGTAAATGTACTCTGAAAGATGATTTCATAGGCTGACAGTCCAGCGATCGCCAATACACCGATGTAAAAGACAACCGGTGAAAATAGTATACGGAAAATCGATAGTTTACTAATGATAAACGATTCGATCGATTTGACAGATGATTGTACGATTCCAATGTGAAGAACGGCTACGATGATTAGAAGGAGTCGGGTGGTTTGGATGGCCGATGCATTGAAGATACCGTCGTGTTCGACAGTCGGTTGGTAGGTTGCGGGTGGTGGTTCCAGATAGAAACTGAGCTGGCGTGCCAATCCGTCGCACGCCGTAACAACCGTTGGTACTGTCTCACGGAAGTAATTCAAATGTCCACCAGTTGTACCTACCACCAGATAGTAATATCTCAAGTTGAACAACTGAAACTCGCTGGTTTCCAACGACTCCAAGTCAATAACAGAATGGAGAGCATAGTCATTAGCATGATTCCTATAGATAACCAACTCATTGGTTGATGGATATTTTACCACTAGATAGTGTGCATCTTTTGAGAATCTCATTATCGCGTTTGAACTACTACTACTACTATTGACACCACTACCACCACCACTACCACTACTACTTGGAAATGATCTAACCAGCTTTAATCTATTCCTCTCTAACCGAGTGATATGTACGGTATTCTCTACATCCATGAATGAAATAATGGTAGGAGAAGTAGTTGTTGTGAATGATGATGATGTTGAGGATGATGTTGAAGCTTGACAAGGTTTAGATGAATGTGTATTAATCTTTAGGAATGGGAATAATGAAGGTGTGATGATGTTTTTTGTCTCCCACTGCTCGGTTGCGTCACTCAACGAATAGAGTACAACGAATGGTTTATCTGACGATGTATTATGAGTTGTATATTTTGGAACAATCATAAACTGTTGATTATAATCACTATGCTGCTTATCGACAGCCAAGAATACAATATCCAGCAATTCGAAATCCAATTTAATCGTATCCATTTCTCTACCGTCCTTATACTGTATCAATAACTTACTACTATCCAATACAACCATTAAAATATTTCCATCCGGTGATATTAATAACTTTTTAATTATCTTCTTACTATTATCCTTATCATTATCATTATCATTATTATTATACTTTATAGATTTAAAACTATTATTATTATTATTGTTGTTTTTATTAGTTATGCTGATGCTGTTATTCCACCAAATTTCATTATAATCATCCTGTGGAAATACTATTGTGAATCGAGTGATGTTTGATAGACGATGATTGATATCGGTGTTGTTATTATTCAAAGAGGTCAATGGCAATCTATTATCTATTCTATATTTCGTTTTGTCAATCTCTTCGTGATTATATATATCGATATAGGTGTATTGACTATCGGTTGAGAGTGTAATGAGTTGTTTCTGGTCGGGTGTCAATTGACATTGGTGATGTCGAACGTTGTCCCTCAATTTCAGCTCGCCATAATAGAGATGACTCCAATCGGGATAGAGATTCGGATACATTAACACTCGATGAAACTTGGCATAGCCATCATCTGAACAACTAACTATATACTCTGTCGAATTCGATATAGATATTGATTGAATATCTCTATATTTAATATTAATATTAACATTTAAATATTTATATATATAATGATTGTATAATTATAATACTTTTTATGATCTTGAGTTTCCCAACCTAAATCAATGGCACGATTACGAAGTAGTCGCCATTTCATTGTAGGACTATAGTCGTGTGGTGATAATAGAGTAGACCATTGATGACTCTCATTTTCAATACTTTTGGATAATGATGAATCAATATTGACCATCAACAACACCAATAATAAGAACAATAAACTCAATCTATATTTATACATTATTTATTTTATTATTTATTATCGGTTGAAAGATACAAATTGATTGACTGATCAATTTGATATCTGAACAACAACTGAATTAACAATAATTAATCATTTTTTATTTTTAAATTTTAAAATATTATTTTTAAAAATAATCACTTTTAAATACAAAAAGGTGAATTGATTGTAATAACAATAACGTTCAATTAATAAATAAGATATAAATAATTATTTATACCTTATTTAATTTAATAACTCTCTAAAATCGTGTGTAATGAATTAAAAATTTAAATAAATTAAATTAAAATTTTGAACTTTCCAAAAGTCAAATTAAAAAAAAAATCTTTTTTATTGACTTCTCTCTCTGGTATGGAATCCCACACCTAACACACACAACACGATCCATTATACAAACACACACACGAGTCAGTCTGTCTCTTTTTATTCTTCCTTTTTATTATTATTGTAGGTTGGTGATTCATTTTACTAGTATCATTGTTGTTGACAAAACAAAAACAAAAACAACAAAAGAAAAACAAATAAAAAAAAAAAAAGAAAAAATAGAAAAAGAATAATTAGTTTGTTTTTTGATTGCATTACATTTACTATATTTATTTAAATTCTATTCTATTCTATTCTATTCTATCTTTCTTTCTATTTGCTAGATTAACCAAATCCAATTATAATTCAACAACATTTATTAATTAATTTTTATCATTTTTAGTATTTTTTTATTTTATTATTTATAAACATACCTCTATACATACATTATTTCGAAATAATTATTTAAAAAAAAACATGTCGTCAACAGGTGAAACAGAGCAATCGACATCTACAGGTATTCCACCAGAACAAATTGTATCTGAAATTGTACAATTCATTGATCATAATGGTGAAATAGTGTAAGTTTTAGTTAATTTAATAAATAGTTATTACTAAATATATATATATATAAAAGAAATTAATAATAATGATTATGATGATAATGATAATAATAATTATAGTAAAGAAGAGAATGATCAAAAGAAATCATTTTTATCATGTTTATCAGAGAGAGCGGATTTCTTAACACGTGGATTCGATTATTCAGTGATTGCAATTCTCGGACCACAATCGAGTGGTAAGTCGACACTGTTGAATCTGTTGTTCAATACAAAGTTTGCTGTGATGGACAGTGTCAGTGGACGTAGACAAACTACACAGGGTGTCTGGATGGGTATCGCCAATATGAACTCACCAGAGACCTACTTGATCCTCGACGTCGAAGGTACGGATGGTCGTGAGCGTGGTGAAGACGAGAAGGCATTCGAACGTAAAACATCGCTATTCTCACTGGTATTGTCGTCGGTACTCATCATCAACATGTGGGTACATGACATCGGTCGTTACAACGCTGCCAACATCGCACTCCTCAAAACTGTATTCGAATTGAACTTACAATTATTCCAAAAGAAGAGGTAACTAACTAGCTAACTAACTAACAAACACTTATTTGTATATTGTTTTATTAATGTTTTTTTTTCTTTTATAATTATAATAATATCAATATAAAATAGTTCACATAAAACATTATTGTTATTTATCATTAGAGATCACGATGGACAAACACCTTTGGATCAATTAAAGACAACCTTGTTACAGGATATTAATAATGTTTGGACTGAATTATCAAAGGTATGGATATATTTGAAACTATAGTTTTGGATAGTGAATGAAATGATGCTAATTGATTTGATTAACTATTATATATATATTATAGCCAAAGGAATATGTAAATTCAAAGGTTGCAGACTTTTTCGATTTCGAATTTACATCGTTGCCACACAAGGTTTATTGTCCAGATCAATTTTTGGAGCAAGCCAGTCTGTTGAGAAACAGATTCCTCGAAGCAAACTCTGACGATTTCATTCCAAAGAAGCAATATAGACACGACATTCCCGCCGATGGTCTCTACCAGTACTCCAACAACGTGTGGGAGACTATCAAGACCAACAAGGATCTCGATTTACCAACGCAAAAGGAGATGTTGGCGCTCTTCAGATGCGATGAATTCGTGGAGGCATCCTACCAGCAGTTTGTCGTCGAGTTGAAGCCGATCCGTGAGAAGATCGAGAAGGGTCGTATCTATGAGGGTTTCGGTGACAAGGGTAAACAGTTGCTCCAGGCCTGTCTCGAGTCGTACGACCAACCCGCTTCTAGATACCACGCTGACACCGCCGCCAAGAAGCGTTCCGGTCTGAGCGATCGTGTGCTTCTCGAGCTGCGCACTCTCTTCAACAAGCAGATGGAGAAACTCTATGAGAAATCGATCGATTTCTACAAGAACCTCGTACAGGAAACCGTTGGAACAAAGAAGACCGCAGAGAGTGGCAGTCAACTGATTACACACTACTCGGTCTGGGCAAAGAATGTCAAGCAATCGACCATCGACTACTACTCGGCCATTGCAAAGGATTCCGTCGTGCCAGACGCCAACTGGGACTACTCACAGGACTTACAGGAACTCGAAGAGAAGATCACCAACGAACTCGAGACCCTGAAGGAGAACCAACTCAACAAACTCGCCAAATTCATGAGAGATATTGTATTCCAACAGATCGGTCAGCCACTCGTAAAGATCACCGAGCAAGCTAGAGACGACATGTGGAAGAGAATCGCCGAGTTACTCTCTGATGCATTGTCAAAGAATGAAATTGATTATAGAAAGAGACTTCAAGGTAAAAATAAGAACAATAATATTTTGAAATAATAATTAGTTTATTATCAATTGATATTAACAAACTTACTTTTTATTTACTATTTTAGATTTCGATGTTAAGGAAGAAACTATTGAAGATACAATCAAGACTTTCAGATCGAATGCACGTGATCAATTGAGACAAAAGATGAAAGAGAGATCTGAATTCTTGCCATTGAGAATGAGAAAGAGATTCGAAGAGTGTTTCTCACTTGATGACAAGAAATTACCAAGAAAATGGTCTAAACACGATGATATTGGTACCATTTTTGAAGAAGCAAGATTTAATGTATGTAGAGAAACAAGAAAAAAAACATAACTTTTCATAATTTATAAACCTAACTAAATATTTAATCAATCAATATTATTTATACTTGTAGGCAGAGAAATTGATCGATTTGTTTTCATATATGAGATTAAATGAAGATGAATACGAATTTACATTCTTTACTTACGATGAAGCCTCAGGATCACAAGGTTCTTCGTCACAGAGCGGCTCATCCTCGAAATCATTCGTACCATCGGCTGTAATCATCGATCCAGAAAATATTATTTTATCGTACGAACAAGGTGTAACACTTGTCGACAAGTTTAGATTGGATACCAAGACCGACTATATGAATGCATTGAATGAAATTGTAAGTTTTGTTTAGTTTATTTTGAAATCAGAACAATTAATTAACATTCTTTTTTTATTTTCATAATATTCAGTCAAGAAGTGCAAGTACCGGTGGAGTACCAGGTTACATGATTTTGTTACTTTGTGTCTTGGGATTCAATGAATTTATGGCTATCCTAATGAATCCACTCTATTTGATAATGGCAATCCTCATCGGAACCGGTGCGTTTGTATTACATAAACTTCATTTGAGCGCACCATTTATCGATATGGCCAGTCGTTTGTTAGTAGATGTTATGAACAAAATTAAAGATGTTGTATTACAAGTAGAGCACCTCTCAACTCATCACCCAGATTCACGTGACTCCATAAAGAAAAAGAATGACTAAGAAATATAAAATAGCCAATAATCAATAATCAACAATAATAATAACTTATATAGCACAAGCAAATGATGATCAAACAACAACCAGAAATGCATAAAATAAAAAACATTTATTAATTACTAATAAGAATCGAATCTAAAAAGAGTACACAGAATTTATTTATAAATCTTCCACTGCATAATGAGAATAATAATCTACGTATTGATTATCTTGATGATTATCTTCATCCTCATCATCCTCATCTTCATCATCATCGTTTTGATTGTCTTCATCGTCATTTTCTTGGTCGTTTTCAATGTTATCACCAGGTGTTGATAATTTATCTTCTTCTTCTTCTTCGTTTGTATCTTTGTAGAGTAGTATATTGATAGATCCATATCCACCGGCTTGGTCAATGATCGCTTTCTTTCCAATCAAACCTTTCGACAATAAAAGATAGAATTTGGAGTCTGCCATTCTGGGCGATTTGTTCAATAACGATACAGGATCAGGGTGATTGGTCATAATGTAGTCGAGCAGTGTCTCAAACAGTTGGTAGTTCTCAAGATTATCGGGCAACTCTAGTACCATCGGTACCAAAATCTCGAGATTCAAAGCCGATGGCTTATGTTTAAGTAGGAAGGCAACCAAGTCTCTGCTTCCAATCTGTCGGATATTCGAAACGAACACCAAACTCTTGGCTGGATTCAGATTGAAGAGTCGCTCCACCAGGTTCATGTTTTCCATGCGAACTGCAGTGATCATCACATCGAGATGCGAACGAAGCTCAAGTTTATCCAATATGAAATCGGTCAGGATCCAATTGCGCACCTCCATCGCTTTCCAAAGTATTGTCTTTGACACGGTGTATCCCTGTTGGTTAATTAAGTACTTGAAGAGATTAGAGTCGGCGGAATTGATTACCGATTCCAATGTGGAGTTGTTTGGTGGATTGGGACTGTCGGTCATGGTGCTGGGAAGTCCAAAGAGGAAGTCGATAAACCAGATCGGATAGCACTTGAACACCGCAAGATTTATCAACTTGAATCTATCGTCGTATTGATGAATCGATCCAGTGGCAACTTCTTCATTAAGATTAGAATAAATAGATTTACTGTCGTAGATCAACTGAAGTGTCTCTTTGATAAACTGTAATTTCGGTAGGTCAATGTCGCCAACAATCGTTATCTCGGGGTATAATACAATCTTGATTGATTTAGATATTAAAAGCTTCAATATCTCTGTGTATTTGTCGAATTCATTGTTTAAAAGATTGATATCAAGTGAACACACCAAATGTTGACAGTCTGCATGCGCTAGGTACTTGTCGATATATCTATTATACAAATATATATTGGCGTTATCGTAAGCTGCTTGTATGATTGCATTATAATCTATCGAATCAAAATGATTAAGATCTAAATATTGAATAACCGCTTCCATTTCGATTTTTGGTCGCTGCTCGAGGAAGAGATTATGTGCTGATACTATCAGCAGTTGAGTAGTATTGAGTTGATATCCAAATGACTCTATCATTTTGATGATATCGAGACTGATTATATCGCCGTCCACATAGATCTTGTGCGTCATTTCCTTATAGATTGGTTTATATCTTGTAAACAGATAAAACAGTATTGCTACATCTACACATTTCGTAGTATACATAAATAGTATGTCTTGGTCGTTCAGCGTGATGCCTGCTCTTTCATTTTGATCGAGCATCAACTTTAGACATTCCAAGTCTCGGAATGGTTCGTTGACAATCGTTGATTCAATGACGCTATCGCTTATTCTCATCTTTGGCAATCGAACGGTGACCAAGTTGAGCATATATACAGTGGGTTTGTAAAAGTAGTTCAGTTTGTTGTACTCATAGTTCTCGAAACGCTCCAACCCGGTGATATCCAATACGGAGTTCACAAATTTCACATCGCCAGTATCAATTGCAATCGTCAAGATCATCGACCAGGTATTGGCAGACAAGATGTTCAATCGGTGGAGTGTAGCTATCATTTTTGTGGTTCGTTCCAATTGGTCTTTGTTAGTGTCGAGAAAGATGCATGGGAGATCACACAAGTGTGAACTACTACCTTGGACCGGTGCTTTCGAAAAGTTGTGAACCAACCATTCCAGACGTTCAGTTCGGTTGCTGACGATACAACCCTCGATGTAGCTAGCCAACTCGGCGATCGATGCTTTTGAATTCATCTTGAGAAGGTAACTGAAAATGTCGTCGTCGAGATTCATCGCCAACTCTCTTGTGTGACTGTAGAGCAGATCGACCATGCCCATAGTCTTTTGAATGGTAAAGTCCCTACGTTGTTCATAGAGATATCGGATAACTTTGTAATTGCAAGTGGTGTACGCTGCTTGGATAACTCGATTCTGCGATGGCAGCAAATGAAGTACACTATTGATATGCTCAAAGAACAGATCGGTCCTATGACACTTTAACATATCATACAACATCGATTTTCTCTTGAACTCTGAACCCTTCATCGGAAAGGAATTGATAGTTCTATGTATTTCATATATCTTTTCAAATATCACCGATCTAATATAAACATTAGATAACAATGTTCTAATATTTATTGTATTATTATTATTATTATTTATTTCCATTTTTTGGTTTTGAAAAATTAGATGAGAAGTGGTAATTTTTTGGTTTTGGAACAGAAAAAAATTAGTAAAAATTTCAATATTTGCTGCTGATTAAAATCATATAAATAAACCAAATTTTGTCGAAGTCTTTCCAAGACCGGTATTATTAATATATTGACTGGTGATTGGTGCTAAAAGCTATAATCTCCAGTGATTGAATATACCCAACCCAATGCCATACTACTCAACTCAAACAACATATGCGACCTCACTCGGACTCTTTGAAATATTAGAATATTTAGTATCGCATTAAATTCCGAACAACCTGCACTTCTATTCTCATTCAAGAATCGAACGATTTCCAAGTTCCCATTGAGAGCGGTCAAATCCATGGCTCTCACAGAGCTTGGCGCACCATGTTGATGCAAAAAATTATCCTTATTTAATTAATTTTATTTAAAAAAATTAATGTATTGAAATAGAATTTGTTAAAAATTAAAAAACTTACTGATGAAAAATAAAAAAAAAATTGATCGACTGATCTTGATTCGCAAATGAACCAAATAGATTAATTTAATATTAATTAAAGAAATGAAAGAAGCAAAGAGTTTAAGGAATAGAGAAAATAGCTCAGCCCGGCTTAACAAGACATAGAGGTGCCAAAAAAGGTGATTCAAGTCAATGTTAACTGTGACAGATCACCTTTTTTTTGATAGTATATCTACCAACTTTTTGGAACAAAATTCGATTAGAATATCTGAATATTGGTCCTTCATTTGGTGATCACTATTGGCTACGCCTTTTAGCAGACCAGGCCGCTGTTTCCGTGGAAAACAGGTCTCATTTATATGGGGCAAAAGCGCAAAACTGCAACGTTCTAATTCATGCTGAATTTCTCACATGGATGAAATACTCACCATACGGATATCTTTTATACTTACATAACCGTTGTATATGGATAAAACTCGTTGCTCGATATATAATACATAAATAACTATACATAACTCAGCAACTTTAAACTTTAAGGTAGCTTTTGTAAATGTTATATAAACACTATATATCGTAAATACACGTGATATTTCATATTTAATATAAATATGGACCTCATGTGCGTGTATAGGTGATGATAACTCTCGATTTATTGAAGTAAACATATATAAATATGTTATAGACTTCTGATTTATGTTGGTTTCTGATTATATATCACCTTTTGGTTCCAATTTAATAATAAAATATTGTTTATCTTAATGTAATCTACAAATACATATATATCTTTATTAGACATAAATAAAATTGTAATAACACCCAGTCACGATCGTTGGAAATTTGCCTTCTCATTTCTTGCAAAAAAAAATTCATTTTTGAACAAAATTTTATATGAAATTTTAAATATTTAAATTAATATAAAATTATTTGTTTGTAGATTTTATTTAAATAAATTAAAGAAAGATTTAACCAAAGTTTTATCATTCGATTGTGCTACATTGGTATTAGTTGTAGTTGAGGTATTTTGGGAAACAATTTGAGGTTGTGATGTAGAAGATTGTACATTATTCAAAATGTTGTTGGTGGTATTATTGATTTGAAGGTTTGCTTGATACAAAGAAATTGTTGGTTCTTCGTCTATTGTCTTTCTTTTCTTTTTAGATACATCATAGGTTATTTTGATAATATCCCTGTCAAAATTTGATTCAATTAATAGGGTTAATTGAGTGATTTAAAAAAAAGTTGAACATACTGTGTATCTTGGGAGGTTATTATGGCACCCTTGCGCTTTTTATCTCTCATTACTATAGCCCGTTCTTTTTGGGTCATGGCTTGAGCATTTGCCGGAACAATCTCTTTGTTCCCGGCTATAGCGATTTCCTTTGAGATAGAGTTTTTCGGCTTTTTAAGAAATATTGGGTCGCAGTATTCATGTGCCATCCAATTGAACAAACCAGACTTAATCCAAGACATTCTTATATTGGACGAGTTGAATGATGATGACCAAGCATGATAAGTCAACATTTGGTAGTGTTTATCGTTCACTTTAAACTTTGGATTGTCCTTTAACCCATCTCTGAGCAAATTCGATAGGTGTTGAGAGAATGACGAAAATAGGACTAAATCCAAAGGCTGGAGAATGTGAGTCAGGTTTGATGGGAACGTCATTATGATAAGATTATTCTCATCACAAAGTTTTTTTTCGTCAAAGAAATAATTGGATATGTGATTGTCCACTAAAAGCAGCTTTTTATCTGTTTTCTTAAATTGTCCTAGAAGCCATTCGACATATTCTTTCTTTATCTCTTGCGTTACCTATAATTTATAATAATACAATGTATCAATATTGATATATTAATAATAGCAATAGACAACTTTGGATCAAGTTATAAAAAGTTGCCAACTTACATATCCTGACTCATTAGCAATAATGACACCATAATTTGAATTTTGCATGTGTTCCCATTTTACTCGTTTAGGAATCTGGAGAACGTTATAGGGTGGTAGAGCATGACCAGATGCTGTTATTGTTCCAATCATTGTAAAGTGTTGACTTTGGGATTGCTTGGGAAACCTAGGTTTGACTGTCTCAAATTTGTTTCCACCGTCAATAATGGCAACCTATATTTTTATAACACTTAGCTAAATCTTTCGAAAAAAAACTAATAAATAGAATATTAAATACCTTTTGATTCATTTTCGTGAATAAAACACCTTTCTCATCAGAGTTTATCACATTCTTTGGTTGAATTTGGTTTTCCACTATCACTTTATGAACACTCTTGATGAAACCTTGAATATCGGCCTCTTTCTCCGCTTTTAATCTGGCTTCATCTTGAAACTTAACCTTTCTTAACTTTAAGATCGGATGTTTTTGTTTCAGCTTTGTCCACCAGTCACGACCAGGGTGACGACTCATTGTATAGCCATATTTGTCATATACCTTTCCGACCACCCAATTTAGAATATTCTCTTTCGTTATCGGAATATTCTTGGTGTTTGATTCTTCTACCATCTTTATCATCTCTAATTCTTCTGCTTCGGTGAGATATCTACCTCTTGGCTTAAAGGAGAGGTTATTTTTTTTCTTGGATAGCTCACTTTCAGAAACTCCATACTTTTGAGAGAGCTCCTTTTGAGTAAAACCTGTATCGTTTTGAATTTCATTTATTGCTTCCATCAGCCTCTCTTCTCTGCTCATTTGACTAATCCTCTGAGGTGTTACACGTATGATATTGCTTAATTCTTGTGTATCCTCCTATTAAAAGTGCTATATTAGCACCATCTTTTCTAAATAATAACATAATTTTTAAATAATGTTAAACTCCACATACCATTGCATTGATACATTCTATTTTAATATAACTTTGTTTATTTTTATCTTAAAATCTACAGATATTAATAACTTAGCTTCAAAAAAAAACAATATTAATTTTTTTAAAAATTTTCACAAATTTGTGCAGAAATGAGAAGGCAAATTTCCAACGATCGTGACTGGGTGTAAGTAAAATGAAAAACGGTTGAGTGCTTAAGTCCCGATCAAAAAAAAGTCGCGAGTGGTTTTTTAATTTTTAACATTTATTCTGGAAATCAATAAATATCAATCCTTAGAATCCACCAGTAAATTTATACACTGGTTTACAGAGTAGTAAATCCTTATACTGTGGGGGATTTTTTGTACATTCATTGTCAATTACTGATTTATCACAAATGGATCTGGCATAATTACATGATTCGGCATAATTAGAGCCTCTATCACATTGAGAAAGATATCTAAAACATTCTTTTCCCAATTCTTTCTTTGCATCTTCATCACTAATTTTCTTATCACACCAACAGGCTCGAGAAAAGCCTTGATGAGTTTCCCATTTAGGTATTTGACCAGATGGACAATGACCGATATGATTACAAGGTTTTGCAGTACAATAATAAGCATTATCTTTAATATTCAATCTGGCATCACCTTTCAAGTAAATAATAAATCAATATAAAATTAAAATAAAGTTTAATTAAAAAGCAACATACCATCACATCCTGGTGCTTTCCATGCTTGACAGATTGTAATAAATACCAAAACTGTAATTGTTATAAAAAATAGTTTCATTTTTTTTTAAATAAGAATTTAAATAATATAATAATATTTTGAACAAGTTTTTTCTTAAATAGAAATAAATTTGTATTTAAATTCTAATATTCTATATTATTAGAATCTCGGAGATGATCATAACAAATGAAAGATCTATTATTACCTATACTACTATCTAAACATTGGTTTAACAAATAAATTATTATGTTTTTTATTTTTATCTGAAATTATTCACTAGATTAAATTGTTCGATTGGTTTAAAAAAAAAAAAATCTATATATGTGTTGTAATAAATGAAAAAACTATTATTACGTATACTACTATCTAAACATTTGTTTAACAATAAACTAATATGTTTTTTATTTTTTGAATCCCACTTTTGGTAAAACAAATAGGCAGTAACAAGCGATTTTGTTTTTCATTTAGTTAAAATATGATTCTCATTGAAGTGACAATATTCTTGTACTTAATTTAAGTTTGATAAATAATTAGAAAACAAATGTTAAACATTATATTTAAATTAAATAGGAATCTGATAAATTTATCTGAAATAAAAAATTGTACTTAATTTAATTCGATACAGTTAAGATGGTTGTTGTTACTTTTTTTTATGACTTGAGAATTTAAAACAAGAAAAAATAGTGAATCATTCTAAGGAGTTGATTTTTTATTATATATTTAATCTAATATTTAATATCACTAACAAATTTGAATATCCAAATAATCTACAATTTGTGTTGTTTAATGAAATCGAGCCTATCCTCATATCTAAGAAAGTCAGAGTGTAAATAAACTGAAGTTATATGAGTGGTGTTTGCCGGTAGGAACTTCAGGGATCTAAAAGATTTGTGAATCAGCTTCACATTATGAAAAATTTTGTTTCTAAGAAATTTTGATTTTAATATCTTTTTAAAAGCACATGAATTCTTACTAATATCATACCACCAAAGTTTGATTAACTGACTTAATGGAAGACATTAAACTATTTTTTTACTCTTCTTTTTATGTATGTTTTTGTATTATAATATAATTAATAAATAATGGTTATTGCAAAAGGTTTATTGTATTCTCAAAAAAATCTTCACCAAATCATTTTTTTTGTGTGTAACAAGATAATTCCATGAATAATACAAATATCTTTTTTAATTTATTAAATTCAATAGTTATAAGAAGGAAAATATTCAAATATGTAAAAGATTATAATAGATCATTTATGCTACGGTTTAAAAAGATATCAATGATATGTAATTGGTATGATCTAGGTTGTTTTCCAGAGGAGTTGATAAGGTTTAATATGACTGATCGATTCAAATCAATATTCAATCATGTGATCACTTCAATCGATAATCAATCAGAAGATCTATCAATGCTGAATGATTTCAAATCACTATTCATCAAGTCATTGCCATGTGCATCGAGCTGTGGTAATATTGATTTAATCGAATTTGTTTATCAAAGATGTCAACAACCTGGAACGATAGATTTTCTAACAATAGCAAACAAGGCAATCTGTAAAGGACACCTTTCCATCATCAAGTTTCTTCATGAGAATGGAATCAATCATGTATTCAAAGGTGCGATTGATGAATGTTCGAAATATGGTCATCTAGCACTAATCAAGTATCTACATGAAAATAGAACGGAAGGTTGTTCGAAAAAAGCAATGGATCGTTCAATAAAACGTGGTTATTTCGAGCTGGTTCAGTATCTTCATTCAAACAGATCGGAAGGTTATAATAGTAAATCATTTTTTAAATGTAAAGATCTTAGGATTGCTATGTTCTTGTATTCCAACGGATTGGAAGTACAAGCAAACAAAATCGATATTGCAGTTCATTCTGGTGATATTTCCTATGTGAAAGCAGTTGTTGAGAATTTCTCCGATCAATGTTCAAGCTATTCTCTATTATATGCCATAGACAATAATCATCTAGAAATTGCTAAATATCTTTTGGAGAATAGACCCGAATGCTATTTCTCGGTAGCAATGAAACATGCAGCATCCACAGGTGACCAAGAGCTCATCAAACTCTTGCATTTCCATCCCAATAGCTCCGGGCCCACCGCTAATGAAGTTGACTTTGCAACTACTATTCCCAACAACCTAGAGATTGTTGAATTTCTTCTCAATAATAGACCAAGTGGATGCACCAGTAGATCAATAAATAATGCTTCACTAAATGGAGATCTCTCAATTGTTAAACTCCTTCACCAACTTGGAAAGGAATGTACTTTTAAAGCGATCGATAACGCAGCAATCAATGGACATTTCGAAATCGTTC
The DNA here is from genome assembly GCF_000004825.1 of Heterostelium album PN500. Lineage (NCBI taxonomy): Eukaryota > Evosea > Eumycetozoa > Acytosteliales > Acytosteliaceae > Heterostelium > Heterostelium album. Next base: position 546,288 of record NW_008805071.1, on the reverse strand, counting down.
GCTTCCTCAATGAAAATCGTACGGAAGGATGTTCTCCGAATATTCTGGATCAAGTTGCTGAACATCATTTCGATATATTCAAATATCTACATTATAACAGAAATGGACTAGGGTGTACCTCTGCAACGCTGGAGAGCTTTGCTGGCTACAGAAATTCCGATGCACTTGAATGGTTTATGGACAATAGAACCGAACGATTTCCTGCCTTCATTCCATTTTTAGCATTTAGAAACAATCGATTGTCCAATGTTAAATGGCTTCATGAACATGGATTTTTGGAATTTACAGATTTCACTGCAATCTATGCTGCAATGCATGGCGCATTGGATATTCTTAAATATTTATTGGATCAAGGGGCACCATGCTCATTTAATGTAATGGATAAAGCAGCAGAAATAAGATCGTTAGAAATTGTTGAATACCTACATTTCAACAGAACCGAAGGTTGTTCAAAGATGTCAATGAAACTAGCTGTTAAAAACAACGATCTTCCTATTTTCAAATTCCTACTCAAAAACACAACCGAAAGACCTGTTGGTGATTATGAAAATACTATCTTCTATAGATACCATCAAAGATATGACTATATTAAAAAACATAATCTTTAAAATAAATAAATAAATAAACAGTGACCTCAATAGAGAAGTTAAGTTAATTTAATTTTTAAATAATGTACATTGGGTGGGTGTATTTTATTTAAATTACTTTATATATGATAAATTATTTGATATTATTATTATTATTATTATTTTAGAAAAGACCGTGGTTTGCCTTCTCCTTGTTCTTCTTCCAACCTGGGAGTTTAGCAAAATCTTCTCTTGACATCTTGAAAGTAGCAGCAAAGTCTTCATCGTTCAAGTAGTTTTCTAAATTATTGGCATCAAGGTGAGCCGGTTTCTTCTTAAGTTCGGAAATTGGGTAGGTTTGTCCTGGTGAGGCTGGTTGAGCTGGTGCAACAGGGGAAGTTGGTGGTGATTCAATCTTGGCAGCTGGTTTTGGAGCTGGCTTTGGAACTGGTCTGGAAATTGGTTGACCGGTAGCGGGTGAAACTGCTGGTCTTTGTACTGGCGATGGCTTTGGTGCAGCTGGCTTGGGTGAAGCTTGGGCTGGTGGTGTTGGTTGTTGGCTGAGTTGTGGAACTGGTGCTGGTCCAGTTTGATCTTGGTACTCTTGCTTACGAATGGAGAACAGTTTCTTTTCGGCTTGCTCCAACTCTTTCTTGAGCTTGAGAATCTTGACTTGTGCTTCCATCTCGTGAACCTTGAGACCGGTGAATGACATACCGGTGGCATCGAATGTCTCTGGTTCCTCATCTTGTTTACCGACCGACTTGGCGGCTTCTACCAATTGAGCAGTGGCGTTCGATACTTGCTTGGCAGCCTGAGAGAGTTGTGAGTTGGATTGTGAGTTGAGGTCGGCCTTGGCTCTCGATGCAGATACCAAACGAGCGGTAGTGGCGGCGACACCACGTGCAGCAGCAACCAATGTTTCCTCTTCAGCCTTTCCTTGAGTGGAGTCGTTGGCTGAAACTACAAGAGTTTGGACGGAACCGGCGACGGCTTGGGCGGCAGAGATCAAACCACGAGCCCATGTTGGATCACGACGGTAGACAGCACCTCCGGTCTTGGCTTTACCTTGTTGGACCAATTCATGTTGTACTTCAGTGGCGCATTTAACCAAGATACCAGTGGCAGAGGTGATGGCACGAGCAGCTTCGAGAATGGCTTCGTCGATACCGGCATCTTCGATACCAGAGGCAGCACGAGTTTCCTCACGCTTCTTCTTGGCTCTCAATAGAGCAGCAGTAGCTTCCTCAATGACTTTGGCAGCTTCCTTGAGCTCCTTCTCGGCAATTTCTTCGAGATTCTCACCGGCTTGGAAGAGTTTCTTGGCTCTCTCACCACCTGGCAAGTCTCCGGCAGCAGCGACGACGTCGTTGATGGCTTCGGCAACCTCTGAAGAGGCCTCTGACAATTTGTTTTGGACTTGTGGGTTGGATGGATCGGAACGTTGGTTCTTGGCGGCTTGTACCAATTTGAGAATCTTGTTGGAAGCATCCTTGGCAGCTTCAGTGACATTCTGTTGGATGACAGCATCGTCGGTGAGACGGGTCGATCCCTTGGCATTCTGGAGCAATGACTTGACAGCGGCGGTTGTTCCCTTGGCGGCATCGTTGATTTCATCTGGGGCATTGTTACATGTGCTAACCAAATAGGCAATGGACTCGGCGACTGACTTGGCAGAGGTGACGACATCCTCGGCACTGGCATTTTGATTGGCAGTGGCATTGGCGCTGTCGTAATTGGACAATTGCTTTCTGATTTCTGCAGCGATTTGATCGAGTTCCTTGATACCCTTGGTGGTGGTTGATGAGGAGGTCAATGACTTCAAGGTATCGACACACTCGTCGACATTCTTGGAGGTGGCTTGCAACTGATTCTTGTTGGCTGGTGTTTGGTTCTTGTGAGTGGATCTGCTGGCAGATACAGCGGTTTGAACGGCAGCACTGACATTTCTGGCGGCATTCAAAATTGCTTGTTGGGCAGATGGGTCAGAGGTGAGAGCAGCGGCAACCTTGGAGGTAGTGGCCAACTTCTCGTTGAGCTCGGCAATGTATTTGGCGTTGGTGGCAACGTCTTCAATGGTCTTCTCAGAGGCGGCAACAAGATTCTTGTTGGCGTCGTGAATCTCTTGCGATTGCTTCTCGATCTCCTCTTGTACTTGTGATGGAGTGTAACCTTCGGTGTCGGCTTCGACTTGACCGGCGGCGGCAAACAATGAGGCGGCATCGAGATCGGTGGTGATTCTGTTGATGGTGTTCAAAGCGTTTTCGATATCACGATCGCCAGTGTCACCAGCCTTCAAGGCACTGATCAAGTTGGCAATGGAAGCAGTGATATTCTTAAAGTTGTCGTTGATCTTTGATTGCAAAGCAGTGTTCTTGTGATCGGCACTGGCCAGCTTGGCATCGGCAATGATGTTGGCGGTGGCGTCGACAATACCGTTGGTGGCATCGAGCAACTTTTGTTTGGCGGCGGCATCGTTGGTGGCGGCGGCAGTGGAACGTGAGCTCTCGACCAAACGTGGAATGATAGAGGCAACCTTGAGTGAGTTTTGACCGATCTCCTCTGGTTTGTTCTTGGCGGCGTTGACCAACGATGAGATACCGAGAGCGAGCGACTTGGCAATGTCGGTGGTATCGTCTCTGTACTCTTGGTAGGTCTTACCCTTGGAGTCATTGGCTGGCTTGTAGAGTGTCTCCTTTGACTTGTTGATAATTTGGATCGACTCATCACAGTCACGTGATTGCATAACACCACCCTTGACAGAGGTGAGGATATCAGCGATGGCTTGTGAAGCGTTGTAGGCTTGCTTAGAGTCAGAGACGTCACCGCTCTTGGCGTGGATCATCAACTCCAACATATTGTCAGCCAACTTCTTGGACAATTGCAATTGAGTTTGCTTGATGTCTGGGTTTGTGGTGAGTGAAGCCAATTGCTTGGAGATGTTGACAATCTTTGGAAGAATGTTGGCAGTGTCCTTGGCAGCCTTACCGAGGTTGCTTGGATCAACCTTTGGTGCGGCCAAGAATGTCTTCATGGCGGTGGCCAACTCTCTGGAGACTTCGACCAACTCCTCTTGACAGGCAGTGGCAGTCTTTCCAGCTGGTGCAGTGTTTTCGAGCAAACCAATGGCGGCATTCAATGAAGCAGAGTCGAGATCGACGACAGCCTGTTGGATGATTTCAATGGACTCGTCGATTTCCTTTTGCTCTGGTCTCATACCGTTGATAGCAACCAACAATTGTTGGACACCATGTGAAACGGATTGAGCAGCCGATGAGAAATGTTGGTGAGCATTTGGATCTTTGGTACCGGTGGAGATGTTCTTGCTGACAGCCATGAATTGGGACATCGAGTTGGCACAGGAACGTGAGGCGTCCAACAAGGTTTGTTCGGCTGGCGAGAGAGCATCCAAATCGATTTGAACGGTTTGGGTAGTCTCGACACCTTCGACCGATCTAAGGAGATCACGAAGATTCTTTTGAACCTCATCACGAGCTTCGTTGAGCTTCTCTTGGTCAGAGACTTGACCGGATGCAACTGACTTGGCAATGTTGACCAAACGAGTGGAACCGTTGGCAACGTTTTGGGCATCCAATAGAATCTGTTTCGACTTCTCTGGGTTACCAGAGGTGAGAGCTTGTGAAGACAACTTACGAGCGGCATTCATCAAGTTTGGCACTGAGAGAGCCAAATTCTTGGCGTTGATGGCAGCCTCCTTCTTGTCTTGGTCAGACAATTGCTTCTTTTGGCAAGAGTGGTGGAGTGTGCTGGTGGCAGAATCGACCTTACCGGCGAGGGTTGCCATACTGTCTGGATTTTGTTCTCCGCTGGTTCCGTAGATGGCAGACTTGGTGCATTCGACGACATCACGCAAATCTTCGGCGGCCTTCTTACAGTTGATACCCATCTTCTCGGATTGAGTCTTGGAGTTGACGACTTGGCTACCGTGCTCGGCCAATTCCTTGGCGGCGGCAGTCAATGCCTTCAAAGCATCCGAACGAATACCGTGGCTGATGTCACCGCTGTTGAGTTGAACGATACAGTTCTTAACGATTTCGATGGCGTCACCGATTTCAGCTTGACCTGGAACGGCAGATTGGATGGTGTGGATCAACACCTTGACTTGGTTGTTGACGGCGTTCTGGGTGTTGGTCAATTCGCTCTCACCTTCACCTGGACGGGCAGCAGAGAAACGACTGGCTTGCAACAACTTAATGGTGAGCTCACCGAGTTGTGCCAAGTGCTTGGCAATTTCGACGGCGAGTGTCTTGTTTGGACAGGATCCAGTGGCGGCGTTGGCGCTGTCGACCAAACCAGTGTAGGTGGAAGCAGTAGTCTTTGAGGATGGACCCAAAGCAGATGGATTGCTACGAGCGTTGGCCGATGTCTGTGAGGTGGAAGCAATCAATGCCTTGGAGTTTGAGATTGCCTTGTCAGAGTTGGAACCGTACTCACCACCCAAGTTAACTGGTGGATTGTTGATACGACGGATATCGTTCTTGATAGCTTCGATAGCGTCGTCCAAATCTTTTCCTCCTGGATCTCCACCCTTGGAAGTGGCCAACAAAGCAGCCAATGCTTCGGCGATTGCCTTGACAGACGATTGGAGTGCAAGTTCCAATGGAGCATCACCTGGATTGGAAGAGACGGCACGTGCACAACTGACCAAGTTGGCAGATTCAGTAGTGATTTGCTTGGCGGCACCAAGAACCGAACGTTGAACCGAACGGTTCTGTGAGGTGGCAGAGACGGCCTTAGCGGCGTTGGTGACTTGAGCGACGGCAGTAGTCAAGTCCTTACAAGTGCCACCGAGTTGATCTGGAGCAGTCTTGTATTGGAGCAACACTTGCTTAGCAGAGTTACCCAAGGCTCTGGCGGCGACGTTCAACAACTCCATAGCGTTCTCACGGGTCTGACCTGGAATGTTTTGGATGAGACCAGATTGAGCGGCGTAGGTTTGTGCTTCCATTTCGGCTTCGAGAGCTTGAACTTGCTCGAGAGCATCATCGAAATCTTGTTGTCCGACGGTGGAAGTGAGATCTTGAATGGCATCCAAGAGTGCTTTGATAGCATCGGAGGCGACATTGGCAGAGGTGGTCAAGTCCGTCTTCAAGTTTGGATCTTGTACCTTTGGAATGGCAGCCTTGGCGTCGGCAACCAATTGGAAAGCGATTGGTGCGGAAATCTTGATTTGGTCGATCAATTGGTTCTGCGCAGAAATGTCGTTTGGCTTGGATTGCGAGTTGTTGATGGCACCCAACAATTCACCGACTTCGTGGTTGGCCTTGGCGATAGAAGCAATGATACGAGCAGCATCTTGATCCGGTAGAGTTGGCGAGACTTGCTTGCTGGTGGTGATCAAACCGGTTGTGGCAGCACAGGCGAGCTTGGCATTTGTTCTGAGTGCTTGGAATGCCTCCTCCTTACCGGCGTCACCGACCAACTGCTTGGTGGCCATGGCAAGACGCTTCGAAGCTTCTTGTACCTTGGCAAAGGCAGCCTTGTCCTCGGGGTTCTCAGCAGAGATTTGTGCGACCTCTACCAAGTAACGAGCGGCCTCAGCGACTGCCTTGGAGCATTGGATAAGACGGTCACGAACAGCTGGATCGTCGGTCTTGAGAGTGGCACGCTTGGCACCGGCAATCAAGTGGATCATTGACTCCTCGATCGATTTGGTGGCGGCTTGCATAACGTCTGGACGACCTTGCGAACCGAGAAGTTGAGCGGTTGCACCCAAGATAACCTTGGCGGCGTTGGAGAACTCAACGTCGTCGCCACTCTTTGGCTGAGCCAAATCGGCGGATTGCAACAAGTAGGAGTAGGCGTCGGCGATTGCCTTGGCACGGAGTCTCAACTTTTCGAGACTGGCTGGATCCAAGTTGGAAGACTTGGCGGTGGCCAACAAGTAGTTGAGTGAATCCTGAGCGTTTTTGGCGGCGGTGTTGAATTGGGTACGACAATTTGGATCCAAGATGGTTGGTGCCAAAGCTTGAGCGGTTGCCGAAGCGAGCACACCAGTTCTACCGGTATCCTCGGTGGCAGAGTTCATTTGATTACGACGAATTGGATCGGCGATCGATGCAGACATTTGATTGGCTTGATTGACGAGCTCCTGAGTGGCGAAAGCAATTGCTTTACCAGACTCCTGGAGCAGTTTCAATGTACCTTGATCGGTGATGGCACCAGCACAGGCACCATCCAAATAGGCAGTCATCAATCTCAGCTGTTCGGCGGCTTGAGCAATGAGATTCTTGGCGTTGTCGTCGTTTGGATTGGCAGCAATCTCCTTGGTTGCCTTGAGCAACTTGGAGATGGCTTCGGCGACACCACGAGCACCGTCAAAGAGTGGCATCTCTCCGTCTGGATCTTCACCAGAGGCAATCGAGGCGGCACGAGCGGCATGCACCAATTGGTCGATGGTCAAAGCAACGTCACGTGCATTCTGGTCCATCTGTCCACGATCCATTCCATTTGGATTGTTTAGGTTTCCAAGGAGTTTGCCGGCGGCGGCAGCCACTGCCTTGGCGTGAATGGCGAGTTGTTGACGCCATTGCTGTGGAGTCAACGACGACTTTTGTCCGATGACTGAATCCGGTGCAAGCTCCATCTCGTTCAACAAATTGGCGACGGCAGCAGACGCAGAATCGATGTTGGTAACCTTGATGGAGAGGGGTCCACCGAGACCACCACGGTATCCGATCGACTGGCCCGGCACCGAGTATTGTCCTTCACGACCACCGGCACCGTCAAAGCCAGAGAGCGACGACGAGGTAGTGGTCTGCGAGGTTTGACCACGAATACGACCGATCGACTCGACCGAAGCAATGTCGGTATCATTCTCTTCAACGGTGACACTGGTATCCTTACGTTTCTTCATGAGAATCTCAATGTAACCACCGAGCAACTGTGAAATAGCCTCACCTTCAGTGGTCATGACACTCACATAGTCTTCCTCGTAATCACCGAAATCCAGTGTGAAAGAAGCTGGCGAAGCTGCCCATCTACGAAGATGGTTAAGTGGATATTCTTTTTCAATTTCTTTAGACTCTGCATCCAAACGCAAGATACAATCTCTAGTAATACCTAAAAGCTTTGGAACCGGTTTCTTTTGTCCCTTAACACGTTCCTATTTGTTTCATTAATTATAAGAGATATTTAGTTAGTTCGGAATCATAAATAGTTCAGTTCAGCAGTTGTCAACTTACTTTAGTTTGGAAGAAAGTAATACCATAGGTTTTAAGAGATCTACAGAGTTGTACATAACGGAATTTCGAATTGGATTCGGTCATACCGACCAACTTTCTAAACTCTTTGTAGATGTCCTTCTCGGCATCTTTCTTCTTGTGGTATGATGGTGGCATGTACTCTTTGATCTTGAGGTAACCGGCTTTGTGAATGGTGGTGTTGTGGTTACCGAGTTGGATCTGGCATTGGAGTGCAGCGAATTGGATTGCCTCGTCGTACGAACATGGATGACTACCAGAGATGATAGCATCACGCGACTGGACGTACACCAAATGCAATTGGATCGGGTCGTCACGATTCACATTGAAATCGTCGACAAAGAACTTCTTCTTGAGGAGCACGATCTGCTCGTCGGTGACTCCCTGCTCGTGGAGTGCCTGAGTGTGATTCAGCCACTCGCCGCTGGCGACACCCGCTGCTGTCTCTGCCTGCAACGAGAACTCCTCGTGATTCTTAATACCGATTCTCTTACCAACGATCTCGATGATCTCTCCCACTGTCAGACTGTCGTCCACCAACAAAGTCTTCAAAGTCTCGTCCATCAATCTAACCTTGAGTGCTCTATGTTTCTTTTTATAATCGATTTCATCCTATTATATAGGTAGTTTGTTTGGTCAATCAATGTTTAATCATATCTAATTAGTACTTGTTGTTTTGGTTTGTTTTTGTTTTTGTTTGAATCATCACTTACATTCATTTTAAGATCATAGAGTTGTAGTGTTTTGTCCATCTTTAACCAACGGGATGGACGCTTACCTTCGATACCTGGTTGGAAGAGACCGTGGTCGTCACCAGTGTCGTTGATTCTCTCACGAATTTGTGCGCATACTTCGTGGACAAACATAGTTGGGGCGAATTTCATCGCCTTGACTTGATTGTCTCTGACAATTCTAATTTTTAAAGTGAGAGACATTTTTGTTTTTTGTTTATACTACACCCCTTTTACTAACTATTTCTGTTTGACTGATTTGTTGTTGTTGTTGTTTTATGATTTTACAATATTGTTGTTGTTTTGTTGTTGTTTTGTTGTAATATATATTATATACAATTTAATACTAATAACACATATAACTAAGGTTGTTGGATCTGTTGTTACTATTAATATTTATTTTCTTATCTAGATTTTTCGTAAAAGTAAATTTTATTTTTTGTTTATTAATAAATTTGAACTTGTTTGTTTCACTACTGTTTTGTTTTAAATTAACAGGAATTGATTGATTAATTGATTTTTTGAGATTGATTATATTATATTAATTTTACAACAATACAATAAATATTATTATTATTATTAAATAATATATATATATATAAATCTATATATATCTTTAAAAGATGGATGAAATGATTTGAATTGAATTGGGAATGATTTTGTAAACAATGACCTGTTTGTTTGTTTTGAGCGGAGCAGAGAAAAATGTGCCCAAAATTAACAACAAAAAATTATTTTTATTTTACAATGAAAAATTTTTAACAAAAAAAAAAAATAAAAATTGGATGTTGTTTGTATGCTATTTTTTTTAAATCTTTATTCTAAAAATGATTTTGATTTATTTTCAGTTTTTTTTTTTTTTTTTTTTTTTATGATTACATGAAGTCATTTAAAATAATGCAAAATATCAAAATAAACTGTGATGTTGAACTCACAACAAAACAAAAAAATATCACGACCTGACCCACGCATATTTTTTTTCATAAAATGAATTTTGTTTTTGGGGCAATCAAAAAAAAGTGGAGGTTGATCTGAAAAGGTTTTAGGAGAATAAATCATTTGAGAGCGCAAAATAGGTGTCATAGGATGCCCGTAAAGGATTGTTTTTTTTGATTACCATGGGCTGTAATTGATGAGGTTGCGATGAAATGGATTTGCAATTGTTTGTTTTTATTGATCAACAAGAGAATCAATCAATTGTTCGAAAAATAAAATAAAACAACAGAAAATTTATGAAAAAAGAATATCAAATACAAAGAAAACGAGTCATTGCAAATACAAAGCAAACGAAACAACAATGAAAAATAGTATGCATACGCAAGTGAAGTGCAATGTTTGTTTTTATTCACAGAACAAACATACCTTGTTTTTATAAAAACAAGCACTGAAGAATCGTGAACTTTGATATTTTGAAATAAAAATAGATTTTTGTTTTTTAAATGGTTGGGAAATGTGAAGTTAAAAAGTAACAAGCCTAGTGTTGGTGAATTATTATTATTATTATTATTATTATTATTATTGATACTTTGGCACAATTTCTAACTATTTAAACAATGGCTGATTTATGATTCTGATTGTTTGATTAAATATATAATATAAAAATAAATAAATAATGGTAATATTATTTCTCTGTTGGTTGAAAAATAATATTTATTTGGTTTTGATTTTGATTTTGAAATTTTATTTGGTTCCTGATTCAATTAACAAACACTAACTACAACAACCACAGACTATAAATAATAATTTGTTTTTGTTTTTTTTTTTAAAAAAATAATATTTAAAAAAATATATATTTGTTTGGATAATAGATAAGATAATATTGTTTAAATTTGATGATATATTATAGTTTGTATGTGTTAATTTGAATTGAATTTAACGATACTCTGTATCGAGATAGCCAAAACCAAAAAAAAAAAACAATATCCACCCATATTACAACCCAAATTCACACTGAATTAAAAGTGTAACAGTGAGTGGGTCGGTAGATGGGTGGGAACAATATTAAATATGATGGTGATGTGTGAGTGAGTTAGTGGTGTTTGAAGAGAGAAGATGCAGATCATCATATAAGATGATATATGTGTATTGAGGGTAATTCAATTCAATTCGATTCGATTAGATTCAAATGTAAATTAGATTGTTATTGTATTTATAGTCAGAAGTAAAAGGAAATAAAATATATAATATAATATTGATGTTATTTTTGAAAGAAAGACACAAAATAGTGATGTATTGAATGATTTTATTAAATTAAACTTACAATAATCTATAAACTATAGCTTAAATAACACCTATATCTCTGGATCTACTACTACTATTATTACTATTATTACTATCGTTTCAATTCAATTTGCTATGATGATAATTAAAGTTGTTTGTTACTGCTTTGTGTTTTACAAATTTACTTTCTCTTTTTTTTTTTTGATTGATTGTCTTTTTTGTATTAGTTATTATTAAACCACCCAATTTAATAATAATAATGAACTATAAACTATAAATCAATAAAGTAAATGATTTTTTTAATAAATAAATAAATAATTATAGGATATTTTGATCAATATAGGTTTGAACTGAAATGTTTTGTTGTTTTTGGTTGATGATGATTAGATTATGATTGTATACAAGTAATCTTATCAAATCAAATAAATAAAGCTATATATATATTATATAAATAATTATTATATTAATAATATTGTTATTATGTCAAAACCAAATAAAGAAATGTTAAATGTTGGACACAAAAAATGAAAAAGGCAAGTGATTTGCATAACAACTTGTAAAAAAATTAATAAAAATCAAAAATTTCATTAAAAATGGCATTTTCAAAGCCATCAGGTTAATTGGATTTTCACATCCATGTTTTTTTTTAAATTAGTGGTTTCTTTATTATAAAAATAATTCCCCCCACTTTAAATTTGTTTTTTTTTGCAGAATCCCACACCACAAAATGAGGTCTATCATCAAAATTCATTAAAAAACTTTGATTTTAAAAGACTTGTGGTGATTGTTTGGTTGGTGGTTCTGATAAAATTTAAAAATATAATGTTTATTTTTTTTTTAGCTGTTACAATGAATCATATCAATTATTAAATAGTTACCTCCAAAAAGTCATCAATGATTTTTTTGTTGTTTGTCATAACATTTCAATGAATATTAATCTATCCGATTGAAAGACTTACCATGCTTTAATAGATAGACAGAGTTTGTCTGATTAAAAAGCCACCGTATTCAACACAACAATTAATGATACCAGATGAAATCAAAGATGTCACGCAAATGATCGCCCACATTAATTTATCTCTTTTTTGTTTTTTTTTTTCAATACTGATCATACAATTTTGTTGTTTATGTTTTTCGAAATAATTTCAATCAAAGGTGATTTACGGCAATGTAATTTTAGATATTTATATTTATTTTTTTTAAAAATGAATTTATTGTGTTTCAAAGCTCCGACAAAAGAGAACCTTTGTAAATTTTTTTTTTTGTTTTAAAATTTTTTTTTCCCATTTTTGTTTTTTTATTATTATCATAAAATTGACATAATTGATACAAATAAAAAATTAATTTCTTTCAACCCGAAATCAATCTTTAGGATTCAATTATATTATTGAACACCACCCACACTCACTCACGGTAATAAATAACTTAGTTTAAAAATTATAAACTTTTTTTTTTTAAATTCTATATATTTTATTTTATTTTCTCTTGTCTTGTCGAGATCAGTGAATTGAATTGCTGGTATTTTAATTATGTTTTCGTGGAGTTGTTGATATAGGAATTGAAGATGTGTGGACGGCATATTAATAATTAATGGAAAGATCTATACTATATATTTCCTCTTTCCTGGAAAGAGGAACGAGAATCAACACGACAGAGAATGAGAAACGTAGTATTGGTGTGGGGTACTTCAGACTTTATTATATAAGGATGATTCATTTACAAGGCTACTTATACATTGTAAATAATTTGGAAAAAAGCATCGTTATACTGTAGGTTTGGTAGAGATTGGCTTGCTGGTTGTTTGGTTGTAGTGGTGTGTATGGGTTTGATTTCTAAAGAAAACCGATCATCGAGAGATAATTCGATGATCAGAATATTTTGAGCTATCAAAATATATATTTGGCTGGAGATTGGTTGGTTTGTTTTATTGGGTTGCTGTTGCCTAGTTGCTGTTGCTGATGATGATGTTGTTTTTTTTTTTCTAGAGGTAGGTGGGTGCCTTCTGAATTAGACAATTAACCAAATTGTCGTATTATACAATTTAAATTAATAAATATAGCTCAAAGTGGAATTTGAGTTTGAACTTGATATTTTAAAAATACAAAGGAATATCAATGATTTGAATTCGATAGATGTTGAGGTGGGGAGACAACAAACATTTCTGATGGAAGTGGGGTTGATAAAAAAACAAATATAAAATAATATATTGTAAATCAACAGAATCATCCTACTGAATGTGATCCGTAGAATAGTTGTGACTTGAGTGAAAATTTGGGGGAGGTGAAAATTGTGAATTGTTTGGTGTTTGGCCGTTGGTGCTCCAGAGGTAGGAGTTGCTGTTGGGTTGTTGCGGTTGTTGGTCTTTGTTGTTGGAGGGTGGTGGTGGAGGGATAAGCGATCCATATTGATTCATATGGAGATTGTTTGGTAGTTGCTGCTGTTGTTGTGGTGATATTCCATAGGTGTTTTGTTGGTTATTGTTGGGTGTGGATGTTCCAGTGGTGTTGGCTTGTGGTGAGAGTGATATTTCTTTTTTGATTTGTGGGTACATCACTGGGTGTGGTAGTGACGAGATGGATGGTCCTACGAGTGGAAGAGGTGGCGAGTGTACTAGTATCGATCCGGCAGGTGGATTGATGTTGTTTGGAAACAACTTTTGTTGTGCTATTGGAGCTCCAAACTTGTAGTGCTCGATTTCCTTCTTGAGAGAACTGTTTTCATAGGAAACGTAGTTGAAGGTATTCATAAGATCCTCGTAGGACTGTGCCATCTGAGCATAGCTATTCTGAGAGATGATGAGTTCATTCTTTAGTTGAGCGACTTTGAGAAGGAGTGACGTGTTCTCTTGGCGCACCTCAGTGGCAGAGGAAAGTAGTTGCTTTTGCTTCAAGCGACGTTGACGTTCGTGTTCACGATGCTGTTCACGACGTCTAGCAATTGAGCTTGGTGATCTATTTGGTTTGGGTTTGGTGGCTTTGGTGGGTGAGTTGTTGTTTGCGTCGACCTTTGGTGTTGTGGTGTTGGAGGCATTTGGATTGCTCAGGGTTTGGGATTGAGATAGTTGGTTGGTGGTGTTTGTCGTAGTTGAAGTCGGAGAGCTCAAAATTGCATTTGGAGAACCCATTGAACTTGAGTTTGAGGATGATGGCGATTGTGGCGAGTTTGGTGAGATTGGAGGTGCATTTAACGATGAGGACGATGAAGATGGCGATTGGAAAATGCCACTGACCATGTTTGGAGAGTGTCCTCCTAGAAGAGAGTTAAATAAAGTTGGATATTCGGAAGTTGTATTTGGGGTGGTATTGGTAGATGTGGAGGAGTTTTGTTGTGGTTGTAGTTGTGTGGAACCTAGGGCATTGTTGCCGATGTGAAGAGATCCCGGTGGTGGTGGTATTGGTAATCCTCCACTGCTACTTAAATTGTTAGTAGAGGTTGATTGTTGTTGTTGTTGTTGCTGCTGATGTGGTGGAATGTATGTGTTGACAGAATTTGATAGTTTAAATTTGTGAAAGTTTGAGTTGTTGTTGTTGGATGTTGTTGACTGGTTGTTTTGTAGTTGCTCCTCTTTAATTGATGGAATGTTGATTGGATTAATAAAAGAGTTGAAATGGAATGTGTTTTGAGGAGGTGGTTGATTTGGTAGAATTCTCTGTGGCTGTGGTGGTGCTTGGATGGAATGCATTGTTTGTTGACCGATCTGAAGTGGTTGTATATAAGAGTTGATATTCGGTTGGTATTGAATAGGCAAAGTTGAATTCGGGTGATAAGATAAGGGGGGTGAAGAACCAAGATTTGTATTCTTTTTTGGAGTTTCTCGACCGATCATATTAATTTATTCCAAAGATTATAGTGGTTTTGATAAGGTTGAATTAGATTATAGATGAGTAGTTGGATGTTGTAGATTGTTGATATTGTTTTTGGTCACTTTGTGATCAGGAAAGTAAATGTTAGATAATGCTGTCTTTAATCTGGATAAACTTCATTTGGGAGTTAGAAATAGTTCCACAGATGATATAGATAATATTGGTAAGGTTTGTTTTACTGGAATTATACCTATAGGGAAAATTAGTTTAAATAATATTAATACCAATTTTATAATGTGTTAATTCAAACTCAAATCTATAGATAGTTAGATAGATATTTTAAATATGCCATTGTTTATTGTCATTTATTTTTTCATTAATTAATAGTAATACAATCAAAAACTTACAAAAATATTTTTGGATTTGATTGATGAGATGATTTAATATCAATTGAATGGTTTGATAAATTACAAGTAATTTTCATCCAAGTCACTTATTTACAAAAATAGAAAAAATGTACACTGATTAAATAAAATTAATCACGATATGAAATATTAATAAATTGATAAATTAGGATTTTTGTTTTAAGATTGTTAATTAATTAATTTAAAAAGATATAACAACAATGTGTTGAATTGTGAAATTGGATAGTTGGTAAAATGAAAGTGAGCAATCGCTGACAACTTGAATTTGACAAACACGAGACTCCACTTTGGAAAAATAAAAATTAAAGAGACATTTTCAAAAAAAACTAATTTTGTATGCCAACTACATGTAGTCACTAAATTGGCAAATCGTTGGGCATTGGTTTAGCTTGGTTGCTGATCAGCAACAATTTGCCATTTTTTGTTTGTTGTGGGCAACTGAATTAAAGATAGGTTGAGATGGTCCAAACATCTTTACCCCTCTTCTTTTCAAGATTAGCCCCACTAAACACAAAATATTTTGCTTTATAAAAAAAATAAAAAAGCTGTTTCAACTTTTTTGAAAAATTTATCCAAAAAAACAAAAAAACAAATCATCATTGCCTCTTAAACACGAAGGACGCGATAAAGCACGCCTACATTACCATGATAGGTATCGTTTGTATTGAACACGAGAGATGGTGGTTGAAAGTAAAAATAAAAAAAAAAAGTGAGTTTTTTAAAACAACAACAAACTAGTATTTTTTTGGTAAAATTTTGGTTGGTTACTTTGAATACAAGTTGGTTGGGTGGTGTGTTATATCGATGATTAATTCGATCGATTGACGATTCGACATGGGTTTGCAACCTTCACTAGGATATCCAATTAATTTAGTTTTTAGTAATTATAATTATTATTATTAATATTTTTTTGATTTTTGATTTTTTTTTTTTTTACCAAAATAGGAATAAAAAGTCATGACTTTATGAAAAAAAAAAATAAATATAAATAAATTGTTTGTTTTTGTTAAAGTTTGGTTTTTTTCATATCATTCTTTTTTTTTTTTCCAACTAAAATCAAATGTTGTTGAATTCTCAAGTTGGATGCGCAATGCTTAATGATTGGATGATAATTATTAAGTATTGGATATTTACAGTTTGCAGATGTGGAGTTTAGAAAGAGTCAACTCTATTTATGGTGTTGTATTATTAAATAAATTATATTGCAAGTATTGATAATAAATTATGTCTAAAATCTTCTTTTTCTGAATCAACTACTTTAAATTGATGAAGAATATTGGTTGTTGAGTTTTGTTTTTGTAGGTATTGTTGTGTTGGATTGGTGTCGAATCAAGATGGTGATGATTAAGATATGTTGTGTTTTATATTAATTTTTTTTATAAAACATTCAAAAACAAACACATCTATTAGACTTGTATCTTGGAGTGAATTTAAAAAAATGCGATACTTTAACTACCAGACAATGATAGTGAGGTGGTGCGTTATGTTGATTTTCTGTTGTGTATGGAAATGTCTGGAATGTGAATGATAGGGAAAGAAATTATGTTTTTAAAAAAAAAAAAAAACAAAAAAAAAAAAAAAAACAAAAAGTGTAGTGGTGTTTGTTTGCTGATTGATTTTAATCAAGATAGTAGTAGTTTCATAGATTTCGAAAAATAAAAGATGATTATTATTAATATTACACTTCTGTAGGAAATGAATGAGCTTTGAGAAACAAGATGAGGTAAGCTTGTCTTATTGTAGTTGTAGTTGTAGTTGAGCGCTTGTTTGTTATTCTACAGTGGTGTGAAGACAAGACATCCAAATAGAATATGGTGATGTTATTGCTATTGGTTTTATTAAAAACTATTGTTGATGATGATTGTTTGTTTAAAATAATCAATTGGTTTTGAAAAACATATATATATTTAGACAGAATGAGATAGAACGAATAAAAAGATTAATCTATTCAGTTTTTAAATATTAAATTAATCAAATAGGCTAAATAGCTACTGAGTGATGCTATTGCAAAACAGTGTTGACATTGATTGAAATTGAATTTTCAAATGGCGGAAGATGTGATTGTTGTCAAACCCATATCCACTCTGTCCAACTCTAAATATCTAGGGTTGAATTCATAAGTGGTATGGGGTTAATCGTTGAGCTGAAAGTTTCCATACACCACTCTATGTTGTGTAATGAAAAAATAATATGATGAGGTGTGTGCGAAATTTGTATAAATACATAGAAAAAAAAAGAATGTAAATCAAAACGTCAATATGATAATATATGAGAGTGGTAAAGGTTAGTAAAAAAATATAAAGATTGGGAGTTTATTAATCAAATAAAAATCGACCACACTCTCTATTTTTTTTATTTTAATGATTCTGTTCTCCTGCTTGTATAGAATCCAAAATCTTTGAATAAATACAACCAGCATTATATTGGTAAAAATTATACAAAATCAACAAAAAAAGTTTTAAAAAAATGGAATAAAATAAAATATTTATATGTAGAAAAGGGAAATTGGATTGAATGTTGTAAGATGTTCCACGAGGATGCAAGTAAGTGTATGTTAATTTTATATGTATATTCAATAGAGTGTGTAATGTAATGGGAATAGCGAGTGATGATGATGATGTTGTTGTTTGTATTATGTTATTGTTAATCATTATTTCACTTAATAAGGATTGATTGATTGATAGTAGTAATTAATTATCAATATTATTATTATTGCTATTTGTGTTTGAATCTTAAATTGCGGTTCGATCAATTCACAAGTTTGTTGATATATTATTTTGAAACAAATATTGTTAATATGTTCTAGTTTTGAAATATGAATCCAATCAATGATTTAGAGTGAGTGGTATTTGCTATCAATCTTTTGTATGGAATGGGGGTGGAGTGTGTTGATATTTTAATTTGTTGATAGTTTTGATAGGTGTAATGGAACAGTGGTGGTATTATTATTACGATATCGTGGTAAGGGAAAAGTAATAACACTTATCACTCTGTATCAATGTTAATCAATCAAATAAAATAATTACCATATTGGATGTGATTACAGTAATTAATGAATACATTAATGTGATTAGGGTTTTAAAATCGCTTGAATAAAGCACAATGGGGTTGACAATGGCACATTGTATACAAGTATCAAAACTATGGGTAGAATAAGTACCTTTTATGATAATCTGGAGTGTTATTTATTGGATTCGAACGAGCAGTTGTAGATATCTTGACTTTTTTAGTGTAGTGATGTTATTCCTATTATGGTGAAAAAAAAAAAAAGTTTTGGGATAAAATTAGTATAACTTGAATTACTACATTCAGCTTTTTGAACATTCACAATAACATTTCATGAATTGATACATGTGCATTTACACATAAATATCACCTGTAATATCTATATGAAATGTATAGACATAATTAATGTGCAAATTTAACTTATTTTAAATAATTAAATTTTAATTTTTAACAATTTTTTGTTTTTCATGATTTACTTTTAATATTGTTGTTGTTATTGTGGTTTCTGATTTGTTATGAATAGTTTTTTTTTTTGCTTCTTTTAGCAAATGACAATGATTTAGTTTTAACTTTTCTAAATTTAAAAATATGAGTTGATTAAGATTAAAAAAAAAAACAAATATATTACAATGGCTCTTTTAAAGAAAATAGATCTGATGTAATTGCAGCTAAAATAGAAATGCATCAAACACGTTTATAATTTATTTTGAATTGAAATTGTCCAATAATAAAGGTAGAATGCTGTTGAGAGCCTGCCGGCTGTTGAATAAAATAGTGGTGATTACTATTGATTAAACAGTAGTGGTGTGGTATTAATATGGTGGTGGTTAGATTTTAAGGGTTGTTTATTGTGTGTGTGTGTGTGTGATGAAATCAGTATTTCTTTGTAGTTTTGATGATATTTGTAGCTACTTTGGCTAGATTGATTCTTGCCATCATCAATGAGGAGAGTAGTTTTAAAATGATTGTTGGTGGTCAAAAAATAAATAAAAAAAGTCGTAAATTTATATAGTAGTTTTGGGTGTAGTTTAATAATTTTTAGTTCATCACAAAATGAAATGTCCAATGAAATGAAGATGATGAAATGCCAACATTTCGAATTTACTTAACATATTTTTGCAAAAAATAAATCCAAATGTACAATTTATGAAAAATAATGGAATGTTTGTAATATTGTTGTTGTTTAGTTGAGAAATAAGTTGAACTCTAAAATGAAAGCAAAATTGTAGCTTTGGATATTAGATGCATTCAACAATCAAATAGGGAACAGTTTTTAATTTGAGGATCAAAGAAAACAAAATAAAAAACAAGTTGAAAAATAGTGAGAAAAAAAAAAACTAACATTCTATTGTGATTGAAATTAATAACTATAATACCCATTTAATATTTTTTAAAAACTGCAGCCCACTAAATAAGTGTTTAAAAGTAGTAGCAATGTGCAACTTATCAAAATAGTACTGTATGCTTTCAAAGAACTTAACACACATCTGCCCAATAGTTGTCCTAAAAAGCAATGTTTGCAAATAAAATTTTAAATGAACAACACTCTGGAATGATTTAATTTAAAAAAAGAATTATTTTTAAATTTTTTTATGAAAAACAAATATCTTTTGATAAAACAATCATTGTTTTTTGCAAAGATGAAGTGTGAGTTTTGAGATGGTTTTGACAAAAAAGATATAAAATTTTTTTTTTTTATGAAAGTAGTGATTAAAAAAAAAGGGTCAGATAATTGAAAAAAAATCCATATTTTTTTTGTAGGTGGTTGACGAAAACATAAATGATTGATAAATAAAAAAGAAAAATGGAACTTACCAATTAATTAATTGATTAGTTTAGTTGATGATTAATTGCTTATTAATTAATTTGGATACTTTTTCTTCTTTAAAACTGAAAAATAGATAAAAGTTGAGTATTTAAGTTAAGTTGTTATAAAATTTTATGTAAACGACAGGAAAATGTTAAATTTTTTGATATTAAAAAAGTTGGTTACTGATTTTGCTGTTGAGAAACAGGTTGCCAATTAATGATTAATCGGTGGTTTGAATTGAATTGAAATGAAGGGCAAATGTATTTTATAATTTGAATTTATGATATGATTTGTTTGTTTGCTTGGCATATAAGGTACTGAGGTGCAAGAAATGATCTGATCAAGTTGAAACCTTTTATAGGACATCAACTCTGTCATTATTAACAGTGGAAATTAAATTTAAATATTTAAATAATAAAAATCTATCGGTGTAATGCCTTTTCAAAATAATTCTTGTGCATCAATCACTAACCAACCACCACTTTTTATCTCTCTTTTAATTATCCAACGAACAACATTTAACATTGCAATAAATACAATAACAATATTCAAGCAACAAAACACAGCACATAATATATCATTCACCTCCTCACACACACTCTCTCACACACTTCATTACCTGAACACACCTCTCCATTCAATATACCTCCACAATACAATACCCCACTGATTCAGGGTGCCAAAACAAACTTTTTTCCATCACAATAATTAATGAAGTATAACTAATGAATAAACATAACAAAAAAAAGGAGGGTCGATTGAAATTTGGAAACTCAGTATTATCAAAAAAAGGAATAAAAATATGAAGTCGTTTGACTTTGATAGTTGGATAGGTATATGAAATAAAAATAGAATTATTTTTGGTTTGTTTGTGGTTGTTTTAACACAATAAATCTTAATAATAATGGAATATGATAAATGTAATGATACTGATACTAATAATAATAATAATATTAATTCCCATGAAGATATAATACAATAGTGTGTGTGATCATCACAATTGTTAGTATTTTCTCATATTATTTTTTATAGTAGTAGTTCCTGAATGATTTAATAATCTTGGTGTAATCAAATATTAGTTTGAAAAACAAAATTATTTGATTTAAATAGAGAGTGTGTGGTTTATCCTTTCTATTGATGAAAAAGAGGGTGTGGTGCGGTAATCTATCATACTAAAATTTATTCATATGATTACATATTACATTAAATTTCACTCAACAACAATAAATGGCTGAATTTGTGATAAGAGTGAATAAGACGACACAATACAATAGAAATTTGTAAATATTGTATTATGAAAAAAATAATAATAATTTGAAGCACACACAAAAAGTATGGTGCAAACTTGTATGTATTTTGAAAGTGAAATTTTAAGAATGCTGTTATGTATTGTTCTTACCTAATTTGTCTTGTTATGTCGAATAACGCCTTATATGAAGTTGTTTCGGTGATCTTATGCTCTTCAGTTCAATTCGGTTGGTCTGAACTGTCGCGAAGGTACTACCCAAATGTTGATGATGGACTTGTTGTTAGTTAATTTCTAAAGGTTTTTTGACTATACCTACTGAGTTTATGGTTGGTTTTGGTCAATACTATTAATATTATTATTATAGATTGTTTGTTCGATTTGGTTTGCTATTGAAGATAGATGGCGATTGAACAACCGGTTATTGGAAGTTGGTTAATGGGATAGATTCTGGAAGTGGATGGCAGTCTACTACTATCTGGTTTATTATTATTAATTGCTGTTATGATTTAATTTAATATATAGTTGTGGAGAAGGAAATGATCTGTGATTATGATATTGATGGAGATGGATTGTTAGATTAATTCGATAATTAATTTAATATTTTACCAAACAATCCAATCAGTATTCGGTTTTTTAATATAAATTAAATAATAATATTCTGCAATTGATAGTTTGAAATGATATATGAATAAATTAGGTTTTTTGTTTCTGTTGTTTCACTTCATTCCTGTATGAAAAACGTTGTAGCAAAAAGTAAGTATCTTAAAATTGAATATGAATGAATGAGGGTGTGGATTTAAATAAAGATAAAAAATGATAAAATGTAACAGTAGTTGAAAGAAAGTGGTATTTAAAACAGCAATCAGCAGCTTGTTAACAATATTTATCTTTTGGAAATGAAAAAATATGTAGATAAGATTTAAATTTTAATGTATATTGTTTACGGTAGTTGTAGGTTAAGCTATAGAATATAGAAATTAAACTATAATTTTATATATAAAATATTGGTCTTTTTGAAAATATTATTAATATGTGTTTTAATTTAAAGAAATATATCCAGTAGATAAATTTATATTTTCCATCCTATTCTATTTTTTATAGAGCGGATTATTATTAATCGATCGATTGTCTATTGAAGAGATATTAAATATTTGACAAAAATAAATTATAATAGCTGAGCTGTTTAGTTAGTTAGATAGGAGACAGAGATATTTATATATTTACAAGAGATTGTTAAAGTGTGATGCACAAAAAGAAATGAAGTAATTATAATGTATTTATATTCACGTGAATTTCCATAAACAATATACTACTAATATTTAAATTGTATTGCGATGGAATTTATTTCATCCATTGGGTTTAGTGGAATCCTACCAAGTGCAACAAAAGCAAACTGAAGTTTATCGAAACAAAACTAAATATAAAAAACAGTTTCAAAATTACCATCCATATAGCTTTTGTAAAACAAAAATTTTTCCTCCTCTCTTATCTCTTTTAAGAAAATAAAAAGTGTCGATCTAGTTATGATTATTGTTTGTTTGGTGTTGATGATGATGGTGTTTTTAGTCAGGTGGTGGTGCTGGTGGTAGTGTGGTCTTTATTTATTTAGTTTAGACAGAACAATATCTAACGCATCTTTCATTGTCGTATATCTCTCGACTCTAGATATACATCTAACGGGTTGTAATTACTTGTAATATTAAGTACAAATCCAAACTTACACACAACACATTAGAGAATCATTGTCGAATTGATTGGTTGCCTGATAGAATAGAAATTGATAAAATTGTATAAATCAAACTAAAATTCATTTCATCTTCTCAAATTTTTTAAGGAGTGAGATAATCATAATCTAATGGTAGTTTTACCAAATCAAAGAAACCTATTGTTATTAAACAAAAATAAAAAATAAATTGTAAAATAATAATGAAAAAAAACAAAAACAAAAAAAAACCTCTTGTTTGTTGTTAAAGATGAAACAATGTTGTGGTATTTTAGTTTTATTGGTTAAATTCAAGATTTTTTTATTATTTTGATTGGAATATTTGAAATTTGTGACACTAACTTTGGACCATCAAATTAATCACGATGATTGTGATCTTAATTGTTTTTTTTTTTTTTTAATATTTTAAAAACAATATTCATGTGTGGGTGTCTTTTTTGGTTTAATCAATTAATAATACTATTTTGCAAACAACAAAATTTTGTCTGAATTTTTTAAAACCTTTTTTTTTTTTTTCGAAATCGATTGCATTTGATATTTATTTTTGTCCACAAAATCGCGATTTAATGTGATTCAACCCCCAATCACATTTTATAGATATTTTATAAACTGTTTATCTTTTTGTACAAATATGCCGACACCTATTGATTGGTATATATTAAAAAACCTTTTTAAAATAAATTAAAATAAAATGATAAAAAATAGATTCCGTCTGAAAAAAAAAAAAAAAAAAAAAAAAAAACAAAAATTAATTTATTGATTTATTGATTGATTAGGAGCAAACTTTTGACTTTGTAGATGGTGAAGTGAATGATGATGCATGTGATTTTGATTGAAAAGGTGGTCAGTGTCAATACAAATTTACAAAAAAATTATTACATATGGTCGGTGTCCAAATATATAACATCAATAAATCGGCACAAATCCACTGTATATAGGGAGAACAACACAAATGACAAATTACATCACAGAGCATTTCAAACAATAAAAAAGTTTTTCTTTTTTCTTTTTCTTTTTCTAATAAATGTTGAGACAGAGTTCGACGATATTTATCTTGAAAGCTCAAACAATTGTTGTTTTGCTTGTTTGATAGTTATTGCATTTGATGTTGGACGAAATGGAACGGTTATTTAAGTAAATACATCATTATTTTAATGGTAGAAAAAAAAAAATAGAAAATTGTGTGGTTGTGTTGTTTTACTGCAAAGCAAAGCCAAGCAAACCAATCAATCATTATTTTTTTTGTTTTCTTGTATTTCCGCCACATTCCAGAAGAACTTAGAAATGAATCTCTCAGTTTTGTTGGTTATGGTGAGATTGTGGATGGGCATCTTGTTGATGATAGGCAGGATAGTTTTGTTGGAATTGCTGATTGTACTGATGTTCAAGATATCTCAATTTCGACTTCCAATGAACCTCCAACTCCTCGAAATACTTTACATCTAAACTACTGAGGGTCAACTATCAATAGTGTCCACAAAAGTATTGTAGAAAAGTAATAAGTGGATAGATAATTAGTATGAAATTCATTCATCATTAATTAACAGTTTCAACAACTCCACCTACCATATCTAATAATAATTGAATTTTAAACTCCAGTACATTGTTACTATGAACCGACTGCTTTAATTGTTGTTTTAATCTATTTACTTCTTGTCTTAATTGAATAACTTCATTATCTAATAATAATAATAATTATTATTGTTATAGTTAGTCAGACTATTTTTTTTAATTTAAAAATAACATTAATTACCATTATTATTTGATTTTGGTGTTTTCGGTGTTGATGGTGAAGTTGGTGCGAAGGATGAAGGTATCGATCCGGTAGGTGTTGACATTCTTTGACCAAATGTTGATGGTTTATGTTGTTGTGGTAGTTTCTTTTGTGGAATTTGTTTATTTTGTTGTTGTTGTTGTTGTTTTTTGTTTAATAGTTGTTTTTTATGATTATCGATATTACTTTCACTTTGATAATTATTATCATCATCATCATCTTCTATATCATCCTCATCATCATCGTCCTCATCCTCATTATCATTTCTTTTATATACAACAGCTTCTATACTATCTTTTATGTTTAAATTAATCATATCTACATTAACACTATAATCATCATCATCGTCATAATCATAGGTACCAACTTCGTCATCACCATCATCACTACTAATTTCATTATCACTATTATTCTTATCTATATCATTATGATTATTATTATTTTGATTATCATTTTTATCGTCAATACCGTTACTATTATGATTATTATGATTACTATTACTATTTGACATTTTACTAAACTATCTTATATCTATTTATGTATAATATTAATATTAATATATCTAAATTTAATTTAAGATTAAAAAAGGAAATTAATTAAATGGTTATTCACTTGTGAACCATTGCACAACACCCTAAAATTTAATCTTTTATTTTTTTTAAAAAAAAATAAAACAAATTGTTATTTTTATTTAAATCTAATATTATTGAAGTTTGATTTTTTTTATGCTTATTTGGTGATTGATTAACTTATCAGTTATTATTATTATTATTATTATTACATAAAGTCATCATCTTCCATCGATTGATATTTGTTTGATTTCATATTCTCTGATTTCATGACAGCGGTGTAATGCTTGATATCCTGTTGTTTCTTCTTCTCCTCCTGAGCTTTGATGTCAGCTCTCTTGACCTGTTCGGCTTGTGCTCTCTTCTCGTGTCTCTCCTCACGATCTCTTTCCTCACGCTCCTCCTTGAGACGTACATCACGTTCCTCTCTCGATTTCTCGATTCTATTGATGATCAATGGTACTTTCTTTACATTCTTAACATATCTTATCTGTTCGGGTGAGATAGATAGATGTTTAACATTATAAGTTAATCTGATTAGTAAGTATATAAAGAACGACTCTATAGATAGTTATCGGTTTTAAAGTATGTATACTTACAGCAGCTTCATTATGATACAAAACTTGACCTGGTTCCATATCACGTGTCTTTTTCAAGTTTGCCCATGGGGTGTAGACAATGTTGACGCTGCTCTCCTTGCAACCTTGAATCGAATTTTGCTTGACCAACTGACAGCATTCCTCCAAGACGTTCTGTGGAATATCGTTGATGGTCTCTCCCTTCTTCAATCTGAGATAGACGTGTGCCGACGACAAGTCATCGACGTGGAACCAAATGTCTTCAGGCCAACCGTATTTAATCAAATCTTCATTCTCATATTTATCACGACCCATATAAACTAAATAATCGGGTTCTAATTTATATATATTCATAAAAAAAAAAAAAAAAAACAAATATAAATTAGTCATTATTATTTCCTTTTTTTTATTTTTTATTTTTTCGTAAATTTAATTCTCTGTTTGTTTGATATGATTCGATTTGATTTGATATGATATGATATGATATGATTCGATTTGTAATGTAATGTAATGAAAGAATTGATAGATAGATAGATAGATAGAAATAAAGAGTAACTATAGAGACATACCACAAATCTTAAAGAAGAATACCATTTTTGTGTTATGGTGGTTTGTTTATGATAAAGACTTTAAAGAAATCTATGGTTGAATAGAAATGTTATTCAAAACTGTATTGTTAGTGTTATAACAAAGCAATACACCTGATACTGTTATTGATACGACTGACTTTAAAAAATGAATTGTTTTTTAGTTTTGTTGGAATTTCACTCTATTTTTTTTTATTTTAATTTTTAAATTATTTTTTTTTAGTCTTCCCAACAATTCACTATCAATAGATATTGTTAACAAACAAGTATACCATTGTTTTTCTCTATTCTTTATTCTTTCTTTTTTAATATATTTTTTATTTTTTATTTATAAATAAAATGAACTTTAAATTTAATAAAATAAACTTTAAATTTAATAAAATATTTTTATTTAGTGTTTGTTCATTGATACTACTTTATTGATCGATCTAATTGTTATCCTCTGTAGTGTCTGATTCGCTATTATCATCATCATCTTCTTCATCTTCATTATCATCATCATCATCATCATCTTGATACTCTTGCTTTGTCATGATATAAACATAGTGAACACCTTTTTGCTGGGATGTTGTTGGTTTCGGTATCTCTAGTACCTCTATATTCCATTCTGTTTCCTCTTGCTCCAAATAAAACAGGCGGTCGTCTGGTTCGCCATAAGAGATTAAAATGAACTTGCCCAGTGGCTTCAATATTCGATATATTTCCTCGCACATTTGCAAGGCATTGCTATGTAAATTATCTCCACACTAATTAATAATAATAGCAACGTTAACAATTTATTGAATATCATTTTGATATATTAATCATGATGGATTGATTAAATTGATTGATTAACTTACCATTATAGCATCGAAAGTACCTTTGTCAATAATGAAATCGAAAAAGTCATCTTTAAACGGGGTCTCCATGATGTTGGCAGCCATATACTCTAAACCTTTACAATTCTTATATTTCTCTCTGAGTTGATCGATAATAACAGTCGATATATCTATATTTACAATCATTTTATAGCCATCTTTATTCATTTCCTCTGATAGCACTATTTTTTATTACATAATAAATATATATCAGTAATCAATATTTTATAGAGATTTATAAATAGATAGATACATACATGAATTACCACAACCTACCATCAATATCTTACCATCTTTGTTTATATTACTACTGAATGTATCTCTCAGACCATTATAGTCTTGGTACCAATCAAACGAATCAGTATTACTAAAAAAATATTATATTAAAAACAAAACATAAAGATTAATAATAAGAATATATAATAACTTAATATAATATAATATTTATATAGTAAATAAATAAATCAAAAACTTCAACAAACAATAACCAAATAACAAAAAAGAAAGATAACATATAATGATATTGAACAAAATAACTCTGTATAGATCACTACTTTTTATAACGAGAATCCCAATATGTTTTTTCACCGTATTTAGTCATTTTTTTTTAATGATATCCTATAAGTTTGCCAGACAGTTATTAATTATATAAAACAAAGTGATCATTAAATTAAACTAATCATAAATTTTCTTTTCGAAAATGATCACTTTTTTTTCATCACCACAATGTTTTTTTTGATGTTGAAAAAAAAAATTAAAAATATTTATTTAATTGCAATAATATAAATATTTTTAATTTTATATGCATCTTTTAAAAAATTGTGAAAAAAAAATTTAACAATTAATAATCCTAGGTTTATAAACATATAAACATATAACCAATAAACTAAACTAAAATTAAAATTAAAATCTAAATTAAAAACTGTTTGATTTGTAGAATACTTTTTTTATTTTTTTTCATTAAAAGCTTTGATGAGATCAGCCAATTGAGTTGCTTCTTTATTTACTTTAGTCAAGACGTTATCCAATTCCGGTTTAGTTAGGGTTGTGTATCGAAGTGCTGTTTTTCCATGAGTAGACAATTTTTTGAAAAGAGCAGCACGACCTGCGTTGTTCTTTGAATCATCGAAAACAGGAAAGTCATCGATACTATCCAACGCCATTGGGATGAAAGTCCTTTATCAGTCACGAAGTTGTAGAGCTTCGGCCAGTGCTATGATTGCTTGCCTGCAGTTTGCATCTAGAGGATCCCCCTGCCTATAATTATAATTAAATCAAGCAAGGTAATGGTAAAAATAGAAAAATAAAAAAAAATGTTAATATTAACAAACCAAAACAAATCAAACAATAATTATAATAGTTTTAAATAAATCCAGCTCACCTTGTAATTTCTAAGATGACCAGCAACTCTTTTGTAACAAAAGTGGTCACGACCAGATCCATATTTTGAATTGGGCCAAGCTCTGTCGATACTGTTGTGTAGACGAGTCAGCTCAGCATGGATCTCCTCGACCGAGGGTGGCGGCACCGTATCGATGAACTCATCTTTCAACTCTGGGTGTTTCTCCTCGATGAAAATCGAAACCATCTTGATGAGCTGCGGGTGTGTGAGTGCACTGAGCACATTCTTTAGTGTTGGTCTTGCAACCTTTTTGGGTGTCGATTGTTTTCTTGGTTTCTTGGCTGCCTTTTTCTTGGCTTTTCCATCTTCTTCATCCTCTGATTCCTCGTCTGATTCATCGTCTGATTCATCGTCATCCTCTACAACACTAGTATTGGTTGGATCTTGTAATTTTTTCAATTCTTCCTCTGATTCCAATGTTCTTTTTGTCATTTTTCTAGCCGTTAAAAGTAATATGTATTTAATGTGAAGTCAATTTTCGAAAATTTGAAAAAAAAAAATTTTTAGCATTGAACAAACAAATAATTATTTTATTTTATTTTATTTGTTTTTTTTTTAATTAATTAATCTAACTTTGTATTATAATTAGAATGGCAATTACGAAAGATCAAGGTTCTTTGTTTATCTTTTTCACATGAGATGATCTAATATAATGAATATAAATGAACTGATTGTATTACAACTAAAGTGAATTGAAAAACAATATTAGATTTATTATTATTTTCATACAAATTTTTTTTTAATAAAATTAGATAAATAGAAAGCATTTTTATTATAATTTTTTTCTGTTTTTCAAGAGAATAAATCAATTCACTACTGTTTAATTAAACAACAATATATATTTTAGGAATATGGATAAATTTAATCTATCATATACAAGTGATGCTGATGAATCGAAATGGTTAGATGCATTAAAGTCATTCAATGATAATAATCAAGGTTAGTAACTTATATATATATAAGTTATTCTTTATAAGTTATTCTTTATAAGTTATTATTTATAAAATGGCATATTAATATTGTAAATATGTTATTTTAGATGCAAGAACATTCATTGAGAAATATGGCTTGAAAGAGAAAAAACAATTCACTTTGAATCTTTTCGATATTCTAAAGGGTGAGGTTACAGGTCGTGAACGTAGTAGTGCAGCGTTGTATCAGACTATGGTTGCTCTGCGTATCTCTCTGCGTGAGATCGACGCCTCCGAGGTGGAGATCGTTGCCGGTGGCATGCCGCTGTTCTTCAAGTTTGGCAATGTCGGTGAAGACAACAAGACTTCGATACACTCCGATGAGATTCGTGACGAATCGATGCGGTGCATCGTCAATTGCATCGCCAGAACCAAGTCACTCAATAGCAAGTTCCGCGATGACATGAACGGTCCGCTTCTCCTGCTCGAGGAAGTCAAACAGCCGCTGCTCAACGACAAGGTGGCGCTGCCGATCTACAAGATTCTCGTGCACAGCTGTCCGGACCACGAGATGCGTCTGAAGCTGCTCAACAAAGGTCTGCTCGATGTCTGCACCGAGCAGCTTGAGCAACGCACGAAAGACGGTTTCGAAGCGTCGGTTATCCTTGGCGACCTGTGTCGATTGATGTTCACCGCCACTATGCACTGGGGTCAGTTGGATCGTGGCGTCAAGATACCGGTTACCGAAGACGACCACAACCGTATTCGTCGTCTGCTACCCACCTACAAAAAGATTATGACACAACACTGCACCACCGACCAACCGATGTACCAAGTGAAACTCGCACTCGTATCGACCCTCCTAAACACACCGAAATCATTGTACGACGAGATAGTAGATCATATTCCACTTTCCTATCTCGAAGAGATCTTTACAATTCAATCTGCTTTCTTTGATAAGTAAGTGTTATTTACAATTATTATTTTTGTAACTACTAATTCATTGTTAAAATAACTAATCAAACACAATCTATCTATGTATATATATATATATATATATATATATATATATATATATATAGACCAGAAGCACCAGGTGAAATGATACCAATAACAATGTTATTAGCAAACATTGCTGAGAATGTACCAGAAACAAGAGATCCATTGAAAGCTTTCACATTCCCATCGGAACTCATTAAAGAAACAGACGAACCATTATCTGTTACCATTGAGTATGTTTATATAACAACGATCATAAACTTTACTTTAGATATATTAAAGATGATAAATTAACAATATCGTTACTCTTTACTTTTAATATTAATATTTTAGACCACCAAAGGAAGCAGTTACTCAAGGTATCAGTTCTAGATTGATTCCACTGATGACCTCAAGTGATATTGGATTGAAACACTTTGTATCAGAGTTCTTTTATTATATCTGTGATGAAGATGCCAATGAAGTTTGTAGATTGACTGGTTATGGTAATGCTGCAGGTCTGTTGGTTTCCAAAGGTTTGATGTCATTAGGTGGTCAATAATAACAATAGTAATAATAATATAGTTAACAATCAATAATGCATTATTCAAAAAACAATTAAAAACAAAAACAATACAAAAAAAAGAAACAAACCAATTATAATATTAAAATTTGTAAATATAAACAAAATAAAACAAAGAAAAGAAAAGAAATAATTATTAAATTATTATTATAAACAAACAAGTGAAATCACTTTAATAAAATCAAATCAAATCAAACAAAATCATATATTTTCACGAGGATAAACAAATAAATATCTTAACTTTTTTTTTGCAGTTCAACTAAGTTCTTATAATATCAATAAAATTCCTTAGATTTGTTAAAATTTTCAAATAAAAACTTTTTTGTTTTTTACATATCTTGTCGACATTTCGGTCAATGGATGAGGGGTAACAAGCAAATCAATGATTAACTTTTTTTGTTAAAGCGCTCACAATGTGAATACCACCAGTTTTTTCAATGATGAAAAAGTTCCAGACAAACAAAGACCACACATACACATCTTATTTTATTTTTTGTTTTTTTTTTTTTTACAAAAAACTATGTAATTTTTTTTTGATTGTTTGGAAATTACAACAACGATAGTGCAATTTTTCTTTCATCTAATTTTTATTTTAACTTATAAATAGTTTTAGAGATAGTATAGTTTATAAATTTTTGTTATAATATAAATTTTGTATATAGTAGTTGTAGTTAGTAGGTTTAAGTAATTTCAATAGAAATGTTCATCTTTTTTTTATTTGTTTTGTACAACAACACATCAAGTGTTTTGAAAACACACTTCACTTTAAATTGAAAATTAGATCATTATAGTAATATATAATCATTATAGTACTACACATACATATATTTATATATAATCTGATTTTTACTATATAGATTCAAAAATGCTCATCTTTTTCAACAGCTAGCAATAAATTCAAAATGTTCTCGCTTTTTTTTTTTTTTCTTTTTGGGGTGTGTAGTGCGATGTGTAGTGGTCAACAAAATTTTATTACTATAATAAGAGGAGTAAATTGAAAATTTATATTAAAAACTAATTGTAGTAGCAGCCACACATCACATCACTGCATTAATTAATAACGAATAATTAATTTAAATCAAATTTTAATTAAAAGAGTAGATGCGAATAACAATCATTCATTTTATATTTATATTAAATAAATCATTGCGCTGCACCTTGTTATATTATTATTATTTAAAAAAAGATTATAAATTAATTAATAGTAATGATAATAATTACCTAATCAATCAGTCAATCAATATAATATAAAATAATCCGATCTGTCTTGCTTTACTAGGCAATAATTTAATTATGTTTTTGTAAATATTATCAAACAGACAACAAACTTTAACACAAAACGAAATCACAATCAATTATGTGTATGACATACATAGTAGTATTTTCAACTCGACCTATTCCTATTTTGTTTATGGATTGATTGAATTGTACTCTCCAGGGATATAGAAATAATTCTCATTATTATTATTTTCAATGACATTGGTTGAATATAGTGTATTTCAATCCATCAATCAATTATAATTTATAATGATTACTATAACAGTATTTATAGTCCGAAACAAACCACACCTCAAATATATAATAATCAAAGAATTGCATCAATTATAATATTAAAATAAATAAATTATTTTTATCATTCAATATTAATTAATATTAATCAATTAAATTAATCAATCAATTATACTATTCAATTAAAATAGTATTCATACATAATTCACAACACACCCCCACACCTATCTATCCCATGCTTATTCGTACGTCATCTATCATATCAATATATATATTTCTAAATAATTTTGAAATTCCATTACGATCTACTTAATCCTTATTTCTTATTTTTAACTCTATCTATCTGATGACAATCCAGTCCACTCCAATCCAGACCAACCACATTACTAAATTAAGTTTTCTTATTAAAAATAAAAATAATGAAAACGAAATAATAATCTTATATTACCCTACCCCTTTATCTTATTAAACACAGGTTATTGATCAAACTATGTGATCAACACACCACACCCACAACACAATCTCATCACCCACTGTTTTGTACCAACATCATAATCATCAAAACAAAACGGTCAAATGTAACTCAAAATCTATCAATTTGATAATAATAGTTTTAGCAACCATTTATTTATTGATCAATTAAAAACAATATTTATTTACTAACTTTTTTTCATCAATCAATAGGTTTTTAATATATTAAACAATTCAAATAAAAAGAAAACAATATCATAATAGTAATAATAGAATAAATAAAAAAAAAGAATAGAAATAATAACAATCATCCAGTTAGTTACTTTTAAAAATAATCCAGTTTATTATATTAATATATTTTAGTTAATTTTATAACAAAAGTATACAGATTATTTTTTTAAGCTTGGTATTGAACTTAATAATAAAAGATTCAAACCTTGCCCAGTATATAGTAATAATAGCAAATTAGTGTAATAATACAAAACTAGTTCAAATATTTGTTAAAAGATCATCCAATTAAATATTAAGCGATTGGAGTTGAAATTGGAAGCAATTTTGGAATTTGTTGTTGCTCGTTTTGAATATGGGTGTTCAAGGATCTAAAGATGATGCTTCAGTTTATGTCAATGGAGCCAACAGGTAATAAATAAACATATAAAAAATAAAAAATAATAATAACAACAACAATAATAATATTAAAATTTAACAAAAATAACAATAATATTTATTTTTATTTATAAAATTAATTTTTATTTATAGACACAATGATGTACTCACAGATAAAGAAAGTCGAAAATATAAAAGATATACCATTCATCATAAAAGAAACAACAACAATGAGAATGATATTTTGGATATATCCAATATGATTGATGTATCACTGATAGAGAATCATCTTAATAATATCAATAATAACAATAACAACAAAAATTATGATAATAATACAACTTTCGATACAAGTACCACAACCACTACCACAACCACCACCAGCAACACCAACACAAACAAAACTCATATTAATAATTTATCAATTTCTTCACCAAATAATATAAATTATAATAATATCAATAATAATAATAATATTTGTAAACAACAACCAAGTATATGTATAAATAATAATAGTATCAACAACAATAATAATAATAGTAATTTAAATCAAAGCACAGGTGGAGTGAAATCCAAGTTTTTACAAAGAAAACATAAAGCAAAAACTATAAGTTTGAGTAATAGCCATATTAATAATAATAGTAATAATATTAGTAATAGTAATAGTAGTAGTGCCAGTAGTCTTGGTGGGTTGAATAATAATAATACTAATAGTAGTAATAGTAGTATTGGCAGTAGTAGTACCGGTAGTAGAAGTAACAATACGAGTTCCAATAGTTTTGGAAACTTATCGCAAACACCAAACACCACGGCGACCAGTCACAGCAGTCTAGTGTCAACGATTGACAATAACGATTCACTGTTGTCGTTGTCCTCAGGAGTCGGATCATCGTTTGCATCGTTGGACGAAGTCGAATCGCTTCCACAGCAACATCAACAACCAATATTCTCAAGAACCAGATCGAAATCACTGAATCTTCACCAACAACGATCATATCTGGCCGTTGGTGGTAATCATCAACAACAAATAGCGTCATCATCAAAATCCTCATCGAATTCATCTCCAAAAGAAGATAGACATTCAATCACCAACAACAACAATACTGCTAATACCAACAACGACAACAAAATACAAGGCAGAAAGAGCAGATCGAGCAATGCACTTTTAAGAACACTCCAAAGAAAAGTAAAGAAAGATAAATCCGAGGAGTACAAAGAGAAGAAAGAAAAGGAGAAGGAAGAGAAACAAAGAGAAAAAGAGGAGAAACAAAGAGAAAAGAAAGAAAAAGAGAGAGAAAAAGAAAGAAGAGAAAGAAAAGGAGAAGGAAAAAGAAAAAGAATTAAAATCAACTTTAACCAAACTATCAAGTTCCGTAAATAGTAATCATAGTAATAGTAATAATAATTGTAATATAGTAGTGCCAGAATTAAGTGATAATCATCAAAACAACAAATCATTTGAAAATATAGTATCGATCGAAGAGAATAAGTTTGTAATTAAAGATATTATTTATAATAGCGAGAGTTTCAGTCAGTTGTTGGAGGAAGAAGAAGAAGAGACTGTTGTTGCCGGTAACAAGAGCAAGAGCCATAGTAATAGCAGACCTTTCTACGACGATCTCTATTGTGATAACTTTAAGCTAAATAATCCACTTTCACCAAGTTTCGACTCTATCCAAGAGGTCTCCGAAGAGGACTACTACGCTAGCAGCCAAGCAGCAGGACCGACATCACCATCATCCGCCAGCAGTCAACCACCACCACTTCCCAGAAGAAAACCACCACCCCTACCACCAAAGAACTTCCGTTCTTCGAATACAACACCAAACACCTCATCTTCAAACCTCAATCAATACATCACCACCAACGCCACCACCACTGCCAACAACAACAACTCAATGGATACTCCGGGATTGATGTTGTCACCGCTGAGTCTGGGACAACGCTCACCGATGTTGTCCCGTCGCCAGTCCAATCTGTATCCACCGTCGGAACCATCGATGCCATCGCCTTGCAGCTCGCAACGCAACTCGGTGGAGATTCACAAGTTGGAGGACATCTTCAACTACACCTTGCTCGACAAGATTGGCAGTGGAACATTCAGTGATGTACATCTCTGTCGACACAAGGAAACAGACAAACAATACGCAATCAAGATCATCGATAAATCATTGGTGCAAATGATTGCTTCACACACCGATTTGGATATTTCTACCGAGGTAAACATTCTCAGTACTCTATCACATCCTCACGTCATTAAATTGGTTGAGCATTTTGAATCGGAAATGAATTATTATATCGTTATGGAATAGTAAGTTGTGAACCAATAGCTTTTTATCTTAATGATTTATCATAATGTTAACATTTTCAAAATTATTATATTACTTTAGT
Source organism: Heterostelium album PN500 (assembly GCF_000004825.1). Lineage (NCBI taxonomy): Eukaryota > Evosea > Eumycetozoa > Acytosteliales > Acytosteliaceae > Heterostelium > Heterostelium album. The sequence goes on along the minus strand of NW_008805071.1, from coordinate 510,316 downwards.
TTATCAGGTGGTGAATTACTTTATCAATTGGAGGAGACACATAATAATCCGGAGAACAAGAGTGGCGTTGCCAATTACACTGAGCAATCGGCAAGAGAAATCATTAAGCAAATCATTCATGCAGTGGCTTTTCTACACAAGAATAACATTGTACACAGAGATCTCAAGCCAGAGAATATATTGTTCAACGGAAAGAGTGAGTTTGCAACGTTGAAGATTATCGACTTTGGTTTGGCGTCCTACTACAAAGCACCTCTAGCCGATATCTGTGGTACTCCCGATTTCCAAGCGCCAGAAATGATAAAGAGACAAGGCTACTCGTATCCAGTCGATATCTGGGCAACCGGTGTTATTCTTTATATCCTGCTGTGCGGACACCCACCATTCCAGGGTAAGAACTCAATGGCGATCATGTCGCTCATTATGAAAGGCGAGATCAAGTTTGATAAGCCAGAGTGGGAGAATGTATCGGATTCCGCCAAGGATCTAATCAGCAAGATGCTGGATTCCGATCCCTCAAAGAGATTGACTGCCGAACAAGTATTGCAACACGAGTGGATGCTCATCCAGTCAAGACCAGAGGATTCACCAAGACTGAGCGGTTCCTTCCACAAACAACTTCGTCGTTACAATTCACAGCGTTTCTTTAAAGCTACAGGTGATACACTGCTAAAGAGTCAGAGGTTTGGTATTTATTCACCTGAATTGATAAAACGTAGATCAATCCAACTTTAAAAAAAGAAAAGGAAAAGGAAAAAAAAAGAAAAGTAAAAAGTTTGATTCACCAAGAATAAAATGTTTATTTAAATTCTCTTATTTTTTAAATTAGAACCGAACCACAATCGGGATCTTGTTAATTGTTTATCATTGATATAGAATGGTCCATTAATTCATATTTTGATAGTGATTTGAATGAAGAGCTTTGTAGTGTAGAACTGTCATTATTAAAATCTACTGGCGAAGCTCTTTCAGCTGATGTGGAGATATAAATTGGTTCTTCATTTTTGTTATTGTTCACAATGTTGTGGTTGTTGTTATTGTTGATTGGACTGCCACCAGTAGAACAGAATCTTTCGTAAGTACTGGTCAACACAACAGATTGTCGTAGTAAAGCTTTTATTTCATCTAAAGCATTTTGATTGTACGAAAATTTGAAAACCAATGGACTAGCTCTATAGGGTGTGTATCCGCTATTGAACTGATAAATTAAATCCAAGATAGTAAGATCTAAATTGTTATATTGGCTCTTGGACCGCCGGAGGCAGATATTAAAATATTTATCTTTTCCAAAAAACGTGTCTCTGTTTTCATTGATAAAAGTGTGTAACGATTCACAATGGCGAACTGACTCGAGAACCAAGGGTAGAGAGTATTGATCATCTGTGTTTTCATTTGTCTGTTCATATTTTGTTTGATCGATATTGATTGTATTGACTAAATGTCTGAGTTGTTCAAGTTCAAATGCTAAGCAATTTGAGGTGTATCTTTCCCCATAATCCCAACAATATTGTATGAATAAAACTTTCACTGGGATTTCTTCTAGCACTATTAATGTTGGTACTACTATTATTACTTTCACTACTATCAATATTTTGACTGTCATTGCTATTTTTGTGAATATCTTTAAGTGTACTTTTGATATCTCCTATATAGTCTATTTCATGATCTTGGTGCTCTTTCATATGAATGGTCAGACACATAGGACACAATAACTTTTTATATGCATGACATATATATTCTTTGTTTTTATTATGTTCCTGACAAATTAAATAATTTAACATTTATTATTTATCTATTATCTTTATTTCAAAAACTTTAATTTAAATTTAATCCAATAATTTAGTTAGTTTGCTTTAAACTTTAAATTTTAACAGTTGTTTTAAACCCCTCAGTTGCCCACCAATCAAAAAAATTAGAATAAAATCACCAAAAAATTTATTTGGAGATAAATTTTTGTTAATGGAATAACACGATCTTTTTTATTGGGAAGTTTTATTTTCAAAATAAAACTATAAAGAGAGGAGGGATGGTTGTTATTTTAAATTGAAAAAATGGATGTTGATACTATAAAAAATCTAATTAAAAATAGCACTGTCACCAGCAATGAAAAAAATATCAAAAAAGACTCTGGACATGACCTGTGTGTTCAAGAGAGTCTTAAACCGTACCAGCTTTCTTCGTGCCCTAATGCTATCAATGATGACCAAATTACTTGTCTCTCAAAACAAAAAGCTATTCCTGAAGTCGTAATGATTTTACAAAACATTGACTGGACTCCCTACAGAGACTATCCTTATTTGCTTTTAGATTTACTATCGAATCCAACTGATATTCGTACTCGATGTAAACCTGTTGCATCTTACTCTGAGATCATAGATTCAAAAGTAATCAATAGAAATGATAGATATACATTCACTCAGAAGAAAGGAACACTTACCACTGAATCTTGGTTCGAAGGTACCACTACGGAAGTTGGTGTTGCCATTGAGATCTTTGATGGCTGTGCACCAGTCACGACAGGCTATTTCTATTATAAATCAATATCACAAGAGAATCTGAAATGGAAAGAAATGATGAAGGTAGGACATTACTTATTCTATCAAAATAAAGTACTCTATGTGTTTCAAATGGAATTTCCTAGTCTATCGGTATCACAAATTGAAAAAGTGGCAGAGTGTTTCAATTTGTGTCATCAATATCAATGTTTGGTGCCAAAGGTTTACTTCAGAGGTAGAAGCTTATTCTATTTTGTAGATATGTATAAAGATGAACCATTCTATAAGCTATACTCTGATCAACTCTATCAAACATGTTCAAAAGAGGAGATTATTGATTATTTATTAGGTGATGGATATAATAGATGGTAATAAAATAAAATTTTCAAAGGTATTAGTTGTTCGACTTTTTTTGGCGGGAAGCATAATTATTTTGCATTAAAAAAATAAAGACCATTTATTTTTTTTATTGTTTTGTATTATTTATCTATGTTTATTAATGATGGATATAATGGCCAACTGTCAAGTACTAAATCATTGTGTGAATTCGGTGCACCACATGCGCTGTAGTCGATGAAAGTTGAAGAAACACCTTGGTGCAATGTTATCACACCAATGGTAGCATTTCCTGTTATATAATCAAAGGTGTTGAAGAGTGTTCCCGATGGATAGCTACCTTGATCGTATGCACCGTGAAGAATTGTATTGTCACATGCCGAGAGAATCAGCGATTGCTCGATATGAATAAGGAAATCAGAGAACAATCCATAGGCATAGTTTAGTACTTTCGAGTTGCTATCAGTGCTGGCTGTTGACTCACATACTCTTGGCGATGGTCTCTTGTTTCTTGTCTCTGTATTGTAGCAGTATCCTTGGTCGTGTATCAATAGCACATGTGGCTGTCCATTGTAGAGTGCCATCGAGAGTTGAGGATTTCCACCGACATCCAAAACAGATGGTCCACTGGTGACGTTAAACGATAGATCTTGCTTGATACATACATAGAGTCCAGAGATGGTTTGCTTTGATGTTGAATCGAAAGTGACAATTCCATCATAGAGACACGGTGAGAATGGATTGTGAGAATTGATTGCGCTCATTGTGTTGATATCTTGGAAGTCAGGCGACTGATTGGATAGGAGACAAGTCGGACCTTGTACAGAGAGTGGTTCCAAGAAAGGTGAGATTGCAATCGACCAAGTTGTTGCTCCGAAACTGCATGTGGACGATGAATAGTATTGTATGACTTCCAATGATTGTGTTCCGTTGGAATCTGTCTTTTGGTTAATGAAATCCAGTGTCGAGCTGAGGAATGACGCACCCAAATCATTTGGCAGCACGCCAAAGACCAGCGGTTTAAAATCGAGTAGTAAACTTGAATTGTTTAACTCCAAACTATAGAGAATATATCCAGAGTTTTCATTGTATGTAAGTAGCTGTTGGTTTCCAATCATTTTGGCATATAACAGCTGTCCCCTATCACCAAGTGGCAGAGAAAATGTTCCAGATTGATACAGGTCTCCAAATTCACCTTTCGATACCAGTAGATGATAGTAATACACCGATGACTGATTGGTAAAGAATGTAATGGTAAAGAGTATCTGCTCGATCTCAGTGACAACTACCAACGATCCGAAATAATTCTCTGGAATCTGAGAGATTGGTGAAACCTCGAGTAGTTTGCTATTCTCTGGAGACATACTGTCGAGTCGGACATTCCATGAATTTCTCGAGGTTTGTGTACCTTGGTAGACTAACATCTGAGCTGGATCTATATTGGTAGCGTATCGCAGTGGTGCAAAACTTTGCGAAGAGTGTTTCAGTTGACAATCGATATAGGATTGAGCAACAGAGTCGATTGTTGCTTGATTGGATGGCTCCCAAACCAACACTGGATAGCTGGCGTTCGGTCCACTGAATTTACCAAACGGTGGCGATTCCAAACACATCAAATCGATGAGAAAACCTGGAATAATCGGTTCAATCGGTAGATCCACCACTTGGAATCTGTTATAACCGAGTGTTTCGTTGTTGGAGTGAATCGCTTCCCAGGGATGTCCGATCCACGTCGACACCAACGGATTCCACAGTCCCATCAAACAATCGAGTGGCGCACCCGATCCATCGAGAATCACCTCCAAACCAAGGTTGTTGCTCTCGATTACCATTGTCAGATTGCTAACTAGTTCGGTTACCAGTCCGATGAAATCGTTGGCCGATGGCGATTTCGAACAGGCTTTGACAGAGGACAGCTTGAAACAAAGTGCCATGTATTTCTGTGGAAACGGTGACTGATACCAATATTGATTATTCTCCACATAGTCGACGACATCGATCGATGTATTGTAGCTAGTTGTCTTGACTGGCTTGTCGTGACTCAGAACAAAACAACCACGTGGATCGCCTATTGATTGGGAGCTACAAAAACTGGCATCCATATAGTGTAAATCGATCTTGCTCCAAACGGTTCCTTTTTTATACATCTGATGCCATTCATTTAAATCGTTCCACGAATGCACCTGGTAATTGATGTCATATGGCAATGGTGTTATACTGCTATCTAAAAATGTCAAACCCGAAACCGGTGCTATAAAATGAAAATTAAAAAAAAGTAGTAACAAAGTCGAGATTACTACATTGAAATTATTATTACAATTTATATAATAAAATTTCATTTATAATATATATAGTTAGAAAATATTTATAGAAAAATATATATAAGAAAAATAGATTTTTATGGAATGATTAAGATGAAGCTGATTCTAATAAAAGAACAATGAATAAATAAAAATTTACTTTTAAATAAATAATGATTAATCAAGAATTGATTGTTTTTGTCATACACCACAAAAAAATAAAGAACAGATAAATATAGATATAAAATTTGTTTATATCATCAAATTAACACCAAATTAAAAAAAATTAAATAATGATAAATTTCAAGGTTGTTAAAAATAATAATATTAATGATTAATAACACACATAAAAAAATAGAGAAAATAAAAAAAAAATGTAAAATCAAAGCTATTTAAATTTCTTTCGGAGATTCGCTTGTAACCACATTTTAAAAAAGTGTGGACCTTTGCACAATCACCAAAAAAAAAAAAGTTTAAATCACTTTAAATTTAAAATATCTATTTTTTTAAATTTCTTTTACTTTTTTCTCTGAATAATAAATTTAATTAAAATTTATCATTCTAAACTAAATATTAAAATTAAACCATTTTTTTTTTTGTTATTTTAATTTTAAACGAAAATGTCTAGAAGAAATAAGAATTCTTCTGATAAAGATAAAGATTTAGATTCCAAAGTTGTAGATGACAAACTACCTTTGAAGGATTTGTTGAATGATGATGATGACAATGATAATATAGATACGAATGCTCTACTTGTTGATTCCGATTCAGAGGATTCTGGTGACGAAGTACAAAAAGAAATCAAATCTAAACTTAAAGAAGTAGTTAATAAGAGATATCACGATAGAGCTGAATTCGAAAGAGAGATAAACAACGATTCAAAGATTCCATACATCATTGGTGGCATACTGTTCATTATCACTGCTTATTTCAGTTGGCAATTTCATACTTTTGGAACTACACAATCAGAATAGTATAAATAATAATCAAACAATATAATCAATTAATCAATAAACTCAGCTTGAATCAACATGTATATACTACACTTACTTGTAATCAGTCAGATCAGCAAAGATCTTTAAAGATCATTTTATTGGCCCATCTACCATTGAGATCACAAAATTTAACCTTTTTGATAAAAAAATTTTAAAAAATAAAATAAAATATATATTATATATTGTATCATACTTCTAATATTAGTTTATTATTTATATTATTTATTTAAATTAGTAGAGAAAGTATGTCAAGTAGTGGTACGAAAGCTTCTGATTCAGAGATTATTATTTCCAGTGATGAAAGTGACTCTGAAGATGATGAGGTGAACAGTCAAGATACAAGTGTACATGATATACCCAATTTACAAACACAAACAACATCAACATCACATAATAATAATAATAATTCATCATCAACGTCACTAAATGTTAACAATTCACTTACAAGTCATACAATTGGTGGTAGATCTAATACGGTATCTACTTTGTCATTGAAAAGAGGTAGAGAATCAACATTAGATATTCAACAACAACAACAACAAGAAGAAGAAGAAGAGGAAGAAGAAGAGGAAGAGGAAGAAGAAGAAGAAAAAGATAATGATACCACCAAAGTTGAAGATAAAAAAGCAAAAAATGAGTTACAACATGTCAATGCTGCTCCACCATTTAAACAACAAACACAACAGAAATCAATACAAGTTGAACAGACTAAAGTAGAAGAAAAGGTTATCAAAAAAGAGAAATGTCTTTCACTAAGGAATTCAGTTTTATGGATATCTGTTTTTGCTATTATCACAGGTATTCTTTTCAATATAGATTTGAAATCAAACCAATTGAAAGATTCCGTCAACAAAATGTAAGATATCTTAAACTTGTTATGTAGTTTAAAACATCTATTTCTCAAATACAGTATCTAATCTATTACTTTTTATTCAATTATTATGATACTACATGATTAAAGTATGAAAAATGATACACCTTTAAAAATAAATTATATAGATAGATTTAAACAATCATTATTAAATCAAGAGGATCATGTATATGGAAACCTGTTTACTGGAGACAATCAACTGAATTATAATATCGGTGCGACCATGTTCTTAAAGCAATATGGTCAACATTATGCAATGAGATCTCATCGTAATTCAAAACAGCTAGAGAAACCTTTGAGTTACCATCTATCATATCCATCGAGCGCAAAGAATGAAATGTTTGCTTTCATTCAACAGTTTTATACTCAAGTATTCAAGAATCAACAGCAACAGCAACAACAAAAACAACAATCAGGTTCATCATCGTCGAAACAATGTATGCATCACTTAAGAGTGGATACCGATGACTTTGTAGGATTTGCAAGATCAATGTTGAAATCGATCGGTGACTGCGAACGTGTGTTGTTCTACACCTATGCAGATGAGAAGACCGATCTTGCTTTGTTGGATTCCGTCTTTGATGGATCATTACGTTTGAATTCGATCGATCCTTACTCATTTACACTCAACCATACATTCGTACTGCTGACAAACGTAGGTCAATCGAAACTATCCGAATTCTATCAGAATCATAATTACAATCAGCAGCAGCAACAACAAGAAGAAGTTACAAATATAGAATCAATCGATCTTGTTGAAATACTAGTTAAAGAATCGAAACAACATTGGCAACATAGATTCTGCACACGAATATCATCGATGATTCCTTTTATAGATGTAAATCTACCGCCTGTAAAAAATCAATAAAACATAATGTTGTTATAAATAGTGTATAAATATATATATATATATCTTGAATGGTTTTTTGTTGTTGTTTGTTTTTTATTTTATTTTATTTTATTTTAGTAAATAGTAGTAGCTTGATTTATCTGCTCTTCTTGGATGAGATGACAGCAAGGTACATTCCCCAACAGAATCCAACCATGTTACCAAAGAGTACACGAAGGTGAGATGGTACAAATGAGAACTAAACAACAATAATAATAATAATAATAAAACAGTGATTTGTTAGAATATAATTATATAATAGTTAAGTCAGTTGGTTGTATAAAAACACATACATTGATGAATTGAGCCAATGGCCAAACCTTCCATGAAGCCTTGAGAGGTTGGGAAAAGATCAAAGTAAAGTTTAATGAGGATAGCACCTGGCTTACCGTCCAACAATGCCAAAACGGTGTAGAAGAGAATATTGATGAATGGTGCGAAAATCAATTGATCGGCAAGTAACTATATATATAGTTTAGGTTTTAGATAGTAGTAGTTAAAGTTTATCATGATATTAGTATATATTCGATGTCATTTAAAGGTGTGAACTATATTATACCTTTCCAACTACTTGATATTTATCCTTAATGTTTCTAAAGAGACGATCGAGAATGATATGCCAGAAGTGACCGACTGGTGAAGAAATCAAACCCCAGATTGTGAACTTGATAACACGTGACCAGTCGATCTTCTTACGCTCAATGAGACCTTGAGCAATGATATTTGATGTAAATGAAAGGGTAGCTGAGGTAAGTGCCTAATAATATATATAATTATTAATAAAGTCATTAATTAATTTGATTATTCTTATATAGATTCATTATAAATAAAAACAAATAAAAACGAAAAACTAAATATATTCTAATTATTAAGAATTACTACTATTATTTTTTTTTATCTAATCGATCTATATCTTATCTACTAATCAAATTGAATGTTTTTATTTAGCAAAATTTACCTTTGTAGTGATTGGAGTGGCCTTTAATCTCTTCATGTACCATGAAGTGAAGCAATCAACAATTGTTTGTGGCTTAGAGTTTGACATTATTTATTCAATTTATCCTTTATATTATTTACTATAATGATTATAGCAATGATCTTTGTTGAACAATTGTTTTCAAAAAAAATTTTTGAATTTTTTTTTGTTTTATTTTTTTTTGCAAATCAATCAATGTTTATTGGATAATTATTAGATTAAGATGAGATGAGAAATGATGGTTGGTTTTAAACATATAGATGACCATTCAATACTTTAATTAACTCTTTATCGTTACCTGCAATTTGGAATAATAATTCTTTTCTTAATTGTCTACTCTCATCATCATTATCATTCAATAAAAGTATATCTTTAACTGATTCCTGTGTTTTCATGATATTATATTATTTAAAGATTGAATTAGTATATTAGTGTTAATAGATAATTATGATAGATAGATTTAAAGAGTACTTACAATTGAAGATGATAATAAAATATCTTTAATAATCTCAATGTTGACTGTATTCTTTAAGATTTCATCGTTACTCTTGCCAGCGAATAGGTATTGTAGTAGATGATGTTTGGCGATCTTGTAGAGAATGGGTGCTTTGGTTTTTGTTACTTTTGATTGTACAACTGCATTCTTGTAGATCTGGATCATTGTGAGATCTTGTTCGGCCGGTTGCATGTATCCACTGTCGCCAAGTGGCAGTTCCTTGTTGCTACCGACGTTCGATGTCACTGTGGGTGCACTCAAGTACTGTGGCGATTGGAACAACTCATTCCAAATCAAAGTTCGGAATTTCGTTGGATAGAATTGACGCAGGAATATCCAGAGATACGTTGAGTAGACATCGGAGGAGAACGACGACGAGATAAAGTTGGCCATGAAATCCGTGAGGAACTGGAAGAATCGGTCACCGAAATACTGAAGGAAATCAAACTCCACTACGGGGTCGTCGTTCTCTGCCTTCTCCAGTGAGAGTCGGTTGAGTAGCAATCCAAACATCTGATTCAAACCGGTGGAGATTGTATTGTTTGCCCACGGTTCGTTCTTCACCAGGAATACCATCATCAGATGCTGATAGACATTCTCCAGTGGTATCGATAGTATATATTCGGAGCCAACGCCAAAGAGCGATTGTATGAATATCAAGTTGTGTTCGATGAGTGGTTGTGATTCGGCGTCAATCTCGTCTTGGTCATCGTCGTCATCAAAGTCACCAAAGTTGTCATCGAAACCGGATTGTTGTTTTCTGGGCACGCGCTGTGACTCGTTATAGAGATACTCGAACGGTGTATTGTACCAATCGTAGGCAAGTGGTAGTAGCGAGTCATATGTTTCAAAAGATATCAACAGTGATTGTGGAATATACTCAACAGTTTCTTTTGTTGCTTGGAATTGTTTAGAATATTCAATAGCTAATTAAAACATTGGATTAGTACAATGAATGACAACTCCAATAATGTTATATTTTAATTTTACTTACTTGTTGGTGGAAGGAACTTCTCTTGATAGAATGACATTAGAATGGTTGATACACTCTGAACTTTGGTACATCCAATCATTGAAAGATAGTCCGGATGCAATGTTACACTCTGTAGCAAATCGAATAGCAATACATCATCATTTGGAATAAAGTTTTGGATAACAGACATACTTGAGGAATGATGGAACTTTGAGAAACTTGGATCGAATTCATCCTAAAATTATAATAATATTATTAGTTTAAACTGCTGTGCTTTTTGTTAAATACTTATATAGTGAGTATACTTACAGTTTCAAATCTAAGTTCATTCATTAGTTTTAATAAGAAGTAATATAAATAAGTTTTAGATCTATTGTTTGTTAATAAAAGATTTCTATCTTCCTCAAAGTGAATCTAAATGATGATGATGATAATGTTGATAAGAAAAGTATTAATGAGTTAATAAACGATTGTTTTGAAATGTTGAATGTTGTTTTTAATATATATATATTTACACTTTTATAATCAACAGTGGATACCAAGATATAGTGAAGTTGAATGAAAAAGTCAGCCTTGTCAAGATGGAATATCATCTTGGAGATAACACGGTTTTGTTGGATGCTAAACAGTAGATATCTGGTGATGGATAGCCACCATTCGCATACTTCACCGTCGTAGTATCTACAGATGGTATCTTTGTTGGTGTCGGCAGGTGTCGATTGTGTCGGAAGCAAAGAGAGCACCTTCTTCTTCATATCTTGATAGAGAGTAGTACCAAAGATTGAACCAAACAAATTAACGGTTGTACCTTCAATTAGATCTTGGATATTCTGGTGAGTGTTGGACGACTTTGATGCAGAAGATGCAGCTGCTGTATTGTTGGTAGAAGATAATTGTAGTTTACTGAATTGCAATGGTGTCTTTATCAATGAACCGGCAATAGAGAAATAACTTCCAATGAAATGAATGATAGAAGAATGTAATCCAATAACAACATATGTTAGGAAACTAGATTCAACCTCTTTAAAACTGTGATACTATTGCAATGTTAGAATTTAAAAGATATGATAAAATTAGATAAGATTATCTATATACGTACAATAACACTTAATGTATGTGATGCAATAAAGGCAGGTTCAACATATGATGATATCTTATCAAATATTGCAGTTGATTGATCATTATTCAAATCGAATGTGAATAGTATGCTATCTAAAAGATTATAGATTGATCTAACGATTTGAAGGAATTGATTACTTCTAAGGTTATCCATACTATTATTATTATTGTTGTTGTTGTTGTCTTTGTTGTCTTTGATGTTGTTATTATTTTCATTATTTGATATATCATAAGAGTAGTTATTGATATACTCTGTAAATAACTTGATAAAGTTCAATGCTGGTGTAGTAATGAACTCGATAAAGTACGGAAGATTGATATGATAGACCACCATCACTCTAAAGAGTTTGCAACTCTCCAATAGAATAGATTGGTCGACTGCATTGCTATTGTTCCAATAGTTCTTTATCGATTCAAATAGATTGAATGGTTGACTAAATAGTTGTACGGCAATGGTTCGCGACGACTGACACAATCTTCTAACGAGTCGAATTGCCTTGACTTTCAGTACGGCGTCATCGTCCTTTCTCACCAGTATGGCATCCTTGATGACATCGATGAGATAGTGACACTTTACGATCTGCTCTGACATCTCGGCAGAGTGACGCGACATTCTCGTGAGAATCTCGAGGATCAGCGATGCACGCGCACGATAATCGATGGCAGTAAGACCCTCGTTCACCAGCAGATATCTAAAACGGTTGAGAATGCCCATCTCCACCAAACCCTCGAGTAGATCACGTGCGCACCGCTCATCGTCATCCAACATCTCTTGTTGTTGTTGCTGATCTTGCTGGCCAGGTATCATACCTTCGAACTGCGTTGTCTTAGCGATTGGCTTCGGTTTGATTGCGAGCGATTCCAGTGCACGATGACATCTCGACTCTATCATTTCCAACTCCTCTTCCTCTGCCTTTGGTACAATCAAACTATACAAACAACCAATGGCAGCTGACAAAACAGTAGGTACTTTCGAATCGATCAAAGTTCTCAACAATCTCGGTAACTTTAATCTTAGAATCTCTCTAAACAAATATGATTCTAAAGAATATCAAGAAATGTTGTGTTAACACAATCAATGTTTGTTATATCTATCAAGTTGCAACAAGTGGTGTATTATAATCTTAAGATATACTTACTTTTATGTGGATAATAACCATTGTGTATCTTTTGCAAGATGAATGATATCGTTCTTAGGGTAACCGATGACTGTCCAATGTTTGTACTCTTGGCAAGTTGAATGAGTTCGTTGATTGTGTAGCCAGCCTCTGCAGCTTCATCACCGTGATGATGCAATCCTTGGTGTACAGGTATATCTTGACCACTCTGAATCACCACACCATTGAAATCGAATCGCCACTCCACAAAGTTGATAACCGATTCTCTAAACTCTCGTTTGGTTCTATCGGCTTGTGTCAAATCTTTCATCCATTCCGGCATATCATTCTCTTGTAATTGTTGTTGTTGATCACTGTCATCCAATTCCTTTACTCCTACCTTATTATCTTCATCATCATCATCTTCACTATTATCAATATCCATTGGTTTGACTTGAGAATCTTTATGATTCTGTAGACTCTCTAATATCGATTCAATCGGGTGCAGTTGTGTTGTTCTCTTGCCATCCTTTGGCTTTGGTTGTTCAGGTCGTGGTTGTTGGTTCGCTCGCTTTGCTCTCAGTTTCTCGACCAACGCAGGATCCAAATGCTTCAATAGATACTCTTGATTCTCGAGAATCTCTTTCTCTGACATCGATTGCATCTTATCACGATTCTCTTTATCAATTAATGATTGTTCATCGTTATTATTATTATTATTGTCTGTATCCATTTCTGTAGATGTTGCTGACTTGTTGTTTTTCATACCGAATGACTTGAACGATCGGTGCATTGGTACGGGGAATGACTGATTGCTATTCTTCTTCTTTGGTGGCTCAAAGAGTGAATCGGTGACATCTCTCTCGTAGATCTTTGAGATTACAGAAGTGATATGTTGGTCATGTTGATCGAGCATTCTCTCCATATCTTCGCTGTTACCATGTTGTTGCTGTTCTTCTCTATATGCATCTGGATTTACAACAAATGGAGGTGGAAGCATTGAGACATCATCGTCATCATCCACTACTCCTTTTCTCTTTCCACTACCTCCAATATTTACTTTATTACTTCTACTACCACTATCATTATCATTTAAGGAAACTATATCTTTCTCTACAACATCTTCAATAATAGGTATATTATTAGCCGTTTTTGAAGTACCAACAAACTTATTTTTAAATCTTGAAGTAGAGGTTGAAGTAGAGGTCGAGGTTGAAGTTGAAGTCGGTGCAGTTGATTTTTCTGTTACTTGTTGTTTATTTATATTATTATTATTATTATTATTAGTGTCAACTGTTGTTGATGTTGTATTTTTTTAATAATAGGTGGTGGAACACCTTTGACAACTTTAGCGGAAGGTGCTTCTCCACTCTTTAAGAACTGTTGTTGTTGTTCTAACAGTTGTCTTGATAACAAATCGTCATCGTCATCACCGAAATTATCATCGATATTTGATGTTCTAAATACTTTTCTACTATGACTATGTTGATTATCTGTATTACTCATTATAATATCTATATATATTTATATTAACACTTATAACTAACTCTTTAGATTAAATTAATTACAAGGATATGATTTCTCGTTTTTTTTTTTTTTCATTTAAATAACTTCACAATTCATTTTTTTTTGAAAAATTGATAAATCTTTGAAAAAAGAAAGATAACAGTCCATTAATTGTTTTATATTAATATATGTTTTATTTTATATTTATATCTTTGTAATATATGATTATAATATGATTGTTGATGATGATTGTGTTGTTGCTATATTATGTTTCAGAGGTTTCTGATGAATGATGACTACAATATTGAGTTAGCATTCCCTTGATCTTTTGGAAGAAGATATGCTTTCTGTAGTCTGGGAAGTTGTTGAGTGCAACCACTTCTTTGGTACCGTCGGGGAACTCGTAGTTGACCTTGGTTGGCTCAAACTTGTGATGGAGATAGTGTTGGAAATCGTGCTTGTCGCTCTCGAAATACTCTTTGGTGCAGTAAAAGCACTTCGGTACATTCTTCTCGTACTGCTCAAGCTGGTAGGGCAACTCAACCTCCTTGGTGGTGATGTACACCTTCGATGCCCTCGATTTGTCTTTGGGTCCTGTGTGGAAGATAGCGAAATCATGGTCACGTAACTTGTCGTATTTGCCGTTGTAGTAACCGTCGATGCTGGCGTTGACAGCGTTCTCCTCGTAGAAGTCGTCCTCGTCGGAATCACCGTAGTAACCACCGTCGTCAGAGTCGTCATAGTCGTCGTCGGAATCACCATAGTAACTGTCGTCGTCGTCGGATTCTTGCATTCCACCAAACATGCTCTTAAAGAGGTTGCTGAGAATTTCGGCATTGCCTTTGGGTTTATTTCTGTTCTTTCTAAGAGTGCTACGATTGTCGCCGCCCTTGTTGTGGTAGCACTGGTGATAGTCGCACCAACCGTCACTGTCGTCGTCAGAGTCGTCGTCGTAGTGATGGACATTCTCATAGTAGGTGGCATCGCCAAATACCGATCTCGATGGCATCTTTGGATTGACAAACGAGTCGATTTCTTCGGCATCGACACCTCTGGCTCTAAGGAAATCCTCAATTCCATGCTTTGGTTTCGATTTCGACTTGGATTTGGACTTTGTCTTGGATTTCGACTTGTTGTTGTTGTTGTTATTCTTGTTACTCTTCTTCTTGTTCTTATTCTTCTTGTTGTGCTTCTTGTGGTGGTTGTTGTTGTTGTTGTTAACATCTCTGGCATTCTTTGATTGCTCTTGAGAGGTACCGAGGAATTCCAATCCTGGCATATCATTGATATCGACCTCCAAATCCAAATTACCCATTGTGAAACTAGAAAAGTCGATCTCTATATTGCTGGTTGGATCGACTGCGGATACTTCTTCTTCTTGTTCCTCTTCCTCCTCTTCTTCTTCTTCAACTTCCTCCTCTGAATCTTCATTGTCACTAGTCAACAAAGAGAATAACGAGGGTTTCGATTTGTTATTTCCAGTTGATTTGCTATCTGGTTTATTGTTGAGTGAACTGTTCCTTATTGCTTTGACATGAATAGTACCTGTTAGATCCCTAGAAGATGACTTGGGGCCAGATGGATTGGAGATGATCGGAAGTTTATTTTCAGTGTTTGGTTTGGATGGAGCTGGCTTTACTACTGGTGGTTTCACTTCAGACTTTATTGGAATTGGTGATTCTACTACAGTCACAATAGGAGTTGGAGTTATTGGTGGTAGAATATGTGATTGTGTAGATGCTTGTGTTGGTTGTATTGGTGTTTGTTTTGGTATTGGTGTTTGTGATGGTGTTGGTGCTGGTGCTGGTGTTGGTTGTATTGGTGTTTGAATTGGTTTGGGTGTTGGAATTGGTGCGTGTGATGGTGTTGTTTGTGTTGGTTGAATTGGTGCTGGTTTTTGAATTGGTTTTGGTGCTGGTGGTTGTACTGGTGTTGGAATTGGTACCTGTGTTGGTGCTGGGGCTGACTTTGGTGTGGGTGTTGGTTGTGTTGGAGCTGGCTTTGGAGCTGGTGTTGAAATTGGTACTTGTGTTGGTGGTGTTGGAGCTGGCTTTGGTGTTGGTTGTGGTTGTGTTGGTTGTGTTTGAGTTGGAGTTGGCTTTGGAGTTGGTTGTGCTGGTTGTATTGGAGCTTGAGTTGGTTGTGTTGGAGCTGGCTTTGGTGTTGGAATTGGCTTTGCTTGTGTTGGTTGTATTGGAGTTGTGGTGATGATTGGTGTCACATTTATTTTGGATGTGTTATTTGTTGCAGTAGAGGTAGTTGTTGTTGAAGTTGTTTCGCTATTTACTGGTTGTTTTTTTTTGTATTGTTTAGGTACTTTCGGTGTCTTGATTGGCTTTGGTTGTGTTGTTGTGGATGTCGATGTAAGTGTTGGTGACTCGTTGTTTAGATCTGGCGTTGCTGAGCTATTGACCTTCACATACTCTTTGGTTGGCTTTACTTTCTTTTGATATACTTTGGTTGGCTTTTGAGCTGGTGCTTCGACGGGGACTGGCTTTACTATTGGAGTCGACGCCGGAACACCACTAAAGGTATTCATAAAAGGTTTTGGCTCAAGAGAGTTGTTATTGTTGTTCATAAACATAAGATCTTTCATTTGGAAAAGAGAATCCAGTTGTGTTGGTGGTGGTGCTACTTGTTGATCGAACAATGGATGTGGTGGTTGTTGTGGTTTAATTGTCATTGGTGTGTATGAAGGGTGTGGTGCTTGTATTGGATCGAGTTGTTGTTGTTGTTGAGGTGGTGGTGATTGTACTTTAGGTACATAGACTGGCTTTGATATTGGTTTGTATGTGTTCTTGTTTTTATTGTTTTGAATTGGTGCTGGTGAAACCAAAGGAATGTTAAATACTGATGGTTGTTGTTGATATTGTTGTGGATGTGGCTGCGGTACAGGTAATGGAGTTGGAATTGGTACCTGTAGAGCAGATGGATGTATTTGAGTTGTTTGTTGTTGATATTGTTGTGGATGTGGCTGCGGTACAGGTAATGGAGTTGGAATTGGAACCTGTAGAGCAGATGGATGTATTTGAGTTGTTTGTTGTTGATATTGTTGTTGTTGATATTGTTGTTGCTGCTGTTGATGTTGTTGTTGTTGATATTGTTGTGGTGGCTGCTGTACAGGTAATGGAGTTGGAATTGGTACCTGTAGAGCAGATGGATGTATTTGAGTTGTTTGTTGTTTTGGAACATATTGTGGTTTAGCAAATGGTTTATAAGATGGTTTCTTTTGTTTCATGTTGTTGTTGTTATTATTATTATTATGATTGTTGTTATCATTGTTAAGATCAGTAACAGTTGCAATAGCTATAGGTTCGTTAATGATAGGCTGTGGAGGTGTAAGAGGTGTTGATGACGGCGATGGCTGAGAAGCAAGTGGAGGTGAGTTCTTTGGTACATATACATGTTTCTTATATTTGTTTTGAACTTTGACTGGCTTCACAGTAACACCTTCAATTGTTGGAAAACTACCTTCATTATTATTATTATTATTATAGTTGGTTGCGGTGGAGGTAGTTGTTGATGGGATAGTCTCTAAATCTTGAGGGTTGTTATTACCATGGTCTTTTGGATACTTTGGAACATATACTGGTTTTGAAGTACCAGCTGGTGATTTATAAGCTGGTTTATTGGTTGTTGGATATTGCTTGTAAGGCTTCTTTGATGGCTTTGTAGTGGTGGAAGTGCTGCCAGTAGTATCATGATGGGTGTTATTGTTATCGTTGTTGTTATTAACACTACTATTACTATCATTACCACTTAAACCAACAACTGTATGTTGTTGAGGTTGAGGTGGTGATGGTGGCATTATATATAAATATTATCTATATATATTTATATAATCTTTATTGCTAGATAGATATTAGAATCAAATAATAATGAAAAAAAACAAAAAATTTTAGTCAATCTAATCTCAACTTAAAAAAAAAAAATAATAATTAAAAAAAAAATAAAAATAAAAATGAATGAATAATTATAAAAAAATTGATATAAATCAAGTTTTAATGTCTGTTTATTTTATTGTTAAGATGATTATATTATTAAAAATAAAACAAAATAAGAAATGTAAAAAATTTCACTTTTGTTATAACAATGATTATTTATATTACTAACTACTAAATATCTCAATGTTTGTGAGTCAGTGTGGGTGTGTGAATTTCAAACCACACATCAAAATTTCACCTTTTTAAAAAATTTTTTGATAAACATTTTTTTTTATATTACATTTTGTTTCATTTTTTTTGAACATTAATATCAATATATATTTAGTTAATAATATATATTTATTTTTACTCAATAATGTCGACAACAACAACATCATCATTTGTTTATCCAAAATTAGATTTAAAGGTACCAGTACCATCAGATATCGATGTTGCATCGGCAGCCATACCAATGCCAATCTCAGAGATAGCCAGTCACATTGGTATCAGAGAAGATGAAATCGACTATTACGGTCGTTATAAAGCGAAGGTACATCTCAGTGTGTTGGAGCGTCTGGCCAGCTCACCAAACGGCAAGTATGTTGTTGTCACAGGTATCACACCGACCCCGCTCGGTGAGGGCAAGTCGACCACTACCATCGGTCTGTGTCAGGCGTTGGGAGCGCACTTGAAGCGTCCGGTGTTCTCGTGTGTGCGTCAGCCTTCGCAGGGACCAACCTTTGGCATCAAGGGTGGCGCTGCCGGCGGTGGCTACAGCCAGGTCATCCCCATGGAGGAGTTCAACCTGCACTTGACCGGTGACATCCACGCCATCACCGCCGCCAACAACTTGCTCGCCGCCGCTATAGACGCGCGTATTCTCCACGAGAACACTCAGACCGACGAGCAGCTCTTCAAGCGTTTGTGTCCGGTCGCCAAAGACGGCTCGACTCGTTTCGCACCAGTAATGCTCCGTCGTCTCAGCAAGCTGGGCATCACCGCCAACACACCGGCCGACATGACCGCTGAGGAGATCTCCAAGTTTGTTCGTCTCGATTTCGATCTCTCCACTATCACTTGGAATCGTGTTCTCGACACCAACGACCGTTTCCTGCGTGGCATCACCATTGGCCAGGGCAAAGAGGAAGAGCGTTTCCAGAGAAAGACAAACTTTGATATTAGTGTTGCCTCTGAGATTATGGCTGTCCTAGCGCTGGCCACGGATTTGGCCGATATGAGAGAGCGTCTTGGTCGCATGGTGGTCGGTGCCAGCAAGGCTGGTATGCCAATTACCGCCGACGACCTCGGTGTCGGTGGAGCGCTCACCGTCTTGATGAAAGATGCCATCATGCCAACTCTCATGCAAACACTCGAGGGAACACCGGTTCTTGTTCACGCCGGTCCATTCGCCAACATCGCTCACGGTAACTCGTCGATCATTGCCGATCGTATCGCCTTGAAGCTCGCCGGTTCCGAAGGTTTCGTTGTCACCGAGGCTGGATTCGGTGCTGACATTGGTGCCGAGAAGTTCTTTGACATCAAGTGCAGAACCTCTGGATTGAAGCCAGACTGCGCAGTTATCGTTGCCACTATCCGTGCGCTAAAGATGCACGGTGGTGGTCCAAAAGTAGTTGCCGGAACACCACTTGCCTCTGCCTACACCGACGAGAATCTCGAGCTGCTCGGCAACGGTTTGGCCAATCTCGAACTACACATTCAGAATCTCGCAAAGTTCGGTATCCCCGTTGTGGTTGCCGTCAATCGTTTCACCTCGGACACCAACGCCGAGGTGGAGCTTGTCGAACAACGTGCCAAGGCAGCCGGTGCATTCGCAGCGGTCATGTGTAACCACTGGGCACAAGGAGGTGAAGGTGCCGTCGCTCTCGGTCAAGCGGTCATCCAGGCGTGCAATGAGCAGCCAGCCGACTTCCGTTACCTCTACCCATTGGATTTGTCGATCAAAGAGAAGATCGAAACCATCGCCAAGCAAATCTACGGTGCCGACGGTGTAGAGTATCTCCCAGAGGCAGAGCGTAAGATCGAGCTCTACACTCGTCAGGGATTCGACAAGCTGCCCATCTGCATGGCCAAGACACATCTTTCGCTCAGTCACGACGCCGAGCGCAAAGGAGTACCCAAAGGTTTCATCCTCCCGATCAGAGATGTTCGTGCCAGTATCGGTGCCGGATTCATCTACCCGCTGGTCGGAACGATGGCAACCATTCCAGGTTTACCAACACGTCCATGTTTCTATGAAATCGATATCGACGTAAAAACTGGAAAAGTAATTGGATTAAGTTAAATTGATCCATTCCAAATTATAAAGTTAAAATAAGTTAAGATAATAAGATTTTAAAAAAACAACAAATTACAAATAAATTTATTCCAATTTTATTTATTTAACAAATATGTAAATAAAAAAAAAAAAACAAAGCAAAGTATAATATGTAGTTAATAGTGTATTTATATTTATTTATTTAGATAAGAATTAAGATCAAGCTAATAGATTAAGATTAATCTTTGTGTAAATGTACTTCATGTGGTGGAACTACTAATACAGGTATAGTAGAGTTGTTGATTAGATAATTACTAGTGCTACCAAGAATGATTCTCTTTAGCTTGTTTAGGCCTCTAGTTCCTACGACTACCATATCTGGTTTTATAATTTCAATAGCTTGCATAACAGCTTCACCTGTATTCGATTCACTTTTTATATTTGTAAATTCCCATTTAACCTGTTTATTATTATTATTATTATTATTCGTATTAATATTAAAAATGTTATTATTTAATTTATTAAATAATGATATATTAAATGATATATTTTTATATACTTTTAATGCTTTACATTCAGATTCATAGGTTCGCTTTATTTTCTCTGATAGTTCCATCTCTTCGATATTTGTAATCTTATCTAGATTATCACCGAGTGGATCTATTAAAGATGTCTTTACATTGTGTGTCACATGTATAATGGTGATCTTATCGTTATCCTTCGATAGTTTACCAACGGTGAAATGAAAAGCATTCCTAGAGTATTCCGAGCCATCTACACAAACTAAATAATTCATATCTATTCTATAATGTTATTATTATTATTGTTTTAAATATTATATCTTTAATATACTCCGCTCTGTTGTTGATCAACAAAAAAGAGCAATTGATTTTTTAATTAAATCAAAATAAAAAAATAAAAATAATTGTAATTATTTAAAAATTTACCTAATTTGGAAATTCAGATAATTTTGGTTAGGTTTGCGAACATGCATGATAAGTTTCTATCTCCAACAGTGAACATCAGTAGATGAAATTATTTATTTTTAGATCCGATGGTTGTAAACTTAAATGTTAAATGTCGTCAATAACTTATTCAAATCAAAAGATTATAACTCTGATTCATTGTGTCAATCTTATCTCTAAAACAACAAGAAAGAATATCTAGACTTATCAATTTACAACCCATTTAATTTAAAAGTTAACATTAAAGTTAACAAATGATACTTTATTGGTAAAGTTTTTAGTTTAAAACTAAATAATGTTTACTGTGTAAGTAAAGTAGAGTTACACTAATTTCTAATAAATCAAAAAAAATGTACAATTTAAAAAAGATAAGATTTACTTGAGAAGCTCCAAATCGGATAAAAGACATCTCATTAATTTATTCGTAAAATTTTCTGGGAAAATAATTATTAAATAAACATTCATAAATTTATAAATAGTCTACTCATCATTGAGATGAACAGAATCAAGATATTAACTAATCAATATAAATTTTTATTTAATAATAAATATAATAATGGTCAGATAAATAAATCTGTTATAAATTATTTTAATAGCAACAATCAAATCAATTATATTCACTCAAGATTTAATAATTACAATATAATAATAACAAGACAATACTCTACAAAAACTCATAAACTATTGAAAATGGCAGATCAGCAGAATAGTAATAATAATAACAATACAACAGCAGCAGCAGCAGCAGCACCACAAAAGAGAGACTCTGTAACTCTTGGCGATCGAATGAAACAATATGAAGTATCGATGAATACACTTCATATCACGGATAACACTCCGTTCATCATTCGTCTCGATGGTCACGGTTTTAGCAAGTTCACAAAGAACTTTGTGAAGCCATGGGACATTCGTGTGCACAATGCAATGGTTGAGACTGCAACGGTTTTGATGAAAGAGTTCAATCCGACATTGGTCTATACGTTCAGTGATGAGATTACTCTCTGTTTCTCTTCGTTGCCCGACCAAGAATACCAAGAGCGTCTCATTGCCACACAGTCACAGTCACTGCTTCCCTACAACGGTAAGGTTCAGAAGCTAATCACTCTTGCCGCTGGTATTGCATCGACCACCTTCTACAAGGTAATCACCTCGCAGACCTACGACTCTGCTACCGAGCCAAAGCTGACTCAATACCTCGCCGAAAGTCTTCCACATTTCGACGCAAGAATCTTTACACTACCAGATAATCAAGAGATTATTGTATGTATTATATAACTTTAGTTAATGAATGATGAATGATTAATAATAATTACAAACATAAACTAAACTAACGAATGATTTGTTATTGTTTTTTGTTTTTAGAATAATTTGGTTTGGAGAAGTGTAATCGATTGTAAGAGAAACTCGATCTCTGGATTGGCACAGGCACACTTCCCACACAAGCAGATTCAAGGTAAAGGTGGAAAGGAGATGAAATCTATGCTGTTGGCAAAGGGTATCGATTACTACAAGGAACCAATGTGGTACAGATTCGGTGTATTCCTCAAGAAGCAGTATTATACGTTGGATTCAGTATCACCTGTAAATAATCAATCGGTTCAATCGATCAGATCCAAAATCAGAAGAGATTCGTTCAACATTCAGCACTTCCCCAATGCACTCGACTACCTTACTATCAAAACATTACCAGAGAACTTTGATGATTCGAAATTAACATAAAAATAATAATAATAATAATAATAATAATAATATTAATAATAATAATAGTAATAATATTAACAATTATATAGTTAAATAGATATATAGATAGATAGATAGATTGATTGATTCAAATCAAATCAAATCAAAATAAATTATATTTATTCTAATAATAACTAAATATATTCATTCATTCATTTATTTATTAATAATAATAGTTTTTTTTTTTTATTGTTTAATGTTTTATTTGATTAATCTTGTTGTTGTTTAGCTAGCTATTAAATATATATATATTAATATAACAACTTTATTATAATTATTTGTTATAATCGACTCTATCTTTAACCATTGTTTCTTTGAATATTATATAATAATAATTGTTTTTTTTATGTGTTGGTTGAGAATTTATGACTATAGATATAATTGATAATATTAGAATTTATGTTTACAATATACTTTTTTAAAAGGGTTCATTATGATACTTACGAACACTTTTGACATTCATAGAAAATGGTTTGACCTTCATCTGCAGATCTTGTTTGAGCAGTCTTAAAGTACATCTTTGTATGTCCGCAGGATGGACACAACTCATCGATTTCGGCACCACGATCTTCCTCTTCATCTTCAACCTTTTGTGGTTTAATAAATAATGTGCTCTTTGATGTAATAATCTTTTTACCCAAAACTATAAATATAATTATTCGATACATATGATTAGTAATCATCATTATTATTATTAATCATTGTATAAATAAGTTAACTAATACATACTTGACTTGTCAGCACGGAATTTACATGTTGTGCATTTAATTTGCTTTCCGAATGGCTCGAGATATTGCAATAGCGAGTTACACTCTGGACAGAAATCTGCTTTCATATCCTTGGCCAAAGATTTCCATATTGTGTTACTTTGTTGTTCAGTTTGTTTGTTTGATGATGATGATGATGTAGTAGTTGTTGTGGTGGTTGTTGTTGTTGCTGTAGATTTCGATTTTTTCTTTTTCTTTTCATTTTCTTCGTTGGCGGCATCTCTCTTTTTCTTCTTTGACGACGACTTCTTCCCTTGTTGCTCACTGCTGTCACTGTCTACATCACTCTTTTCGCTACTGCTATTCTCTTGTTGTTCTTCTTCATCGTCATCGTCACTGTCGGATGTCTTTTTACTCTTCTTTTCTTTATTCTTTTTGCTCTTCTTTTTCTTTTCTTGTTTGTCTTGCTTTTCTTCTTCCTCTTCCTCTTCTTCGCTACTCTCTTCTTTCTTACTCTTCTTGCTACTCTTCTTTTCCTTCTTTTTGTCTTTGTTTTTCTTTTCTTTCTTTCTTGATGATGATTTCTTGTCGGTGTCAGACGATTCACTGTGAGTGGATTCATCATCTACCGACATCTTATCGCTCTCATCTTCATCGTTCTTCACTACCTTATTCTTTTTAGTTTTGGTGTCTTCGACTACCTTTTTTGATTTTACTTCTTTATCATTTGCCATTTTAATTTAATATATTATTAATTATTATTGATCAAACAATATAAGTGTTGTGCTCAACTCCAAACAAATAATAATGTAATATTGATTAATCAATCGACTCGTTTTTTTTTGAAAATTGAATTATTTTTATTTTTTTTAAATTTAAAAAAAAAATAGATTTTTTTTTTTCGATCAATGGTGATTAATGAAGTATCTAATTTGCAAAAGAGTTGCTCGAGGATAGGAATGATTATTAATTGTATGATTGACTTGGTGCAGATGATTGTAGTTATCGGTACTTTGGACAAAGTTGGTGGTGAATTGTTGTTGGAGTGGATCCCGATATAGATCTTAATATTGTGTGATTGTTGATGTTGAATCGTATCATATGAAATTATATAGTTTGATTTAAAAATTGTTGCAATGTAGAGGCTGATGATTGGTAAACAGTCCACGAAAGCAATGACTCAATGCACCTGTACCAAAGCAAATATAGATGCGTTGTAACATGGATATTAATATTTTTTATATAAATTCTTTGAAGAAAAGCAAATGTCATTCCACTACCACTAATCCAACAACATCATCATCAACCTCAACTTTATGAAACATTCGGGAAAATGAGTGGGTTTGGAGGTGTTGATGAATTATTAGTTTCTCTTTACTATGCCGGTTTCCTCTCGTTGCAATGCCAGTTGCTTCTCGTTACTATGCCGGTTGCTTCTCGTTGCTATGCCGGTTTCCTCTCGTCGTTATGCTGGTTGCCTTTTGTGTATACAACAACTAATAATAATCAAAGCTAAAGACATAATTTAATAAAATTTAAATATTTGATATTATTTTTTTTTTATTTTTTGCTGAGTTATTTAATGTTATCGAGTTGAGAAAAAACAGTATGTAAAGTTGATCCTAGGTGGTCTTCAGGTTGGGAGTTGATGTAATCCAGCACCAAAAAGATGACATCTTGTTTCAAAGAATTTCTTTGGAATACAAATATTAAGTTTTGCACACAATTCAGTCAGAACTGGAACTGTGTACTTCTTGATCTGGTTATCCAATGAATCATCTTGCACTTTTTGTTTCTTGCGTAGGGTTTCCATTAAAGAGAATTTCTTGACGTATGGGGATTCCTTGGTATTTGGGTACTGGACAACATATCGTAAAAACTTGTATAGGCTGAGTGGGCACAGAGATTGATTATCATATACATGTGATATAATCTAGTAAGGGATAATATGTCTTCGCAACTGGTATGTCTCATGGCTGGATTATCCATTGGAATAGAAAAATCATCATTCTTAAGAAACAACCAGCACCACTCGCCTAGTATATTGACAACTTTTGTGAGCAAAAAATATCTAATCTAATATCACTGCATAATCTGTATTTATTTAATAATTGTTGGTTAGTATTTAGGTACAATATTGTAGTTTAGTTTACTACTATTCAATATAAATCTTTTGTATATTATAATAACTTACAACACTTATAACACTTGACTAAGCTTAAATTGGAATTGAATCTAATTCATTACTTTCTTAAAATAATTTATTAATATTCTTAATAAAAAAACAAGATAAATCAATATAGTGGTGATCTAGATTAAGTTAATATAAAAATCTACATCAGTCGACAGTTTCAATATTATAAATTACAAGATCACCAACTCAACACCAACAATTGGGTCATATATGTAGAGTGTAAAACATATCTTGAGAAGTAGCTAGCTACTTCCAATGTATTTGTTTTATAAGATAAAGTTTATATTGATTTATCTTGTTTTTAATTAAGAATATTAATAAATTATTTTAAGAAAGTTTCTTTAATGATGATTTAATAATGATTAATTTAAACTGTTTGCTTTGTTTGGTATTATAAAATTGAATATATATTGATTGATAAATTTAATAAAAGATTTTAGATTTTATTTAATAGTAATTTAATCTGTATATATTTGAATGGATACACTACGTGACATGTTATATATATAATATCAAAAAAAAAGAACCAACAAGGCTGAGGTCGCTCTTTTATTTAAAAATTGATAACTATGATTGGAGTAAGGAATAATGGAATTCCAACCGATCAAATAATATCATATTAATATATAAAAGACTAATTCAGTGAACACATTCGATCAAGAAACAGCTAAATAGCACTCAAATACCATTATATGCGTCAACTAGCAAGTTTCATACAATCTACTAGGTACTGAAAGACAATACACCGAAGTGCTAGTCTCAGCAGCCGGAGGCTTAAGTGTCAAGCACTTTGTGACGCCCCTGTTCCAAAATAATAAAAATTAAAAAGGCCCTCTATCCTATCTAATAAATAGTAGGTCAAGTCTATGGCGCTTTTATTTTTGATAATATAAAACAACACAAACAAAAAATATAAAAAGAACACTAAAATAAATCAAATAAATAGTTTTTAAAAAACTCAAAAAATAAAAGGTTTCTTTGTGAATAAAAAAAAAAAACTATTTAGTTAAAAACAAAAAAAACCTTCTTTGCAGATTTCTCAATTTTTTATAAAAATAAAATCAATTCAAATATATTGTGTGGGGATAAATTGAATTTGATTTTATATTCTTCACATTTTTATTATTTCTTTTTTTGTTTGGTTTTGAAAGAGGAGTGTGTGAACCAACAAACTGACATACAACACAGACAGAGCAGCTGCTTTCAATTTAAACATTTTTGCTTTCAAATCATACAAATAAAGTATAAATACACATATCAATACTTCAAGTGTACATTGTAAATCTTAATTATTTTTAATTATTATTTATAATAATTTTAAAAATATCAAACCAAACTATTTTTATTCTTTTTTTTTATATCTACAATATAATATTATTAAAATATAAATATAAATAAAAATAGAATAAATTAATAATTACTTATTAAAAAAAGATTAGATTAGATTCAAAATATATATATATTTGTAGTTAGTTAGCTAGAATTTTAAGATTGTATATTATTATTATTGGTGTATATTTAATGTAGAAAAAGGAAAGAAAATGAGTAATCCTGTAAAAGTAGATTCAAAGAGAATAGATCTGTTGATGAATCCGAATGGTTTGCAATCTGGACATCGATTGCAAGAACAACAACAGAATATAGTTAGATCAAATAATCAACAACATCAACAACAGCAACAGCAATCTATGTCATCACCAAAGAAACCTAGATCTAAAGAAACATTGGATGTTTTTGGTGATATAGATGAAGGTTTCTTAAGAAAACCAACACCAATCTCAAGACAACAACAACAGCAACAACCAGCACCTTCCTCTTCATCTTCTAAATCACATGTATATTCAAAGCAATCTGAACAATTATTAAAACAACAACAACAACCACCACCTTCATCAAATAATAATAAATCACAATTATTACCTGTAAAGCAATACCAACAAACCAATTTAACAAATGAATCAAAAGAACAACGTAAATCAAATATTTCACCAAATCCACAACAACAACATGCACAAAAACCATCATCGACTAACCATAAGATGACGGTATTTAAAGATTTAGATTTCTCAACGTTTGATGAGGAGTACAACAATGAAAAGGGTACCTATAAATTCGATGACGACTTTAGTGATAGCAGCTCTCAAGATCCAACGCCACCAACCAAGAAAAAGTCATCATCATCTAAAAAATCTTCTTCTTCTTCATCTTCTTTTGTAGACGATGATGATTTTGTCGAATTATCATTAAATGATGTAACTATTCTTTTTAATATAAACTATCCAAATGTTTCTTTCCTAACGTTTTATTTTTAAACTTAAATAGTTGGAAATAGGTGGAAAACAATATTGTATACCATTTTATCAGGCACCTGAGATGTGTAGTAATGAAGTTAGAAATTGGTTAGATAAACAATGGTTCTTACCATCAAATAAGAAAGATATAATGTAAGTTTAAACATTCTTTCTTTCTTCTCATGTTTTGTTAATATTATTAATTCTTTTTTTTATTTAAATTAACATTTATTGTAACAGATGGTCACCGCAAAATAGATTTTATTATCCAGTATATGTTTTCACTGTGAGCGCAACCATAAGTTTCAGTGCATCTTATGTGGTACCGGAACAGGGTGTACAAACTATATCAGAGACAAACACACAGGTCTACGATGAGATCATAGCTTGTGCATCAAGTTCTGTTGACATAAATTTAGTGGAGAAATTAATATTTGGTAAGTTTTGTAATACTATCTAAGAAATATAATATATATATATATCCAACGAAAACTAACCAACCATACTATTTTAAAGATAACTGCTTTTCACACAGAACACCTTATTTTTTGCCGGCCAAAGACGATTTAGAAAAATGCTCAGGCAAACTCACAGAGAAAATGCTTGCAATAGATATTTCGAGAAATGACATTTGGGAAGATGTAAGAAACTATCATTTATATATCCTTACTGAATACTAATATAGCAAATAACAATACATACTTTTTATAATAATATTCTAGAAGATACTTTCATTCATTGAGAAAACAGAGAGAAGAAGATGTCAAGAATATATACAAAAGAAACATAAAATAACCAATTTCAAATTGGAACTAGCCGAACCAAAGATAGTTAAGGAATCAATGATAGTGGTCTATCTACCGATTTCAGCAGAGAACTTCCAGCTTGGTGGTAAATTCTATGATACCCTCACAAGTGGAAATATAGGTCAAACTGTTGGACGATCACCAACCGGAACAGGTATAAATACTTTTTAAAACAATAATATTAAAATTGTAAAACAACTAACAACCAACAAATAACAAATATAACAAAACTTAAAAATAGGTATTGTAGGTGAAACTGTATTCGGAATGGTATCTAAAGTATCCAACCTGGTTAACGATTCAATTGGAATGTAAATGTTAAAAAAAAAAAACAAAACTATTATTTATCTATATATATTTCTATTTATATTTATTTATATTTATAATCACATTTATTTAATTGATATATTAATTATTATGATGATGATCTAATTCAAAATTGTACACATTACAAATATTTTAGAAATCCAAAGTAACAAATCATATAAATAACTATATAATTAAAACTTCCATACAATCCATCCATTTTCATTTACCATTTATCTCTCCCCATCGTTTATCTTCCTCAAATTCAACATTAAAACGCCAAACGATGTTAATATTGTACATTCATTTTTAATCATCCTCACTTTAATATTTCAATCACCATTATTACAAATAAAATAAGAAAACTAAAGAACCAGTTTTTGACTATACATCAAAAAAAAAACTAATACAGCAACAATTACACTGGTGTAACACTGTTTAGTTTTTTTTTTTTTTTTTTCTTATTTATTTTTTTAATTACTATATTAATCGCCTATCGCATGGTTTAATAACAATCTTTAATAAAATATAACAAAAAAAGGTATCCATTTAGCTGTACATCATTAAAATATTAAGATAGATAACTTGGTGCTGTTGGGATGAAAATTCGGTCGATCGTTGTTTTGTAAAAATGTTGTCAACTGGTTGGTCAGGTAAGAAAGAAGATTGCTAAATTTACATTTGCTTTGGTTGGTGTGGAGGTGTTGGGTTGTTCGATGGCTGTTGTTGTTGTTGTTGCTGTTGATTGGCCATTGGTTTCATCTTTCCTGGCATCGTTGGTATTTGTCCTTGTTTTGAGAGCACATTTTTAATGTTGGGGTCATCTTTAGCGATTGGATTCGCACTCAAATTTGGATTTTCAACAAAAGTAAATGTAAATCTAATTGTAATATCAATAATTCATTAATAAATGATAATTTATCGCTATTATTATTATTAATGTTACATACTCTCCGATTCTTTCAATAACTCCACTCTTTCCAACATATAAAAATAATGATTCATGAAAAATCGATGCATATCCACCTCGTAATCTCAGAATATCACCGGGTTGAACCTGTTCACCATAGACATCAAACAATGTCATATTGATGCTAGCAGAGCCATCAGCAACCAATACCTGATATAAAAGTAAATCTTTCTTTTTTATAGGTGGCACTACAATAATATGTAATTTGATATTATAATAATTAGTTAACAATAACATTCATTTTTTTTGTAGTTTTGCAGAGTTACTTACTTTTCTCTAAAACAATAAAAATAGTATTTATATTCTTTGCATAAGGTTTGATATCTAGTATCTTTGTGTATACTGTCGAACCTTGTTGTGATTGCTGCAGTTGTTGCTGACCTGTAGTAGGTTGTTGCTGTGGTTGCTGCTGCTGCTGTGATTGAGGTGGTTGTTGTTGTTGAGGTAGTATTTGATTAGTTACATTATTTCCACTTTGATTAAAACTCATTTTGAATGTATATATAAAATGACAATCAATTAATTACATTGAACACTCTTTAATTTAATCAATCACTTTAAAAAAAAAAAAAAAAAAAGGTAAAAAAATTTTTTTGAAAAAAATTACTTCTGATTTGGTGTGATTCGGTTTCACAACTTTTTGATCAATCAGATCATATTACTATCAATTTCTATATTATACTTTACATAACATAAATATAAATATAAAAATGATTAGATTCACTAAACAATTGGTCAATGTATTCAACAATGTTAAATCTAAACCAAACCCAATAGTTGTATGTTTTATTAGAACAGAATTAGAGTTAGATTATACACAATATATAGAATGAATGAAGAATGATATTAATATATAGATATTATAATAATATAATATAATGATGATTCCTCACTACGTTTAGGTATTTGGTGTTGGTAACTATGGTACAATTTCAAGTCGTAACAGTGTTGGTGCAAGAACAGTAGATTATTTGGCTAAAAACTTAAAGATGGATTGGATCGATTTCCAAGATTGCAGCACAAAGATTACATATTCACCAGAGAATCATTTGTTGTTGGTGAAACCAGACACCTATTTAGTTAAAGATAATCACGAGGTTCTCAGCAGATTGATTCGTTTGATGCCAAACATCAAGGCTGACAACTTCTTGGCGATTCACTACGAGCATCTCTTCAAGTTGGGTGTGGTCGAGCGTACCCACGGTGGTCGTACTAAGCACAACCCAGGTTTGGCAGGTCTCACCAACGTCTTCCAAACGGAACACTACTATCGTGTCTCGATGGGAATCAACCATCCATTGAACGACGTCACCTTTGAACACACAATCTACTCGATGGGATCGGTCTATGGTGATCTCCAAACACCGTTCCTCTTGAATCGTTTCCCAGATGTACAATTAGAGTTGGTCGATCGTGTAGTCGTACCGTACGCCGCTAACGAAGTACTCACCGCAGTACTCGAGATGAAACAAGCAATCACCGAATCAGAATCTGCCAACCCTGAAAATCTTGTATATAGTGGTCAATGGAAATCACCTCGTATCGATACAAAGAACATCGATCTAGCTAAATAAACATAATATAACATTAAATAAATAATAAATAATAATAATAACAAAACTTTTAACTAACTAATTAAAGAAATACAAGACTATATTTATATATATTTCATTTTTTTTAAAAAAAAAATAATAACTTTATCTTGTTATGTTTATATGTTTATTTATTTACATTGAGTATGTATTACCAACAAAGAATGAAACTTTATATATCTTAATAGATAATATGACTATCATTGAGATATATTTATATTTATATTTAAATCACTTTCATGTAATCTTTATGAGTTACTTATATATATATATAGGTTGTATATTTATCGCTTCTTATTTAGATCTGATTTTGTTTCGTCAAATAATGCGTAACCATCTGATTGTACAACTCTCTCTTTCTTTGCGACATCGAATCCCTCTTGAGTTCGTCTTGCTTCCTCCAAACGTTTAGTTTTATCAGTCATGTACTCTTTACGAGATACGTACAAAGCACCCATTCCAGCGCATGTTAAGGCAACACTATTCGATTAATATTAATTAGTTAACTTGTATTCTAGTGTTATTCGTAAGATTAGTCATATCTTTACTTACAAACCCCATACAACAGAAGAAGGTGTATTCATTTTTACGATATGATTTAAAAAAATGATATGCAAAAAATCGATTTAAAAAATTTTATTTAGTAACGGTCGTTTCATGTCAATTACTCATTTTATTAAGCAGTGAAAGCCGAGTTTGTTAACAACTCAAGATAAAAATATGTTGTATAATTTATAAATCTATTATTAAAGTAGAATATAAAAGTAAAAAAAATAAAAGTTTAATAATAAATAAAAAAAAAAAATACAAAAAAAATATAATATTATTAATTTAATAATAATAAACTATTAATTATAATAAAATAAAAGGTCTTTCCTTATTACAACTCAGTTTATCTGTTTGTTGTATGAAGAGGAAAAGAATCGAATGACTGCGAATTTAATCAATTAATAACAATTGTTTTGGAAATTAAAATAAAATTTAAAAAAAAATTAATTTTTTTGTTTTTTTTTTTGAAAATCAATTCACCAATATCACAAAAGTGCGGGTAATTTTAATTTATTTAATTATTTTTTTCATTATTTTTTTTTAATTTTTTTTTCTCCATTTTGAAAAACAACAACGTCAAAAAGGTATTGTGAGGATGAATTTTTTTCATTTGTTGTGGTTGTGTTCAGGTGAGTGGATTAAAAGACAGCCAACTATAAATAATAAAATATATATTATTCTATTAATTAATAAAATAATATAAATTAATCTTTAATAATGAGACAAACAAACAAAGAGAAAAATAGTTTTTAAAAAAATAAACTATACTACTATTATTATTTATATATTTGTATATTGTTTTTGTTTAATTTAGTTTAGTTTTGTGTTTGATTTTGTGTAATTTAATACTAGTGTTTGTTTGTTTGTTGCAACAATTAAACAAACATTAAAATCTATTGTTTGTGAGGAGTAGCAATTAGATAATAATATAAGTTTTGTAGTACAAAAGATAAATAATATAATCGATCAAAAAGACGACAT
The DNA here is from genome assembly GCF_000004825.1 of Heterostelium album PN500. NCBI lineage: Eukaryota > Evosea > Eumycetozoa > Acytosteliales > Acytosteliaceae > Heterostelium > Heterostelium album. The sequence continues at coordinate 476,964 of NW_008805071.1, read as the reverse complement.
TACAATTACATTCTTTAAAGATCAATACAACTTCTACTATTTTTTTTTACTACAAAACTATAATACTATATTACTATATTGCTATATTACTTACTCTATTTCTAACTTTTGTTTATTTTTTTTTTGCACGTCAAAACACCAAACCACATAAAATATTTATTCAACCAACAAATAATAATAACAACACATTTTTTTTTTGAAAAAAACAAAAAAAATAAAATAAAAAAAAATTCACAACAAAAAACCCCACAAAAGATAATTAAATAATTAATAATTTAATAAATAAACAAACAAATAATCTAGATTAAATGTATCAATATTACATTCTAAACAAAGATATTATAATAAGTTAAAAATAAATATTAAATAAAGAAATACTAAAAAAATATATAAATATTTTTTTGAAAAAAAAAAAAAAATAGAAAAAAAATATTAAAATGTGAATTCTTTCTTTATTTTTGCGTTTCATTATTTATTCACAGCAGCAGTTGATTCTCTATTCTTCCTTCTTTCTATCTATTATCTATGCTGTTTTAAAATAGTTGGTCAGAGGAAGGAAGAACATAAATTGTACTAATACTTTACTTTACTTTACTTGATTATAGGTGTTTGATCAATCATAGGATAACATTAATAACTTCACCAAACAACAACGTCCGACTTTAAATACAACAAAATCACCAAACAACAACAACAAATCAATCATATTTATAAAAGGATTGTTTTTTTTATTTATATTTGTCATAATAATTATATATATTCACCATTTCAATTTTAATAATTAGTTTTGTTATTATTAGTAACATTATATCTTTTCAACTCCATTGTATCAAAAACCAGTTTATCTTTAATATCATAGGTTAATCATAAACTAGTAGAACTAGGAAGATCAATATATTTTGTTTTATATTTCATCATATAGTTAATCACACATCACATCACACATCACACTTCACCTTCACCTTCAACTTCAAACTTTTTTTTTAAATCTAAAAAAAGAAAAACAAAAAAGAAAGAAAACTAAAAACTAAAAATAAAAAAAAAAAACTTTTAAAAAAAGAAAATTAAAAACAATTGTTATCTTTTTGTTTTTAATATAATATATCTTTTCCGATTTACATCTATATATATTTCTTCAAATATAATAGTTTACACACCCACTATCACACACACACTACACACTTTTCATCAAATATTGTTTTTTAAATATTTTATATAAATAAATAAAGTCATGGCTTCGGTACAACATTCTACTGCTGAAGTGAGAAAGGTAAAGAGAGTACAATTCGGTATTCTGAGTCCTGAAGATATTGTAAGTATTTAAAAATAGAGAGATTGACACAATGATTAGCAATTTGAAGTTCATTGTTATTGATGTTGTTGATGATGATCTTATCATTATATAGAGAGATATGTCTGTGGCATTGGTTGAACACCCAGAAACCTATGAAAATGGAAAACCAAAAATTGGAGGTTTAGTTGATCCACACATGGGTACCATCGATAAAACACAAAAGTGTGCAACCTGCTCTGGAACGATGGCTGAATGTCCCGGACATTTCGGTCATATCGAGCTTGCCAAACCAGTATTTCACATTGGATTTATCAATACAGTACTAAAGATCCTAAAATGCGTTTGTTACCATTGTTCCAAACTATTAGTAGATACTGTAAATATCAAAAATCTAGTTCATCATCGATTCATTCATTCATTTTATAACTAACAATGGTATTATTTATAGGATGATATACACTTTAGACAGGCATTGAAAATTAAAAACCCAAAAAGAAGATTGAATGCAGTTGTCGATATTTGTAAGAATAAAAAAGTATGTGCAGTTGCCAAGGGCAACCAGGAGGATCAGGTAGATGATCTCTCAAAGACAGACGAAGAGTTGGATAGAAAGCCAAAGGCAGATGGTTGCGGTAATGTGCTGCCAAAGATCACAAAGGAGGAATTAAAGTTTGTAGTCGAATTTAAAGATGTACAGGACGACACTGTCGAGAAGAAGTCGGTGTTGTCAGCAGAAAGAGTTCACAGTATATTAAAGAGAATCCGTGATGACGATGCTCGTGCTATGGGTTTGAATCCCGAGTGGGCACGTCCCGATTGGATGGTGATCACCGTGTTGCCGGTCCCACCACCACCAGTGCGTCCATCGATTATGATGGATACTGCCTCGAGAGGTGAGGACGATTTGACTCACAAGTTGGCCGATATTGTCAAGGCGAATCGTGAGCTCAGAAAGCAAGAGAAGAACGGTGCACCAGCACACATCATCACAGAGGCAACTCAATTCCTGCAGTTCCACGTTGCCACCTACGTCGACAATGAGATTCCAGGTTTGCCTCAGGCTCAACAACGTTCCGGTAGACCACTCAAGTCGATCCGTCAGCGTTTAAAGGGAAAGGAAGGTCGTATCAGAGGAAATCTGATGGGTAAGCGTGTTGACTTCTCAGCAAGAACAGTCATTACTGCCGATCCCAATCTTTCTATTGATCAAGTCGGTGTGCCACGTTCGATCGCACTCAATTTGACCTACCCAGAAACGGTGACACCATTCAATATCGACCGTATGAGAGAGTTAATTCGTAACGGTCCAAACGAGCATCCCGGTGCCAAATATATTATTCGTGAAGACGGAACTCGTTTCGATCTTCGTTTTGTAAAGAAGATTACCGATACTCATTTGGAGTGTGGTTACAAGGTAGAGCGTCATATTCAAGACGGTGATGTCGTCATTTTCAATCGTCAGCCATCACTTCACAAAATGTCTATGATGGGTCACAGAATCAAGGTCATGCCTTATTCTACTTTCCGTCTCAATCTCTCTGTAACATCGCCATACAATGCAGATTTCGACGGTGACGAAATGAATCTTCACGTACCTCAATCGCTTGAGACAAGAGCTGAAATCATAGAGATTATGATGGTACCACGTCAGATCGTTTCACCACAATCGAATCGTCCAGTCATGGGTATCGTACAGGACACATTGCTCGGTAGCATGAAGTTCACCAAGAGAGACACCTTCGTTGAGAGAGATCTAATGATGAACATTCTCATGTGGTTGCCATCGTGGGACGGTAAAATCCCACCACCCGCCATCTGGAAGCCAAAGAAGCTCTGGACCGGTAAGCAACTGTTCTCGTTGATCATTCCAAACATCAATCTTCAGCGTTTCGGTTCGACTCACAGCGACAAAGAAAAGGAGAAATCAGAGATGGCTGCAGACACTGTCGTCATCATTGACCAGGGAGAACTTCTCACCGGTATCCTCTGTAAGAGATCTCTTGGTGCGGCCAACGGATCGATTATTCACGTAGTTATGAATGAGCACGGTCACGATTCGTGTCGTCTCTTCATCGATCAGACACAGACAGTGGTCAACCATTGGTTGATTAACCACGGTTTCACCGTAGGTATTGGTGATACTATTGCCGATGCTGCTACCATGAGCAAGGTAACAAGTGCCATCGCCAACGCCAAAACACAGGTAAAGGAGCTCATCATCAAGGCACAGAGCAACCAGTTTGAATGTCAGCCCGGTCGTTCTATGCTAGAGTCTTTCGAGAAGGAAGTCAATCGTGTGCTCAACACAGCAAGAGACGATGCCGGTACCAGCGCACAACGTTCCCTCCAGGAATCCAACAATGTAAAGGCAATGGTAAACGCAGGTTCCAAAGGTTCTTTCATTAATATTTCACAGATGATGGCCTGTGTAGGTCAACAGAACGTAGAAGGTAAACGTGTCCCATTCGGTTTCCAAAACAGAACACTTCCACATTTCACCAAAGACGATTACGGTCCCGAGAGTCGTGGTTTCGTAGAGAATTCATATCTTCGTGGTTTGACACCACAAGAGTTCTTCTTCCACGCTATGGGTGGTCGTGAAGGTCTTATCGATACTGCCGTAAAGACTTCGGAAACCGGTTATATCCAGCGTCGTCTCGTCAAGGCTATGGAGGACGTCAGTGTCAAGTATGATGCCACCGTTAGAAATTCACTCGGTGATGTCATCCAATTTGCCTACGGTGAGGACGGTCTTGACAGTTGTTTCGTTGAGAATCAAATGTTTGATTCACTCAAGCGTGACAATCAAGATTTCATCAAACTCTACAAGCATCAGATCGACCGTTCCGACTATGGTGACGGTTGGATCAATCCACTGATCATCGAGGAGATTCGTAACGATTCTACCATTCGTGAGACACTGGACCGTGAGTTCAAGCGTATCGAATTCGACAGAAATCTGCTACGTACTGAAATTATTCCAACCGGTGAAGCTTCATGGCCACTCCCGGTCAACTTGCGTCGTATGATCATCAATGCTCACAAGCAATTCGGTATCGATCATCGTACTATAAGTGATCTCAATCCGGCACACGTTGTCAACAGCATCGAAGGTTTGATTTCACGTCTAAAGATTATTGCACAGATTGATGCCAGTGAAGAGGATACCATATACAGTCAAGCGTGGAGCGAGACTCATCAGAATGCTACTCTACTCTTTAGTATCCTGTTGAGATCGACACTCTCATCGAAGCGTGTACTCGAAGAGTTTAGACTCAACGAGAAGGCTTTCAACTGGATGGTCGGTGAAGTCGAGAGCAAGTTCCTCCTCTCTATCGTAAATCCAGGTGAGATGGTAGGTGCACTTGCTGCGCAATCCATTGGTGAGCCCGCCACACAGATGACTTTGAACACTTTCCATTATGCTGGTGTGTCTTCAAAGAACGTAACTCTTGGTGTACCACGTCTCAAGGAAATTATCAATATCGCTAAAACTGTAAAAACTCCATCACTCACTATCTACTTGCAACCGGATGCCGCCAAAGACTCTGAAAAGGCCAAGTCAGTTCAATGCCAGCTCGAATACACTACGATGGCAACGGTTACTGCCGCCACAGAGATCTACTATGACCCAGATCCACAACAGACATTGGTCAAAGAGGACGAGGAGTTTGTCAGTCGTTACTTACTCTTGCCAGACGACGATACCAAAGCCGATGATGTCTTGTCACCATGGGTGTTACGTATCGAGTTGGACCGTGAGATGGTTACTGACAAGAAACTCTCGCTGTCCGACATCACCCAGTGTATCAAGCGTGATTTCGGTAGACTCAACTGTATTTTCAGTGATGATAACGCAGACAAACTGATCATTCGTATTCGTACCATCGAGGACAATGACTCCAAGACCGACGGTAACGATGATGACGATACTTTCCTTCGTCGTATCGAAGCCAAGATGCTCAGTGAGATGGTGCTCTGTGGTATTCGTGGAATTAAGAAGGTATTCATGCGTCACGATGACCAAGTCAGAGTCAACGAGAACGGTGCATACTTTAGCAAGAAGGAATGGGTACTCGATACCGACGGTGTCAATCTCCTCGAGGTAATGAGTCATCCAGACGTCGATCACAGCAGAACCGTGTCCAACGATATCATTGAAATCATTCAGGTACTCGGTATTGAGGCGGTGCGTAATGCATTGTTGAAGGAGTTGAGAGCAGTCATTTCTTTCGACGGTTCCTACGTAAACTATCGTCATTTGGCAATTCTCGCTGACGTTATGACCTATCGTGGTCATTTGATGGCCATCTCCAGACACGGTATCAATCGTGTAGAGTCTGGACCATTGATGCGTTGTTCTTTCGAAGAGACCGTAGAAATTCTCATGGATGCCGCCATGTTCTCAGAGACTGACGACGTAAAGGGTGTCACTGAAAACATCATTCTCGGTCAGCTTCCACCACTTGGAACCGGTAGTTTCGAAGTCTATTTGAATCAAGACATGATCAAGAATGCTCACTCGATTGCCATGCCAGAGCCATCGACCATGATGTCACACTATAACGAGCCAGGCAGTCAAACTCCTTCACACGATGGTGGAAGTACTCCATATCATCATCCATTCAGCCCATTGGATGCACCATTCTCACCATTTAACGAACAATATCGTGGAGATTTCTCACCTTCCTATTCTCCTGCTAGAGGTTCATCTTCAGGTGGATTCTCTTATTTCCCAGCTTCACCAAACTACAACGCAAACAGTCCATCGTATTCACCAACATCACCGAGCTATTCACCAACTTCGCCATCATACTCTCCAACCTCACCATCATACTCGCCAACATCTCCAAGTTATTCACCGACTTCCCCATCATACTCACCAACCTCACCGAGCTACTCGCCAACCTCGCCATATTATTCGCCAACTTCGCCAAGTTACTCACCGACCTCACCAAGTTATTCACCAACCTCACCGTCATACTCGCCAACTTCGCCAAGCTACTCACCAACATCACCAAGCTATTCACCAACCTCGCCAAGCTATTCACCGACCTCACCAAGTTACTCACCAACATCGCCAAGTTATTCGCCAACCTCACCATCATACTCTCCAACCTCACCAAGTTATTCACCAACATCACCAAGCTATTCACCAACCTCCCCATCATACTCCCCAACATCTCCATCGTACAGTCCTACCTCTCCATCATATTCACCAACATCCCCATCCTATGCTCCATACAAGAAGAAGTAAAAGCATAAGATATTGGTATCCAGCAATGATCAAAATTGGACTGATTTAAAATCAACACAAGATTTAACAAAAAGAACAAAACATGTAATGAAACAACCTGAATAATTATTATTAAAAAGTAAAAAAATTGGAAAAAATAAAAAATAAAAACTCTTTGTTAAATCTTAAAAAATCATTTGATGTTTCATTTATTTATGTTGCATTTCATTTAAATATGAATAGAGAATTATTATCATCTGTATATGAATGCTTAGAACATCTAAATTTTAGTAATATAACAAAATTAATAAAACAAAAACAAGTAAGTATGATAATATTATTGCTATTATTTAAGCTTTTACTATGTATTCTAACTGATATGTATTTGTATGAATAATATAAAAGGTAACAGATTCAGTTATACCATGGAATAAATTCCTATTACAGATTCAAAATCTCTCGAATTGTGAGAGCATGTATTATAAGCATTCATATCTTTCGAAAACCAATAATATACAGGATCAATATATACAGATATCAAATGATTTAAAGAGTCTATTGAAACCAATTGTTTCAACAGGTACACAGCAACAACAGCAGCTACAGAAACAGAAACAAGATGATGACCCTGAATATTCTTTCTTCACTTCATTACTCCTACAAACATGTATTATAGTACAAGTTAGAATAGATATGATTGGTGTGTAAGTAAATCTATCATCTTGTTAAATATTCTTATCATCACAAGAATTAACAAATGGATATATTCAGATATACATCTTTAGTACTATCAATAAGTCAAACGGATTCAAACTTGGATATGTTGGTAAATTCATTAGATATGATACCTACAATTTATCGTGATAAAATAACACATCCTTTATTACTAGGAATGAAAGCAAATACAAAGTAAGTACAAATATCAGCTGCTGTCTATAAATTGGAATATTTATCAAAGTATCTAATCTATTATATATAGTTATGAAATATCAATCTTAAAGAATTTATTAAAAGTTAGTTTATTGTTATCAAAGCATGTATTCAAAGATTCGATATTGCTATTGTTTCAATCGAGAGTAGATCTCGATAGTTGGAGAGACTTTGATCATAATCAAAGTAGAACGTTCGAACAGAAATCAGGTTCATCCGGTTGGCAATCGAATTCTATTCATCAGTGGCTCTCATTGTTTTACAATGCACTCTTATCACGTTCTACTCTGTACTTTCACTTCCCGCTAAAGACAGTCGAGGAGGAAACAGGTGGATCGATGCTAACATTCCGTGAGGCAACAATGAAGAACAATCCTGACTATGGCACACTGATAGAGTCGTTCTGTCAGAAATCAAACGCCTACTTCTTTGGTATCTTCTACGAGTGCAAAGGAAATCCATACTCAAAGATTGGCTATTGTTTCAACAACGAAGAGAATATACCGACTGGTTTAAGTTCATTTCCACCTATATTTTATATTCCAAGTGTATGTTACATACATCATCATTATTATATATCTATTCTGACTGAATAGTTAATTTACAATTATATTGTTTTTAGGATAAAGCACCAACACAACATTTACCAAATATCATCAGTATTTTATTGGAGAATTCATCTGCCATTGAGAAATCAGGTGAAATATTCTATTATTTAGATAAACAGAAATCAGATATGCTACAGACAACTTCATATCAACATCCACAGAGACATCAACTTGAATCATTAAATGACTACACTTATTTCATGGTTAGAATAGATACTCAACTATTTATCACTGTCATATATAAAGAAATTAAAAAGCAAAAGGATATATTGATAACGGAATTCCTAAAATCAATCGTATCTAATCTACGGAATTCAAGTATATTTAATAGTTTACGAAATAAAAAATCAGATTAATATTGTGAGTCTATTTGTTGTAAAGTTATCAAAATAGACATTCCAGATAATCAATCTTTGAAATCCAAGCTTATGAGTAGAAAGATTAATGATTTCAACAGTTTACATCGAGAATTATATAAATAGACTTTATTCAATATTATTCTCTTTTATGAATTGGTACGAATACCTCAAGTAGTCTAATCTGATCAAAAAGTTATCTTTAATTTCGAAAAAACTATTTTACTTCATTAATATTATAGCTCACACTTAAAATGATTGAAAACAAGATTTTTTCTCCTGCACCAATAGACAACACAATGAAATGAAACATGTTTGTCAGAAAAATTTGACTCGGCTGTCAGAAGCGAAAATTTTCGAAAATTCTTTGATTGCTTTAAAGTTATTCTCAGATGATCTACAACTTTATACTATATTAGCAATGAACAGAATTCCAAGTTTGTCATTAGTACAGCTTAGATATATTAGATCATTATCATCTTCTTCATTGTCATCTATACCATCATTCAACCCTTATAGTTATTATCATTTTTCAAGCACATCTCAAGCACTTTTATATAGTACCTCTAAATCAGACAACAGAGATAATAAAAATAATACACATTATAATAATAATAATAATAGTGTTGATGAAGTAATAATAGATAATAATAACAACAATGATAATAGTAATATAGATAATAATAATAATAATGAAAGAATAACTCATAGAATAACATTAAAGAAAAATATAAATAGTAGTAGTAGTAACAACAATAATAGTGATGATAGTAGTAATAATAATAGTATAAATGAATTGTTATTTCAAACTGTTAAATATGAATTTGATCAAGATAAGATCGATGAAATGAATAATGAGCTGTCGGATATCGATAAGCAGTTGGAGACTCTGATGTTGGTCGATCAGAGTAATAAGCGTTTCGATCGTATCTTGATGAAGAGACTGTTGCGGCGAAAGAATCAACTCTTAGAGAAACTGCATACACCTAAACCACCATCACCTTCAACCAATAAGCTAGCAGCCATTCAAATGCGACAGGATATGTTCATGTCGATGCTACCTATAACTCTGACTGCACCGCAAGACAAAGAGATCGATCAACTATTTCTAAAGTTTAAATATTCACCTAAATTAGCATTACAACAGTATGTATCAGTAGCAGCAGCAGCATAAAGTAAAGAAGTTTGTTAAGTTTAAGACATCTAACAATTGTTATTCATTGATAATGTTATTATTCTCAGATTGAAATCATTACTTGTAGGTACATATAGAGTAATGATGCAACCTGAACAAGTAGAGGATTTCCTGGATAGAATGGCAAGATCAATATACAAGAGTACTGAAGTGCTGAATTTATTGCTTCAATACTATACAAAGAATGATAGATTGGCCAAGATTGTACGTGTAATCGATTGCTATGACTCACAGAACGAAATGAACACTGCAACATTCGAGATATTATACGAATATGCAGAGAACAGAGAGTTTCTAGTATTGAATAGTTATCAAAGATTAGATGTAATACAATATATATTGGAGCGTGTAGTTACATCAAATTCAACAACAAATGATATAGTAGAAGAAGAAGAAAAAGATAATAATAATAGTTGTAAAAGTAATAATAATAAGGATTTAATTCTATTAAATTGGAATCTTAATGATCAACCATTGAAATCACCACTTGGACAATTGATAGTATATAATGAAGTAACTAGAAACAAAGGTGTGCTGGCGTTGCTAGAGACAAAGCTGGAGAGTGTCGATGAGCTGTGCAGGGATATTACGATAAACGACGTCATCGGTCAGTATCTCTCGATACCCGCGTATGACGATGCACTCGCTTGGTACTCGAAGCGTATCGCCAAGTACCGAATGCTACCGAATCATCACACCGTCTACAAGTTCCTGGCGTTCCACACCAGCACCAAAGACTACGGTCTCGATCAGTATTGGATGACAATCAAACGAATGTTTGCAGAGACGTGGCGTGGCACTCTGACTTCGCGACATCTCAGCAAACAGCTGAACCTATCGATGTCGACGACACTGCAGCGTATAACACTGGCGGTCAGAGCAATGAAGAAGATCAACGAGAGACAAGACACCGTTTTGAAGCGTGCTTTGTCGCAGTCAAACACAGTGGAGGTTCGCAAAGTGCTGCTGGAATTCTTCTTTAAGCGTGGCGTATTTCCCAAGAATTCGATGCTTTTGCGAGCGTTGCAATTGTTGTTCAACAACGACCCGGTCGATTACCTCGAGAATATAGTGCCGGCGGCAACAGCAGTCTTCAAACCGTTGGTGTCGACACCACAGGTGTTTAGTACGGTGTTGCAAGACGACCTGGAGCGTGGTATACAACTGGTTAGTCGAGAAGATCCATTGTTATTTACGAACTCACAACAGACTTGGAATGATATCATCATTGGTTTGATAAAGAGAGATGCGCCGTCGGAGCAAACGATAGAGTTGATTTCAAAGCTGTTAAAGTCGATGATGGCGAACGAGTTGTTCATTCAGCCAAACACAATCAAAGCAATTGGGAACTACATGTACAAGATCAACCATTTCGATAAGGACATCAACGATTCTCTGAATGAATATTCAACGAAACACAATCTTCCAACGATCCTGACCAGTCATTTAAATATATCATTACTCGCACAGAAGCGAAGATTCAAAGAGGCACATCAGCAGTTCCAGGTGATGACAGACAAGCGACCACGCACCTATCAGGTGGCGACGGAGCTATTCCTCCAGAAACACTCTTATTCCAAGTTGGTGGCGAGCCGATTGCGATTCATTTGGGTAGAGCCAACACTTGAGGATCTCGAATGGTATCTCGGTATTTCATTGAGCTACAACCAAGTCAATCAATTCACTCTGTCGTTGGTGACAGCTGCACTCGCCAAGGACAGCGGTAACTCGAAAATCGGTCAGTCGATAATCAAACAGTATGTCGCACGAGAGAATCAGGTACTTACAAACGACGGTCAATGGAATGTATTTAGTCGACTCATGAAAGCACTGCCAAATGAGAAGGAACAAATTCAGTTCTTTAAGCACATAAGCCAACATCAATTGAACACATCGGACTTGAAATTAGAACTACCATTTAAACTCAATGAAAACACTCAAGATATCAACGAATTACTCACAGATACAACCACTTCAAATCAAACCAACAACAAAACAACAACACCACCACTTTCACCATCAACTATAAATTATATTACCGACAACTTTATTAACCATAAAGTGATTCATTGTGTTTCAAGTTATATTGGATCATAATTATTTAATAATAATAAAAAAAATGTCACCAAAAAATCATTATTAAAAAATATTTGATTTGTGTGGACCCAATTTGACTCACTACTGTTTTTTTAGCAACTGGTTGCTGTTGTTTCTTGATTCAAAAAAAAAGGCAAAAAAAAAATTGATCTCAACAATCATTTCTTATTTAAATTTACATATAAAAAATATTTATTTATTCTATTCATTTTATTTTTTTATAATCTACATATTATAAGAGGAGGTGAAACTTCATCGAGTCTGATGGTTATATGTAAAGATGGTACTCCAGAATCTAAAAAAGTTAATAAATATTTAAATAGTAAAAAAATGTTTGTTGTTGAACTAAATGTAGATATTAATCAAGTATGTATAAGAATAGATTTTTAACAATTAAAAAAATTAAATTTTAATTTGTATTATTTTTTTTAAAAAAAAATATCAAAAAGGATCAATCTTATGAATTCACTCTTAACGATATTAAAAATGAAGATGGTACAACAACTTCATTGGTATATCCTGTGATTCTAACAATTTCGAAATCTAAGCAGTACAGTAAATCAACTCTAATCTATAGAGGGTCATATTCAGAGGAGAAATATGAGAATGTATTTTACACCAGCGACTATTTACTTTTCAGTAGCTGTAAAGATAGTCCATCCGATCATATATGTCCGACCGTGAGAGACTCCTCTGGTAAGCAGGCAAGGATTCTGTTGTAGTTGTGACCTTGGTAGCTATTTTGGAATGGATCGCGACAGCCGTGCGCTTCTCTCTTGTATTCTCTTTGAAGGTAGATCTTCATCTGCATCGTATATGGCCGAAAGACCACTCCTCTACGATGCCTACTCAATAGAACCACCCATGACCACCTACGATATAATTGTTAATATTACCCAGTTCAACGAGACCAGTGGAGCTACCCAAACTCAGACCTACCGAATGGGAAACGATAACCTGATTATCAACGCCAATGGAATCGTTATCAAATTGGAAGGTGATTTTGCATGGCGTCAAGCCTTGAGAACCTTTGAGAGCAGCATGTTTTTCGTTCTCAAAGAAAAAACAGATCCCAACAACCCAATACACAAATTGCCTTTCGAATTGAAAGCTTTGGTTTTTCCTATATCATTCCTTGGTTCTTCAGGGGAATGTAGTAAGATTGCAACGGGATATGAGGCTTTTCAGAATCAGCCTAATCAGTGTAGTGCACCAATGAACGCATGTCTAGATAACCAAATAAAGAAGTTCAGGGATCAAGATATGGCTTTGTATGCCAAGGGCAAAAAAGGTCAATACCAAATCATCAACTATGGTGCTAGTGCTGACATCTATCGCTATACAGGAAATAAAAATTTGTTCCTTCAGGTCGAGCTAGGTGGCAAACAAACATCAGTTCTCACAAATAAGATCAAAGCTGACAACTTTGCATATGCCTACAAAGAGAGTCCAGCTGTATTTGTTTCGAATCGTCTTGAAACTTTCGAATCAATGTCCACAGATGGAATTCTTTATATTCAAACAAAGAATATTGGAGCGACCAAAGAACAATATGATCTCAATGTTTTGAACTGTACAAATGGTATCACAGTCAACACACCTAGTCAAGTGTTCACCATGAAACCAAACGAAATATTTGAAAGCAAATTCGAAATTAGAACTGTAACTAAATTAGGTGGTATTCAACATTGTTATGCCGATTTAAAGGGTTTTGCTATGGGAACACTGTTTGACTCTATTCTTATTAAATTCAATACTACCGATACGGTCATTATTAAAACTTTTGAATAAACTACGGAAATAATATCAATATCTATTTATGTCCCTATTCAATCAAAAACAAAATTGTATTGAGAAAAAAAAAATTACAAAATTGGTGTAACAAAACAAGTGAAGCGCCTAGATTAACCTGTATTCCTTTTTTAGAATTTCAAAATAAATTAGTATTCTTAAAAAATAATTTAAGTTTACATACACCTTCATATTTTTAATATCTATTTACCACAATAAAAGAAGAAAGTGAACAAAAAATTTGGACAATGGTTTCTTAGAGACAAAATTATAGTGGGTATTCGAAAACTGTGAGACCTAATCTATTTTTATTTCATTTCTTTTAATCTATTTTCAATTCTCTTTGCTTCTTTCCGATTTTTCGATTTCTTTTTCAATAAAACTACAGTAGCCACAGCAACAGCAAAAGCAGCCACTGACAATACAACTACTATGGTAACAATTTTCCAAGTTTCAAATCCCTTCGAACATTCTTTTGATTTCGAATTGGGGTTGATTAAAACTGAGAAATCTGGATCTATGATGATACTATTTCCATAAGGTAAGATCATTCCAATAGTAATTAATGATTCAGTTTTGTTGACAACCTGATTTTGAACAAAAATTGGCCGGTTATCTGATAAACCAAATGGAAGGAATCTACCGTAGAGTGTTTGATCTCCATAAGAGATAGAAAGAAAATTAATATCTGATGCATTGTTTACATTAATTCCAGGTTCTAAGCATTTATCACGGTTGACAACTGCTTTTGTTTCCATCAAGACTCTTATTTGATTCAACCTGTTCTTGAATGACCAATTATTGATTGCGATCATCAATTTCAAACTATTCTCTGGATAAAATGTTGATTGTCCAGCAAATTTAATCAATCTACTATTCTTTGAATATTCAATAGTTGCTTTGATTTGATCTACTTCTGGTGTGGATGATTGTAAATTGTAGGTTGAGATACTCAAAGTATCATTTCCAATTGTTGAATGTATCCATTTATCTGTTCTAATTTCTCTAATGACAGATGTCAATTCATCTATCTCTTGAACTGCGATTATATTGAAAGTAAAATTTAAACCATCTTTGACAATGATAATTGGTGATGGGTTGGTGTTGTTTGGCAAAATAATGATATCTGGATCCAACTTATTATGACAATTGTAACCACCATATCCACTTTTACACTCACATATGCTATTTATACAAATTCCATTTCCATTACAAGTTGAAACAGGATTACACTCTGCTTGATTCTCGTATATTATCGATCCATTTAAACTATTGGCATACACCATAATTGTAATATATTGACTGAAAGGAATGTTTGGAGCTGGAGTACAGATAAGTTGTGTATCATTTAAAGATGTAATATTGCATTTAAATTCAGATATTGTTACTGAAACATTGAAAGGATTAAATCCAAAGTTTGCATTAACTATCAAAACATTGGAGTAAGTGTAAGAAATAATTGTAAAATCTAATATTTTTAAAGAGCATTAATAACAATATTTTGTTTTTTCAAATTTTAAATTTCTTACCTAAAACACTATATAAACCGACTTGAGAAAGAGTGTCTGATATTTTTACCAATTGTGGGGTGGTTGTAGAATAATTTGAGATAATACAATTCAATTCTTTGGTGGAGTTAAAAAAAAGTTCACAACTCCGATTTCCTATTGAAACACTTAAAGGTGCATAAATATTAAACATTCCAAATGATTTTACTAATAAGTCACCTGAACTTAACCTATTCATCAAGATATAATCTGCTTTAACTAGAAAGATAAATATATTAATAAAAATAGTAAAATAATATTTTAAAGATAGAAAATACATACTAGAAAGACCCCAAAAAATATTGAAAGAATAATTATATTTTGTTGAGAAAGAAACTGTGTCTCTTCCATATTCTGTTAATACTCTGTAACTATAAAATTCCATTAGTATTAGCTTAATTCTTTGTATATATAATTTTATAAATCAATATTTACTTAAACCTGTAATTGGGTGTATCTACCAGCATTGTATTGGGGCTTACATTATCTCCATATCCTAAACTCTTTCCAATGAGTTGAATATTTACTTTAAATAAAATTTGAATAATTTAATTTAGTTTTTGTTTTTAGATGAGGGATTTAAAGATTTTCTTACAATTAGAACGAAAAATTAAATATCCAAGCCTATCAAGTGTAATATCTATAATTGATTATTCAAGTTAATTTTTATGATAAATTACTTTAAAAAGTTGGTTATAAGAAATGATACTTACTGCATTTATAGTTTGATGGTGGAGGTGGAGTATTGGAAGGGAGTCTTTGAAATACATCTGGCCAATAACAATAAAAACAATCTGGTACATATCCTGTGTTACTAAGAACTAGATCATATAAATTAAAGTCATTAAGTTGACAATAATTATCAAATAATTGTAGGGTAACATTTTGGGTACCCGTTATAGATATAGAAGTCTTCACACCCTCTATATAACTAAAATCCATACTACCAGATGAATTCGTACTATCCAATGATCTTGAGATATGTAAATAAATATATAAAAATGAATAGATAATAAATCAAAATACTTACAGAGTAAAAGGTCCATTAGTAAACCAAGATGCATCAGGTACATTAGGTACTGAGGTTCTTTCTACTTTCAATGTATCAAGATAACATGTTTTAGAAATAGGTGAATATCCATCAAAAACAAATCTATACTCAATTTATTATTAGCTCTTTAGAAAAAAAGAATATATTTATAATAAAACTTACAATGATTTTAAATAATAAAATATACAATAATCAGTTATTGATAGGTCACACTTTGTTATACTCCTTTGAATTGATATTTATTAGAATATAAAATATTAAAATAATCGGTTGTTAATACATACAAATAATTTAATTTGGGAGCATTAGTTACTTCTAAGTTTATATTGTTTAAAGTCCTATTCAATGTAGAGATTGATAAATAAGAGAATTTTTTAATTTTTTAATTTCTCTTACATATATTCAATTGAATTTGAATTAAGAATAAAATTTGGATTAATGCTCGAACGTACATCAAGACTAAGAGTTAACAATGAAGGGAAATATTGATCAGAAATTTTGAATACACCTCCTACAATGGTAAACTCATCTATAGACTGCAAATCACTATAAGAAGATTCCCTATTAATATGTAACTGTAAACTATTATTAGTTTACTTACCAATATTGAAGTGGTGAATTAATAGGATTGGTAAAATCCACTATCATTCCATATGTTGGAGTGTATTTAATATCATATAATCTTAATTCTGTTAATGTTGACAACGATTTTGTTAAACTAAAGTTACTCTGGACAATAGCTTTTTGAATAAACCTGTTTTTGAAGAATTAAATAAATGGTTAGGACAAATAATATGATAATAAGTTATTTATACTTACAAGGAGACTAAATTAATATATGTAGGAAAACTATTTGAAAATATAAAAGTTTGATCATAGAAATTTAAGGTTTTTAAGTTTACATTATATTGATTGTCAAGTAAAGAAAGTATATTGTAAGATGTATTCTTTTTAGGTCCAACTAATAATTCGAAACTAATTAAATTTGGAAAAATTAAACTATCTCTGTACACTGGCTCCCCAATGTCTATTGAAGATGTTGATGAAATTGTTCTAATGGATTAATATTTCAATAGGTATGTATTAGTGTCTATTGAATTTAATTAAAATTTTATATAAATATTTACATAGTTTGAATAGTTTCTGCTCCATCAACTATATTACATTGTAATCCAGAAGTTGTAATTTCACTACAACTCTTTCCATTTACATTCCAACCTGTTTGATACTAAAATTTAACAAAATTTAGAAAAAATAAAATTCCTTTTTAAAATATTAAATATCAATATATTTACTTGAGTAATCACAAATATGATTGATTCCACTATTAAAAAAATAATTAAAAAAAGTTAACTTTAAAAGATCAAAAAAATAACTAATATTCTTTACATACGTTCATTTTGACTCAGTTCATTTGATTTTACTACTTTTATATTTTTTAAATTTAAAAATATTAAAATGATTAATAAAAAATAGGATTTAATCATTTTTATTATTTGTATATTAATATTTGTTTTTTAAAATTTATAAAAACAATTTTGGTAAAGAACAAAGAATATTATTATTAAATTCAAATTTAATCAATTATAATGGTTTATGTTTAAACAAATATTTATGTGATACTAGATATTTATAAGGTAACAACAACAGAAAAGTGGCCACTTTTCTAGTAAGAATTCAATATAAACGGTCCCACAAGGAACCTGGACTACTTTTTTTTCATATTATTTTTTTGCGCACGATGAGATGAATCAAAAAAAAAGAATTTGTTATGACCCCCCCTTTGATATTTTTTTTGGAGATCGAAGATTTTTTTGAAAAAATCCGAATCCTAGATACTTCTTTCTTTTTTCTAACTTTAATCAAATAGGGGTAACTTTTGGTTATCAAATTTTAGTACTTTTTAAATGAAGATCGGGTGATTTTAGTATAAAATAATAAGATCCATATTAATAACATATTTACTGATCAGTTTTAACAAAAAAATCTAATCAACTTAAAATTATTAAAATATGATTGGTTAATATAATACATATTCCTTTTTTCTTTCAAATTCTTTAAAAATAGGGTTACAGTTACAAAGGTCTATTTATAGTATCTTAGTTATTTTGATGTTTTTCAAATTTTAGTTTTATAGAATTACACTGTAATTGCTAAGGTAATATAGAATATATAACAATTGTTTTTTTGTTAGAAATAAGAATTATTTGTCATATGGTGTTTAATCTCTAGCTATGATAGAGAGTTTGTTGAATAAAATAAATATTAGTCTGCGAAATTTATAAAAATATCCATTAAACATTCAAATATATATTGTTTAAAAGTTTATGTTGACACTCAACAACTGTAAGATCTATTCTATCCTAATACTACTCAACTTAAATCGAGCAGTTATGCACAGATTCAATCTTAACACCATTCTTGAATCCTTACAGCTTTCAGGTGGTCAACGATTCGATTGGACTATTGAAGGACAACATCACTACTCTTGCTTCACTTGTCTTTCATCATATCTTGATTAGTGTAAGAAGGTTCATCTGTGTGATGCTTTTTTTTTTTTTTTTTTTTTTTTGCAAAAAAAGATTTGTTGACTCATGATCAGTCAACAAATTGCAGGTATTGATATTAACCTGCTAGTTCGTGTTTTATATTATATTTACATTCTCACACAGGCCGTGAGAAATATAGCCAATAAAATGTTATTATTATTATTATTATTATTATTATTATTATTATTATTATTATTATTATTATTATTATTATTATTATTATAATTATTATTATTATTATTATTATTATTATAAATTATTAATTAATAAGTTGAGTAGTATTAGGATAGAATAGATCTAACAGTAGTTGCGTGTTGATGAACAACAGTATAAAGTGATCATGTGATGCTTGTGGAGCAGATCATTTTTTTTTTCATAGGATACAATACTTACCGCATGCGTTATAATGATGATTAAAAATTTGGGGCTCCACCGGGAATCGAACCCAGACCACTACCACCCAAAGGTAGTATTGTACCATTCAACTATGGAGCCTCTGGTGAAGTTCATTTTTATAATTTAAAATTATCATTTGTTTCAATCATCATTTTTTGTGCTTCTAATTTTTTTTCAATTTAAATCTTAACAATGATTTCTTATTTGGTCAATCAATCTTCCCGAAAGTAAATTCTTTTAATAATACAAAGATTCACAATAATAACAGTATTGCTAGTGACAACCAAAACTTTTCTTCAAGAATACATGCAGTTTAATATTAAAATATAAATAGTCCGAGAAATGTCATTTAAATTCAATTTTGATGTAGATGTATGATTGTGAATCAGTTTAAATTAATCAAAGAAATAGCTATAACTAATGTTGGAATGTCTTGACTTAAGGAAGAAACAGAGGAAATCAAACAGAAATCGGACGGTCTTGAACAGTCAGATGATACTGTGATAGAGGAAAGAGAAGCAAAGATTATTGATTACAATAGCTCACCTATTTATAATACAGACAATATTGAACATCTATTGAATGAAAATGGTATATTGGTAGAGAATGTGCCGTTCAAACAAGGTGTTCAATTGAAGAAACTTGCAAAACCATTGGTTTCGTTATCTACTAGTAGTGGTAATAATAATAGTACTGGTGGCAACGACAACAATAACAACAACAACAATAATAATAATAATAATAATACTCTCCAGATGTCACAATTAATGGAAAGTGAATCACTAAACAACATGTTGAATTCAAACAAATCGGATTTAATACCGGGTGTATATGAAGGTGGATTCAAGCTATGGGAATGTGCAATCGATCTCGTTAACTATATGATCGAAAAGCAGATATCTCTACAGAATAAACGTGTCTTGGAGATTGGTTGTGGTCATGGATTGCCTGCACTCTACTGTTTGTCGAAAGGTTCAGATGTTACATTACAAGATTACGTATGTACAATCTGCCTCTTATATTCATTGTTTAAATTTAGGTTTAATTAAACTAACCACTTTAATATTTATTTCATTTAACCAAAGAATCAAGAGGTTATAGATACACTCAGTATTCCCAATTTGAAATTGAATAACTTTAAAGGTCAAACAAGATTTATATCTGGTGATTGGAAATATGTTGATGTATGTATATTATTAGTTGGTAAGCAAACTTGTAAGGTACTTAATTTACTAATAACTATCAATTCAACATTTAAAATTCAATAGACTTTATTAAAAGAAGAAAAGTTTGATCTAATTTTAACATCAGATACTATATATAATATAAGTTCATTCAAAAAACTCTATAATTTGATAAAGAATCATTTAGCACCCAATGGAATATGGTAAGTTACAATTGTTGTTAATTCGAATCATTAGAGATTAGTGATGTTCACACCACACCTATGACAATGTTAAAATATTATAATCACCCTGTTATTACCTATATAAACACTAATCTTCTAAATTGACTTTAACAAGTTTGTTAAACTAATTAAATGAAACACATCATCATTTATTTATCTATTAATAATAACAACACACACTAATAATAATAATAAAGAGATAGAATTTACATGATTAAATTGTTACTAACACACAAACACCTTAACACTATTGCTATTTTATACCTATACATATAAATAAATTCTTAAAATATAGTTTATTGGCAGCAAAATCATTCTATTTTGGAGTGGGTGGTAGTGTCTTCCAATTCAAACAGATGGTGGAAAATGAAAACTATTTAAAGGTATATTACTAATGAACAATAACAATATTATTTACATCATTCAACATTCACAACAACAATAACAATAAGAGAGACGAGTAATTCGAAATCAACCACAAACAAACATAGTACTATCAATCCAAATCAATCTGATCACCCCACATCCAATCAAACCACACCAACAAAAGCTAAAAATATATTCTGAATCAGTGGTTAGTGGGTTTTTTATTTTTTTATTGGCAGATTGATTGTTTTTGATATGAAGTTAAATTGATCTATCATTTTCAAACAAATCAAAAAAATCAAAAACGGGAACATGTTTTTGTTAAGTTTGGTTGTTAAAATACACTATCTAAATGAAGGATGGATCAACATCACATCTATTAACAAACACTCAACACGATAGTTTTTATTGAAAAAGATAAAACTTGACATACCTACTTTTCTCATCTTCCAACCAGTTGATCATTAAATTATGTTGTTAGCGATTTAGAAGAGGAGATAGACAACTTTTGTGTGACTTTTTCTTCTTTTTTTTAAAAAAAACAAAAAAATAATACTAGCAGTACTTCTCTTTTATTAGTTTTATTCTTATCGACAAATCAGGAACTAACTTTGCAACTTCTTCTTTATTCTTAAACCAAAATAAAAACTAAAATAACAAAAACAGTTGGAACAATTAGAAAGAATTAGCGATGGTTCATCAAACCTTAGAGAAATAATCGGTCTCCAACTTCCATGATAATCAATCAATCATATTATATCAACAACACATCTAAAACACTCTGATCGGTGTCACCTAACTATCTTCAACAACAACAACAACAATAAATACAAAAATACATAAATCATTCTAAAAGTCTTAAAATTTTTCATTCCCTCCACACTTTCCTTTTTCCATTGTAAACTTGACAGGTTTTATCAACATCCATCATCACCAACAGCAGTAGTAGTAGTAGTAACCAATTATTAGTAATCATTGTTGTTGTCGCTGTATATTGTTACTCTTTCACCTAAATAAGCAATAGGAAAATAGTTAATGTCATCATCATTACCATATCACCAACAACAACACACACTTTTAACAATATATTCATTATTTTTTTTAAAGAGGAGTGTTAAGTTTTTCTTTTAAAATAACAACCCATCATTCTATCTAACATAGTGTTTTACCACACTTGGAATTTCCAACAACAACAATAGCACACACTCACACATTCATACCAAACACTCACTGACTTTTATCCTCCACCTACTATCTCACTCACATTACCTACCTTCTATTACTTTTTAAAATCTACATTACCAGAGATTTTTTTATTATTAAGTTAGCCTCAAGATAATTGCATCGTATTTATTAAAATTATATAATTTATCATACTTCAGTCAAAACAACAACAACAATAAAAACAACATCCAACTACATTAAAACTAAATATTGGTGTGATAATCTACATCCGATTCCCACTAAAGGAGAGAGAGTTACCATAGAATTGAGCACCACTAATTGGATGAAAGTATATTGGAAGTTTTAAATTTACAACAGCAACAGCAACAACCAACTTCATTAGTATCTTCCATTTGCAATTCATTCTATTGAATTTGTTATTTTTGGAATCTTTATAATCTTTGCAACCTATATCCAAAAACAATAAGAGCTTTCAGAGTAGTGATTCTTTCAATTGGTGCAATATCCACTTCCTCTCAGTTTAGTTCTAAACTCCTAAATAACTTCTTTTTTTTCTTTCTATATAATCTTATATGATTTACCAAAGGAAAAAGAAATGCATTTAAAGGGTTCATTCACCTCCATTGTTTCATTTATTATTCCAACATTGCTAAGGAATTGGTTTAGTCATACAAAACAGATAATATCTAAAAAGTTTCAAACCATGCTGCCACTGTGTTACCAACAATTCACTGATCCTAAAAGAAGGATAACTTTATTAAATCCTGTAGTAAGTATAAATATAAACTTTCTTTATTCATATATCCAATAAAGACTTAATTATTAATTCTTTTATTCTTATTTAGTTTTTAGTTTTTACTTTATTTATTTTTTTAGTAGCGGTGTCATTTGCACCATCTTCAAATGTAAATGCATATCCACAATCGAATGCCAATAAAGTTGCATTAAAATTAGCAAATGTAAATATTATTATCTATACACAATTATTTTTACTATATTAACAATTCAATTCAATTAGGCTATAAAGTTTAAAACAATTTCACAAGATGATCCAGATATTAAAACTGATTATCAACCATTCACCGATTTCATTCAATATTTACAACAAGCATTCCCAGTTTTACATAGCCACTTGAATCGAGAGATTATAAATAACTATTCGATGTTGTATCGATGGGATGGTAGCAATCCTGCGCTGAAGCCATTCTTTATCAATTGTCACTACGATGTTGTGCCTGTTGATATGTCGGGCTGGTCGGTCGATCCGTTCGGTGGTGTCATCAAAGATGGCTATGTTTGGGGTCGTGGTTCCATCGATAACAAACTGATCGTAATCAGTGCGATGGAGGCAATCGAAACTCTGCTGAATCGATCGTACGTCCCCGAGAGAACACTCTATCTTGCCATCGGACATGACGAGGAAATCGGTGGATACAACGGCCACAAGATGATATCGGCACACGTCCAAAGCCTCGGAATCACCGCCGAGATGATTCTCGACGAGGGCATCCCGCTGCTACAAGCCGGATTCCTCCCGGGACTTAACACCACTACCGCGTTGCTCGGTGTCAACGAGAAAGGCTACGTCTACTTCAACATCACCGCCACTGCGCCAGGCGGTCACTCCTCGATGCCACCCTCACAGCAATCGCCAATCGGTATTCTCGCGAAAGCCGTCACCGCCTTTGAATCGAACCCGCTTCCACCACCGAACAGCACACTCTACCCGAATCAATTCCTCGATCAATTTACACAGCAACAAATCGAAACGATTCCATTCCTCGACTACATGAGAAGAACTACCACCACCGTGACAATGTTCCGCTCTGGGATCAAGCCAAATGTGTTGCCGACCACCGCCACCGCTTGGATTAGTCATCGTGTGGTTCCAGGCGATGACGTCGATGCCATCATCGAGAGAAACAACCGCTTGATCAACGACACCAGAATCAAAGTTATCATCGACGCCAAACTTCCACCATCGCCATACTCGAGTCCCGCCGCCAAGCCATTCAAAGCGGTCAAGCAGTGCATCAAGAAAATCTTTGGACAAGACGTGAACGTCAAGTCCGGACTCAT
Source organism: Heterostelium album PN500 (assembly GCF_000004825.1). Classification (NCBI taxonomy): domain Eukaryota; phylum Evosea; class Eumycetozoa; order Acytosteliales; family Acytosteliaceae; genus Heterostelium; species Heterostelium album. Next base: position 452,876 of record NW_008805071.1, on the reverse strand, counting down.
GTTTGCAAATACCGACACCCGATACTACTGGCCGGTGTCACCCAACATCTATCGTATAATGCCATGTGTTGTCAACAGTCAAGGACTTGCAATGCTACATGGCTACAACGAGAAGTTGGCAATCACTGACCTGGTGAAAGCAGTCAGCTTCTATCAACATATCATTAGAAAGTTTAATAATATTGATCTCGACACAACCATAACCGACATTGATTAAATTATAATAATCAAAATATTTAATTAAATTATTAGTTTTTTTTTTAAACAAAACAGAATCGTACAATAAAAAGTAGTTTTGCATTATAATAAATGCTATAGGAGTTAGTTAGTTCAAGTGTTTAAAACAAATTAATTTATCAATTTGATCAAATAACAATCAAAAATAAAAACAAAACGTAAAAAAGAAGAAGAGAAAAGAAAAAAGTATAAAAGAATGATGATATTTGTTAGACCAAATTAATTCATTTATAACAAACAAATATAATATAGCAACTTTAAACACAAGTTGTTGTTCTAATCTACCTTATTAAGGTCAACTTATTCTTTGTTTGTTTGTCTTTTTTCATTCACATCAAACCAAAATAAAAATAAAACAAAAAAAGGAAATAAAAATCGACGATTTAAAAAAATAGATTTATTTATTTTTGCAATAGAATGATACCTAACACACTCTCCACCTTGCAATTAATCATCTGTTCTAGAATTTGCGAAAAAGTTTAAAAGATTATTAGTGTCATGACTCATTTAAATTAATATATATCTTTGCACTCAAAATTGTTTTTTTTTTTTTTAAAAAAACAAAAAACAAAAACTACCAATATTCTATTATTAATTGATTCAAGAGAACAAATTAAAAATAGTTTGTTTTATTCAAACCACCACCACTCATCGACTTGCTCTCTGATCGTGCACTGTACAACACAATACACACTAGAATAATAACATCAACACATTCACATTTAAAAATAAAAATAAAAACAAAAAAACAAGCAGAGAAGTAAGAAAAGAAATATTGAAAATAAGAGAAGAGAATTGTGAGAAAAAAGAATAGAATCAAAAAGAACAACAAAAAAGTTGTGAGATTGAAGTATTAAAATACAGTAGAACCAGAATCATATATTTATAATTAGAACTTCAGCTTGCTCTTCCTCGTAACCAACAAACTACCAACCCACACCACACCGATACCCCCACACCTTTATCACACCCGTCCGCGCGCACCAACAACATATATATAAAGTAATATTTTATTGTCAAAAGTTGAAATTTCAATTTAAATAATAACTTTGTTCAATTAAATTTATTTAGTTTATTTTTGTTTTGTTTGTTTAATTATAGTTTTGTTGTTATAAATTTAATACATAACCATTTCTTTATTTTATTTTGGTTTTGTTTTCGTTTTTTTTTTTGTTAAAAAACAATAGTAAAAAACATAAATCAAAAGTATTATAAAATGGAAGCAAAGCTTAAAATAATAGAGTTCTATGGTGCACCATCACCAAATGTAGTAAAGATTCACCTGTTGCTGAGAGAACTTAGGGAAGTACCTTACTCGTATCATGAAATAAATATTAGGAGAGGTGAGCAATACTCCCCTGATTTCCTAATGATAAATCCCAACGGAAAATTGCCGGCCGTAGTTGACCACGACGTCGAGGGTGAACCAATCTCTGTGTTTGAATCAGGAAATATACTGTACTACTTGGCCAACAAGTACGATAAACTAATACCAAACATAAAAACAGATCCAAAATCTCATACTGAAGTTTTAAATTGGGTATTTTGGTAATTATCGATCACAAATAGCAAATTAATTAAAGTGATTAAACAATAACTAACTTTTGTAATTATAGGCAAATGTCAAATTTAGGACCAGTATTAGGGGAGTTAATACATGTATGTTGCTTAGTTAGTTTGTTTGAAACATAAATGTATATTCGATATTTATTAACAACTTCATTTGTTATTTTCGAAATGACGGTTACTATAGTTTAATATATATGCAGTAGATAAACATCAATACTCAATCAATCGATTTGCCAATGAACTGAGGCGATTGTTACACGTGTTAAATAGAAATCTAGAGGATCGTCAGTATATTGCCTCGAAAGATCAGTTCACAATTGCAGATATTGCAACCTATCCTTGGGCTAGATATGTTTCTATACTACCGGATATCAGTGTCGAGGAGTTCCCCCATCTCTACAGATGGTTAGCACTCGTTAAAAGCAGACCATCAGTAGCAGAGTGGGAGGAGTTCGAAGAGGAACAGAAAAAGAATAACAATAACACTAATAATAATAATAATAACCAGCATCATCAACAACAACAACAACAACAATCATCATCACAAAACAAGTCTCATACAGAGGCTGAAGAAAGAAAATCACTGATACATGCACAAAGATCCGTACCCATTCCAATTTCAAACAATCTACCAACTCCAAACAACAATTTATCACCTCCAATTTCAAATCAAACATAAAACAAACAAATAAAAATAAAATATATCATTTTACAATTTATTTTTTTATAAAAAATATCCAAAGAACATGAAATGTGTTCTTTTTTGGAATCTGATTTCAAAAAAACAGCATTGCAGATATTTTTTTTTTTTTTTTGTTAACCAAAATTATTGTGGACCATCTTAATTTTGTCAATCAATCTTTACAAAATTGTTAATCTAGTTTAAGAGATATATATAAAAGATGGGTTTTAAATTACCTATAATTGATATTTCATCATTTGTAAATAAAGAATCACAAGAATCAGATAGATTGTTGGTAGTTCAACAGATTAGAGATGCATGTTTAGTTCACGGCTTCTTTTATTTGGTGGGTCATGGTGTACAGCAAGAATTGATAGATAGGCTAGACAGTCTCTCGAGATTGTTTTTCCAGTTGGACGAAGAGACTAAACAGAAATATAGAATGGAACTCGGAGGTAAAGCTTGGCGTGGTTTCTTTTCGTTGGGTGGTGAGCTCACAAGCGGTAAACCCGATATGAAAGAGGGTCTCTATTTAGGACAAGAGTTGGAACAGGATCACCCACTACCCATTCACGGACCAAACTTGTTCCCAACTGAGGTCGAGGGTTTCAAAGCGACCATACTTGAATATATCGATCAAATAACACAACTCGGTCACCGCGTAATGGAGGCACTCTCCCTCAGTCTCAATTTGGATAGCCAGTACTTTAGCAAGAATTACACTGCCGATCCACTCATTCTCTTTAGAATCTTCAACTATAGAACACAGGTAGCTGACGATGCCAGTGAGCGTTGGGGTGTTGGAGAACACACCGACTACGGACTTCTCACCATCCTCTATCAAGACAACATCGGTGGACTACAAGTGAAAGTTCCAAATCAAGGTTGGATACCAGCTCCACCAATTAAAAATTCTTTCATTTGTAATATTGTAAGTGTTTTCAAATCAATAATCATAACAAAAGTATAAATTTACTTGTTTATTAATTAATGTTTATATATGTAAAGGGAGATATGTTGGAAAGAGTTACAGGTGGTTTATATAGATCGACACCACATCGTGTGGCATTAAATACAACCGGTAAAGATCGTCTGTCTTTCCCAATCTTTTTCGATCCAAACTTCAACGCAAAGGTACGTCCAATCGAAGGAATAGAGACAAGCGACAACAGTACAGAGCGTTGGGACAAATCGAGTGTATTTTCATTTGAGGATACCTATGGCCAGTATCTTTTGAAAAAGATTGGTTTGGTATTCCCTGACCTCAAATCACAAGCATTGGATACAACAAATAATCCAATAAAACCAACCGCATATTAATTAGTTCAATTATGATTTGATTCTCTTGTCTATTTGTTTTAATTTAATTATTAATAGAGATAATAATATTGAGTAAGTTAATAAAAATTCATTTGACTTTTCTTTCCTAATTGGTTTAAAAAACAAAAAAAAAATCGAGAAATCGATTTTAATATAAATTTTTAAGCAATTTCCAAATCAATTTAAAAAATGATTTTTCAAAGCCACAAAGATATGTTTGGATGTCCAAAAAAAAAAAGATTTTTTTGAATTGCAAAAAAGACACAAAAGATGTCGAAGATTTGGTGTTGCAATGAATATTTCAACCTTTAATTTTTAACCAACAAAAGCAAAGGAGAATTGTTTGGGAATAAAAAACCTTTGGAAAACAAAAAAAATCAAATCAAATCATATATATTGTTTGCATCAATTCCACTTCAAACGACATCGTTTTTTTTTTATTACAAAAAAATATAAAAAATACAAAAAGAATCAAAAAAAAAAAAAACAAGAAACATTAAACACCTTTATTTCTGATCGATTAGTTTTTTGTTTTTTTTTCCTTTTCATATTTCTCTTTAAACTTTTAAATTATATCTTTATTTATTTATTTGTGAATTAATATTGCTTTATTAATATTTTTTATAAATTTTATTTATTTCAACTATTTTTAAAAATTTAAACTTAACTTTTAAAACAACATAGATTAAACCCTAATTAAAAATTTGCAGATAGCATTTATTTTAACACATTGGGTGAAAAAAGATTTATTTAATATATATTGTTCATAATCACAGTGTTCACCCACATTTGAACACAATCCAATAATACACTGAGTTGTCGTAACAGTCAAAGTTACTATTTTGTAATAACTAATAGCTTTGCTCAAACATAATAATTTTCAATTCAATACCCTATTTATACTTTTATTTATTTATTTATACCGTTTCATTTTTGTTTTTCCTCTACTAAATTTGAAACATCGATCATAAAAATTATATTATTTAATAAAAAATATATTACATAGACAAATAGAGTATAATCACCATCAGATTGTACGAAAAAAATAAAATAATATAAATAATAACATCAACATCATCAACATCATTTATTAGTCAAAATACATAAATTTATCATTTTTATATTTATAAATTTATTACTGTTTTTCATCTATTTAGAAATTAATTACTTTCTAAAAGTACACTTTAAAATATTTAAAAAATTGTTGGCAATTTTCCATTCATCTTTTATTATTAAATTTGATTTGATTCATTTTTAAATCAAATAAATAATGTCGATTTTAAAATTTCTTAAAACTCTTAAATTAAAAGGTAAATACAGATTCACAAATCACATTTCATTATTTTTTGGGAAATGCACCAATTGATGCAAATTTCTTTTTTTTTTTCATTAAAAAATTAACAATCAAAATTTTATTTTATTAACATTTTTAAACAGGGAATATATCACCACTTAAATCATCATCTTATTACAGTGAATTCAAGTCATATCTAGCTAGTAATGAAATTAGTAATGAAGCATTAGATCTTCTATTCGAATGGTATACACTTATCAGTGTTGAACAATATTGTAAAGATTATCCTTCACCACCATCTAAACTTTGTTATTTCGGTGGTAATGGAAAAGAATCAATATTCATAACATGTGAACAATGTTGTACTTTTTTAGAAAACTATTGTATTTGTAAGTAAATAAATTAATAATATTATTAAATAACTAAAAGATTAAATTAAATTGTTCTAACAAATTCTAATTGTTTAAATAATAAAATTCTAGGTTTACAATGTTTTATTAATAGTCCACATGAACATTTAGAGAATCACAAATTAATATTATACAAGAGTGCAGGTGCAATCTGTGATTGTGGAAATGTATCCATTATGAAATCAAGTGGTTTTTGCTATAATCATTGTGATTCCGATTGTGCAAATTCAAACAACACCACAAACAATACCACTCAAATGAAAAGTGGTTGTGATGATGTGATTGAAAATAAAACGGTAACTTTTTCATTGTCATCTTCAACTACTTCCACTATTAGTAATGGACAGATTGGTAATGGAGGTGGAGGTAATTCATCACCTGTTGTTCTGAGTAATTCCACTTCGTCTTGTGGTGGTGTCGTGCCAATTAGTAGTTCTGCCAACTCCAAGACAACGATAATGGTGAACGACAATCTCTATGAACTACGATTGTTCTTCCGACATCTCTTTAGATACCTCGCCGATATCGTAACGGAGAATCTCAGTGAGACGACGATCGTTGCCAAAGACAATGGTGAACTCATCGCAAAGATCGAGACAATCTCGCAGTGGATTGTCAGTCTGCTGACACAGTCGTCGATGCTGCTCAACCTGGTGTCGGAGGAACTACTTGGTCATGCTATTGACACAGGTTTGACAATGGATCAACACTACCGACTTACACACGCTCCGCTCCAACCGATCATACTCGACGTGGTGTCGCCAACAAAGCGTTCAAAGAAATCACTACAGTCCAACTCGAACATCGTAGAGGCACAGAACAACATTGATATATTCATCAAACACAACTACTCCATTCACTACCTCTATCCTTTCTTGATTCACTTGATTTGCAATCACAAGCCATTCAAGTATATATTCCTCAGATACTTCCTACCGATCTACAACGATTACTATCACCTTAGTTTCGGTAAATCGGCGTGTAACGGTATAAGTATACTCTCTGTCGCCTACATAGGTGAAGATTCACTTATCAACTATGTCTCAGTGGATAACGATCCAATCAATAATTTAATTAGTATTATTTTTAAACAAACTGTAAGTTGACAGCTTTCAACTCAAATCATTAATAATAATAATAATATCCAAAGCTAATATCTATTATCTCTATTTAGATTCGAATGTGTAAAGAGATATTGGAGAATGTTTATTTAACAAAGAATCAAGTTGAATATTGGTTTAGATCGGATCTCTATATTTTAAAGACAATCTTTAAGATCGATACGGTCATTAAGCATATCATGTCAGAGTCTGGTCAGTTCATTCTCGATGGTATGTTTGAGAGTGCAGCGTCGATTCAAGCATTGAAATGCGTTGATAGTCTTCCATACGTAGAGACACTGGGTTTCGTCAAGGAGTTGGAAGCGAATCATCAATCGTTCATCAATGCGCTATTGGATGATCGATCCGGTATTTCATCGATTGACTTTTTATCGGCGCGTTTCAAACACTATATTCCGCTGTTGAGCTACGGCGATCCCAGCAGCGTGAAACCACATTTCCCACTGTACAGAATGCTCTCTATCACTCTGTTAAAGTACTATCCGATGTTGCTGAACCGACTGGATCTTTCGGAGCAGTCATACACCGAGATGGCTACCACCCTGCTGATGTCATATATGCACAACTTAGCATTCGGTCTCGGACACGTTAGAAGCAAGTCGTTGGAGCAGTTCGGTGACTATACCACCTACCTTGATTTACATCTACTCCAACATGCACTGATTCGACTTTCACCCGGTAAGTTTATCGATTGTTTCATCCGATGTATCGCCAACTTGCATCCATCCGTTCAGACACACAACAAGATGTCGCTTATCCTGAGCTTGTTGATATCGATATTGCAAGCGCGTCCGTCGTCGGCGCCACCTTCCACCTCGGAGATTCGCTATCATCTCATCCAGTACATGGCGGTTCACGACAGTCTCTTCATCGAGAGAAAAGCAATGGCGTTCATCTTTGACGAAACGCCACTCGAGCAGATCCAGTCGATCTACTCGGAGATCTGCACCAAGGAGAGCAAGACAAAGTATGTCCTGAAGAAAGAGTATTGGAATCAGATCGATCCGCACTACTTCCATCACAACCAGGAAACAAGAAGACAACGTCCACCCATTCGCTATCATCTTACACCGGGTGCAACTGCCCCGCTTCCCCCAAGCACGCTTCCACCCATCGCCAACCCAGAGTTGCTCAATCTCGTCGATATCGTCAATCACGATTCACTCTTTAAGATGTTGCTAAAGATGATGTCTGAGCAATTCTATCAACACAAACTCCCAAAGGAGGATCCACTCAACCGGTTGTTTAGAAACTACAACGTCACCAACGATTGTCTCTATCTCATTGCGCTATCACTCCAGATGTTCAAAGAACATACACTTCCTTCTTTAGATCTCATTGCTAATCGTTCTATTAGCAGTGCAATCTCAAAGTATATTTCCAATAGAACAAGATCATCAATTGAAACACCAACCATAACAACTACAACCACTACAACAACTACAACTAGTAGCAGTACTTGTAATTCAAGTTCAACAGTTACTCCACAACAGTTTTGTATTGTTTCTCTACTTTCTAGTATTGATATCTATAAGAAAGATAGTAGTAACAGTGGTATGAGTGAGTTGGTTCAAGTCTCATTGTTGGATATCATGATTGACCTGTGGAGAGAAACAACAGCTACACTCGACCAAGAACAACGTCCATTGCTTCAACAGATCTTCTTGGCAATGATAGAGGTCGATGAACAGTTCAAATCTTATTTCAACTCGTGTAATGTCATCATTGAAACACCTGAAGAGATAAAGAAGAAGTTGGACGAACAAAAGAAGTCAGTATCTGACAAGCGAAAGAAACTACTTCAACAAATGAGACAGCAACAAATGTGTTTCCTCCAACAGGAAACAGCTGGCGACTCAATGACCACCACTGGATCACCTTCGCCATCCACCATTTCCATTGGTTCGCCAATGACACCTGAACTACCATCGCCAGTAGCCATTCAACAAGTTAATCATTCACCAATCAGTCAGAGACATGTTGTCTCTACATCGGAATCTACAACATCGATTTCTGGATTACAAGAAAACAATAGCAACAACAACAACAATGAATCATTGGAATCATCAGATGATTTAGTTTGTATTGTTTGTAATCAATGTTCATCCATTGATGAACCTCTACATGTCATTGGATTGATTGAAAGATCACCTGTTATGCCACATCATCAGAAACAGGAATACGAACGATTGATGCAAGACGTCAGTCTGACAGTAGAGTATAGAAAAGCCTACAAAGAGGTGAGAGGTCGTCTCATTCAAGACATTCAAACTGCTCTACAATCGAATGAGAGTGCCGACTTGATAAGATCGATGCTTCCAATGGCATTCCCCTATGTCTATCCAACCTATGTCAAGTCTTGTCATCACTATATTCACCAATCGTGTCTTACCAAACTACATGAATCCTATGCAAATGGATTCAACTGTCCACTCTGCTCTAATCAAGCCAATGTTATTATTCCACTTCCACAAACCAATAATAATAACAAACATAACACTCTCTTACAACTACATCAATCACTTGCAACCTTTGATATTAAATCAATGAAAACGCCGGTCACTGACAAATACATATGGAAGTTCCTCTCACAGAATATCGAACTTCTTGAGATTAAAACTCGTACCTCAACTCTCTACAACGAGCCAAACGAAGATCCCTACTTTATTCTCACGGAGAAGGAGTTTGAACGTGAGCTGTTCACGCTGTACTTGCTGTTCAACTCGATCATGTCAAACTCGAATCAATTCACGACATCACACGATATCCAACAGACCAACAGCAAGCTCATACGTACGATGGATCCATTCACCAGCCACACATTCATGGTGTATCTGCTCTACCACTATCACCACCACAACGATGGAAATCTCGACGGCCAGATCCAAGACGATCTCAAAGCAACGGTCGAATCGTTCTACAATCAAATCATATTACATTACATCTACAAGGAGAAGCAATACACCAACATCATCTCGACGCTCGCCGATATCAAACGATCGCCACACATGTTCCCCAACCTCCTGGAGAACAACAACAACCAACTGCCATTCTTTAGAAAACTCTATCTCTTTACGTTCCTCTTTAACCAATGGAAGTTGGACAACCCACAATTCGGACAGTTTCCACCTATTTCCAAATCAATGTCAACCAGTGCCATTGATAGCAGTAGTAATAACAACCTTAGATCATCGCCAATATTGGTGTCATCAGTGTCGACATCCAATCTATCGAGTATCTCTTTGATGTCAAACAATAACAACTGCAACTCACCAAACAACAACTATCGTCAACAGAAACCGTTGAATCCATTCAAGTTGACACTCGAACAATTCTCAAATCTTGACTTCCTACTGGAGAGTATGGGATTGATCACATTGCAATCGTACATACAGACTATCAACCTCAGAGAATTCGAGAAACATCTTGAGAAGCAACCCGCTTGCTATCCATTCCCTCTTCGCCCATACGACAGCGTAGTAAAGCTTGTCGATCTTCCAAATCGATACTTTGACTACCTCAAAGAGATAGTACATCCATTGGAATACTGCAAGCATTGTAAACAATTGATAACTCGATCATGTTTAATCTGTAATCAAAAGCTATGTTTACAAACTTCATGTAACAATACAATAAGATCTGTAAGTAAAAAACAGTTTAAAACATTCTTTATTTATAAAAATGTATATTTTAATTAACAAAATATTATTATTATTACTATAATAGCATATGAAAACATGTCCATCACAAGTATTGGGATTGTATTTGAGATTTGAAGATCCTGGAATAACAATGCTCGCCTACAACAACGCACAGTACTATAAGATCTATAGGTCGGCAGATGGATCATCAACCTCTATCATTGACACATCGTTTGTTCTCTACAAGAAAGGTTTAAAGAAAATCTATAAACTATGGATCAACAGTACAATCAAAAAGATAGGTCACAAATAAAATATATAAACAAACCTGATCATTAAAAATAAAGATTTTATTAATTTTAAATTTGTTATGATGTGTTGTTTTGTTTTGAGTGTTTTTTAAATAGAATTACAACCAACCTGGTAAAAGAGTGAAATATCATATTATTTATCAAAATGATGAATGATCATCTATCAATGAAAATATATTTATAATTATTTTAATATTTTGTTTTTATAATAATAAAATTTGACTTTTACTATAAACTACTATTTTCATTTATTTGATGATCACATCAAAAAAACTATTTAATTAATTAATCAAGTTTTTAACTTAATAAGGAAGAATGATCAATAATTTTAATAAAAAAAAGGGTGAAGTGTGTGAGATTTTTTTAAAAAAATCAATCAATCAAATTTTTAAACAATTCTATTAGATTATAATAATTTATAATTTTACTTTAATTTAATAATTATATATATATTTAAGCTTTATTTCTTTATTATAATAATAATAATATATTGGTGTTATGTATTTTTAAATTTATTATATCTTGTTTATTTTAATTACTATTTGTGATTTATTATTACTATTTATTATTAATTGATTATTACTATTTATTATTCTATATTTTATATCTTTTTTATATATATATCTATTTAAATAACCTATAAATATATATATTGGTTGTTAAATAACAAACACCAAGAATGAGTTTTTTAAAAAGAGCAGCATCAGTTTCACACTCTAGCTGGTGGTGGAATCCAACGATCGATCAGCTATTGGCAATAAAAAATGCAGATTTCGATAATATAGTTGCATGGTTGGATCATAATATAGATAAAAAACAAACTCAACAAAATAATAATAATAATGTAAATACTAGTAATAATAATAATAATAGTGGATTCACTCCTGGATCATCAGAGACAAGAATATCACTGACGATACCACAGATACACCATTGCTTTCTCAATGCAAAAGAAAAGAGTGCTACCGGTCATCCACCAACACATCTCGTTATCAAACTACTCTATGAACTCGAATTACAATTCATAAAGCTATTCAATGTAGACTCTAAAGGTTCATCTCAAAGATTTGTAAGTTTTACTTTACTATATAGGAATATTCACTTAAAGCTTAAGAGATCAATAATGGTTTGCCTAACTTTAAAAATGTGTGTGTGTGTATTTGGTATCAATTCAATTCTCTAAAATAGAAACAATATAATTCGTTTATACCGACGAATGAAAATACTTCGATGTTACATTGGTCGATGTGTTCAATCGCCAAGAATAGAATAAAAGATCGATTCGAATCGGTGTTTCAGGTCGATGATACCGGTGCTTTCAAGCAGATCTTCAGTGTCTACGATCATTTGTTTGGAAAGGATAGCGATCAACGCGATCATCTGGCAACGCAGTTGAACAGTTCCATCAAAGACAATCCATCGCTAAAGTGGGAGATCATCACCTACTACTACGATATTGTATCGCATTTCTATGTGTTTATAGAGTTGATGTATCATGTACTAAGAGTAAAGATGCCATCTTCATCGACTGTAACTTCTCCAACAAAGAACAACAGCAGCAGCAGCAGCAATGGTAATGGTAAATCTGGTGGTAGCAACAGCGACTCGATCGCAAAGAAACTAAAGACTTATCGTGCCAATATCGAATCACAAATGAATGGAAAGTCATTCAGTAGTCATTATCTGCGTGTCGACGAATCAAAGGATAACTATCTGCTGTTCGATCACACCGGTAACATCACAATGATGCACTCTGGTTTGAATTCAAAGAAACCAATAACCAAACAACTCGAAAAGATAACCGTTAGAAACAGGCTGTACGATGACACCAAAGAGATATCCAAGTATCTTTTGCTGATTGCCGACGATTTGGATCTATACTTTCAATCGCCGTTCATCCCGATTAGCGGCGTGTTGCGACTCTACGATGTCTTGCTCGAGACCAAGAGTATAAAGATGTCGCTCTGCAAGTACTGTCAGCAGGCGTCACACAGCACAACGAGTTGCTCGTACTGCGCCGACAACATATGTCAGGCGTGTCAACGAAGAGATCAGTGTGTAAAGTGTTACTACTTGAATCATTCGATCGGTGTCAAGGTGCAGATACACGACGGCAACAACAAAAACAAAGGACCGATCGCGATGATCAACATCAACTCGAGCAAGTTTATCGATTTCACCACACAGATATTCCATGTCTTCAAAATAGACAAGGGCATGAAGATAGAGTGTACGCTTCACGGACACTCGACGGTGTTGCTGAACAACGACATCAACATGCATCTGGCGTTGCGCAGTGGCGACAGCAACACATGCAAACTGGTTAAAGTTAGAGTGACCGATCCACCCATCAAAGGACTGCGACTGAAGATGTCGGATCTCAAAGAACTCGAACCGATCGGTGAAGGTGGATGCGCATCCGTCTTTGCTGTCGAGGCACCCAACACACCGGAACTTGCAAACGTCCCAATGGTACTAAAGAAATTCAAGATTCCCTACCACGGAGACGACTCTGGTGTGAGAAACATCAACAAAACCATCGATAAATCTGTATATAAATTTAAAAGAGAAGCGTCATTTCTATCGTAAGTAGCAGTAGTAGTTAGCTAATTGACTGAGAAAGTTAAAGTGGTAGAGTACGCTAATATTATTATTCATCCTTCAAGTCAAGTGGAATCAGAGTATATTATAAAGATGTTTGCTTTCGTAGAGGGAAACGATGATACTTCGAATGAATTTGGTATTATTCTGGAGAGAGCACCACTTGGATCACTTAGTAACAAGCGATACAGTGATTGGGAGTTGATCTTGTTGATACTGCTCGATATCTGTAACGCTCTGATCGTTGTTCACGAACGTGGATTCATACACCAAGACTTGAAGCCGGACAATGTGCTGCTGTTTAGCGAGTCGGTCACGGCACCCGTGCGTTGCAAGCTCAGCGACTTTGGTATCTCGACGAAGCAAAAGAAGATGCACAACCTCGGCCACACCGGAATATCGAGAACCGCCGGCTACAATGCACCAGAGCACGGATCACACGGCAACTACAACGAGCTCGTCGATATCTTCTCGTTTGGCGTTATGATGTTTGAGATCATCACCGGTGAATACTTTCTAAACTATTTCGGTAATCCCAACTTCCATTGGTCCGACATCGATATGCACGCCTCCGTAAAGAAATTGAACGAGAGTATGACAAACACCACACCAGAGAAAAGACCACAATCGATGACCGAAATCAAAGTCAGCTTAGAACGTATACTTCAAGACTACAGAACTCAGAAATGGGAGATGAAAGATTATTCAAATCTTCATACAAAAAAGAAATAACAAACTAATTAATAAATGTATATAACTAACTAACTATCTGATTGACAATGTATATAACTAATTGAACTGATTGACAATCAAATCAATGTTTTTAAAAAAATTGATTGACAAACAATGATATTGACTCAAAATAAAAACAAAAATATCTAAAGTTTTTTTGATTGACAAACTCGCTCACTTTAAAAGTCTGATTGACAATATTGTCAATTGGCTAAGGAGTTGTATAGGTATGATGGTAATAACAGTTCCCTATAAAAAGGGACAATGAAATCATTTAAAATGTCAACAAATATACAAATATAAAATAAACTACAATTATATAATTATTAAAATTAAAAATGAATAAAATAAATACTCAAATCTATCAATATTTATTTGTAAATAATATCAAATTAAATGGAAGACAACTGTTGTCAAACAAAAGAGAAAGATTTAATTGTTTGAATCCACAGAATCATTTCTCTATGGATTGTCTAAATGGAAAATCATTCAACATGCTATTGCCACCGCCCAGTGATATCGCTGCCCTGGTAAAACAATCAACTGCAAGAGTCATCAATCTTCAAAGAGTCACCGAGTTCGAATACCACTTAAAAACAATCGTTTGGATATTACTGCACTGACCTTACCTATCAAGAAAACATTTAATTTAAACATACACAGGAATATCTTTTTAGATATTCAACAATTAATAAAAAAAACCTGTTACAATATTAAGATTTGTTTTTAAAAAAATATATTTAGACTAAATTTTAATAACTAATAAGATGATGTTATAATGTCTAAACAAACAATTCAACATATATACATAAAATAAGTAATAAAAAAATTGAAAAGAAAAATGCGACATTATGTTCGGAATAAAAAGAACATGTTCGGTGTGTGAATTTAAATTTTTGCAAAATAAAAAAATTTCTGTTTTTCCCACTACTCGAAATTTCCTCCCGTTTATGAAAGTCAACATCATTGAAAATCATCATTTTTTAATTTAAATTTTGCAAAAAATATTTTTTAACTATCTTTTTTTTTTTTTTTGCATTCTCTATTCATTAATTTTTGATTTTAGATAATTATAAATCAAACTTTATCGAGATATATATACAAATAAATAAAAAATGTTATCAAGATCAATTTCAAATTATACAAAGGTATGTAATATTAACTACATTTACATAATAAAATAAATAAAATAGAATATAAGAAAAAAAAAATATATAAATAAGAATATTACTAGACGAATTTTATTTTTTAAAAATTGCACTACACCTTCATGTATCTAATTATTTAATCATTTGTATATATATTTAGTTAAGTATTAGATATTTCTCAACTTCAGTTAAAGGAGTAGAGGAAGTAGTTATTGTTGCAGCCAATCGTACACCAATTGGTGCTTTCGGAGGTGCATTGTCAGCATTACCAGGAACTAAATTACAATCGATCACAATTCAAGATGCTTTGAAGCGTGCCAATCTCAAGCCAACCGATGTCGACGAGGTGATCATCGGTAATGTAATCTCTGCAAACTTGGGTCAAGCACCAGCACGTCAGTGTGCGATCGGTGCCGGTCTCCCACACAGCGTCGTCTGTACCACCATCAACAAGGTCTGCTCATCCGGTATGAAGGCAGTGATGTACGGTGCTCAATCGATTATGCTCGGACACTCCAAGGTGGTTGTCGCCGGTGGTTTCGAATCGATGTCGAACGTGCCCTACTACACCGACAAGTTGCGTAACGGTGCCAAGTACGGAAACGCTACATTGATCGACGGTCTCGTTCGTGACGGTTTGGCCGACGCCTACGACGGTAGCGCCATGGGTGTCTGCGGTGAGGACAGCTCCAAGAAATACAACATCACAAGAAAGGACAACGATGAGTACTGTGTCCAATCGTACAACAGAGCGATCGCCTCGCAAAAGAACGGTGATTTCGCCGGTGAGATCGTCGAGGTGCCAATCCCACAGCGTGGTGGTGCCGACCTCATCGTCAAGGAAGACGAGGAGCCAAAGAAAGTAAAGTTTGAGAAGATCCCAACTTTGAAGCCAGCCTTCACCAAGGACGGTGTCTTGACTGCTGCCAACTCCTCCAAGTTGAACGACGGTGCCGCCACCGTCATCTTGATGGCTGCTTCACAAGCCGCCAAGATGGGTATCAAGCCAATCGCCAAGATCATTGGTTTCGCCGACGCCGAGCAAGCACCAATCGAATTCCCAACTGCACCGGCTCTCGCCATTCCAAAGGCATTGAAGAACGCCGGTATCGACATCAAGGACGTCGACTTCTTTGAGATCAACGAAGCTTTCTCATGCGTACCAATTGCCAACGCCAAGTTGCTCAATATCGATCAATCAAAGCTTAACGTTTTCGGTGGTGCCGTCGCTATGGGTCATCCAATCGGTTCATCCGGTGCTCGTATCATCACAACCTTGACAACCGTACTTCAAAAGAAGGGTGGTAAATATGGTGTCGCTGGTATTTGTAACGGTGGTGGTAAGTTTTATTTAAAAACCCAATCATTCAAACTATTATCATATCGATCTTTATCTAACAATCACTTTTATTATCAAATCAAAAATAGGTGGTGCAAGTGCAGTTGTTATCGAGAAGCTTTAAATAAACAAAAACAATTATTATATTTATTACAAAACAACAACAACAAAAAACAAGTCGATTCAATACACAGAAAACTTTCTTTTTTCATTGATATGAATACAGATTTTACTTGATTTGATATTATTTATTATTCAAAAGAAAAAAGAGTCTGGATTATCAACATATAATGACTGGTTTTTCCATTATTTATACAAATTCTAATTGATATCACTTACTATCGTTCAAAATCTGTGTTATATTCATATTGTGTCGTTGCTAGACGATTATTGTATCTACAACTAAAGCAGTATTCATTACGTGCACCAGAAAATATATGAAGTTCATATTTAGTATCTGACATGAAATTTACCCACAAAAAAAAATCAATCAAATTGTGAATGTTGTTAATATGATTGATTGACAAATTTGTCAATCAAAGAACTTTATTAATTATTTATTTTTTCACTATAGTGAATAGTTTAATATAAATATGGCTATGATAACACTTCTTTATATATAGTGCATTCAAATACAGTACAGCTTCAAACAAAGAGTTACAGAGAGTTATGGAGTTCAATTTAGAGTATATGTCAGAGTTGAACTTTGATCTTGAACAATTTATGCATGAGCAAAGTCTAAACGTCACAAATACCTCCAAATCCATTGGAAATAACCAAGTGGAGTATAATAAGTTTGTAAATCATATAAAACGACTCTATAATGCCAATATTGAGAAAACAGAACAAGATTTTGAAATCTTAAAGTTAAGAGTTATTGAAGCTGCTGGCGATGAACTTTTAAAAGTAAGTAATAAAAAAAATCAAACAAACTAACTAATATTCAATTGATATTTAATTTAAATCTATTAAAAAAAAAATACAAGGATAAAGATGGATTTAATTATCTGAAAAGGGTAATCGATGAATTGACACTGGCTTGCTTGGAAACCAAATTACAGTTTAGAACAAAGTACACCAAGGAGATTGAACAGATGTTCAAAGAAAAAGATCTCATCGTCGGTAGAAAGAAGAGAAGACCATCGTCAGCAATATCAAAGAAGTGGCATAGTGAACCTCTTTTTGATGGTCAGTCTGCTTATCAAGATCAATTCATTGCTTCATTATGCTGCGTAAGTACCTCCAAGCTTTGTGAAATGAAATCAAACAGAAAGAGAACCGGTACCACTACTAAAAAGAAATCGGTTTCAAAACCAAAAGCTGTTAAAACATCAAAAAAGTAAGAGCAGCATATTTGAATTCAAACAAACATTATAATTATATGTATGACGATTATTCTTCTTAGTAATAAGAATCAATAGATAATTAAATGATAAATAAAAAACTTTGTTCTTTTTGGTATTTTGAAGATTTATATCATTTATTGATAACTTTATAAATTAAGGCAAAGTCTTGATCCTGATTAGATTGTATACATTCTAATTATATCTTATTACAACAACAACAACAAACTTTTTTGATCACACTACCAACCAATAACAGAGGGTTGATAGTTGTTGTTATTGTTATTGTTATTGTTGTTGTTGTTGTTGTTGTTTGAATTATTAATATAATTAAGCTTAAAGGTTTGTTTGAATATTGTGTTGGTTGTTTTGATTGATTGAATGAATTTCTTGTAATTATACCATTAATATCTTACATTGATGGTTTGAAACGTGTAAGGGGGAGGGAGGAATGAATGAGGTGGTCGATGGTGGATGAAATATATATAATAAAAGTATGTTGGTGTGATTGTTATCCGCCCAACAACTAATCCCATTGTATTGGAAATCCGGTTGCAACTGGCTTGTCATGTAAAATATTTCTTGTAATTTTTGTAATATCTGGTGTTTCTGGTGGGTTCTATTATTGTTGTAGAGTTATAAAGTGAGTAACGTTAGATCATTATTATTATTATTATTATTATTATTATTTTAGTGGTAATTGATTGATAAACCTACATCAATGAGCTCTTGATCGCAATAAGAGTTACTAACATAATAACCTAGACGAATGAAATCTCTTCCTTTGTATGCACAGATTAAAAAGACAACGGTAACACCCAGGAGATCATCTTTTGGGATACGTGATGAATCGGGTGGATCTACTTCGAATACAAACTGATAGGTACCAACAGATACTGGGTCCAATAAAATGCTATCCAACAATTGATCGTTCTTCTCTGAATCTGCTGATCCTACATATACTACTTTCCATTCTAATTCTAAAATGATGTATATTATTATGTTAGTGAACTTTTTAAACATCCATTATATATTTATACAAAATATATAAATATCTATCTATCAACAATTTTTAATCTATATACCTTCTTTAATTGGTGATATACATTCAAATGATATATCAAATATTAGAGGTGTATCGAAATTGGCCGGATTATTATGTATTAACACTTGTGTAAGTTTAATGTGACTCATATTGTTCTTGTTCTGTTTATTTGTATATTGATTGTATGTGATTGATTGGGAGATGAGTAACAATGATGAATGTTTGATTACTGTTTGATAACTTTTGATTCCACTTTGTTTTTTTTAAATGTGAAAAAAATAAATAAAAAATAAATATTAAAAGATAAAATAATATATTTATATAGTTTGATCGAAAAATAGATTTTATAAAAATGATTTAATCAAACAACATTAACCGTTATTATACAACTTTATAAAAAAATTAACCTAAAAAAAATATTGCGCTCTTTTTTAAAAAAATTTAAATTTATTTTTTTCAAGTTCAAAAATGATTTGTTTTTTTTTTTTTTTAATTTCATTTTTCTTGAAAAGCAAACTATTCTTTTCCTTATCAGAAAAATATCGGTTGACTATGATGCAAAACCCTTTGTTATCATTTTGTTTGTGAAGGAAAAAAATAAATAATGATATAGTCTAGCTTGTTTTGTATTTTTTTTTTATTTTATTTTTTTTTAATCTTAGTTAACTCAAAAAGACAGTTAGCCAATGATATATTCAATAATTATAAAAGAATTTATAGATTTAGAGATATCTCAGTTGATTTCAGAGAGAGTTGAATCATCGAAATATGATTATCACGGTGTAAAATATCATCGTGTACAAAATTCCATTATCAACAGTGAATGGTACGATATTTACTATCATCAATTGGGTATAGTACCACAACTCAATAGTTTACTCAACCTTAAGCTAGTTTCAAAACAATGGAATAGTTCAATCAATAAACTTGTCAATCATTTCAGATTGAACAAAGATAACTATAAGATTAATAGCTATAGTCATGTCGAACCAGATTCAATCGTTTCTCTGAGGATCGATGGAGATAATTGTTCTGCCACCAATTGCAATGAGAATGATATACTGGAGCATTGGAAAGACAAGTGTAAATCACTGGTTGCCCTACACCTTCACAATTGCAATCACCTCGATCATCTTCGGCTCAGTAAGATCATCAAAGAGAATACCCTGTATACTGTCAATATCAAGTGCCGAAGGATAGTGAGCGATGAGACATTGGATGAAATACAAATGCTTTTGAAGAGTCAGTCTCAGTCACTCAGATACCTAAATATCAGTACATCTCAGGATCTCGAAAGACTGCTGGCGATTCTGACATTGTTTTCCAATTTGGAGAATCTCCATATTGAAATCTCCTCAAGAAGAAGCACTGATATAAATTTGTCTTTGCTTACCAAGTTGTTGAATCCAAAATCTATGGTCAATTTGAAGAGAGTGTCTCTCGATTTCTGTCTTCAGATACCCCATGAAGCCGAAAGCAACGTTCAGGCATTCGTAGATTCACTGATGGCCAATAATCAATTGGATTCATTTTACTTTCGAAACTACTTTGGATCGACATCAGAGTGTAATGAAAGTCTATTGTTCGATTTTAAAAAGTATAACAAGTCGTTCAAAAAATCAGAAAAACACGCTCTAGACTTTGAAGAAGAAATCAACGCTGATCTTTATCCAAATCATTTCGGTCAAACCAGACCTCTATATTATAAAAAACCTGAAACAAATAAAAATGACGATGGAGATGAAGAAGAGGATGAAGAGGAGGAGGAAGAAGATGAAGACTTAAGATTTAGAGAGGATGACGAAGAATCACAAACTATATTCATTTTTGAAAATGAAAAGAAAACACTTGAATTTTGTGAATTGGATACATGGAAAGACGAACAAAGTCAAGGTTCATTCTCTATCAATTTATTTAAAAATAAAAATACTCCCATTTAAAATACTTTTGAAAGTTTTTTATTTATTGATTGATCCGCAACTCAATCTAATATTTTTTTTAAGTAATTCTAATTAAAAATTTTTTTTGATATATATATATAAAACTCATAGTTTGGAACTCTTAAAAATTTTTGATCTTTATTCCACAATCTTAAATTATATTTCATGAAAATGTTCAGGGAGGTTAATGAGCTACTGTAGCTTAGACTTAAAATAATGTAATAACAAAATGATATTTAAAATTGATCTTATTCTACACCTTCGAGAAAAGTGGAAAGAGAAGATCTTCAGAGAGTCTTGGAATTTTAAATAATTTAACTATTAAACAACTACAACTTTTTGTACTCTAATTACAAATATAAATTTCAACTAACTAAAAGTGTTAAATCGGTTTGGCGTTGTTAAAAAAAATCTTGTTTTTTTATTGAAGGCGAATATCTTTTCTTATCTATTAAATTAAAATTTAAAAAAAAATATAAAAAAATTTTTGAGAAAAAAGGAATAGCTAAAATTTTGAGAAAGTGAAAATAAACCATAATCAAGTGATACTCATTGTTTAGGAATGTTTACAATATATGATAATGTTATTTTGATTTGGGCTACTTGCGACATCTGTTCAACAATTGTGAAGACTCCATCATATTACGATACATTGTATCGCAACATTTAACAACCTAAAATTGTGAAATCTAAAGAGATTCGTCTCAATAGAAATCACTACAGTTGGAAGTGGCAACACTTCTGAACAAACCAAAAAGTAATCATGAAAAGATCTGATACCAAGTAGCCTTTTTTATTTTTCCAAAACCAACTTCACTTTTAATTAAATTTATATTCAGAGGTAGAAACACAGTATTCAGATTCTTCTCAATATCACTTCCTGGTGAACACCGAAGACGAATGGTCACTGGAAAAACCTACTACTCGCTTCTACCTCTTCGACGAATCATCAGACCTAATGATTTTTTTTTTTTTTTTTTTAATGAAGTAAAATTGATTTAGCAAGTTATATATTCGGATGGTGTGTTCCATCAAATTTTTCTTTTTTTTTTTTTTTTTTTTACAGTTTTTACTTTTCCATTTATTCTGCAAATTGATTGCTATTTTGATTATTATTATAATTATTTTAGTTATTGTTATTTTATAGTTTATTAATTAGATGAGAATACTGATGATTTATTTGGTTAATTTAATAATGAAGAAATGAAGAAGAGGAAATAATTGTTGGCCGACATTTGAGTGGTACTGGTTATTAAGTTTGGATTGTAAGTTACTTATACTTTTATTTATATTTAATTTCATTACTTATATATGCTATATATATATTCATTTATCATAGATTCGTTAGATAGTAGGTTGTTTTCGTGGAGAGGAGTACCGCCAAAATAGGATTTACAATATAATTTCCATATTTAATGAACTACAAGTGAAGCGAGAGTAGTGATGTTGTCCTTTCTTCTTACCAACTCATACTCATCTTCCATAGTCCAATCGAATCGTTGACCACCTGAAAGCTGTAAGGATTCAAGAATATTGTTAATATTGAATCTGTGCATAACTGCTCGACAATTAATTGCTTGGCTTAAAACAAAAACAAAGAATGAAGCACAGTTCACATTCTTTGTTTTTGTTTTAAGCCAAGCCAATAATCGAACGAGAGAAGAACCGGAAGACAGTGTTTCGCCCACGCTGGTGTTTGGTAAGCGATACATAGGTGAAGATACTGTCGTAAGATGTGTAGTCGAATTTGGTTGGTGGTAGAGATAGTTGGAACTGACCATCAGTTAGTGGCGGAATGCCATGTTTGATGATCAATAGGTGGTCGTAGATTAGCTTCAGGGGTGGGTGGTAGAGTAACTAGAGTTGATCAGAGAATCATGTGAATGATCCAATCCGTCGGACGTGAAGTACAGACAGGTATCTTTCAAAATATGTAGATATTGGTATCTTCTGGTTGTTAATGATTTTTAATAAATAAGTAGATGATCAGTCTATTTATTTATTAATCATCAACTCAAATAATTTAAAGACTATTCAGAGTTACAGATTGGTGGGTAAGTTTTCTAAACCTTCTTAAAAAAGGTTTCAATCCGCATGCGGACACATATAATTAAAAAAGGTTTTGCAAGCTGGGAGATTCGAACTCCCGAACCTTGCGGACTAGAACTTGAGTCTAGCGGATTTAACCACTTTCCTAAGCTTGCTTTGATGTTGTGTATAATAAATATGTAATTTTTTATATATTTTAAATTTCCAAATTTTGAAGATTTTTGAAGATTAATAGGTAATTAATCATTGTGACGAATTTTCTCATTTCTTTTGCAAATAATGTCTAAGAATTGACAACTTTGGCTCATGAAGACGAAGATAACTATAAGATCATGAAAGGTGAATTCAACGTTTAATGCTATCAATATAATATTATATTCGATTTTTTCTTGCATACCCAAAATAATATCAGTGATATTATAATAGTGCTTCATAATGATTGAATTAAACTTGATAACAATCTGGAAATTTTAAGCTTCTCTGATAACAAACTTAAAGTCGATTTATACTACTATTAGTTTGAGAGGTGTTTTATAATTAAAATTAATTTCTAATTTTATAACTGAATAAATTATTATAATATTTAACTTCTTCAAGATAGTATATCCATCATGATCTTTCTGTATATCATTGATAAATGCCACTTTGGTATAAACATATTTTTATACAAATAAAAAATAGTAAAAATGAAAAAATGTGAACATCAAATTAATTGATAAAAAATCCATCAGATCATTATATATTTGCAAACTTACAATGCATTCATCAAATATATGTAAAGCTTTAAGAAAAAGCATTTCATTTACAAACAATATTAATAAATCATCAAGGTTATATACTCAATCAAATCATCACTCTTTCAGAAACTATCAGACTAAAATATTAAACTACTCTCCAATTCTATCTACATCAAACATTAATTCGGCATCAATTTTCAAACCTGTTTCATCATTATATAATTTAAATCATTGTAGAAATAATTACTCTTCATCTTATTCTTCATCGTCGTCATCATCTTCAAACAATCAACAACACCAAGAACAACAACAAGAACAAAAAGAAGAGCATAAATCAAATAATAACAATAATGAAAGTTCAAACAAATTCAAAAGAACTTTATTTTATGCATCTGGAACAAGTATTGCCTTATTTATTGCTATGAGTAGCATGAATACCAGTGGTAACAACAACAATAATAATAATAATGGCTCTTTTATTGAGAGAATTCTAAGCCGATTCAAAATTACTGAAGGAACCTTAACGATTGCTTCGATCATTGCATTGAACGGTGCCATCTTTTTACTCTTGAAAAATCCAGCTTTCTTCAACCGCTATAGTAACCATTTCTTTTGCTCCGTTCACAATATCTCGTCGCATCCAATGTGTTTGTTGCTCTCCAACTTTACACACATCGAAGGATTCCACTTTCTCTTCAATATGGTCGGTCTCTGGTCGTTTGGCCAGGTCGCATATGAATACATGGGAATGTTGCCATTCTTGGCGTTGTACGTCGGTGGTGGACTCATGGGAACACTCACCAGTGTCACACACAAGCTTATTACCCGCGGTTTCAACATCCCATCGATCGGTGCATCGGGTTGCGTGCTGGCAGTCGTCGCAGCAAGCATTCTCTTTGAGCCAAACAACCGTGTATCGATCATCTTCCTCCCGTTCCTCAGCTTCGAGAGTCACACCATGTTGTATGCGCTGATCGCTTTCGATCTTGCCGGTGTGCTGGGACTCGGTAGATTCACCAATTGGGATCACAGCTGCCATCTCGGATCGACCTTGGCCGGTGCCATTCTCGCCGACAGCTACCGATACAAAGCAAACTTCCAGAACTTCCAAGGACAAGGCACTACCTCCGTGAAAAACCTATCGACCTACTCCGGACACTTTAGCAACGGACTCTACAATGGATCGGGTGTACTTCATAACATCCCAAACAATGAAGTCTTCAAGGGATTATTTAAAGATGGTACATTTGTAAGTGGTGAACTACGTCGTAATGGAAAGTCATATTCAGTTCAAAGAGTTGTTTCATAAAGTAGAGAAAAAAAAAAAAGAGATAAAGAAAATAACTATTTTAAAAATCAAACATTAAAAACCTTTATAAATAAAAAAACAGACTTTGAATCGTTGTTTATTTCAATCATGTACTCTTCTACCATTTATATATTTTAATGATTTAGTAGTTTGTTTATACTGACTGTATGATTCCATGGTGTCGTGTATTTGATTTCCGTGAAAAGAAAAGTAAATTAGATTCTCTAGGGTGTCGCGTTGTGAAAGTGCACTAAAGACACTGTCCATCTTGAATTCGTTATTGGAGATGTCGAGATGGGTCAACGATTTATTGAGAGCAAGTGCGTCTGAGAAATACTGTTCATCTTTCAAATCGTTGTAGTTGATTGATAGTGATGTCAGAGTATTGTTGTTGAGCAACATATTCGATAAACTGTACATGTGTGATTGTTTGATGCACTCGTGTAGTGAGAGATATCGGATTGATTTGTTGGTACCCAGATTGATAAAAAATTTGTCAGAGACTAGATCGCATGAATCCATTCTCAGAGAGATAAGAGAGCTATTGGTCTCGATGGCATTGGCAAACAATTGGATGTTGATACCCTCTGAATCGGCACAGTGGGCATATTCTACTACTCTGAGGTTTCGAATCACTCCATTTTTTGACAACATTGTGCAAAATGACTCAATAAGTGATTCGTTTAGACATTGATTGAGAACCAGCTTTTGGATGCAACGGTTACTCTCCAGTGCTTGGAAGAACTGGTTGGTCAAGAATGGAAGTGATGAAAGATAGAGGACTGTGATACTAGTGTTGATGTAAAAGGCATTGGCAACTTCCGATGCCAATTGTCCAGTTGGAATACTTGTTGATGTGAGTTTCACCCGACATTCCTTGAGTGATTTACTTTTACCAAGTTGCTCTGAAAGAAATGACAGTAGATTTGGATCGGATGCCGAAGTGGTAATTGCCAACTTTTGAATGGTGGAAATGGAAAATACCTCTGAAATTGTTTGAATTCCATCTATTGTCATCATCAGCGATACACTTGAAAGTTGTTGACTTTTGGCAGAGAGTGACTTGACTAGGGGGAGATATCTTTCTCTGTTCAACACATTCTCTCCTCCATATTCATGGAAAACCAAATGGTACTCTTTGATGGTGGAATTGAGTGAAATTGCCTTTGATAATATTCCAATTTCATGTCCATCATTCTCCCAGCCATGCACTTCCAGTTCGAGAGTGTTCAGATTTCGATATTTTCTGTTAAGTAGGATACTAGAGAGCATTGTCATCTCAACATCGTCGACAATTTTGAGATGAGTCAGCGGCGAAACCACAGAGTGAGTGAGCACCACATTCTTTTGATCGAGTTCATCCCCACTGAGAAACGATACATAGCTGTCTCTAAAAACTCTGTAGAGAGATAGCTTTGTAAGATTCTTGATGATGGAGAATCTGTTGAATTCGCCATTCAATAAAGTGGCAAACTCTCTGGCATATCGCTTGTTCCTCATGGTCAGAGTGAAATCATTGAGTTTTTTCGAAACTATTTCAAAAAAACACCAACTGACCATTCCCAACTTTTGTCTCCATTCCTGATGTATTTCATTTCTATAATCGTACTCCTCATCATCATCCAACATAAATGGAGACAAACTTAATTCTATTATATAATTTCGAACTAAATATGGTAAATTATTAAACATTTATAAAAAAAAATAAAGTAAATTATAAAAATAAAATATAAATGACTTTTTTGTTTTTCTTAATTAACTAATATTATTTATATAAAAAATTGTGATCGAATAAATGAGAAAATAAAATCATTAGTTTTAATTTATATTTTCTATTTTATATATATATAAATTTTAGATATAAAAATATTATACAATAAATAAATAAAATTTCTTTCTTTGGAAAATATTATTTTTTTTTGGTTTGTTGTTTTTTTATTTTTCTATTCTATAGAAAGAAAATAAAGATTTAAATAAAATTTAAAAAATATTCCTAAAATAGTTGGTCTAAAGTTTCTTTCAAAAAAAAAAACTGGGTGGTCTGAAAATTTAAAAGATGACCAAAATTAGTTGGTAAAAAAAAATTTGATTTTTCCCTTGGACATTTTTGTGTATGACAAGACAAGAATAAATAAATTCAAGAAAAATAAATAAACAAATTAAAAGAAATATATTTACTATTTGATTGTAAAATTACTTTTTATTTTATTCACATTTCTATTTTTAAATAAGTCAAATATTGGCTTAAAAAAAAACAAACAATTTTTTTTCCCTCTCTTTTTTTGAATTTTTTTTGTAACCAAAAAATATTGATCACTGTTTTGTTTTTTTTTTTTTTTTTTTTTTTGTAACGGTCATCGCATTTTTGCATTGTTTCGATTTCTTACTTTTTAATATTGCCAACAACTATTATATTATTATTGTATATTTAAAATTATTATTATTTAATTTCATATATTTTGAATGAAAAAATGAAAATTCAATTTAAATTAACACAAATTGCATTGTTTGCTTTATCATTATATTTATTCATTGCATTCTTGGAGGGTGCCAAACTGTGGTTGCCTGAGAATGTCTATACTTTGGCATCGACCTATATGGACGCTGTAAACATCGATATAGTGCTTTGGTTGTTATCGTTGCTGGTGTTTGTCTGTGCCTGGAATATCTGTGGTGTCTCCAAGACGTTCTCACGTATCCTGCTGGTTGTGCTGCTGGCACGTGTTACACTGTCGCTCGTTTCGATCCTGCCGGACTATCTCTATAGAAACGTCGTTCAGCTGAACCCAGCCTACTTCAATGTCTACGCTCCACACTACGAGCGATTCAATACCACACCACAGATCCTCGCTATCCAAGCGGCGTTCGGTCTCTTCTTCATTACACTCTCCATCAACTCGAAGCTGGCCGACCGCTTCTGGATGACAAAGACCATCATCATCGATTGGGTGTTGGTTATCGTTGCGCTGGTTGTCACATCGATCATGGATCTCGTTGGCAAGTCAAACTACTTCTTTGTCGTCTTGGCATACACTCTTGGCGCCAACGTATTCGGCTACGCAATCATGAAATTCATCGAAATGCAATGGGCAATCAACAATCAATATCTAAATATCTCAAATAATGTTGTTTTCGATACCGACGCAACCGTTGTTGTAAACAAAGATCATCTTTCTTCAGAAGCAACAGAAACATCACCATCACCGTTCGTCGATGATACGGACTATAGCAAACTATCAGAGGATCAATTGAATGAGATTTTGTCAGCACCATCACCGGATCACATGGAAGAACCCGAAGATCCATCAAAGGTGTTCATCAACAATCTCGTTGCACCAGTGTTTGTTCGCAGCCAAATCCGATCGAAAGAGATCGTTTGTGCAACTCTCTTGTTTATTTTCGTACTGTCGAACCGTCTCATGGAACACCCAAGCTCGATCAACGCATGGAAGTTAGCCTCGCTTTTTGGCTTTACATCGACAATCCTTGCTTATTTCTCGAGTATATCAACTAAAAGACCAACTTCAACAACAAAATCAAATAATACAACAATCACCACATCACCACTACCAAGAGAATGTTAAAATATAAACAAAACCAAACAAAACAAAACAAAACAAAACGAAACAAAACCACTAATCCCAATTTAATTATTTAATAATATGTAATGTTAAATAAAGCTTAAAAAACAAAAAAACTAAATCAATTTGCCTTTTCATTTAAAACAACATACAAATATCTTAATTAAACAATAAATCATATCAAACAAGATGAATTAGAGTGACACATATTAATAAAAACAAAATATAATAACCTCTATCATATAAACATGAAGTAGATAATAAGGTTTGACCTATTTTTTTCGTAATGAAGAAACTTTCTTTCAATAACCAATTTCATTAAATAAAAACATTAAATTAAACCTTTTTTATCTTATTTAAACTATTTTTCTTTATTTTATTTATTTGTGTAGATATTAATATAAACAATGAACGCTCATTCGTTTAATTAAAGAAGATAAAAAATTGGTTAAAGCAGCAGGTAACGTTGTAAAAATGAAAAATGATTTTTCAAAATTTTTTTTTTGAATTCCTGACAACGACCTCACACAGCTCGCAGAGCACGCACCTGACGGGTTGCGAGTGTTGGCACAGTGATTCGGCTCATACTTAATTCTATTGAGAGTATCCTAGATCAATTGTTAGCACCCAACAGGTATTTATCATATTATATTATTATTATTATGAGTTAAAGATAGTTCATCGTTGTTAATAAACTCTCAACCAACCCTACTTCCCTACCTACTCCTCTACTATCTATCTCTCTTTCACTTTATCTATCTATCTTTTAGAAATGGCCAAATCAAAGAACCACTCGACCCATCACAGAAACTCCAAGGAGCACCGTAATGGTATCAAGAAGCCAGTCGTCCACGCCAAGACCTCCTCCAAGGGTGTAAGTATCAAGACAAAACTCTAAGAAATATATAGGATAGAAATGTTAATAATGTGTTGTTATTATCAATAGTTGGACACTAAGTTCGCCAGAAACCAAAGATACGCCCGTATTGGTGTCAAGCCAGAGAGATACGTTCGTGGAGATATGCAAGAGCAAAAGCCACACAAGAACCCAAGAAAGAGCGTCAAGCAAATCTTGGCTGATCTCAAAGCTAAGCAAGGAAAATAAACGTATAGCAACCAAGATGTGAACGTGGTTTTTTAAAATAAAATTGGGTATTAACAGAGAATATCACATTATTGTTATTCAAAAACAACACATGTAGGATTATACAGGTTAGGATATTCTAGATTCAATTCATACTAGTGAGATTTAGAGAGAACAAACATGATTTTATGACTTTATAATAGTAAAAAGTTGCACCATTAGTTAATGGTGAAAGTTATAGTGCAATAGAACTGTAAAATCTTTGAGCTCTCTTTCTCGAATAATACAATAAGAATATATGTGTTTCTATTTTTTAAATGATACAACAACAATAATTAAATTAAAGATGGCGATTGTATTGCTTTGATTTAATTTAACTAATTAATGATTATTAATCATTATCAAAGTTTATTTTATTATCATTCACATCTAATCTTTTTTTTTTTAGCCATATCTTGTCTTATTTTAAAAATTTCTTTTTATTGATTTTTAAGTTGATGGTAATAGTAACAAGTGTGGTCTTCTTGTTGTTATTATTATTATTATTATTGTTTGTTATTACAGTGTATTGTTATTGTGTTGTGTTATCGTTATTTATTTGTTTTTATATTTAATTTATTTTGTTGTTGTTGTTGTTGGGTTTGTTTGTTTTAATAGTGATGAAATAGAATCAACCCATTTTTGTGAATTATGTTCAACGTCTTCTAATAAATATTTTCTCTTTGGCTGTAGTTAATGTAATAGTCGTTAGAATTTGCTTTGTTTTTAGATTAAGGTTGTTGTCTACTACTTACTGTTTGAATAACAAAGTTTGAACCACTCTTTACTTCAGGTTTCAATGAGGATGACCATGGTATTTCACCTTTTAGTTCCATCTTCTTGGGATCGATGTAGATGAGACGTGGCTGCGACGTGAGAATGAGTTGACGCTTCTTGATTGAGAAGCCTTTCTTCTTCCACACCAATCCAGACTCGACAATGTTTTCATTTGGCTGCAGGAATTGCGCCCATTTGGCGCGGTCACTGTTTCGCTGTTGTGATGGCGATGAGTTTGACGGTGACGATCCTGTTGGCGAGCCGCTCTGCAGACCGTTGCCAAGATTACCATTACTCGAACTAAGTGATTGTTGTGAGAGATTGTTATTACTATTACTACCAACGTTGTTGTTGCTGTTGTTGAAATTGTTACTGCTGCTGTTGTTGTTATTGCTAATATTGTTGTTGCTATTGTTGGATGCTGAGAGGTCGTGTGTCTCCTCAAAGACAATCTTCTCGGTGGGTGGAGCAATCGTTGGTGGCGTCGCTCTATGTAGGTTCTCCCAATCGATTCCCTCAAAGAATGGATGTTGTTTCAACTTTTCGAAACCGGTTGTCCTCGAGCCAAGCCGATCGGTTGGATTGACAACTAGCAACTTCTCAATCAAATCCTTTATCACCGGGTTCATATTCAGCGGATAGACCAACTCGCGATTCGAAATCTTTTGGAATGTTAAAAACTCTGTCTTTCCTCTGAATGGTAATCGTCCGGTACTCAATTGATAAATAATACATCCTAATGCCCAAAGATCAGACCTAAACAATTAATTATTTTTCGCGAAAAAGTAAGTGGTAAGTAAGTAAGTAAATAAATTGTCATTAGTTAAACCAATGTGATAATCCTATGTAGCTACTACTACTACTACTTACTCTGTCGAAGTCTCTTTGTTATTGATTAATTCCGGTGAAACATATTCTGCAGTTCCAACGAATGAATTTGAACGAGTCAATTCTGGAGAGGATGGAGTTGATGTTGCCGGTGCTGTTGTTTCGTTGGTGGTGTTGGTGTTGGTGTTGTTATTTTTGGTGGCGTTACCAATGATTTTTCCAGTACCAAAATCTGTTACTTTTATGTGCATGTCGTCCGCCAGCAATATATTTTCGGGTTTGAGATCGCGATGAACTATTCCGATGCCATGAAGGTGTTCGAGTGCACTAATGATTTCCGCTGTATAAAACTTTGTACATTGATCGTTGAACGATCCAACTGGTTTAATGTGATGTAGTAAATCACCTTGTGAACATAATTCCAATACATAATCTAAAGCAACAGAGGCAGAAGAAGAAGAAGAAGAAGAGCAAGGATGGATTATAAATATTAGACCAATTCTAATGTGTGTAAAGTGTAAACACAACTACTACTACTACTATCAAGTTCCAACTTACATAAACAATTTTCAGAACGAAAAGTAAAGTATAATTTACAGATATTTGGATGGTTGGCTCTACAGAGGATCTCTTTTTCTATTTGTACATATTTCGCTTTGTTCTCCTTGAGGATATGTTTCTTTTCGAGTATTTTTATGGCGTATTGTATCGAGGTTTCCTTGTCGGTACCCAGCACCACCGCACCGTACGAACCCTCACCGAGAACCTTGCCAATGGTAAAGTCATCGATAGTCTTCTTTTTGGGTGCGATCGACGGCGATGAGTTGTTGGGTGAGCTGATCATCGGTGAAAACGAAATGTCATTGCTGCTGACTGCCGATTGCAACAGATGTTTCAAATCCACCGCGTTCTGTGTCGTGTTACTACTGATACTACTTCCACTAGCTTCTCCACTGATGTTGTTGTTGTTGTTGTTGTTGTTGTTCTTTACTTCATCAGATATACTACTATGTTGTTGTAGTTGAACAGACGAGTTATCATTATCATTTACACTACTAGTAGATACATCATCATTATCATTTTGATGATTCATTATAAAATCTATCTATCTATCCTATCCTATCTATCTATATGTATATTATATATATATATATTTCTATTTTACAAAACTATATATTATTATTATTTGTATATATTTAAGTTTTTAAAAAAACTTATAAAAAAAAAAAAAAAGATATTTATTTTTTTTTTTTTGCCAATAATGGTTTTGTTTTTTAGATATTCTTTGTTTTCTTGTTTTTTTTTTTGTTTATTTTGGTTTAAGAGATATATGTATATGTATTTCTATATGTATAATATATGTATATATAATATATGATTTAGTTACTTTATTATTGTTAATGTATTTTTGTATAAGCAATTTAAGAATTCTAATAATCAAATTGCAATAAAATTATGTACAATTTAAAAATAAAAGTGATTTTTTATTAATTAATTAAATATGGATAAATGTATATTTTCTAGAGTTATTTGTTTGTTTGTTTTGTTCAATCAATGATTTAAATTTAAATTTAAAATAATCATTATGAACAGTCCATCAAAAATAGTATTTTAATTTTCAAAAAAAAAAACAAATTGTTTTGTTTTTGTTTTTTTTTTTTTTTTTGCAATTGTTTATTGTGTTTTAATACATAGAGTGAATAGATTGAAAGATAATAGAGTGTTAATCAAAAACAATCGTTTTTCTTAAAAAAATTGTCGATATTGTTGGTTGTTGTTGTTGATGAATGCTGTCATTTTTGTTGTTTTATGATTTTTTCTGTTGTGTTAAAAATAGAGTAATCAAAATTAATCCAATACCATTTGGTTGGTTGACTCAACACAACACAACACAATACACGCACATACACTCCAAACACACACAACAGAAAAACAACTCTGTCCCTCAAAATAACTCGATACCAACAATCATCATTTATCTATTGCCAATTTTAATCTTGTCTATTTTTACATTCCCTTTCATTTTTGTATTTGTTTTTGATTAAAACAACAACACATTCATACAAATAAATATATTTTTTATTTATAACTTTACAAACTAACATTTTATTTTGCATTTCATTTCATTCATAAGTACATACTGATGCATATGAATATGAGTGTTAGCATTGCTTTGGTTTGTTTGATTGATCATTTAATTATTATTCTTTCAATTACAACAGTTAACTGTTATGTTGTAACAAATAATATAAATTACTGTTGTTATTGTTATTGTTATTTATACAAACGATATTATCACAAAAAAAAAATTAAATATTCATATTTGTTGAATATCATCTACATCTATTATCAGATATTAATAAAGGAAATGTGAGTTACATATACGTAAAAGTATGGGATGACAATAAAATTTATTTTAATTAACAGAAATCAGTAGAAAGTTATTTTTAAAAAAATAATTGATGATATCATTTTTAGAGCTATTATTAGATCCAATCCAGTGTATCATTTATTATTTCTGGACAATAATCACCATGATGATCTAATTAACATTTAAAATTACAATAAAGTTATCTTTTTTTAGCTGGTCATTTAAAAAAAAAAAAGTATTATTTTTTTATCCTTTAAAACTTATAAAAAAGTCGTTAAAAATATTGGTTTGTCTTATTCTTTTATTATTATGATTTATTATATTTTCCGGGAATTTATAGTAGTTAAAATGACTGACTTAAATCAAAAAGGAAATGTTATTGATTCCGTTAAAAAATTTAAGCAAACTCCAAAAAAATTATTTCTCAAAAATTTGAATTCAAAAATTCTAAGAAAAAAAGATTTTATTTGGTAGATCCAATTCAATAACATGATGTATCTTGCAAATAATTACACTTTTATTTTTTATTTTTTTCCCGCTAAAACATATTATTATTATTTAATTTAAATTAGAGAATTCTAGAATACGATCGTGTTGTTAATATTAAATTTCTTTAATTTGACAAAAAACAAGAACAAAAACAAAAACAAAACATACATATATAGATAGTTAAATAAATGTCAGATTTTGAATTTTCATTTACATCATTGGATTTGTTTAGTAATGGAAATGGAGGAATCAGTTCACAGCAGCAGCAGCAACAACAACAACAGCAAACAGATAACCGAGATCAACAATTAATAAAGATAGATAACAATGCACCAGAGTTGGTTTTGTTAGTTGGTCCACCGTGTTCAGGTAGGACTTTCTACTATTATCAACACTACAGATCGACACACATCAGAATATCCGCTACAGAACTGTTTCAGAAGGATCGTGAACTTTCATTTCGATCGATCATTCAGAATCGTGTGTTACGTGCACTCCAAGAGGGCAAGAGTGTGGTGATCGATGACACCAATCACATGAAATCGATACGTGAGTCGTACATTCAAGCACTGATAAAATCAGAGACACCGGTGTCTCGCATCGTTTGCTATAACTTTATACCGTCGGGAGGCGAACTACAGATTCAATGGGCATTGTCATGGGCATACAGTGAGCGGTCGATGGTCGAAAGCGTCGGCCAATCGCAATTCAAATCACTAGATTACGTGCAATTCAAAGCAGAGTATCAGACTCCACTGAAGCGCGAGGGATACAACATGCTCAAGGATTTGACGACACCACTGTTTTTCAATCAGCACAGCGATGAACAAGAGAAAGAGTTGAGCAACATCGCCCTGTTTCTCGACTCGCGAACACTCATCGCGTTTGTCGATCGTTCGAACCAATCGCCTTTCAAACTGCCAGCGGGAACACTCAAGTTTAAGTACGCAGTTCAACTCATCGCGTCGGCGGACGCTACGATCAAACAATGGATATCAAACTACCCAAAGAACGGACCGAACGGTCAGCATCGTATCATCATGCTAATCGATGAGGTATCGCTATTTCCAGCGTCGATCGATTATACCGATCAGATAACAGTTGAATACTATAGAAAAGAGTTGAAAAAGGTTATCAAACAACTATCGGACTCTATTTGTTATCCGGTTTACTATTACTATGTTCCAGCATTGCAGCCCGGTAATGAATTCTATCGATTCCCAAACCTAGGTCTATTTGCTATAGCTCAATACAGACATCGACTATCTCTCCAGAAATCAATCGTTGTCGTCGATGACGCCGATCCAAAACTAGCGACATCAATACCATTCAAAGTTATTTTATCATCTAAATTCTTTCAAGATTCAACATGGTCAATTGAATCAAAAATGTAAATATCCAACAGCTGACATAACCACTTTTAATTGATAGTTAATACTTACAAACTTTCAAACAAAATATAGATCAAAGAATTTATTAGATAATGTAGTTAATATTCCTTCTTTTCTGGAAAGTGTACAGTTTGTAAATTATGATGATATCGATGGTTTCGTACCAGAGAGAGGATTACCAATGTTTTCAAAGGCTTTGATGAGAAAGAATGAGAAAACAACAACAGAGGAGCTTTTACCATCTGGAAAGAGACATGGAGTCTATATTCCGCAAGAAGACAAAGTACAGAGCGATCATCAACAAGATCAAATAGATTCCGACCAAGTTGTTTTCGATTTCGATTTCGAAACGGATGACACTAATGACAATGACAATGGTCAGAACACTAGCACAAAAGCAACAACGGAATCCAATTTCGATGAGAATAGCAAACCGTTGCCATGGGTTGACAATCGATTCATGGTTGAATTTGGAATCGATTCACAGAGTGTTTATCGTGGTGATTCTTATTACCGCGAGGCAAGACTTAGCAATGTGGAGCTCAGTCATAGTGAGCCCGACTATTCTTCACCGTCGATCGCTGTTCGTGCTCAATGCAAAGGAACATCGCCTCAGCCATATTCACTGTTGATCCGATACCGAATGAAAGG
This sequence comes from Heterostelium album PN500, assembly GCF_000004825.1. Lineage (NCBI taxonomy): Eukaryota > Evosea > Eumycetozoa > Acytosteliales > Acytosteliaceae > Heterostelium > Heterostelium album. The sequence continues at coordinate 416,837 of NW_008805071.1, read as the reverse complement.
CAATGTATTGACATCGCCCATATTGGATACTCAGTGCAATTGTCCGAACGGTGTGAGAACCTACGGAAAATGCAAACACATCGTATCGTTATTCTATCATTGCAACGCACACTTTGCTGAGAAACCCGTACAGAACAAGTACGAAGAGATCTGCAGTAATACACCAGTCAAGCGTAAACTCCCCGAGTGGATGGCACCTGGCAAACCAACCACTTCACATTCAGAGTACAAAAAAGTGTCGCCACAGAAGAAGACATTGAATCTCTATTTCCCAGAGAATGAAGTATCAAACAGTGGAAGACAAGTAACACCAAAGAAACATGGCAAAGCATCATTGGTATTCGAAAAGCCAAAGTCACCGCTCAAATCACTGACTTTCTATGGATCCAATCGTTGTAAAGACTGAACCTCTAGATTCGTCGCCGGTGAAAAAGCAAACTTCTACAACAATTAATTCCGATCTTTTCATTCAACAACTATTTGGAAATCAAAGAAAGAGTTATATCAATGATAACAGTAGCAACAATAGTGGTGACGATGACAGCAATAACAAAGCTAATCAAAATAGTATGTTGGCAATGGATACTACCAATGGTTCCGATGAGTTTTGTGTACCAAGAACAAACTCTGAGGAGTTTCTTCGCTCAGTAATACAGAAGGAATTTAACAACACTCACGAACCAGTCCAATCATTTTCATTAATGTCAAGTCAAGATGACAATACAACAACAACAACAACAACATCAACATCCACCACAACATCTTCATCTCCAACAACCAAAAAGAAAATAAGTTTAAAGCAAATATTAGAGAGCCAAGGTTTTCAAATCGATATTCCATCTTCACTATCAACTTCATCACCACCACCACCACCAGCCACAAATTAATCGCTACATCATCATCATCTAATTTATGTTTTATATTCTATTTATATTTATATATTTATATTTTTCACACGGGAAATTCATACCCTAACGATTTTATTCTCCAATCACCCATCGCATCTTTAGTCCACTGTACAACTCCAAAATACATTTTCGATTTCTCCTCACTTTGTATATGAACTGTAATTAATTAAAATAAATAATTATTTTTTGTTAATATAACAATTGCTATCTATTTCTGTATTATTTTTTCTCTAATTAGAGTGATTCTGGGTTGAATCAAACAACAACTTACTGTTTTCATTATCCAGCACAGTATAATGCTGTTTAGCATAGAATTTGTGTGCGGTCACAACATCACAATCGCTATCCTCATCGAACCAACTGTATACCAATGAATCACTGAACTCCATGATCTTCAAACCATTCACCAACAACAATAGCTTATCACCAGGGTAATCACGAGTGATTTCCAATTTAGATCTGAAATCTCTGAACCAACTATCTTTAAATGAACCACCTAAAATCATCTTGTCTAGCAAATCGAAATCTCTTAATCTTACTGCCTCTGTTTATTAAAAGATAATGATAATCAGTAACCAGCTTATTCTTAATCATAACAGATTGGTCGAGTAGTAAATAAAGAGATACAATACCATAGAATTTTAATAATGCTTTCTCTGAATCTAGATTAAGAAGTGATAATTGATGATGATGAAGTTGTTAGTTTGTAATTCACCATTAATTACATATAGTAGAGTTATAATCACTACTTACTCTGTAAGAAATCTTGTGCCTCCTGAATGTCATCCATACCACTGTACCACTTGGTGAATTGAAATATTGGCCAAGTGATAATTTGATCGTATAGATCACACTTGATAAGAATGTTATCATAGATGTAATATGCACCAACCTTTAAATCTTTAGGTATCTTTTTGCTGATCAGTGATTCTTTTAGTTTTTCGTATCTTTTCAACCTATTGAAGTTAGATACTTGTTTCTTGATCTTTTGATTCACAAGTGTAGTATCTGTTGCTTGAGAGTGTACTTTTGTTTTTGTTGCTGGTTGTGTTGCAGCAGCTCTTTCTTCTCTTATCTTTGAAAGATCCAATTCTACTATACTATGATCGTTGTTGACAACAGATTTCTTGTTGATCGTATCCAGTGCCTTTTGAAAGAATACATTCTTGTGCCAAACGGAGAATCTATCGAAATTTGGAATGTTTCTTTCTACGAAAGCCTTTGCATATCTCTTTCGGTTGGATTGTATAGTTGTTGTTGATCCACTCTGTATTTTGGGTGTGGGTGTTGGTTTTTTATCTTTACGTATACTATTAATCAATGAATTCCTCTCAATTGGACCATACTTTGATTTTAATGAATTAAAAAACTGCATATTATATAATAAATTTAATGAAACATCACTGAACTATTGTTGTTGTTTTGTATATAAATAAACTAATTACAAATAAGATAACAAAAGTTTATGTTTTCAAAAACTTTGTGATTTTTTTTAAAAAAAAAAAAACGATAGTGACTTACGTCATCAAGATACCATTTATGGAATACTATCATAAAGGGTCATATACCTACAATCATAGTGACAGAACGAGCACCAAGTAAAACTATGAAATAAAAACAAATAAATTAAACCTATCTACTTTTATATCTGATTATTTTTAGTGAATGAAAGTTTTATTGACCAGTGCGATTCAAAATATTTTCAAAAAGGTTAATTTGTTATATTAGAAAATATATAATAAATATATATAGATTTATTTAAATGCTATACTGAAAGATGAAAGTACAACTTCCAACTCTTTGATTAATGATTCCTTTTCCTCAGGAGTCTCAGTGAAGAACATCATTATTGAGTTACCATGACCTTGTAGTTCAAAAGCATTCTTTGATATTGTGCCATAACATTCTAAAGGAGAGATAATTATGTTAATATTTGAATTGAAAAAAAAAAAGTTGTTTTATGGTTTGTAAATGAATGAATATTATACATACTTTGACCATCATTAATATTTCTTAATTTAACATTGGATAAAGGCAAATTGTTCTTGAGTTGAAGTTTCTTCTTGCTTTCCTTGGCAATCAATAGTAGATCGTTAAAGAGGTAGTAGATTCTGTCCTTTCCTTTCTCCTCCTCGGTCGAGTATTGGGAGATATGGCCTTCACGGATAAGGAATCTCGAGTCGGTTACCAATTGGAAATCCTTTGGTTTGTTCTCGATTCTGTTGGCAATGTTGGTCAGTGTCTGGATTCTGATCTTCTCGTTCTCCTCTTTACGCTGATTCTCATTGACGTCCGTACAGATATCCTGTACTTCGAAAAGAGAAATACACAGGTCATCGTAATCTGCATGTGATGGCTTGGTGTACTTGATGATCTCCTTCAACAGTAGCAGATATCTAGTGATACGCTGGACTGGTGTGATCAGCAACGACTGTAGGTTGGTACCGGTCGCACTACCATTGGTCCACAATGATTTCTCAGAGTTTTTCAAGAACGCTCTGAAAGAACTCTTGGCATTGGAAAGTCTTTCAATAGTCGATAAAATATTTTGGAAAGACAAAGTAAAATTATTATAAATAGTTTTAAATTCATTTAGTGTTACCTATATAATGTTTTAATAATAAAATTTTGTTAGTTATATATAATACTTATGAAGATATATTGTTATATAAAACTTACAAATTCAACTAAAATATCACCAATCTTTTGAGCAGATGTCCACTTACAGACTCTCTCAACTAATCTTCTATATAAATCTTTGTTGATACTTAGAATGATTTCATGTTTACCGAAAATCAAATCGACTTCCTCCTGTGAGATCATTGGAATGTCAGCTTGGCAAAGTCCACGGAGTGGGAATGCGAAATGTTCGATTAACTTTTCTAGACCTTCAACGTATGTGCATTCAGTATTGATAAGCTCTCTGACTGCCTTGGTTCTGAGCTGTTCACGTTTGTAATCCTTTCTGGCTTTCCAACGACGAACGTATGATTGTAAAATGATTGCAGCCTGGTCTTGAGTGAGGATTCTGACTGGCTTTGGTGGAATAAATATAGATTCAAATGAGGTAGAGAGATCCGGTGAGTGATCGCTTCTGCCGTGTGGTTTCAAAGTTGACGATGATGTGGTTGTAGATATAATGGATGACGAAGATGATGTAGATGATGAGGTGGTGGTTGTAGTTGTGGTTTTGATTCCGGCTCTTCGCTTCTCATCAGACTCAAACGATACAGACTTCTTGTCTTTGGTAACTTGTGGGGCAAATGATACAGTTTTGGAGCGTGGCTTGCCGTTGTTGTCTTTCGATGGCATGGAAGCGTCCTTCTTTGGATCGTCAAAGGGGAACGAAGAAGACTTGCTATCGTCCTTCTTGAGCATGCTGGATGAGCTTGGGTGCCAGTCATCAATATGAACACCTAGAACACGTTCATTCGGACACTTTTGTTGGCAAATTGGACAAGTGAATTCAGTGACGGTTGGTGGCGATGTTGCTCCAGCTCTTAAACCGGTTGCTGCTGGCTTCTTTGGACCATCCTTGTGGATTGTCTCGAGCTCCTTCTTGATTCTGTCTTTATCCTGTCCCTTGACCATTGGATTTCTGAGAGATGGTGATGGCATGTTGGTGGTTGTGGTGGTGGATGACGATGACGATGATTGACTGTTGGATGTTGATGTGGTGGTGAAGTTCTCAAAGAGATCCAGTGGGAATCCAGAGGAAGAAGAAGGTGCAGGAGTGGTAGTGATATTTGGAACTGCTGTGGGAGATGTAGTAGTGGTTGTGCTACTTGAGGTGCTAGAATGTGAGGAAGTGGTGGTTGTTTGAGCAGGTGGAACCGAGAATGGTGTACTCTTCTTGTCGTTGGACATCTTTTCCTCATACTCTCTTCTTACACGCTCTTCAACTTCCTTACGGATCTTCTCTTCGACTTCCTTACGAATCTTCTCCTCAGACAAAACTTCAGACTTGGGGGAGAGTGTCTCAATTGGATGATACTTGTCCATATTCTTTTTGACTTCATCTTGATTACTAAATACAGGTTTTGGTTGTTGTTGTTGTTGTTGTTGCTGTTGTTGTTGCAACTCGAAAGGTGAGGGGTTGATTGTAAGTTGGTCAAATGCAAACATTGGGTTGGGAGAAGTAGCTTGGACACTTGACGATTGTGTAATAGTTGTATTTTGAACCATTGAGTAGAATGGTTGTTGTTGTTGTTGTTGTTGTTGTTGGGGATTTGATTGTGGTTGGTTGATCAACGAGTTGTTGTTCATTGTACTTGGTAAAATGGAGGAGAGAGCTGCTGTATTTCCATGTTTAGTTGGGTTAGCAAACGAGTTGATTTGTGATGTTGTGGAATGGGAGGGATAATGTTTTCTTTGGCAGACATTGCACCAATTGAACCAGTTGGTGTAATGCTATTAGTTTGTACAGGTTTGGAGGTAGGCATATTGGTTGGCAAACTGTTGGTCAGTGAGACATGTGAGCCCGAAGAGGTTGGTGATGGAATTGGGTTGGAGGTAAGTGATGAAGCAGTAGCGGGAATTGGTTTTTGTGGTGATACGGATGAGGATGGTGATGTATTTGGTTTCATCATGATCATTGGATTCTCCATTGAGATGGGTGGGCTCATCATTGTAGGTCTCTGTTGTTGCTGCTGTGGTTGCTGAGGAATTGCAATGTTTGAAGTGATTTGAGACGATGATTGCTGTCCGATTTGCATCTGAACAGAGGTACCTGGTTGAATCATCATGTTCATTGGCGGCATCATGTTGAGTTGCTGCTGATTCATTGGATTCATCATGAGGTTGTTGTTCATCTGTCCAATCATTGGATTCAACTGCTGATTGATCTGCTGATTCATCATATTCAACTGATTCATATCGATGGAGGTGGTCGTGGTTGGCATACCTTGAATGTTAATCGGTTGCAACGGTTGCATTCCGTTCATAGGACTCATAGCAGGCTGCATTTGACCCATTTGCTGTTGGTTCATTGGCATGCCTTGCATGTTGATTGGCTTCATCGGACCCATTTGATTCATCTGATATTGATTCATTTGGTTCATCTGATTCATCTGATTCATCTGATGCATTTGTAGCTGTTGTTGGTTCATTGGCATGCCTTGCATGTTGATCGGTTGCATACCAACAGGCATTCCCTGTTGCATATAGGCAGATTGTGGAACCATCGAAGGTGAATTCAGAGTGCTGACAATCTCTGCATATTTATTCTCGTCGTTCCAGTTGACTGCTTTGTATTGCGGTTTTCTTTTCTCTTGTTCTATGGAGAGGAATGGGTCATTGTCATTGGTTGGGAACCATCTATTGTTATTCTTCTCCTTTCCACCACCACCGCCACTACTACTGTTGCTGTTGCCGCCACTTCCAATCATCGAAGGGATTGGTTGCATCGGTTGCATCTGTAATGGTTGCATCGGCTGCATTCCAATTTGCTTCTGCTGTTGTTGTTGTTGGAATCCTGATGGCTGTGGAGTGAGCGGAGCCTGCAGTGTTGGCTGCATAAAGTTATTGTTGCCATATTGTTGTGTATAGTAAACTTGTTGTGTTTGCGAGAACGATTGATTCATATAATACTGTTGTTGTTGCTGGTTCTGAAACTGCAGATTTTGACCTATAAATAAAAATTCACAAAATATTAGTAACGAGTAAAGAAAATGAAATGAATCAACAAATCAGCATGGCTTACCATTATTTTGAGGTTGCATTTGCTTACTTTGGAAACTAACTTCAAAACTCGATTAAAATGTTTGGGGTGAGGACTCTGCTGAGTACAACAACTTTAATATTCCTCTATTTTGATAGAGATGGTGTTGTTTGTTGTTGTTTGTTGATTTTTAGTAGTTGTTGATAGGTAATGTTACAATGTAACTAATTTAGATTTCTAATTTTACACTTTAATAAATAGATTATTATTATTATTAATTAACCAAACTAATAACACTAAAATTGAAAAGAATTTATCTGTTTCTATCTAATTCTAAATTAAATATAATAATATTAGTATATTTATTGAGTGGAAATGAATTGATTGATTAACTCTAAATGATTGATTGATTGATTATAAATAATTTTATTTTTGAACTGATATGAAAATAAAATAAATAAAATAAATATAATATAATAATCTGCAGTTTATTACCAAAACACAAAAATAAACAACATTAAATAAATTAAATAACAACTATTGATTCAAATTATTTTTTTTTATAAAGGTGATTTATACTACTTTGATACAGTAGTTGTAGAAGTACTAGTATAAGTAGTTAGTCGGCTATCACAAATGTAATAATTAAACATAAAAATAAAATAAAAACAAAATTTAACTATATATTAGTTGGGATATAGTAGGAATTGTCTTTGTTTTATTTTTATTACAATTATTTTGATATTTTTTGTTGTTATAATAAAAGATAGAACAATCGTAAAAACAAAAATAATAATAAAAATGAAATAAATAGATATAGATAGGTAGATAGATAGATGTAATGTATGGAAAAGACAGATAAGCAAAAAAAAAAACCTTAATATTACTCTTATTATTATTATTATTTTTATTTAATTATTGGATATGTTTTGTTTTGTTTGTTTTGTTTTGCAAACTTGTTTTATTTTTTTTTATTATTATTTCTATTTATTTAATTTCTTTATGGTTGTTGTTGTATTCTATCTCATTTATTTATTGTTGTTGTTTTTATTGTGGCTGTTTGTTATCAGTCAATTGTTAGATGTGTGTATATAGATTTGAAGAAGAAGAAAAGTGGTAATGAAATAATTAGAATTACTAATATAAGTTGTGTGTTGTGCTGTTCTGGTGGTTTGGAGTGTGAGGTGGGGACAGTGTGTGGAATGGAATGAATGAAATGTGATAAATTGGAAAGTCGAATAAATAAAATTGTATTCTCTTTAAAATAATTAATTAAAAATTATAAACCACGATTATTTTGTGATGATTATTATTATTTTATTTAATTGATTGTTTTGTTTGATTGCTATTATTAATGCAAACACAAATAAAATAATAACAATTCAAACCAAACTTAACCAAACAATTTAGTTGAAATTGAATATGAATTAATGTTTGTGATATTTTCACATAATATCATGAGAATTTATATTTTTATCTATCCCTCATACCATATTCCCTCACACTTTAAAAACAAAAAAAAAATCACCACAATAAAAAAAAAAAAAACAAGAATTTATTACAAATGATCCAAATTATATTTTAAAGTTATGGATTATGTAAATAGTGTTTGATGTGTGGTGCTGATAGTGGTGGTGAATGTGGTGAATTATTATTGTTGTTTTTGCATTCAATTAAAGTTTGTGTGTGAGAGTGATGTGTGATGTGGTTTGGTGTATTTATTGCCAATCACATATATATATTTTTTATATATATGATTCTTTTAATAGACCATAGTTATTTAATCAAAATTTACTCTATTATCAATAATAGAAAAAGAGATAATGAATTTATTGATGATGATGATGATAGATGCTTTGTTTTGTTTTGCTTTGTTGTTATTAACAACACCCTCACTATATGATGATAGTATTACTGTTATGTAAGGTGTGTTGTTGTTGCTGCTAACTGTTATTATATTAATGAATTGAAATGGTAATAGATCTCAATATTTTAAAATAAAACTAATTAATCAGCAGTTTAATTTTTAAAAATATTTGAATTGTTAACAATGTGCTTCCACCGAGTTGGTTCTATTGGAATTGAACTAAAATAGATCTCTGTTATTACTGCTACTACTACTAATTATTAATAATGAACAATAACAATAATTATAATATTATTGTCGACCTATTTCTAACATTCCAGCATGTTGCTATAGAATATTAAAGATATATCTATTCTATTGACTATGTTTATCATAGCGGTATTATTTATTTATTATGAGGAAGATGATGAAGAAGAATGAGGAAGATGATGGTGTTGATGATAATGATAACAAAATTTAATATTATTTACAAACTAACCTAAAATAACTATTTTCTATTTTTTAATATTTGTATAACTTAATTATTATATTTATTTTTTAAAAGAATGATTTAATTGATTGATTTGATTGATTGATTGATGATGTACCTATTAAATTTAATTAAACTTTATTTTTCTTTTCTTTCCTTTCTTGATTGATCTCTTTTTTTTTTTTTTTTTTTTGATTATGATGTTATTGTTTTGAATTATTATTATAATAATTTTTAGTTAAATTTGAATAAATACAAGCAAATTATTTTGAAAAAACAAAAATTAATTTAAATTCAAATTTGGCCATTATTTGAAAATATGAAAAAAAAAAATTCTTTCCAGTTTTTTTTTTTTTTTAATTTTTTTTGATTAAATTTGAATTTTTCAAAACGACAAGTTTATTTTATTTTTTTTCATACTCCATAAAGAATGTTCTTGCGACAAAATTGAAACATCATTGTTGTTGTGGATGTTCCAACCAAAAACCTCTCCTTTATGATTGTTTCCTATCTTTATCAGTAATATTGCCCATTAAAAAAATATGATTTTTTTACAATTTTTTCCAACTTATTGAGAGCACTCACTCCCACTGTTTAATCATCCATAGGTACTACCTTACTTTAATATTTAACCACACACACACAATAAAATAATATTTTTTTTCTTAAAATAACAACCAGGTAATTAATTTTGGTGATGTGTGTGTCAGTAGTGGTAAACAACAAAAACACCGTTACGTTGGACGAAAAAGTATCCGAGAAACCTTATTGTTGAACAGTCGTCCTTTGGAACCATCATAAATTACAGTGGGCTACTACTCAAAGGTGGAGTCACTACTATCTTCCAAATTGTAAACAAAACTAAACAAAACAAAACAAAACAAAACAAAACAAAACAAAACATAAATGTTCTAATTAATCTTTATTATTCACAATTTTAAATTTGCAAAGTTTCTTGAACGATGGTATGACCAACAACAATTTCAATTCATATAATTGTTGTGCTATATATTTATCATAATAATAAAGATTACTTTAAACAATATTGTTTATTATAGAACATTTAATAAAACAAATAAAAATAGAATAGAGTTTTAGTTTATTATTATATGAAATAAATATCTATGGACATTGCAATGAAATCAATAAAATCATAAAATAAATTAGTAGTCTCTACTTTTGTTTTTTTTTTCTCAATCCATCCAAAAATAATATTTAATAATCTCGAAGTAATTTTGTTATATTAGTGATTTGATTGATATAATGTATACATAAATAAATAGTTTAGTTAGTTAGTAGAATATTACTTTAAGCAAACTCATACTTATAAATAACCTTATAACAAATAAAATCCAAAATCCAAATTCTACAATTTTGTTGGTGAAGAGGTGAGGTGATAAAAGCTCTCTACTGTAATTCATTTGTGTTGTTGTGGTGGTGGTGAAAATATTTAATATTTTCACTGGTGAAACGAAACGACAGCAGCGAGACTCGTTTTCGACATCAAATAAATTGAACTAAAAACTTTGAAAAAAAAGTTAAAAAAAATTAATTTCACTTTTTTGGTGGATGAGGGTGTAAAAAAAAAAAACAAAAAACATCTGAGATGGTGAATTTTTTTTTGAGCTAACTAGTATTACCTGTTTCCTCATTATAATACAATTTTTATTTTTTATTTTATTTTATTTTATTTTTCTAATAAAAACAAACACAAACAATAATACATACATATAGAAATCTATAGATTTGATTTGATTTTTAGATTAGATCCTTAGTTTAGTTTTTAGTTTAGTTTTTAGTTTAGTTTTTAGTTAGTTGTTGGATTGTTGTATTATTAGTTAGTGATATATTTTTATATATTATAGGAATAAGAAAAGAAGAAAGAAGAATAATAGATGGCAATGTTTCGTAGGATGAAGGATCTTGTGAAAGATCTACCTTTGTTTCAGGAACAACAACAACAACAGCAACAGCAACAACAAACAAATGATCATTTATCGCCTAGAACAACAACGACAACAACTACAAGTGGACATCATTCTCCGTTATCACCAACACCACAACCAATAACACCACCTACACCACCAATAAGAAGAGATTATGATAGTTATGCAAATAGATCAACAACAACAACAACCACTACAAATCAACAACAGCAACAACAACAACCACCATCTATTGATCTATGGAGTATATTCACTAGTTCAGAGGTTCCCTCTGTAAAACAACAGCAGGCATCGACTGCCAAACTTCGTTCGCTATGGCAAGACTTTCTCTCGAGTAAGTCTGACCGCGACAAGATCAGTCGTCTCAATCGTCTGCTCCCACACTTTATTGCGCTTGCCGAAGACCAGAAGTTGGACGTCCGCAACATGACCGACATCTTTGGAAACAACGCCAAAGCATTTGCTTTTGCCGTTTCACGTCGTCTAGTAAAAGATCTCCAGGAGTTGGCAAAGCTACAACAACAACAACAACCTGGTAGTGGCGGTACCGGCCAGCAACAACAACCACTCACCAAAGAGATGCACTCGAAAGAGGTATACAAATACTTCTCACAGGCCGGCAGCAACAGTAGCTGTGGCTTTGAGATTCTCTACACGATTGAGCTGCTCTCGGAGGCGTCGGTTGCATGCGAGGCCATGTCGGAGGCGTCGGTTCCGTCGTCGCTCGTGCGCACACTCCAACACCTCTTCCAAGTACCGATAGTGACACTCGAGTCTACCAAGGGTGTCATCGAAGACAAGATCATACACACTCTACGCAATCTCTCCAAGCAAAAGAACGCCATCGAAGAACTGCAGAAATCCGATACCCTCTCCATCATGTTCAGTCTCATGTCCAACGAGTGTCCGGCCACACACCGACTACTCCGTTCCAAAATAGTGTCATTCGGTACCGATCTAACCGATCTATATCCACCAACTATTACATATATCAATTCAAAGGTAAGATACGCATACTTAATATATAGCATTAACATAACATAACATTATTTAACTTTTTATATTGTTGTTATAAAACAATAGAAAATATTATTACATTTAATTCAAGATTTAAATAATTATTTTGCATTCACAACAGAGACATATGTTGCAATATGTCAAATGATTATAAAGATTCTACAGGAATCATCGAAAAAGTCGGCCATTTTGTTGGACGACTTCCACAAGATCGATGGATACAACTTTTTGTTGACATCGCTCTTTAGACTGGAGTCTTCAAAGGAGAAAGCCTACTTGATCGACTTCTTCCTCGATTCACTGTGTTCGTTGATCTACGTTGGTTACGGCCACATCACAATACCAGAGAGTTCACCTGTTCCCTATCAAACCTCAATTTCACATAATCTTAAAGAAATATCAAGTAATTATACTATTATCATCATAATCATCAATAACTAGTTGATCTAATGCATTATCTTATCTTGCTTCTCTCTCTTTCTCTATAAATTAATCATCATCATCATCATCATCATTAATAATAATAGATCAATTATATATAACAAAGAATGAATCAGCATTTCTAGTATTAGAGAAATACTTTTTGAAATCGAAATACGAAGAGAATAGATTGAAGATTTTGGATAGAATTCTTACAGTCTACTCGTCGAACCCAATCAACTTTCTTCTTTTACAACATTTAAATACTTTGACAAAGTTTATTCAGGACTATGAATTCTTGAGTAATCCTTTAAAAGTAAGTTGGCTATTCTATTGCTATTGATATTTATATTAATTCGTATACTAATTAAACGATTTATTAGTATCATGTTATGAAAATAGTATGCTTTGTAGTAACAGTTTTAAATTATGTTCCATTCCAAGAGTTGAGTACATTCTCTCTTCTCTTGAATGAGAATCCATCGGTATTCACATTGGAGATGATCTACCAATTGATTTCGACATTGGTCAACTTTGAGTTTAGATATAAACATATCTTTAGAGAGGCTGGACTTTTGGACATCCTCATCAAGGTCATCGATTTAATGACAATAGAATTAAAGAAAGAAACACCAATCGATCATATAACATATCAAACTTTAAAAATTAAAAATAATAACAGCAACAGTAGTAACAGTGAACAACATCAACAACAACAACAACATAGTGATTATAATAATAACAATAGCAATGTAGATAAAAATAATAATAACAACAGCAATAACAATAGTAATCACAACAACAAACAACAAGAATCATTTACAATTTTATTAGATTCAATTTATTTATTAACAACTGAACATCCAGATAATATTGCAATCACAAGAAGATAGTAATGTATCAAATTGAAAAAGATATAATAGTACTATTCAATATGTATTAACTCTTTGATGATTATAATTTTAGTGGATTCTTTGATACACTATTATGTTTAGTACCATATGGATTTGTTAGAGGTAAAGCATTGAGGATTTTACAACAACTGATAAAGTATGATCCAGATATCTCACAGCGAGAATTCGATGGATTGATCAAGATTCTTACGATGGGTCCACACCGATCGATTCAAATGAAGACTGATATTTTCAATGCAATCAGAAAGCTGTTTGGTATCTCAAAGTATGCTAGAGATTCATTCAGAGAGCATGGTGGTTTCGTTGCCATCATTTCAGTGCTTATCGGTATGGAGTCAAGCTTTATAAAGACTGTACCAGAGGTAGCTAGACAAGATCAAGATCAACAACAACAGCAACAACAAGAAAAAGTAGGAGGAGAAGGAGGAGATGATAAACAGACTGTTGTCGAGGAAAGTGAAGAGGATATCGAGGAGAGCGTATTGAAATCACAGTTTGAGGACAATGAGAAGTTGGCGTTGCTCGAATCGATCTGCAGAATTACAACTTCGGCGTTGTGTGGAAACACACTGAATCGAACTTCTTTCGAACAGCAGATTGGCTATTCTACTTTTGCTTCGGGTCTGATGATGACCGGTGTCCTCTCGACTCTCTATGCTTCGCGTGTCGTCGACTTTATTTTCGATATGGTCACAGAGAATCTCAATGGAAGCGAAGCCATTGGCAATCGTATGCTGATCAACAATGTCGATGCATTCCTTGTGATTCTCGATATCATTCCTCACATTGACAATCCCGACTACGTGTTGGATATCATCAAGCGATTGAATGAGATGGCAGACTATGGCCGTTTCAACCAGGAGGCACTCTCAAAGCTGTCGATCCCCGATTGGATTCTAACGAAATTCCCCAAGTCGCTGATGAATGTCAACGATCCACTGCAACCGCATCTCCTCAAGCTGATACAAACGGTCGGTGCCAATTGTCTGTCGGGTTCGGAGCTGCGACGATTCGTTCGTTTGTTGCAGCCGGAACACTCGCCTGAGGTTCTACTCAAGATCCTGGCGTCGATGGCAAAGTCTCCGTCGACTCCACCCTACTTTGAGTTCAACCCGAACAACCGTGTCAGTCACGGCTACATCCACTTGCCGATTCAACAACACCAGTGGCCACCAACCAACGGATACACCATCATCTTTTGGCTGTACATCGAGAAGAACGGTCCACAGATCGACCTGCTTCAGATCTACTCTGAAGACAAACGTTCGAATCTCACCATCTTTATCAAATCCGGTGTGTTGACAGTGCACATCCTCAACAACTCAAAGTATGTCATTGAATTCCCGAGTTTCACATTCGAAGAAGGCAAGTGGTATCACATTGGAATAGTACATTCGCGTCGTCTACTCAGTGGAACCGACTTTAAATTGTTTGTCAATGGATTCCTCAAGCAGACAGCATCGAAAGCTCAATACCCGGCACAAGCATCAGGCAACCTTTTCTGTGATATCGGATCGGCACTACCCAATCGCTACACCGGCGAGCAGATCTGGCGAATCGGACCATTCTACCTGACTGAGGAGCCAATGTCCTCGAAGCATATCAACACCATCTATTTCCTCGGACCAAACTACAGTGCCAATTTCAAGGGTCGTTTCTCACCGTACCAAACCTACGAGATTATCAATCACCAGAACTTGACGGCCATCAAAGAGCTGGACTATGGCGACCAGCTCGGTCCACTCAATCTCGTCAAACTCTCGATGCAAATCGACGAATCGCACATCATCATTGGTCTGTGCGCCAACAACAAGAGAATCACACGCAAAGGTCACGGAATCAACCAACAGAACAACGAGAAATCAACACTGCCACCTCACATTGAGTATATTGTTGGATCGAGTCGCGACACCCCGACAAAGGATCCCGATGTCAAAGTGGAGATTATCAATCAAGCCGATCTCAGTGGTAAGCTGAGAGGACAGTTGATGGGTAATGTCGAAGCATTCCGTCGTAACAAGGTTGCCGATGGCATAAGAAAGATCGGTGGAATGCCAGTTGCCTTGCTTCTCTTGGAGAAAGCAAACAGCTCGGAAACACTTCACGACGCGATGCGACTGCTGGTCGGTGTCATTCAAGGTCACTCTACAAACACCCATGAGATGTCACAGATCAACGGTTACGAATTGGGAGCTTGGGTTCTCCGTCGTAAATCACAGTATTTCAACAATCAGATCATCGAGTTACTCTTTGACATTGTCGGAATCAACGGTAATATTTCGGTGACTGGTGTCGCCAATCGCAACGAAGGTACCGTCGCCAATTGGAATGCGTGTAAATACATCTTGATGAACTATCAGCTCTGGAAGAACACCTCGCTCGACATTCAGAAATTCGTGTTGCAAGGATTCAGCGATTTGATTGTGGACAATCATCAACATCAATTCAACTCTGACAGCTTGCGAAAGATTCATCTCATTCAGGATCTCTTTGACATTCTCCAGGACGATACGGTTTGCGAAGATATCGTTCCCAATATCATCACAGTGTTGTTCAATATGTTCAATGAGAAGCTGATTGAAGACGACGTTCGTTTGATCTCGGCGTTCTTGATATCCGGGCTGAATGGACAGCCGTCGCGTCGTCGCCACTCGCAGCGTTTGGTCGGCGGTGAAACGAGAATGAATCGAACTGTCAATCGTGTCTTCCAGATGTTCCTCCAAGTGGTTACCACCTCGAAAGACACCAGTGTAATCTATCGTCGTGTCTCATCGTTCTGGAGTTTCTTCTTTATCAACGAGCAGCATCCACCTCTTTCCGTTGCCTTGGCACTGCGTGTCTCTGTCGCTTTCTTCCTCATAAAGTCAGACTACTGCCATTCCTTTGTTAAAAAATCTGGATTCAAGTTGCTCTCAAAGATTCTCGGTAATCTATGCGGCTATCAAGAGATCTATGTGACACTGACACACTTGCTCCTTGGCAGCACTCCACAGTCGTTGCTCGACCAACAAACTCCTGGATCGACCAACTATCTTGAGTTCCACGAATTACTCCACATCTTCAAACTGAACGAGCAAAAACTCTATTGTATTGAAGCGGCAGAGTTGATTCTCTCGCTTGTCAAGCGTAGCTACGAGGACAACTATCGTAGCGTTCAAGATCGTTCCGGTAACTCTACTGGTAGCGGCGACGGATCCACCTCAATCCTCGACTTTGGCGGACTCTCACCAACTCCACCTTATTCCACTGGTAATATGTCACCACATATCTCATCGACATCATCTTCACCTCAATCTTCACCACTAGCTGTTTCACAAACCATTGGAACACCAACCAAAGAGAGTAGTGGTAGTTCCTCCACCACCACCTCGGGAGGACAACAAACCAATACAAGTTCAAGTGTATTTCAATTTGTTGGTTCACTCTTGAGCAAGGTTGAGGAGCGAACATTGGAGCTAGCAGGTGCCCTCGAAGAGACCGACGGACAACAGCCATCTTGGTCAAACAAAAAGAAGCGAGCCAGTATCTCTATTTCTCACTCGCAATCTTCCGCCAATCTAACTTCGGTCAGCAGTTCATCGAGCATCAACAATAATTTCTCGAGTAGTGTTTCCGACATTGGTGTCGTTCCACCGTTGATGCCATCGGCTACACCCGAAGTTGCATCGAACCTCCAACATACAATGCTCACCTACTTTATGTACTTGTTCCACGAGAATCATTCTTTCCAACAAGAGTTCTACCGTGCCACCCTCATTGAGTCGCTGATTGCCATTCTCTTCCCGAACGGCTCTGTCAACTTGCCTCCAGCAAGTCAGACTCTCCAATCGAACAACTCGACACCTCCCAAGAAAGATAGAGTATTGGATTTGGTGTTGAAATTCCTCTGTCAGATCGTTTTGTCTGCACTGAGAAAATCTAGTCGCGCCATACCGATTGCAGAGGCAGTCCTCGATGGAACTCCACTGAAGACTACCGACGACGACTATATCACCTATCACACTCGTATATTGTTTGAGATTCTCTACACCATAGAGACCAACATCACAAAGAGCGAGTTCTTTGAGACCGACAGAGGAGTGCATGTAAATCTTGTCAAGTTCTGCTCGATGTTGGTCGATCGTGTCTACCTCGACATCTTCAAACACATTTCCAAACGAATCTTGTTGTTCTTGATCAAGATTCTCGAGAAATTGGAAGCGGATCGTCCCTCCATCAAACAGGTACAACCAATCTATCGTAGTTTGAATCGTATTATCTTGTATATGATTAACAATGCTTCGGACAGCGAACTGAGTTTCACAATCAATCATATTTTGAATCACCAACGTATTATCTTTAGTGACAACAACAACGATGCCGACTTCATTGGTTCACTATGTTATCCTTTGTTCCGATTGACCTTTGGTGAGAGTGCAGCAGACACACTCGAGTCTGCCATCAAACTGTGGAAGCTGCTCGTCCAATTGAAATCACCATTTGCCGAGACACTCAATTGGACACTCTCCCTAAAGACACAGCAAAAGGGAGAGGTCATCGATCTTCGTCCTGGATTTGACTTGCTGGTGTCCAAGGGATCTGGCGAATTCAATCGTTGGATGCTAGAAAACATCACGCAACTCAACATGGTCTTTGAGGAGAATGCCAAGCGTGCTCACCTCAACTTTACCAACGCCGAGCGCAAGTCGGCAGCCGACTACATGGCCGATATTAAATACCGTAGAAAAGAGCGTACTCAGAAGCGTGAGAAGACCGAAACCAAAGCCAGTGCCAACGAGAAAGAGAAGAACGAGCACACCACAAAGAAGGTGGAATTCTTTGTGCGCACAGAAGCAGAGAGAAAGAAGAAGATCAAACAGTTGGAGAACGACAAACAAAAGTTCAATGCCAAGCAATTCGAAGCCATGAGAGATCAGATCACTAGAGAGCGTGCTGTTTGGGGACCAACTCTGCCTTCGCCACTCGACAAGTTCAAGCTTGACTCTACTGAAGGACCGTATCGTATGAGAAAGAAGACCGAGAAGAACTATGATTTCTACAAAAACTATCCATATATCCCTGTTACCTTTGTAGAGAGCAACAGCTCACTTATCCCATTGCCTTGCTCAGATGACTCCAAGGCGTTTATGGATATCGCTGGTACTCCAGATGCCGAGCTACTCGAGCCAGCCTACTGGAAGTTTACAACTGCCGACGGAACAGTCCTCTCAAGCTCTTCTCCTGCTTTGTCCAGTGCCGATAATAACAATGAGCAACAGAGCAGCCAATCTGGTACCAGACCAAGTTCATCCACCAAGAAGAGAAGTAGCTCACTGCTCTCCTCTGTCAACAGCATATCGTCTGGCATATCGACCAGCTCCAAGTTACCATCGGAATCTGGATCGCCTTTGAATGCATCCACTGATATCACACCACCGGAATCACCGTTGCAATCGTCAAGTGAGGACATCACAGAGGGTAGTGAATCCAAGTTGTTCACTCTCACCGAAGATGAGAAGCAATCGATACTCTCTGGCGATGTCGATACCGACACGAATCAACAATCTGGAACACCATCGTTGACTAGTCAAGCACCTCCTCAAGCATTCAATCAACCTGACGAAGAGGAAATCGAGGAGCAAGAGGAAAACACTGGTATGTCTACCAATGAAGAGGAGAATCTTGCATTCACAAGATTGTTGGATCCCTATGATCAAACCTATTTGCGTGAGGAGATGAGACGTAATCCGAAATTGGGTTCAGTTATGTTCAATTGTGGAAGTGTCGATGGTATGGACAAGATTGAAGGTATTCTCTTGTTCTGTCCGGTCAACTTGTACATCTTTGATGGCTATGCCAAGGATGAGCATACCGGAGAGATCTCTGAAGTCGAAGAGAAGATCAATATGGAATGGATGGCAGAGGGTACAGTTTTGCCAGCAAAGAAAGTCATTTCACACAACTACATGAAGTGGGGATGGGACGACGTAAGAGAAGTTCTCAAACGTCGCCATCTGTTGCGTCCTGTCGCCATTGAGTTGTTCTCCACCGACGGACGTAATACCCTGATTGTTTTCAAAGATGAGATGACTCGCGAGGAAGTTCACTATAGAATCGTTACCAACGTATCTAATAACAGTATTGGTGATGTATCGGGCATCAGTGGATCGCAAACAGTCGAGGATGACCGTGATCTCGGTGTCAAGGAGAAGTTTACTTCGATCTGGAGAAAGTCGCCACTGACTCTCAAGTGGCAACAAAGACAAATATCAAACTTCCAGTATCTCATGCATTTGAATACTCTGGCTGGTCGTTCCTACAACGATCTTACACAGTATCCCGTTTTCCCATGGGTGCTACGTGACTACGAATCCGATGATTTGGATCTCGACGACCAGTCGGTCTATCGTGATCTCTCCAAGCCAATGGGTGCGCTCGACGAACAGCGTGCAGAGAAGTTTAGAGAGCGTTTCGAGAATTGGGACGACCAAGAACTGAACGAACACAATCAACGCGTACCAAAGTTCCATTACGGTACTCATTATTCCTCAGCTGCGATCGTGCTCTACTACCTGATTCGTTTGGAGCCATTCACCCAGCACTTCCTCAAGTTGCAGTCTGGTCGTTGGGATCAAGCCGATCGTCTTTTCAGTTCCATTTCAGAGGCGTGGACTTCTTCATCGTGCGGTTCGACTGGTTCCATCATGGAGTTGATCCCCGAGTTTTACTATCTCCCCGAGTTCCTTCTCAACACCAACAAGTTCAACTTTGGAAACAAACAAGGTGGAGAAGCCATCAATGATGTCGTCTTGCCTCCATGGGCAAAGGGTTCCGTCCACGAATTCATTCGTCTGCATCGTAAAGCACTGGAATCCGACTATGTATCCGAGCATATTCACGAGTGGATCGACTTGATCTTTGGTTATCGCCAGCAAGGTAAGGCAGCAGAGGATGCTCTCAACGTATTCTACTACCTCACCTATGAAGGTGCCGTTAATATCGATCTCATTGAGGATCCAATCGAGAAGGCTGCAACCATTGCACAGATCAATAACTTTGGACAGACTCCAAAGCAACTCTTTGATAAACCACATCCAAAACGTCAGTCAATCCTTCCTTCATTCCCATTCTACGCGAAAACACTCGTTGGAAACTTTATTAAGGATATTGGAGAACCAGTTGGACAGATTCGTCTCATTAACGAGCGTTGTGCTCCCGCCGGTTTCTACAAGCATTTGTTACCACCCAATTTCACTCGTTACCTGGCATGGGGATTACCAGATGGTAGCATCCGTTATCACAGTGCCGGTGATAAAGTAAAAGCATTGGAAGATCACCACGATGGTCCACTCACTTGTCTAACAGCAACTGACGATGGAAACATTTGTGTCAGTGGTGGAACTGATAGTGTAAGTATTGTTTTTATCAATTTATCAAATTAAATCAACTGTTAATAATTGTATATTTTTTTTTTTTCAGATGGTTTGTGTTTATAATCTAAAGAAATTCTCGCTATCAAAGAGATTGATTGGACACACTGGAACAGTGACAGCTCTGGCTGCTTCCAGACCTTATTCAGTGATTGTCAGTGGTTCAGAAGATCAGACATGCATTATTTGGGATCTCAATAGATTGTGTTACACTAGAACACTTACTGGACACGATGGTCCCATCTCTTGCATTGGTGTTCACGACACCACCGGTGATATCGTAACCTGCTCTGGTACCACCATAAATATCTACACGATCAACGGTGACTTGATGCTCTCCTATAAGACCTCACAGATTATCTACGATCAAATCACCTCTGTGCTCTGGTCAAAGGGACCAGAGTGGTTGAACGAGAATGTTTTGATCACCGGACACCGAGACGGTAAGATCAAGATCTGGGGATTGGAGAGTCGTCTCCTCCCATCGATTGACAACGAACCACTCTCGCCACTCGCCTACAAGAATGTAATTATTCTTAGAGCTACATTCCACAGCCCCACTGCTCATACAAATTCTGTAACATCAATATATCTAACAAAGTAAGTCGAATAGCTATGATCATAATTTAAACACTCATATAACTAACAAACTATTTAAATTTCACAGTGATCAACAAAAACTCTACTCTGGTGATATTGATGGAAGAGTATGTATGTGGTCTGACAATGAAATAACTCAGGTAAGACAGAGAGGTTGGGGTGGACTCAATACCGATCTCAGAACTATATTACCAACAGGAACTACCAAGAAATAAGAAATAATAATAATAACAATAACAATAAAAAAACCAATAAAAATGAAATAATAATAAATTGGATGCTGGTGAAAAAATATGATCATCAATAAAGCACCACCATCATGTGTAAACATAGCAATCATTTTAAAAAATTTCACACGCAGTGTTATAACAAAAAACTTTTATTCATTGTTACTGTTGTGTGCAGATTGAAATAATATTATTTCATTGTTGTTATTTGAGAATGTATGATGGGAGTGGTAGGGATCACTAATGTAATAATGTAAATAGAAATGATCATTATTATTAATTATTTTTGGAATAATAATTATTATTATTAACAAATGAATTCATATGATAACTTAATTTTAATGGATATTAAGAAATTATAATAATAAATAATTTTCTAATTTATTTTCTTAACTTGCAAAAAGAAAATAAAAAAAATGAAATCAATATTAATAGGTTTATTCTTGTTGGTTTCGTTACTGACCATAAGTTCAGTCAATGGATTAAATATGAGAAGTTTACAGTTTCTCAAATCACCTGATCTATCTTGTATTATTAATCCATACTCTGGATCAGCTAATCAAGAATTCAGAATTACAGATGGATCGCTTGGATCCTTTAGTATAAGTAAACCAAGCAGCCAAACCAAAGCAACTTCAATTATCAGTGGAAACTACAAGATGCCATCTCCATGTATAAACAATACTCAGCTTGCTCAATTCTTTGGTCTTTCTTCTGGAAATCAAGGTTTTGCATCAATGGTTCAACATTTCAATTGCAGAGGTGAAGGTCCAACTTGCGAAACTTTCAAACTAGACAGACCAACAGCAGGTGTTTGTATATTAGTTGCCAATGTCGATGCCGATGACAAGTTAATTGTTCAGTCAAGTAGCATGGGAGTTGCTATTCCACAAACTAAATGGAATTTCGTATCTCAAGGTATCTTTGACCCGAGTGGACCAAACTGTGCTCCCATAGATTCAAAGGCAACCACTAGCAATTTGATACTGGGTTGTTATTCCAAAGATTGTGCAAATCCAAACTACAGCATCTACAGAATGAATGATACTGTAGATAATATCACTTTTTGCTATGAATCACATTCAGAGAATGGAATGGTATCGTATGCAGTGACTGCATGTCCTGTGTCACAAAGACCAACACCAGTAGTTGGTGTTAAATATGCAGTGAGTGGTATTGCCTTTAGAGATCTGAACAAAAATGGAATCTATGATATTGGTGTAGATATGCCTTTACCTAATATTAGAGTCAACATAATAAATGAAAATACAGGACAAGTACCATTCGATGCATTCAACGATCGGGTCGCACCAGCTATTACAAATTCCTATGGATATTATATTTTCCAAGGTACGATTAATATTAATTTCACACAATTTATTTGTTACTAATAATTTTTAAAATAAATAGCGCTTCTGGGAGGATGGTATACTGTTAATTTTGAATTCAAAGGAGGATCAGTTGTAACTCAAATGCCATCTACTATCCAAACAATGCCAAAAACCAGCAAAATCTACGATAACTTCAAAACATTTAAATTTATATTAAATTCAGATCAAACTGTTCCGGTTTCATCAGGAGAGATTGATCCTATAACAGATACATCAAGAATTCTAAGAGACATGAATGGAGGAATCATATAAATTTAATCAAAAAAAAAACATAAAAAAAATATTAACAATTTCTTAAGTAAAAATATTTCAAAAAAACATAAAATAAATCTTTTAAAAATCTTTATTAAATATTAAATAAATCTTTATTTTTTTTTATTCCCTTATACTATAACTAATCTGATTGTAATATGTTAAATTTAATCTGGTATGTGTTAAATTAACTTTTCTCTTTACACAGATTTTTAATTAACTAACGTGGGGTTTTTTTATTAAACACACCAACAAATGTTTCATATTTTTTTTCAGAATAAATTGGAATGAAATCAACCCACCACGTTGATCTTTCATATATCATTTTATAATCAAAAAATAATATAATCATGGTAAAAACACATAACTCATAGTAAATAGTAGTTCACTTGTGTAATTTCATTTTATCCCTCCCGCATAAAATGAAAAAATTTTTTCAAAAATAATGCGAGAATACAAAGAAAGTTGTGCAAAAAAAATTTAATGAAATAACACACTTTTTATCATAATTTCATATTGCATCTAATTGAAAATTAAAAAAAATCATTTAACATTGTTAAAAATGATGAATGATTGCATACTTGTTAACTTCAACAATTCAGCCTACTTCTACTTTATTTCATTTGAAAATGAAAATTAATCCTATACACTAGTGCTCAAGTGAGGTACATTGTTTCATTGTTATGAAGTGATAAATTCTGATGGTGTTATATACACCCTTAAGATATATTTACTTTACTGCATACACATCAATTCTGTATATGATTTATAATTATAATATTATTATGGATTGTTTTTATCATTATAAATATATGTCAGTTTAGCTAATCATTTTTTTCATCTCTTCTTTTGAATTGAATCATAGTTAGTTAGTTTACTATTCTTTATAAATCTTAAAGTAGGATTTTAATAATATTTTTACTATTATAATTACTAATTAGTATCAAAAACTTTTTCTTTGAAACAACAAAAAGGATGAAGCTCTTTCTCTTGGTGGTTTTGTTGGTGGCCATTTACACTATAAATGCCCAAAAAACGGATTTGCAATATTCAAAGCCACCCGATTTATCCTGTATTTTGGATTCATACTCTGGTAATGCGAATGAAAATAAAAGAATGACCGACTCTGTCTTGGGTTCTTTCAACATTTCCAAGCCAGCCACCCAAGCCAAACCAACTACTGTTATAGGTACCACCATCCCAATGCCATCGAGTTGTATCAACAATACCGATCTCCAAAATTTCTTTGGAGTCTCATCAACCAACCCAGGTATGGCTTCAATGATGGCCCATTTCAATTGCAAAGGAAATGGTCCAACTTGTAAATCGTTCACCTTTGACCAACCAGTCTCTGGAATGTGTCTCATGGTTGCCAACGTCGATGGTTACGACAAATTAACTTTTGAAAGTTCATTGAATGGTACACCAAACAACCCCAACGACTGGAAGAGTCTTCATTCTGGAAACTTCAACGACAACGGTACCGCTTGTCCACCAATGGAGGAGCGTAAGACTGCTACCCAGACCCAACTTGGTTGCTTCGAAAAGCAATGTGACAATCCAAACTACCAGATCTACCAGTTCAAGGGTGACACTGACAACATCACCTTCTGTTACACCTCGTTCTCTGACTCTGAAGTTGTCTACTATGCATTGACCAAATGCCAAGACGGTGTTGCTCCAACTCCACTTCCATTCGCCATTTATGCCCTCAGTGGTTATGCCTTCAATGATATCAACAAGAATGGTCTCTACGATATCGGTGTAGATACCCCAATCTCAGGAATCACAGTATCGTTGGTTAACCCAGCTACCGGTGAAACCCCACTCGACGGTTACTCTAACGTAGTTACCCCACAGGTCACCAACAGAGCTGGTTATTACATCTTCCAAAGTTTGAGAGCCAATATCTACACTGTCAAGTTTGGATACCCAGCTGGAACCAAGGCCACCATCCAACCAAATCCAAACAAAGCCAACACACCAAAATCCAACAAGATGGACGACACCTTGTCGACATTTAGAATTCAACTTACCAATGGAACAACCTCAGAGGTTGTCAGCGGAGAAGTAAGTGCAACATCAGGTATCATGAAGATTCTAAGAGATGTAAATGGAGGTATCCAATAAATTAAATTAAAGATCAAAAAAAATTTAACAACAAAGAAAAAAACAAAAAATATAAAGAACAACCACAACATTAGACATATAATAATATCTTTTTTTTTTAACATTTTTATACAGTTAAATATAAATAAAAATGAAATATATAATCCAAAAAAATATATATTTTTTATTAAACTCTTTACACTATTTAAACAGAATCAACTGCAGATATTTAGTTATCATTAAGAATAAACTTGGATCCTTGAAGTCCAACAATGATACTTGGCAAGTTGGTATTTCCAGATGGTGATATTGGTATGACTGATGCGTCAATGATACGTATATTCGCTGAACCTTTGAGTTTTAGTTGTCCATTGGTTGGGTAGGTGATATCATCTTGAGGTCCCATTCTCAGAGTTCCATGGGG
Organism: Heterostelium album PN500; assembly: GCF_000004825.1. Taxonomy (NCBI): domain Eukaryota; phylum Evosea; class Eumycetozoa; order Acytosteliales; family Acytosteliaceae; genus Heterostelium; species Heterostelium album. The sequence goes on along the minus strand of NW_008805071.1, from coordinate 391,225 downwards.
ATGATAGGCTGTCATAATGGAACTTCTTATTGAACTCTTGATTCTATCGATATTGGTCTCTGTTATATCTATTAAACCAAACGATCCACCATGTTCATTGATCACATCCATTTTAATGAGTTCTCTTTCAGTGTCCTTACAAGAGTTGAGACCATCGATGACATAGTCCATCTCCACTGGATCACTTAGATGATTGACTCTGAGAAGTGGTCTTTCAAAGGTTTCGTTATCATATTCTAGTCTCTCAATCTCTATATAACCAACGGTGGTAGGTGCGACCATCTCAATGGAGCAGAGGAATCTCGTTCCAAATATCAGTGGAAGTGGAATGGCACCCATGCTGTTAACCCATTTTATCTTTTTGTCAGTTGACTTTGGTCCGAATACACGATATCCATTGTAAGGTGAATCATCTCTCTTGAATACTCTTTGTCCATGATACTTGAGTGGTCTACCAACAACGGCCATCGATAAATGATCGACCATGTTCTTACCGACATACGGTGAGTTAATCACAGTTTCAATTCCAAACTTTGAGAGATGATTGGGATCTCCTACACCACTGAATTGCAAGAGCAGAGGTGAATCGTATGCTCCAGCCGAGAGAATCAATTCCTTTCCGATTTCAACATAGATATACTCTCCTCTGAAAACATTCTTCAGATAGATACCTTTGGCTCTGGGTGGTGTCACAGTTGTATCGAAATCGATTCTCAGCGCTTTGTGTCTGACGAAAATTGATAAGTTGTTTCTAACTCTACTGATGGAATCGACATACTGTGAGAATGAAGTAACACGATGGTGTAGTCCATCTTCACCTAGCTTCTGAGTAGCAACACTCAGTGTAAATCCATAGGTAGATCCATCGAATTGATTGGTATTGTGTTCGTATCCGAGATTGCCCAGCGCATCTCTTAGCTCACTGTTGATACTGTCGGAATCATTATTGTATTTCAAAGGGATATGCTCGAATATATCGGGAATATGAATTGGATAGACGGTGTTATTCCACGCCCACGCAGACTCACCGGTGATCGTAGCCCAATCATTGTAGTCATAGGAATTACCGATCGAAGCAACCATACCATTGATGGCATTGCAACCACCAGCAACTTTTCCACGCAACGATTCGATCACACGATTATTGGTCGCTTCATACCTTGCATTTTGAAAGATCTTTGTAATGCTCATATCAGGACTCAGAATGAAATGCTCTGCATATTGTAATGTATCTCTTGCTCTATAAATATCGGTTGAATATCCACCTTAAAAGTTATTATATAATTAAAAATTAACATTCTGTTTGTATTATATTTAAATAACCATCATACCTTCTTCAATTAATAATACTTTATTATTTGGATCATTAGATAGTTTATTTGCAACGACACTTCCAGCTGAACCAGCACCAACAATTACATAATCAAAGGTGAATTTTTGATCGATTTTCAAGTTTCTGTAGAATGAATCTACACTACTTTCAATACTATTAATAAATATACAAAACGATAATATTATTGTTATAGTTTTCATTTTTGAAGATTATTGTAATTAATAAATGATTGATTGATTGCTTATCATTAGCATTTATACAATACAATCTTACCTATAGAAACTGCAGTAGTTTGAGATTTAATTAAAACAAACTACTAATTAAATTCCAATAACAACCTTTTTTGACGATCATGATATGAAATGATCATTTATATTAAAAGATAGAATAAATAGATATTATGTGATAATTGTATTCATTACCAATCTATTTATTTTTTTATTTAGTTGTCTTTTTAAAAAAAAAAAGATCGATCATTACCACCAAAAACTACATGTGCCATTTTATTATTTTACAAATTTAATTTTTCATTTTTGTAAAGAATAATGAAAGGGGTTGGTTATCAATATCATTACACACTTTACTCATTTAGTAAACTGGAATCAAAGGTTGTATTGTTTTATTAGTTCTAATCGTAGGAGAAAATCATATGTATATTGTGAGCTTGCTCATGTGGATTGATAAACTTGATCAATGGAATGTTTTATTTTTTTTATTTTTCCCAACTGTGAGATACTATTGCTTTACTGTGGCGTTGATCCAATAGCTACACCGGGAATGAAAGTATTGTGTTTTCATGCAGCCATTCAGTGTCTATAGATTACTCGCTTTGACAGCCTGTTCATAGTGATGCTATTTAAACAAATGAGGAAAACTCAAGATCAAAAATCCTATCTCTCAGTGGTAGAGAGTGTAATATTAATTACATTGTTTATCATTAGATTAAATAAAAAGAAAAGAAAACATTTGTTTTGATTTATTTTTTTTTTTATGTATACAACATGTTTTATTGATTTATCAAAAATCTGAGCTATCTTCTTCTACATCTGAATCATAATCTCCTGGGTAAACTAAATCACTATCATCATGCTCTTCCGAATCTGAACCATATAAATCATCTTCATCTTCATCTTCTTCCTCATCTTCATCATAAAATTCATCATCATCATCATCATCATCGTCATCCTCATTGAAAAAGTAAACATCATGATGATCATGGAAATGATCGTCACTGTCAGAGTATAGATCATCGTCGTCATCGCCATCTTCGTCGTCTTCATCGTCTTCATCGTTTTCTTCGTCATCATATTCAAAGTCATCACCTTTGAAACCATTGAACTGGAAGATGAAATGAGCTAAGCTACTCTCCTTTAGGATTGCACCTTGCATATTGTTTCTCATGACTAGGAGCTGGTCGTGACTCAGTCGTCGTATATCGATGGTGTCTCCGTTGATCGCCTGAATCTTTTGAATGTTGGTTTTCTTTGGTAGCACGTGTATTGGGTCAAACTGGAATACGATATTCAGCTTTGTCACCGATGCAATATCCTCGGCTTTGATCGCCTGATCGTAGTACTCTGAGAGTGTCAACTCTTCGAGTGCCGGCGGAATAACGCCGTCCAGCGACTGGTCGAATACCTTGTTGAACACCAGTGTCTTTAGCGAGTGTGGAAGCGCACCTTTTTCAATTTGCGAATCAAAGTTATCACCAAACTCCAAACGCTCCAAACCCTCTGGAAACACACCGACCTTAATGGTCGTATTGAAATCATCGCCAAACTTGATGGACTTAAGAGTCGATGGAAACATTCCTTCGGTAGGCAAGCAATTCCAACACTCGCCAAGCTCGAGCGCGGTAACTGTGCTTGGTATGAGCGACGAATCAAATTCAAGTTCAAAGTTGTGTCCTGTGTTGAGCGTTTTGACGCTGTGTGGCAGCGGGCCAGTCGGCAACAGCTTCTCTTCGTCGCTGCTGCACTCGAGATACTCCAGCTTGTTCAAATTCAACTCTTCGAAAGAGTGCACCTGTTTGTACTCGATACCAAGCGACAAGTGTAGTAGTCCCGCCGGCAAAACACCGACCAGACTCTGGTTGAAGTCGTCATTCAATATCAGGTGGGTCAGCGACTCTGGTAGAACCGGTAGCGCCTGATTGAAATTCGAGATGCGATCTTCTGCCATCTCCAGGCGTTTCAATCCGGCGGGCAGAACATTCGGTGGAATCACCTGGTTGAAATCCGACCCGAAAGTGAGGTGTGTCAAGCTGGTCGGAAGCGAACCAAGCTGCAGCTCATGGTTGAATCCACCTAGTTTCAGCTTGGTGATAGTCCGCGGTAGCAAGCCCGACGGTATCTCCTGATCAAAGTGATAGCCAAACTCCAACACCGTCAAGTTGGGAGGCAGCACACCGAGTTCGAGCGGCTGATTATAGTCAGGTCCGAACAATAGCGTAGTCAGTGACTCTGGTAGCACGCCTTTCGTCAGCAGCTGGTCAAAGTCTTTGCCAAGCTTCAAGTACTCCAGAGTCGGTGGTAATACCCCAGGTTCAATCGGAACATAGTTGTTCTTTCCAAATTCGAGTCGTGTCAGAGTCGCTGGCAGCAAGTTAGCAGTCAACTGCTGATTGAAACCACCGCCAAACAAAATAGTCTTTACAGTTGATGGAATGGCGCCGGGCATAATCTCAAACTCTCTATACGTACTAAACTTTATCTCCTCTGTGCCCTCCGGGATGTATCCCTTAATTATATCACGACTGAAATTACTACCGAATTTCAGTTGTTTTACATTCTTTATCTTATAAGGTCTGTTATCTAAATATTGATCAATAAAAGTAGTAGTAACACGGTTGTTAGATCTAATATCATTAATATCTATTAGACAAGCTTAACAATATTGTTATACAAACATATAAATTTTACAATATTATTGATGTTATGATAATGTAGATCATTGTCTTGTTGATCCAAGTATATCATTGAGAGTGAATCGTAGTTGTCCAGTGCTTTACTGATGAGTGTTCTATATGAGTTTAGCGATATATTGACACTTTCATAGTAGTCATAAGAATATTTTAAGTGTTTGGGATTCAGTGATATGTATCGTTCTCTCTCCACATAGAGTCGCTTCGACGTCAAACTCAAACAAACTAAATCTACATTTGAATCTAAAAATGAAACTATCCTTTGAAGTATTATATGTGAAAGGTTATTCATTCTCTTTTATCTCTTTTCTCTCTCTGATTTATTTAATAAAGTAAGTAACTAAATTCATAAAATTAAATTAAAATTTTAATTAGTTATTTTTTTTTTAAAAGATTTTTGTTAATTAAATAAAAAAAACTTTGAACTTCTTATTCTTCTTAATTCTTTTATAAAAAGAAATAACAAATATATAAATTTAATATATATTTGAATATTACTATCGGTATTAATATTAAGTATGATTGGTATTTTTCGATTGTAATGATCTTGTTTTGTGATGATTTAAAATAAATAGAAAATATAACATAAACCATCTTCTGTTGGTGGTGGTGGTGAATCATCGATTTGATTCATTCTTATTTACAAAGAGTAGTAGATCTCTTAATATGTGAATATAAATAATGTGCTGTAATGGTGCTGTTTGTTGTGTATATGTTAACATTTCTCTATTTTTAAACCCATAGTGCTAAAAGTGCTAATAATGTCCAACCTAAAAATGTTAAGCCAAGCTTGACTTTGAGCCAACCCGGTTCACCAAGTCCTGAGGGCAGTAGTTCTATTAGGGAGATATAGAGGAAACTACCGGTGGTAATTGAGAGGACGATCGCCTCTGTGAGAATTGCACCGTTGCCGTCAAAGTAGTTCGATAGACCCATACCAATACCGATGCCAAGCGGTGTCATTGCTGCGCAGAACGTCAGAGACAAAGCGGTCTGAACCGTCGAGAACTTGGCGTAGAAAACCGGTACTCCCAGTGCGAAACCATCGAGTGCTTTGTGAGCGATCACTGCTACCAGCAGACCGTAGAAATCGTTGGGGTTCGTCTCTGCACCCAGGCCGAGACCGTCGAATATTGAATGCACCGAGAGTGCTATCATGAAGATGGTTGCCTGTGAAACATTGGATTGATGCGACTTGCCGTTGTTGATGCCGCTGTTGTGGTGGTGTCCATGTCCGTGCTCGTTCAGTCCCTGATAGGAAGACAGCGTTATTCCAGAGTCGCCAGTTGATATTAATATGGTTGTTTCGTTCTCTGGATTTGGTGTTGGTGTCGATGCTGCCTCTGAAAAAGTGGAGATCGATGCCGACATATTCATATGATTGTGTCCGGCTTCACCGGTAACACCTCGTTCCACGACCAACTTATCTAGCGTTATCAGCATGAACATAACGAAAATCGCTAGAGTTGGACCGAATGGAAATTCTTTGTATTGATTGTTGGGATCGACTCGTTCGAAATAATTTAGAAAATTCTCGTTTGCATCCGGTAGCAAGTGGTTGAATGCACCAGCTAAAATAATTCCTGCGGCAAAACATGTGGCAAACGAGAGAATGGTAACCAGTGACTTGACTTTTGCTCTTCCCAATATAAATGGAATATAAGACGCCAGCAAGGTCATAAGAAAAATTCCAACCATCAAACCAACTTTAATTCCTAAAAACTGTTCTCTCTCCTCGGAATCACTACTGCTACTGCTACTGGTTGTTTCATATATTATATTATTTATTGTCATTTTTGCCTGAAATTCCTCATTACATATATATAAAAATAAAATAAATAAAAAATATATAAATAAAAAACTTTACCAAATACTATATTAGGTATTTGGTTTATTTATATAGAATTAATTAAATAATTTAATTAAAAGTATTATATAATATATATAAAATATAGTTATAATTAAATAAATATCTATTTTTTTAAAAACAAAATTTTATTCTGAATCTTAGATTTTTATTTTTATTTTTTCTAAATTTAGAAAAATAGCATATAAAGATATAGATTTTATTTTTTTTTAAACAAATAATATGTTATAAGATATGTAATATAAAAGATAATAATATTATAATATTGAAATAATAAAAAGAAAAGTAAAGTTAAATTTAGGGTATAGTCACCTCCTAATGTTGAATTGAAATGATGACCAAAATATTTAAGTAAGATATTTAATTTTTTGGTTAAAAAATGGTGATTATTCTATTAAAATTTTAGTGTAATGCAAATATTTGTAGGAGCAGGAGTATAAATCTGTGGAGTATCCTTTGAACACTTCAAATGTCACTTCTGAGGATACTTCACTCTATTTGTACTTTTTCACAACACTCAAGTCGATTGTTTTTTTTTTTTGTTTTTTGTTTTTAAACATATCATTGAATCATTCAATTTATAAATGATTAAAGTTTTATTTGCACACAGGGACAAGAATACAACCAATTTAACCCAGTGTCAAAGCAACTTCGCACAAAATTAGCAAAAAAAAAAAATCAAAATATAATAAAATCGGTTTTTGTATATAGTTAACTTGCAACTGGCATTTTTGACCCCCAAAAAAATGTAGCACAAACTTTTTTTTTTGAACTGGATCAACAACAAAAACACCAGGTTTTTTTCTTCTTTTAATTTGATCTTTCAACAAATTTTTTATAAAAGTTTACAAAAGAGGACGTACTTGAAGCCCAGACAAATATTATATTTACTATTTGAATTTATAATTGTAAAAATAAAAAAATAGATAGATAGAGAGATTAAAGTTTTGAAAACAGTAAATATTATTGCTGGTTGATAATATATATAGAGATGAACAATTGATTTATTTGCTGATTTGAAGTTAAGAAAGAGCAAATAGTTGGGTGAGATACCATTTACCATCATGTGATTGATAGACACCGATTGCACAGGTATTGAAGTGTCCGAGAAGATTCTCTCGATGTCCTTTAGAGTTGATCCATCCTTCTACAGCAACCTCTGCCACCGTAGAATCCATATTGTTCATAGCAACATTCTCGCCTGCCTTGCTATGTGGGAAAGGGAATTGCCTTGTTCTATCATCGAATCCATCATGTCCAAAAGCTACCTTGCCATCTGCCATATCTATAGTAGAAAAACGCAACACATAGATTATAAGCAACAAACAAAAGTTAAGAAAAGTTAATAAGTGATTGAAATGAACTAATTGTATAAACTTAAACAACAACAACAACAAACAACATACTCTTTGAATGTACAACACCTATTTTATAAAGATCTTGATGCCATCGCAATGGTGGCTTGTTATTCTTCTGACGGAATTGATTCGATAGTTCCAATGCTTTTCTTCCAATGGTTTCCGGATCTTTGAATGTATTGTTGATAGTGTGAACGGATGATCTCGGCTTATCGCTGCCACCGGATGATCCCAACGATGCAAAGTGCATTCTATTCTCTTTCTCATCGGATACTTTCTTATTTACATCATCAATCGTATAGAAACTCTTTGTTGACAATCTAAACAACAATAATAAAAGATTAATTAGTAATTAAAGTTAATAATATTTAACTATCGTGAATGGTAAACGAACATACTGTTCACTTCTAAATGATTCATGTTTTCTCTTTCTAATGTTACTCAATTGACTTCTAAGATCGTTCGATACTGATAGTGGTACTCTAGACGCTTCGTTAGTTCTTATAGATGGAGTAGTAGAACCAACAGTCGTCTCATTTGTTTTATTACTATTACTATTACTATTTGATTTATTTACATTTTTGTTATTTATGTTATTTTCATTATTTACATTAGTTCTTTTATTTGTATTATTAATATTTGTATTTGTTGATGTATTTGAAGTTGTTGTTGTTGTTGTGGTAGTAGTAGTTGGTTTGTTTGAAGGTTGTGATGATTTAGAAGAAGAAGTCGTAGATTGATCATTACTTAAACTGGTCAATCTTCTTTCGTGTATATTTGCGAGAAGCTCTGAACGTTGCTGATGCTTAGTTTTAGCCTGACTAGATCCTCTTGTTACCGGAGTATTTGTATATGTGTTTATATTTCTATTCCTATTTGAATTTGATGTTGATGAGCTTGTCGAAGTTGTCGTAGTAGTTGTTTCTACTTTATCATTTTGGTTATAATCATCGTCGTCACCATCCAAATCAATAACTATATGTGACATATCTATCTATCTATAAACTATAGTTAAATCATTTCACATAATAATAATATAATATCAATAAATAAATAGATAGATAACTAAACTAATTTTATGAAAATAATAAACAAAAGTTTTGTAAACAGAATTAAAAAAAAATAGTTTTCCAAGAAATTCAGATTCAAAAAAAAAAAAAGATGTGTCTGTCTCTTTATCAACTTTATTAATTGATTTGATTATTTATATTTATTAAAACAATAATAATAATAATAATGTATTTTGTTATTGTTATCAACAATGTCCAGAAATAATAACAATAGTAATAGTAAAAATAATATATTAACAACATACAAAAAGAATAAAGAAAAAAAATTGGGTGCTTATGAAGAGCATATTGCAAATGTACTTGGTTGTAAACCAAACAGAAAACCTGTATTTAAAGTTGGTCGTCAAAAAGTATCTTTAGTACGTAATAATAATAACTGGTATAATCAAGTTATAATACAATCTATTAGTTATTAACATTGTCATTCTTTCAGGAATTTGTACATAGATATTCATTGAATACTGCTGGTGGTGGGGGTGGGAATGGAAGTGGAGGTGGAATTGGTATTACTACATCAACTACTACTTCTAATTCAACAAGGAGTAAAAAGATTCATGATAATAGTAATAGTCTAATACCACAACAACAGCAACAACAATATACTTCCATTACTACAAATAGTACTCATTCAAGGATGACAGGTGTCAATGATCATCATCTGTACACAAAGAACAACAACAACAATAGTGATGATGATTTTAACTTTCAGACTGTACAACAAGATAAAGCAGGAGGTGTAAATCGCACCAAGAACGCTGAAATGTATAGGGAATACCTCTTTAATACACCAAACGATGATGTATCACCATCATCCTCCTATGTATTTGATTCTAGTAATAGTGGAGGTCACATAACCAATTATAATTCTCTACTCTCTCCAAACAAAAGATTACCAGTAGTTAGTTATAATAATAATATCAATAATAGCAATAACAATAACAATCACAATTATATAAATAATAGACAACCAAATTACCAAAATAATGATAACATATATGATAACAATGATCAAGATAATGATAATGATAATGATAACTTTTCTCCATTCATTCTAGCAACCAATATAAGTTTAAATAGCAGGTCCACAGAGTCAATTAGTAATTGTACTACACCAACAAGAGATAACATTAATCAACTTCTCAACAAATCAAACAACAACAACAACAACAACAACAACAACAATAATAGTGATAATATCAATGGTAATATAGATTCACAACCCTTTAGTTTCGATCTGAGTGGTCTATCAAAGAATAATAACAATAATAACAATCAAAATATTAATAACAATAACAACCAAAATAATAGTAACAATAACAATCAAAATATTAGTAATAATAATAATAATAATAATAATAGTGGAAATAGCATTAGTTCAAGTCAATTCAATAATTCACCATTTACATATAGACTTACAGCACAAAACTCTGATATAATATGTTCTTTCGATAACTCACCACTCAATCTTGAGAACTATGTGCCATCCACAATAGAAGAGGAAAATCAACGAGAACTATCAAAGAAACCATCAGCACAACCAATTCAACCAATACTACAACAACACCAACAAAAACAACAATCACAGCAACAACAACAACAACCAATCAAACAAATTGTAAATATCATCGACTTGGAACAATCATCATCACAACAACTAAAATCTGGCAAACCTAAACCAACCATCGAAGAGATGTCCAATATTTTCAAACAGAATCAATTGAAAAATCAACAACTCAAACAACAACATCTGGAACAAGAACAACTGATGTTACAGAAATTACAAGAGCAACAACTACAGCAACAACATGATTTTGATGATCTAACACCTCCACCAAGTTGTGGTCAATCAATCTCACAAAAAGAGAGTTGGTCAAGATACAAACTTGAAAATAAAATGAAGAAAACATAAATAATCAAGACAAATCAATAATACATTTTGTTTTGATTATTTACCTTTTTAAAAAGTTTTATAAGATAATTTAGTTAAAAAAAAAAAAAGATGTGTAGTTTTGTTTGTTTTATTTGATTTGCTTGTTTGATTGATTTTTATTATGACTTTACATACGCTCCAATGGACGGAGACCCAAAAGACGTAAACCATTGCAGAGTACCAATTTAGCACAATAGAAGAGTACGTAACGGGCTTCGGCCAACGATTGTTCGGAACCCTTCACCTTGAGTGCGCTGTGAGCAGCGGAAATCTCGTGACACAACTCAAAGAGGTAGGTGACAATGGTGTTTGGTTCGTTGTTGTTGAATGCGATTTGAACGATCTCTGGGTAACGTTGGATGATCGTTGCCAAGTTGTAGGCGATCGGTTCGACCAAGAGCGAGAGATTGGCACTTGGATTCAAGCTGACACCAGTCTTACGCTCGATCGAGCAGAGACGAGCGTGAGCATATTGCAAATAGGGACCAGTGTCACCTTCGAATGACAACATACGCTCCCAATTAAAGTCGTAATCCTTGTTACGCTTGGCTGAGAAATCTTGAATGATTACAGCTGATACTGCAACGATATCTGCAACTTCATCTGGATTCTCAATCTCTGCAAACTTTTGTTCATTCTTTTTCATTGTTTCCAACATAATTGATTTAGATTCATTCAAAATCTCTGTTATTATTTTAATGTTAAGAATATAGAATATAAGTTAATTTGTTCACGATCAACAACAACACTAAAATATTATTACCTTCCAAGAAAACAACGGTTCCTTTACGAGTTGACATTCCCTTTACTAAACCATATCCGATATGAGTCAATTCTTTGCTCCATGGGTATTGCATACGCTCGAGAATCTTAAAGAGTTGACGGAAATGCAGTTCCTGTTGTGAAGCGACAACGTAAATCATCTTTTCGAAATTGTATTGTTCCTTACGGATCGAGGCAGCGGCAATGTCACGAGTGATGTAGAGTGACGATCCATCGGTTTTCTTGACCAAGACCTTACCGAGGTCTGGCTTTGCGGTGGAGAGATCGATGATCTTGGCACCCTTTGAATCCTCGACCAATCCGAGTTTGTCGAGCTTCTCGTAGGCGCTGACCATACCGTCACACATCTTGCTCTCACCAGAGTACTCGTCGAACTGTACATTCAAACGACCGTAGATCTCCTTGTATTTCTCGATCGAGAGATCACGGAACTTGCTCCAGAGCTTGAGAGCATTCTCGTTGCCATCCTCCATGTCCTTGAAGTAGGCACGAGCTTGGTCGTGGATTTCCGGCTCGGTCTCGGCGGTGTTGTTGATCTTGACGTAGACATCAAAGAGATGCTTGATTGGATCCTCCAACAACGCCTGTTCCGATCCGAATCGGTCGTAACCAATAGCCAAGAGACCGTATTGCTTACCCCAGTCACCGAGGTAGTTGATCGATTGCACGGTGTAACCTAGTGAACGGTAGACATTGACCAAGAAGTTACCGATGATGGTGGAACGAAGATGTCCGGCGTGGAATGGCTTGGCGATGTTTGGCGAGCTAAACTCGATGACTATGGTCTTGCCTTCACCCTGCTTGGTGCAACCGTACTTGTCACCGGCAGCCAAGACCTCCTTCAAGATTGACTCTGTCAGGATGGTACGATTGATCTTGAAGTTGATGTAGGTACCGGCAACGGTGACCTCCTTGATCAGGTCGTTCAACACAAACTTGGCGGCATACTCTGTAGCCAATTGTGCTGGATTACCTGGTAGCTTCTTGAAACGATTCAACTTTGGCACTGGCAATGCCAAATCTGCCATATCCTTATTCTTTGGAGTCTCAATGCATTGTAGCAATTGTTCCTCTGGGATATCTGTCAATTTCGAAAACTGACTTGCAATTTCTTTTTCAAATAACATTTTGTTATAATATTTGTTGTATGTATATATATATATATTAAATAATTATATAATAAACTTTTAAAAGTTGTTTGTGTAATTGATTGATTGAATTTTGTTTGTATAAACAACAAATTGTAAACTTTTTATATAAATTTAGTTTTTAAATTAAAGAAAATCCCAAGAAAGTAGATAATAATTGATATTTATTACAGAATCGCGGGTTGAACTGGTGAAAGATGATGTGGTTAGATCGGGGGTGGTAATAAAGAGAACCAAACTTTATACTACTATGATTTTATATATAAAAAACAACTATTTAAATGCATTCGATTTTTCAACAGACTTGTTCTTGTTTTTTGTTCATGAACAAAAATAAAATAAAAATTAAGAAAAAAATTAAAAAAATTAAAATTTTTTTTTTGGGAATTGAGTGTTGTTTATTTTTTTGGAGGTGTGGAACATATGAAATGAAGTGATCTTATTTGCAAATAATTACAATAATAATGGTTAATATTTATTTATATATATATATGTTCTATCTTTATTTAATTAAATCTAAAATTTTTAATATCAATTTATTATTACTTCCAATAGATTGCATATTTTAATTTCAAAAAATCTTCTAAATCTAGATACATGATGAGTGAACCTAAGAATCTTGACAGAAGTTGTTTTCTAAACTTTGGATGATTGTCCATGGGTTTTTTGAATTTTGACCTACGAGCTCTTATTTATAATCGATTTATCATATTAAAATTTTACAAACAAAATACCCAAAATTTTGGATTTTGTTACAAACTCATTTTTTAATCAATTTCGTGAAACTTTGATTTTTAAAACCCAGAGCAAGTTGGTTGATTGGAAGAACCAATAGACTCTAATAAACTTAGAAGGGATACCAAAGGAATTATTTATATATATTCTACCTGAATATTCTTTATTTTATTATTATTATTTTCTATTCAATTACTTTTAAGTTATGATTATAGTAATTGTTATTTTCGTAAACTTTGATGTTTAAAAACAAGAAAAAGTTGGTTGATTGGCCGAGACATTTGACTCAAGCAAACTTAGAATGGAATACCAAAGTTACCTTCAAAAAAGTAGTTCAAAACGAACGCAAATAATGTGGCCACCCATATACCAAAGTTCAAAAAGAATGACATTACAATTCCAGTCACTTCTTTTTCATGATCATCTGCTTTGGTTGGACCAAACATCATTGCCAATGCTAAATAATTAAATATAACAATATTATATTAGTTTTTCCACTCTTTTGTTTCTAAAACAACTTGATAATAATGATAACTTACTTCCACAATAACCATTGGTGAGTGCAAATACAAACATAATGAAGAAATAAAGATAGATATTTCTAAAGAGTAATGGCTTTACACAGAATGCAAACAATGGGAAGAATACCAATCTGAGAACTGCTGGAATCCAAAGGTTGTTTGGTGTGAATAGGATGATCCACTTTGGTGCGGTTCTACCAATATAGTCACCAATCATAAAAGACAAAACAAAAATAATCTGGAACCAATCGTTTCCAAGACTGGAATTTATAGTTTGGACCAAACCGGTGACACCTGGGAACAATGACAATGTTGTAAAGAAAACAATAAAGACAACAAATGCTTCTCTCCAAACTTTACGCAACAATACTTTAATTGATACTTCTCTCTTTGATTCTACTCCATTGATTGATCCATTCTTAGTATTCTACATAACAAAAATTAGTTAATATAATTAATAATAAAAGTAAGGGTGATGAATCACACATACGTTGTAATTTCTCATGCAATGACGAGTGAATGCAAGTCTGAGAAGAATTTGATAGGCAACGAAACAGAGGAGTAAGACACCACCTCCAAGGAAGAAATAGAGGAAACTGGTCTTTTCATTGTCTTTGGTGGATGGCATCGCTACTTTGGTAATGATACGAAGGATGGATGCGATGATACCGGCAATACCGCAACCCGACATGACACCACCAGTGTATGACGATGGGAACAATGCAACCAATCCAATGACACTACCAAAGAGTAGCGACGAGAAGGCACCAGAGAAGAAAGTGAGAACCAGTGATACAGAGACTGCGCTAGCCTGGCTGTTTTTAATCATCAATGGGATGAATGGCATAAAGAAGAGAATTGCAGCACCACCCATGAGGAATCCATTGATTCTAACGCTGAACGAGATCTTTGGCATCACCTTTAACGATACAAACAGCAGAATCCACGAAAAGAAATTGTATGCCAACGACATGAAAAACGAATACGAATAGTCTGGATACAGCGAATTAAAGTAATCGCCAGCTGCAATATAACAATTGAAAGGGAAAAGCAAACCTATACCAAGAAAACAACAACAAATCCATGCCAATCCAAACTAATATTGAGATAATCAATATAAATTATTACTACGCAAATTCTTCAAATAGTAGTCGATGTTATATAACATTTTGCAACTTACTCTGTCTGGTGGTGCATAGTCATCGTCAGGAGTATCAAGTAACCTAACATTCTCTATTTTAGTATATTCATGATCTTGATTTCTCATTTTTTAAATTTTATTTTTATAATATATATAATAAAAGTGTATCAACAACCTAACTATTGAATAGAATATTATAATATTATATATTATTTATTTATATAAATAAAATAGAATAATAGTTTTAAATATATATATATATTAGTTTTTCGTTTTATAATTATTTTCTTTATTTTCTTATCTCTGGTTTGATTTTTTTTTATTTTTGATTATTGTAGGTTAGTTAGTGTAGTGTGGTGTGTCAATGAAAAGCAAACAATATAAAAAAAAAAAAAAAGAGTGGTAAAAAACAGAAAATTGTTGACAAGTTTTATAAGTTATATACACTAAACTGGTAAATTATCTATGTAATTTTTCTTTTCTTTTGCAAAAGTAAAGATGGTTTAAAACTATTGGATTAAAGTTTTTTTTTTTTAATCGAGGAATCTTTAAATTTTTTTTAATTTTTGTTTTTTTAAATTTTTTTAAATTTTTCATGAAAAGACAAAATCGAAATCACGATATTTTTTGTAAAGAGCAATCTTCGAAAAGTCGTATTGTGACTGAGAAGCAATCATTGGGAAATCGTCAAGAATATGATTGATGGAAATTTCATAAAGTTGATTTTAGAACAATCAATAGAAAGATATTTTTAAAATTTCCGATTGATGAGTCAATGATCGACACTTACAATTTATTTAAATCATTTGGAACTGTTTTTTGGACTTCTTCGACTGTCATCTTGATTCTAGAATTAACTTTAACTATATTTTGAATTTATCAATCTTGATATTTCTTCAATTCAATTTAAAAAAACGAAATTGAATGATTACTTTGAAAACGAAGTGCATATTCAACAAAGTATTCATATGCACATATATACCAAAAACTAACTATATTTACTATTGTTTAATAAATAATGAGAAACAACAATTATTTTTAAATATTTTATTTTATTTTAACCATTTACTCCAATTAATTAGAGATAAATTAATATTACCACATTTGATAGCTAGGTAGTAAAGTGGTTGGTTTTCAATTTTCTCACTAGATTTGTTTGTTGTATTTCTAATTCTCTTTTTATGTTTTCGAAATCGATTGTGTTGTGTGAATTGAAAAGTATGAAACCACATTTCATTGTTTGGTTCCACTTTACAACTTCAATGGTGAGTGTGTGGGTAGTTCTATGATTGATAGCCAACAGTTGAATATAATAGGTAATAAGATCAATCATATCTTGAATCAAGTGTAATTCAAGTCGAAACATAACTATATTGCTGTTTGATATCGAGTGGAGTAATGCTTGGATGTCTCTCTTGCTGGCTGGCAGTCTTCGAAATTCAACCGTAAGTCTCTCGAGAGATAGATTGCTATTGAAACATTCATTCAGATTTCCGAGTGACTTGCTTGAACAGTTGTAGATACCAAGAGATCGAAGACATTGGTGAGCACTGACAAACCGTAGAATATCTCTGTTGTCGACATGCTCGCCATTCAAATTCAGGCTGCGTATGTTACACTTTGTACGTGAGAACTGGCTGAACGACTTCTTTGTACACGAGAGTAAGCAAAGCTTCTCCAAGTTACAGTGAAATTGGTGGTTGTTCTGGTGGCATGGTAACTTCAATACTCGCAGTCCGTCGTTCATTCTAAGAGTAGTGTTCAACTCATCTGACGAAAAAGGTATTTGTAACTTTTGGATTTGTGTCTTTCGTAGCTGGTAAATAGACAATGCTCTTGTAAACTTCAAATTGAAAACTTCTTTTTGTTCGGTTTCACTAACCTCTAACTTTACAATATACAACCTTCTCAAATTCTTTAATCTATAGTATAGTAGATCAAAGAATTTAAAAGGGTCATCGATAAACGTTGAATAACAATGTTTATCATCTTTACTATTTCCACTTCCACCTAGTTGTAAAGATTTCAAATTACATAGATAGTTTAATTCAATTGAATTGGTGATATTAAAGAATGAACCGCCAGTGATAAAACCAATAGAGAGACACTCTAATTGTGAACCTCTCATTCTAATGAATCGTAACACACTATCTAACTCATGCCAATCTATGTTCTCAATGAACAGATGAAGTGAAGATAATAACATCAATGGATGACTATTGTTGTTATTGTTGTTGTTGTTATTGTTGTCTATACTAATATCAATATGATCAAACAAATAAGATACTAATAAGCCACTGAAATCAAATAAAAACAAACAATACAGGTTCACAGGTTGTAACATATGAAATAAACGGTTAAATTTAATGATATCTACAAAGTTGGTTCTATTATCGATGGATAGAGATTGAATACTATTAAATGATAAAATTACATTATTATTTGTATCATTACTTCTATTATAGTTTTTAATTTGTGATAGTCTCAGTTCTAATGCTTCAATGGAAGTAGATAATGAATGAATTGATTGCATAACATTGTATTTCGATGATAGATGTCGAAGCAAAGTTATATCTCTAAACATAATATCATTCATATTCTTTCTAATACCAGATCGTATGATTTCATAATGTAATTTAGATATTCTTTGAAACAAGTCATACATGTAAGTATTATATCAAATAATATAGATTCATATTAAAGTAAGTATATAGAATATAATTACAATGATAGATTGTATTTCCATTTCAAAGTAGATAGTTTATCATTCCAACATTGATTTAGTATTCTATATTGTATAATATATTCATTCATAGTATACATTAATAAGTAGATAGGTAGATAAACACTTAAAAATATGATATGACAATGAATGTGCTTGTGTTTGTGTGTTGTGTGTATAATTCATTCAATATTAAATCTTTGTTTTTTTTTTTTGTCTTTTTTGATTATTCTCTTTATATATATATATATATCTAATTATTATTATATTCATTTATTGTTGGTCAGACTCTTTGATGTAAGATTGTCCAATTTTATCTCTAAGTTTCTGACGTTCTTCTTCGATCTTTTTGTGTCTTTCTTCTGGCCACTCTGGTACCTGTAATCCTACTCTCTGTGATGACTTTACAATTCTATCTCTTGTTGGTATACCTATATTATATTGTTCTAATAAATTCTATATAGTAGAATGACATTAAAGGTTGATTTGTTAATATTGAAATCTGTAGTTTGAATCATTCATTTGATTGATTTAAATGACATACTTGTAAATCTTTAGCAGCTTTTAAGTAGAAACGATATGATTTAACTTTATCTTGTAGTATTTTAATTTCTTGTTCATCTTTTACATGTTTGTTCTCACGGAACGACTCTCTGACGTTGGCACGCCACCAACGATCTTGTTTTATAGCAGGGTATCTCAGTCCCTCTCTCAACAATCTTCTAAACAATACTAGAGATGATGTTGTTATTGGTGCTACTTTTGATGACATATTGTTTATATAAATGAAAAACTCTTTAAATAATAAATAAAAAATAAAATTTAATAAAAATCTGATCAGAGATAAAAAAAAAAAACGAATGAAAAACTTTTTTTATTAGACACCCAATTCCAAAATAGTCAAATTTGATCAAACAGATATTTATTTATTTGAAATTAAATTAATATTCCTTTTATTAGTTTAAATTAGAATATTATTATTTTATTTATTTTATTTTTGTTATTGTTATTGTTGTTGTTGCTTTCAGGATAGAGTGAACAAAGAGTTTTGACTACTATTATTGTTATTTTTATTTTGTTTAGAATTTAAAGATAATAAGTAATTGAAAGTGGAACATGCGACTCTTTCTTATTATTGATTTACAGAACTGTTTGAGTGCTATTTGATTCGATCATTGAAGTTTTGCTTTGGTGGGTACATTTTTCTTTGCTGGGGTAGAGTCTGCAGGTGGAGTGCAAGTTTCTTTATCTTCATTAACTGATGTTGAATCTGAATCGAAATCGAAATCGAAATCGAAATCTAAATCCGAATCTAAATTCGCTACAAAACATGCAACAACAAAAATGGTTAAGATAATATAAGCAATGGACCCTATAATTTTTTTTAATATTTCTATAACTTTCATATTATCTTTATCTAATTGTATATTTAACCTTAACTTTTTTTTTTTTTGTACTGCAGGGAATGGGAATAATCTAATTTTGATTAAATTTTGATTAAAAAAAAATAAAAAAAAATGGAAATAACAAGTTTAGTTTATCCTGACTAGATACGAATAAATAGATTCTATAACCACTTTTCTAGATTTGGAAACTATATATTATTTATGATCTTCATCAGATTTTAAAGTTAAATATTTTATCTCTTCAATCATAAAATTTCAATTGTTTTATATTAAAGATACTATTAAATATTTTAAAATAATTAGATTAGTTATTATTATTCTATATTTAAATTTTATTGAATGATTGGCAATGAACATTGTATCATTAGATTTATAGTGGGTTGGCACAGTACGGACAACAGACAGTATCACTTATTGGAACATAGATCTGACCTCTACTTGTACATTCTGCTGGATCCAAGTATAATCTACAATAGACAGCACACTTCTTTGCTACCTCTGCCATTGCAAAAGAGTTATAGCAACCTAAAATAACAAACAAAGCTACAACCAATAACTTTCTATACAACATTTTCTTATGTTGAACAATCAACATCAATATACGTAGTTGTTATAAGAAAATAAAATAATTTGTAGAAATGATAATAGTAAAATGCTATTTAATAATTAATATATAATTAAAAATAATTGTAAAAATGTATGTAAGATATGATAGTGAATGAATGTATGTAAGTGTGAATCTATTAAGGTTTGAAATTGAATAAAGAGTATGTGACCACTATTTATTGGAGTTAAGAATGAATCTATAATATAAAAATGATAGTTAGTAATTTAATCGTAATTTTATTTGAATGTTAGTAAGTGGTTAAATAAAACTTACTATTGACACTTCATTTATGCATAACAATTGCCCGGTGATATTGATGATGATGTTGTTGTTGTTGATTGACACTGTTGTTAATTGATTGATCTATTATTTACAATAGGGACAACAAACAGTGTCACTGATTGGAACTAACACCTTGCCTTGACTGGTACATGCTTCTTCAGGGAGGTATAGTTTACAGGTGGCTGTGCAAATCTTTGGCTCTACATCAATTTGCAAATCTAAATCTTCACTACTACTCTTTTCTAAGCTTAAATTGGCAACAACAATACCAAATATAACAAAAACTAGAAATAACAATCCTAGTTTCATTTTATCTATCAATTATATTTTAAAATAAGAATAGTTCATGTTTATCAATCACATCTTCTATTTATTCTTTACAATGGTGACAAGTCTTATCTTGAATGATTAGGCTTTTGTCGAGTCATTTTAGTGACTATGTGGGGATGACTCAAAAAAAAAAATATATTTGCAAAAAAAAAAAATAATTTCTATTTAAATTGTAAGTTTGTTGATCAGTTTTAAATAAATAAATTTATTGTTTTTAAACACAAAATTAAATATTTGTAAATATTACCAGGTATGTTTTGTATTCCAATCAGATATCTAATCAAATTATCATAATTTACTCTTTTTTTTTTTTATCCAATCCTGGTTACCAAAATAGTAAATCTTTATCACTGGTTATCAATATTACTCTAAAACCACTTTACTAATTTTGGAAACAAAAAAAAAAATAATGTTCATCATAAAGTTGTTATTATTAAATTTTGAAGTTATTGTTATCAAATATTTTAAATTTGCAAAAAAATGTTCATTTTGTTTTATATATCTTAAAGATACTATTTTTAAAATAATTCGATCTCAATAATTCATTCATACATATACATAATAATATTATTAATGTATTACATAGTATTATTATTCGACACGCAATAGTGTGATACCATTATATTAATTATATTGTGTAAAAACTCTTAGTGTGTTTGAATGATGGTATTAAACACTACCACTAATCTTACTTCTTAAACAGTGCATTAGAAATTGTTTTTAAACACATACACCACAATCACTTCCCTGGTTATGTTATTGATTACCAAAACGATAACAAACAACAACAACAACCAAACAACAAACAAAATACACAACTAAATTAGAGATAATTAAAATAAAAAAGAAGAATGAATATTTTGATTATTTAAATTGATTAATATTAGACATTTTCTTGCTTTGAATTAATAATATAAAAACAAACTTTGTTTGAAAGAATAACCTTATTTTCAATTACAAATACTAATCGTATATCATTTAAATAGATAAAAAAAAAGTTATAACTTTTACCTTTATATAAAAACTATCTAAAAACTATAAAATGAATAAGTCATTCTTTTACTTGTTGATTGCTATTGTTATCTTTGGTTGCATTGCAGTTGCTATGGGAGAAACCGACAGACTGTGCAGATGCCAGTATACATACACCCAAGAATCATGCGCCAAAATGGGTCTTACCTTTTATCCAGCTGATGAATCAAACTGTTGTACAAGATGTAAATAAACTGTTAACTACACTGCACCTGTATCTTTTCAAAAAAAAAAAAAAAACAAAAACAAAAAAAGTAAGTTAAGTAAATAATTTAAATATTATTAACTAAATTGATTGAATAACATAACTAATACAATTATTATTATAAAATAGTACTTTCTTTTTTAAATTAATGTAACTTGTTCAGTTGTCATTAACAAAAATAAACAAAAAAATGTATATTTAAATACAAAGCTCATCATAAATCATCTCTTTTTCCTCTTTATTCAAGCTTAAATATATTTATGCTTCAATCTTTTTGATTTTATACTAAAAGTAATTTATTTATTTGATTTTAATTTGTTATTATTATTAATGTTGTTGCTGTTATAAGAAATCCAATCAATGTCTGTTTCAGATACTCCATATATATATGAACAATCGATCGGTTGTTTAGAGCAAAGATACAAACTTCCAAACATCTCTTGCATTACCACTTGACATTTGCCATAAATATTGAACTGTCTCTTGTGATGGAACTATTCATTGATAATTTGATCGATATTTAGTTAGTAATTTGATCTCTTACTTTTATAATAGTTGTTTTGTTTTGTTTCGTTTCATTTCATTTCATACCTTTCTCTAAATATTTAATTTCAACTAAATAGTTTAACAACAATCTCATTTCGTAGAGAGTGAACTTTGGAATGTGAACGAGTTGATTTTCATTCTTGAATTCCTCTAAAATCTGTGCCTTGCTAACATCGTCAGTTGTAGATGCAACTACAACACCATTTGACTATTGTTGTTATTTTTAATAAATATTTGATTAGTTATTGTTTTGTTTTGTTATGTTTTGTTTGTGGTTAATCGATTGATTGATTGCTTACCAAACTATGATTGAAAAGTGGTTTGAATAGATGTGATGCCAATAGTCTGTCGGTTGGGAGAGTTCCCATGAATGTTTTGGCGTCGTACATGTCACCATACTCTGAGAGACGGTGGAAATGATTGTATCCATCGAGTGCAATCAAAACTGGGAATTCAACAATACAATCCATCTCACGCTTAAAGTGATACAACACCTCACTGCTACAATCGAAAAGTGATGAAGATACCAAATCATACAATGTTTTCTCTGGTGATGATTTAAAGTTATTAAATTGGATCTAAACAAAAATAATAATAATATAAGATATGTAAGTAAATTGTAACAAAACTATTTGTTAGCAAACTAACTAACTAACGAGCTAAACTTTAATAAGTGTAAACTATACTTACTCTAAACTTTGTTTTCAATGGAATCTTCTTCATTAGATCACCATTGACTTCGAGCATCTGGTTGAGTAGGTGAGTGGAGAGCTCGTGTTGTTCAAAGAGCATTGGGTTCTCGACGAACGGGGTCAATGAACCGGTGTGAATGAATTTGTGGACGGATGGCACGTAGAAGACGAACCAACCTTGTTGCTTGGCCCAGAAGACCAACTGTGAGAGTGTGACCGACTTGCCCGATCCACGCTTACCGTCGACCAACATACAGTAGTCCTCCGGTGAGTTCTTCTCGAATTGCTGTTGCTTCATTCTATTCATCCATTCGATCACCTTGAACACCGGTTCTCTCAACAATGTCGATCTGTCTTTTTCTTTTCCGATTCTATCGAAATGTGATTTTAATTCTTTTGAGATGTTTTCTTTACCTATATTTTTGCTATTCATTCATAATATATATAATATATTATTTAATATTATTACTTTATAGATAATGAATATATATATATATATGAATATGCATACCTCCATTGATCTTTAGAAATGGAAAGGAATTGAAATGGAATCGATGACTTTTCAACTTTATCTATATACTCTAGGGTGTTGGTTTTGGTTGCAACATTATTGCTAGTGCTACTATATAAACGAATGACTCTGCTGTTATTGCTGTTGTTTGAAACCAATCTGTTGCAAGTGTTACTGGTGTTCTTGATCATCAGCGATGCCGACGATCTCAGTAATTGTTGACTACCACGTAAAATGTTTGACATCTTGTAAAAATACTGATAATCTACTATTTATTAATAATAATATTAACAGTAAATTTAAATTTACAATTTGATTGATCTAATGTATGATATTCTAATCAATTAAAAAAACGAAGCAAAATCTGATCACACACCCAAAAAATAAAATTTTCATTTTTTTGGTCAGTGCTATGTGAAAAAAAAAACGTTACACTCATCATTTATTTTTTTTGGTTTTTGCATAAATAAACAAATTACATGTTAATAATTTGATGATGAAGGTTGTGTAGAATCTTCATCTATTTCATCTTGAGTAGTAGTTTGAGTCGTTTGTTGTTGATTTAAACGTTGATCTATAAATTTAAATAGTGAGTTGATACAGGATGCTGAGGATCGCTCGTGGACGGTGGTGCCGGCCGACACTGCCTTGCAGTGGTTTCGCTGGCCAAAGTCGGTGTCGAGTGGATCGCGAGAGATGACCCAGTTGCAACAGTTCTCGGCGAGGAATGCTTTGGCCGACTCTGACATCTTGGTTCTGCCGTGCACGCTGTCTGTTAGACCGATCGCCACCAGCTTCGGTAGCAGTGCTCGGTTGCCGGCTACCAAGTTCATGGTTAGCTGACCACCGAATGAGTGTGCGACAATCACAATCTGCGAGGCTGGCGACCGACTTAGGAAGTAGCGCTCGACGTAACTGACGTGGTTGTACGGTGTCTCGCTGCCACGCACATACTGTGTTTGACCGTTGCTCGCTTTGCCGGTTGTCTGATTGGGATTTAAGATGATAAACGCGAAACCACGTGCTCGTGCTTCGCGTAGGTATGGCAAGATTGTTCCCGAGTCAAGACAATCGTTTATACACAGGCTTCTTGCCCATTGACCCGCACGAACCTGTCCACTTCCACAGATGATAATCATCAGCTTGCTGTTGGTATAGAAATCCTGTGAGAGGAAGATGTTTGAGTGTGCAGTGTTTGGATCTTTTCTGTTTTCATTGTGAAGTTCTCTGTGGTTGATATTCAGGTCGATGTTGTCTTCCTCTGTCTCTTTCAGTGGAATAGCGATTTCATCCAAATTGAACTCTGTTTTCATTAGCAGCTGTACATGTTGAGCGATAAAGTCACCAAATATCTCATAGTGCTCCTGATCGATGAACTTAAACTTGTCATTGGGATTGTCGATCGAACGCAACTGACCTTCATCATTATAGAAATAACCAAACTCCTGTAATGTCTTAAACGATCTATAACTCTCTTTCTTGGTCTTTTTATAGATTTGTTGTTTTACAGGTGATTCCTCTTGTTCTTGTGATTGTTGTTGCGATTGTTGTTTCTCTTCGTTCTCATTTTGTTCAAATTTATTCTTATTATTTTTATTTGTGTTACTAGTAGTAGTATCTACTTGTTGTGTTTTATCAACATCGTCATCAGCAAAGTTATTACCAATACTCTTTGATCTATCATAACTTAAAGAGTTACCCATTGTTGTTGTTGTTGTTGATTTTGTTGATTGTGATTCATCCGACATTTCTTTGTTTTGATAATTCTTATTTATATAGCTTGGTTTTGTTTGTTTATTTCGAAGTATTAAATTTTGCTGCTTTGGTGGTTCTGACACCTGTTGTTGATATTTTTGAAAACACTTGATCGAAATTGCGATTACTAGCACTGCAAAAAATAGTTTAATAAAATCAATCATTATTGTTTTGTTAATAAACAAATAATTAAATATTATATTTTTAAAAAAAAGAGATTTAATTATTATTATATAGATAAAAATTTTTAAAAAACTTACATAAAAAAAAATTAACAAAAAGAAAGAATAATGAATACTTAGATAAACAAAACAGAATTGGTTTTTTAATAATTATTTAATTGGTTTTTATTAAGTATTCATTGTTTTTTATCAAATATATATATATATATATATATTTTAATAGAAGCTTTATAGTGGATAGTTAATGATTATTTTTATGGTAATAATTATATACATTCAAAAAAGATATCACAACTAAACATGCAGTGTTGTTATTGAATAAACTTTGAGTAGTTGGAGAAGAGGCCGATGCGATAGCTGCACTGATGCAAAAGCAACAGGTCGACACTCATGAAGCAATCCTCTCGGTGTTACAAGAAAAAAACTTGGCGATGTTTCAAATCATTAACTCATCATCATCATCAGCATCAACTTAATAATCAACAAACAACGATCTCAATATTTACAGTAGAGCCATTTCAGTGAGATCAGCAATGACACAGGACAAAAGATTCAACACTTGTTAGTAGTAAGCACCTGCACACAAAAATTCGATCACCATTCCAAACAACAATTATTATATCAATTGTAAGAACAGCTTGCTCAAATAAAAAAACAACAATAATATAAATTATTGATAGAAAAGAAAGATTAACAATATAAAATAAATTTGTTAATATTAAAATCATTTACAATTTGAGATACGAGTATTTTATTTTTAATCTCAACATTCAAATTTATTAATTTTATTTTTTAACTATATATTGTTAATCTTTTATTTAAAGAATATAATCAGCAAATTGAAAAAAACAGATATCTGGTTTTTAAATGAGTTAAACTTAGACAATGATTGAAGGAGCAGACAGAGATTGGGTGGACGGACAGAGGTTGTAGGCAATGACATAGGTTGCGGCAATGATAGAGATTGGATTGACGGACATAGATGGTGAGCAATGACATAGATTGTAGGCAATGACATAGGTTGGACGGACGGAAAAAGATAGTAGGCAATGACATAGATTGTAGACAATGACAGAGATTGGTTGGACGGACAGAAGTTGTGGGTAATGACAGAGATTGGATGGATGGACAGAGATGGTAGGCAATGACAGAGGTTGAAAGGACGGACAGAGATGGTGAGCAATGACAGAGGTTTTGGCAATGACATAGGGTGGGTGGACGAACATAGATTGTGAGGAATGACAGAGGTTGTAGGCAATGATAGAGATTGGATGGGAGATGGACGGACAGAGATTGTAGGCGATTACAGAGGAAATGACAGAGATTGTGGGCAATGACAGAGGGTGGACGGCAGAGATGGTGAGGAATGACAGAGGTGGTAGGGCAATGATAGAGGGTGGACGGCAGAGATGGTGAGGAATGACAGAGGTGGTAGGCAATGATAGAGATTGTAGGCAATTACAGAGGGTGGGTGGACGGACAGAGATGGTGAGGAATGACAGAGGTGGTAGGCAATGATAGAGATTGTGGGCAATGACAGAGGGTGGACGGCAGAGATGGTGAGGAATGACAGAGGTGGTAGGCAATGATAGAGATTGTAGGCAATTACAGAGGGTGGGTGGACGGACAGAGATTGTGAGCAATAGCAGAGATAATGACAGAGGTGGTAGGCAATGATATTGTGAGGAATGACAGAGGGTGGACGGACAGAGATGGTAGGCAATGACAGAGAAAATGACAGAGGTTGTGAGGAATGACAGAGTTTGTAGGCAATGACATAGATAGAGAGCAATGATAGAGGTTGGGTGGCCGGACAAAGGTTGTAGGCAATGACAGAGATTGTATGGACGGACAGAGATGGTGAGCAATGATAGAGGATGGAAGGACAGAGGTTGTGAGCAATGACAGAGATTGTAGGCAATGACATAGATGGTAGGCAAACAGGAATGGACCGACAGAGGTTGTATGAACCGAGAGATGGTAGACAAAGAGAGAGACAGAGATTAGAAGAGATAAAGAAGAAAGAGATTAAAATAGATAAAATAAAGAGTTAGTAAAACAAAGATATAAATAAGTTAAAGTTATAATTAATAGTTATTACTTACAAAATTATTTGTATTTGAAAAATATTGAAAAATGACATTGTGAATGAAATTATAGGTTTAAATAGTTTTAAATTTGATTCGTTTACTTACAGTTTGAACTCAAAATTGGCGGCAACTGTTAAGCGCCAATTAAAAGTATGAATTAATATTCAAATTTGAAATATAAATATTAAAATTAATTAAAATTCATTTTATTTTAATATAATACTCAAAAATAAAAAAAACAGGCGATCATTACCAATGAAGAAACAACAAGCTTAATTTTCAATTTTATTAATTTATTGAATTTGCAACACCCCACTTTTATTTGACAAGTTCATCTTTTTTTTTTTTGTTGCAAAAATACTATAATATTGTTGTTTTTTGTTAAATATAATAATTGAAGAATATTATTATTGTAGTATATAATTAAATATTTAAATTGTAAGATGATTCTATTGTGTAATAGTAATGGATTGATTCGTGAAAACAATAATTACAATAGTACTAGAATAGAAGTGATTTACTATAAAATGAAAATTTCAAATTGAATTGTATAGTTAGATTAAAGTGTTCAACTTATTCATCATTCTAAACATCTCTTTCATAGCATATTGATAATTCGTACTTCCAAAATTGTAAGTATTGATAGTTTGTACTCTTCAATTGAATAAAACCAAGTTGAACGATTAAACTTTTTTCTTATCTGTATTATATTATTATTATGATTATCAAGATATTTCTATTATCACACTCATCTTAAGATTACTATTAGTTTGTTATTTTTTTAAGTTGAGTTAAGGTGAAATATTAAATTAATGAAAATCAAAGGAATGTACACTTTTATTTTGATTATTTTCTAGTTTTTTTTTATTTAATTTTTTTAAACTAAGAATTAAATAAATTATCTTTTATACTTTTAACAAATAAATAAATTGATTATAAATAAAAAATTGAAAGTTTTAAGTAAAAATTACTTTGTTTTAATTTTAAATATCAACTTGTTGTATTCATTGAATAAAATATTTAAATAATATAGTAATCTTTCTTTTATGTTGAGATAAATATATTACCAAAATAAATCTAAATAAATTATATTTGTTTGTTTATTTAAAAGTGAAACACAATTTAATTGATTTGATTCACGATTTATTGGAATTGAATGACAATGTCAAGTGTGGGTGTTCTGCACTGATTGTGTGTTTTTTTATTTTTATTCTTTTTGCCAATCAAAAAAACATCAACCAAACTTTTAAATTTAAGACATCTTTTTATTATATTATTCTATTTAATTGAGAGCATCGGATAAAATGACGTTAATTATTTCAAAATTTGGCGGTTTCTTATTATTATTGATTATTTTTAAATCTAATTTAAATAATAATATATTAGTAAATACTATTAATATCGAAATTTTGCTTTTCAATATAAGCAATATTCATATTAATTTGTTATTTCTAAGTAAGTTTTATTAATATCACAATATTTTCAAGAAAAATATTGATCAAAACTAACATATTTCTTTCAAATTTCTATCAAATATAGTTTTAGATAGTGATCATTGATAATAATAAAGAGATAGTTGATTTCTCATTTACTCTCTTCATTTAAAAATAAGAAATAAATTAATTTTAATTTCAATTAAAGAACTTATCTTTTTTTTTATTTACTTTTTCATTTTATTATTGATAGTTTTCAATTATTGTCATAAAATTGTTGTTTTGCCACTTATACAATTGAAAGTGTTCAATCACTACTAGTGATTAGTGAAACCTTTTGAATAAACAAAAGAAATAATATCAGTATCATATCAATGTCCCAATACAATCAAAAACAATACTGTATTGAGAAAAAAAAAAAAATTAAAAAATATAATGGGTGAAAAATTTCCAAATAAATTAGTATTCTTAAATTACATAAATATACATATATAGATATTATAAATTTAGATATTAGCTTTTAAATCTTTTTTACATCATAATCAATATACACTCTCATAAATATATTTCATTATTTTTATAAATTAAATAAATCATGCATATGTCACAACAACTTCAAGATAAGATAGATAATTTTCCAATTACCAGCTATTCGTGGGAATTAGTTGGTGTTTATTTCAAAAAGAAGGCTGAGCTCGATGATGAAGAAGATCAAATGAGTTTCTTTTATTACTTTATCCATGAATTCACTCGAGTCAAAAGGGAATTCGATGAACAACAGCAGCAACACAAACAACAACAACCACAACAAGATAATAATATTGTTAATTATAAGTCGCTGGAGGAAGTTATCCAAAGCTTTCCAGTCACAAGTTTATCACTGGATTTAGTAACAGTTTACAACCAAAAGAAACTCGAGATTAAAGATGAGTCAGATCGAAATCTGTTCCTTTTGTACTTTTCCAAAGAAAGATCTAGAATAGCCAGAGAACAAAATCAACAACAGCAATTACAACAACAACAACAGCAACAACAGCATTTACAACAACAACAACAACAACAGCAACAACAGCAATTACAACAGCAACAGCAACAACAGCAGGAACAGCAACAACAGGAACAGCAGGAACAGCAACAACAGCAACAGCAACAACAGCAACAGCAACAACAGCAACAGCAACAACAGCAACAGCAACAACAGGAACAGCAACAGCAGCAACAGCAGCAACAGCAACAACAGGAACAGCAACAGCAGCAACAGCAGGAACAGCAGCAACAGGAACAGCAGCAACAGCAACAGCAACAACCAACTATAAAGAACAACAATAACAATGATAACGATAATATAAAGTATAAGAAAAACAACAACAATAACACTAAATCAATAGGAAATCAAAATACCTATCAATTTAGAATTCCAGTTAATCAAAATAAAATAGATTACAATATAAATAACAACAATATAAACAAAATTGATTACATTCATAATATTAAATATTATATTCAAAACTACAAAATAAAAATCATTGACAGATCAAAACCAAACCAAAATACCTTCCAATTTAGAAGACCAACTAATTGGAAAGAGAACAACGACAACAAAATCATCAAAATCAACACCAACATTGACAACACTGCCAATTACATTTTAAACATTATTAACAATATCAAAAACAAACCAAAACCAAATAATAATACCTACCAATTCAGAATAACCAGTAATAAAAGTAAATAATAATTATAATAACAGGATGGAATGGTGATCTGGATTCTAGGTTCTGGGTTTGGTGGTACTGGTCGATGCATGGGTGGCAGGGTGGGCACGATCGAAGGATATTTGTTATGGTAATATATTATTTATTTATTTATTTATTTATTTATTTACAATGTTGTTTATTTATTAATATTATATTGGTATATTATAAGTAAAAAGTAGATCAATGTTAAAAGAGTCTGGTTCTTTGGTCATGGTCTTGGCTATATGGTGGTACTGGTCGATGCATGGGTGGCAGGGTGGGCACGGCCGAAGGATCTTTGAAAAGGTAATATATTATTATAAATTTATTTTTATTATTTATTTACAATGTTGTTTATTTATTAATATCATATCTGTTTTCTATATTTAAATAATATAAAGTAAAATTCAGGTTAACGAAGCTCTAGGTTTTTTTTGTAGGTCTATCAAATAATTTAGGAACGAATACAAATATGATTGAAATTAAATATAAATGGATAAATATAATTATAAATTAATTTTATAAATATATTCGTTTTATTTATATTTAATTTTAATTATTCTTGTATTCGTTCTTTATTTATTTATTTATTATTTGTTTATATCATTAATTAATACTAACAACTGACTACTTTGTTTTTTATTTATTCTATTTTCCAATATAACAATCAAGCTATTCCAAGTGATCCATTTCAATGGGTTCGTCCTTTTTTTTTTCTTTCCAGGGTCTGGGATAACTGGGTGTCATTGCTTGTGATCCTTGCCTCTCTTATCAAGCGTGACGGCATGTCTCGATCAGTGAACCCTCTGATGAGAGCCTAGTTATTAGAGAAACCTGGCGACCTGTACACCCGACCCGCCAGTTGGGGAGATTGTTGTGAGCGGTTGCCTGTGGACGGACGAAGCTGGGATGAGCGCACTTGCTTGCAGGTGGTCTTGCACATGGTAACCTCTGTGTTGATCTACAGGATGCATGGCACTGGGTCAAGGGTAGGGAAACCTCCAACACATGTTACGGCTTCATATAGTCTGAAAGCAGGTGATACATACGCTGCTAGTCTGTCGCATCTTCGGGTGTGGCGACACAGAGCAGATGGAGGCGACAATCTCTGTACAGAAGGCAACGCCACAGCTATCACTTTCTTTGTTGCCTCTTCGAAGTTGTTTTATTTGCTTCGGCTTCTAACTCCGCTGTCGATCAGGAACAACAACAATTAAAGATGCTGCCGATGGTTTGTGGCAATAAATCCATCGGGGTCTCTAGGTGCCAGTAGACTCCACCTCCACGTGGTTGGCACCGGAAACTCATGGATCGATAAGATTTAAAATTTTTTTTTTTTTTTTTATATAGTAAAATATGTTTAAAATTAAAAAATATTTTCTTATCGATCCATGAGGCTGAGAGAGTCTAAATTTTAATCTTTGCAGCTTTCGATCGATCGATGTTAACTTTGATCTTGGATCACCCACACTTCACCCACCACACTCATACTCACACCCACACTCACCACACAGCACAACTCAAAATTTTTTTTTCACTTTTTTTTTTTTTCACTTTTTTTTTTTTCACCAAAGTCAAACACACACATAATTAATTTTTTAATTAAAGTAACAATCAATCTATTTATTCATATTTATATATATTTTTAATTAACACTATTTAGATATAATAAGGTAAGTTTAATATCATTTATGAAACATAATAATAATAATCATCATTATCATCATTATTTATAAATACTTTACTCTAACTAATTAATTAGCATTAACACATTTATACATTTTTATATATTTAATATCTATTTAGATTTTATTATAGGCTCTTGTTGAGTGTCAATCATATAGATTATCATTGGATGGTGTACCATCTGTAGAATATCTCTAAATATATCGCTGGAATTCAACAAGTAAATATACTTTGAACAAAACAAAAAGATTATAGCGATCGAGTTAAATATTGATACTAATTTAATGAATTTTAAACAATTGTTATAGAGATACACAAAGTGGTGGTGTTAGACCATTCGGTATTTCTACATTGATTGTCGGTTTCGATTCAGACGGTACACCAAAACTTTTTCAAACAGATCACCCGGTTCATTGAAGGAACAGGCAGCCGCCATCGGACGTAACTCAAAGACTGTCAGTGAATTTTTAGAGAAGAACTTTACAGATGAGAGTGATACTGCTTCAATTAAATTGGCTGTTAGAGCATTGCTTGAGGTAATAATATATTATTCATTTATTACTATAAATATAGTAAACAACTATGACTAACTATTATTATTATTAATACTATTGTGATATTAACAAATAAATAGGTTGTAGAATCAGGAATTAAGAATATTGAAATTGCTATCAATAAATGAAATGAACCAATTAAATTGTTCAAGGAATCCGAAGTCGAATAGTTGGTAGATGAAGTCGAAAAGGAGAAAGATGAAGAGAAGGAAGCTGCTGCAACCTCTCCAAAGAAATAAATGAGAAGATTAACATAAAATTAAGTTAACATTGTCAATCAATCAATCAATCAATATATAACAAACATGTAGCTAATAATAATAATAACAACATTGTTTTCTTCACCTACTTCTACTTTTATTAATAATAATACTACTTATTTCCTTGTTGATAACATAATACACACCCCACACTCATAAATTAAAACTTAAAACAACAATATCAATCAACCAAATTTTAAATAAAAAGTTGATATCTTTCAAATTCTTTAATTATTCTTTTAACAAAGTTGATTCCACTTAGTTGCTGGACTGAGTTACCGGATTGAGTTAGTCACCGGACTGAGTAAGTTGACTTAGTTAACTCAGTTACCGGACTCAGTTACCTGACTGAGTTACCGGACTGAGTTACCAGACTGAGTTACCGGACTGAGTTACCGGACTCAGTTACCTGACTCAGTTACCGGACTTAGTTACCTGACTCAGTTACCTGACTCAGTTACCAGACTGAGTTACCTGACTCAGTTACCTGACTCAGTTACCAGACTGAGTTACCTGACTCAGTTACCTGACTTAGTTACCTGACTCAGTTACCTGACTTAGTTAGTTACCAGACTGAGTTACCAGACTGAGTTACCAGACTGAGTTACCAGACTGAGTTACCAGACTGAGTTACCGGACTGAGTTACCTGACTCAGTTACCTGTCTCAGTTACCGGACTCAGTTACCTGACTGAGTTACCAGACTGAGTTACCTGACTGAGTTACCAGACTGAGTTACCGGACTGAGTTACCTGACTCAGTTACCTGTCTCAGTTACCGGTCTCAGTTACCTGACTGAGTTACCGGTCTCAGTTACCGAACTCAGTTACCAGACTGAGTTACCAGACTGAGTTACCGGACTCAGTTAGTTTCCAAACTCAGTTACCAGATTGAATTAGTTACCGGACTCAGTTACCAGACAGAGTTACCTGACAGAGTTACCTGACTCAGTTACCTAACTCAGTTACCTGACTGATTTACCGGACTCAGTTAGTTAATGAACTTAGTTGACTCAGTTACCGGACTCAGTTGATGACTTAGTTGAATCAGTTACCGACTGAATTATGAGTTACCGGACTTAGTTAGTTACCAGACTCAGTTGATTCCACTTAGATACCGGTCTGACTTAGTTAACTCAGTAACTGGACTGAGTTGATGACTCAGTTGACTCAGTTGACTCAATTGCCATACTTAGTTGCCCGAAGCCAGAGTTTCCGTTAACTCCACAACTCAGATACTATTGATACTTACCTCAACTACATATCTTAGTTTCGATCAACTCTACAACTCAATTCCCATCAACTCCATAACTCGGTTACCGATGAACTCACCACTCTCAATGTCCATCTGCTCATCTACTCCTTACCATCAGTTTCACAAATCGATAAAATAAAATCAAAATATAAATATAATGGTAGTTTAAAATTTTTTTGAAATAGTAATTTTGTTGAATCCAAACACTCATAAATGTTAAATTACTTGACCAGGAGCAGAAGTAGCAAATGTCATTCTACTACCACTAATCCAACAACATCATCAACCTCAAATTTATGAAATATTTCTGGTAATGAGGTGTTGATGAAATTATTTGTTGTTGTTGATCAGTTGGTAGTTGTATTTTATTGTCTAAATGTTTATTATAAAAACTTTAATAATTTTATTTGATGTCTGAGTATTTAAGAACTTAATTCGGAAATAACTGATTTAATTTAATTATAACAGTGAAGTGAAACCATTCAACCTATTTAAATTTAATATATTATAAATTAATGAAAATAATGATTTTAGATATTTTAAAAAGAATCTAATATCTATTCTTTTTATAAATGAAAGAGATATTTATAACATATAGAATATCTTATTGTATCTTTATTATTAATCATATCTTTCAAAAATTAAAATTTTAATTAATTTTAATAATTTTTGCAACAAAAAAAAAGATGAACTTGTCAAATAAAAGTGGGGTGTTGCAAATTCAATAAAATAATAAAATTGAAAATTAAGCTTGTTGTTTCTTCATTGGTAATGATCGCCTGTTTTTTTTATTTTTGAGTATTATATTATAATAAAATGAATTATTTAATTAATTTTAATATTTATATTTCAAATTTGAATATTAATTCATACTTTTAATTGGCGCTTAACTGTTGCCGCCAATTTTGAGTTCAAACTGTAAGTAAACGAATCAAATTTAAAACTATTTAAACCTATAATTTCATTCACAATGTCATTTTTCATTATTTTTCAAATACAAATAATTTTGTAAGTAATAACTATTAATTATAACTTTAACTTATTTATATCTTTGTTTTACTAACTCTTGTTTATCTCTTTTTATCTCTTTCTTCTTTTCCAAGTCCTCTTTACCATGCCTGTTGCCTCCTTACTATGAGTGATGCCTCGTTGCTATTCCGGTTGCCTCTCATTACCATGCCGGTTTCCTCTCGTCGTTATGCCAGTTTCCTCTAGTCGTTATGCCGGTTTCCTCTCGTAGTTATGCCGGTTGCCTCTCGTAGTTATGCCGGTTGCCTCTCGTCACTATGCCGGTTGCCTCTCGTCACTATGCCGGTTGTCTCGTCGTTATGCCGGTTGTCTCTCGTTGCTATGCCGGTTGCTTCTCGCTACTATGCCGGTTTCCTCTCGTAGTTATGCCAGTTGCAGCTCGTCGTTATGCCAGTTTCCTCTCGTAGCTATGCTGGTTTCCTCTCGTCGTTATGCTGGTTTCCTCTAGTCGTTATGCCGGTTTCCACTCGTAGTTATGCCGGTTGTCTCTCGTCACTATACCGGTTTCCTCTCGTAGTTATGCCGGTTCCTCTCGTCACTATACC
The DNA here is from genome assembly GCF_000004825.1 of Heterostelium album PN500. NCBI lineage: Eukaryota > Evosea > Eumycetozoa > Acytosteliales > Acytosteliaceae > Heterostelium > Heterostelium album. The sequence continues at coordinate 355,560 of NW_008805071.1, read as the reverse complement.
GGTTTCCTCTAGTCGTTATGCCGGTTTCCACTCGTAGTTATGCCAGTTGACTCTCGTCACTATGCCGGTTTCCTCTCGTCACTATGCCGGTTTCCTCTCGTCGTTATGCCGGTTTCCTCTCGTAGTTATGCCAGTTTCCTCTCGTCACTATGCCGGTTTCCTCTCGTCGTTATGCTGGTTGTCTCGTTACTATGAGGGTTGCCTCTCGTTGCTATGCCGGTTTCCTCTTCGTTACTTTACCGGTTGCCTCTCGTCGTTATGCTGGTTGCCTTTTGTGTATTCAACAACTAATAATAATCAAAGCTAAAGACATAATTTAATAAAATTTAAATAAATATTTGATATTATTTTTTTTTATTTTTTGCAGAGTTCTTTAATGTTATCGAGTTGAGAAAAAACAGTATGTAAAGTTGATCCTAGCTGTTCTTCAGGTTGGGAGTTGATGTAATCCAGCACCAAAAAGATGACATCTTGTTTCAAGATTTTCTTTGGAATACAAATATTAAGTTTCGCACAATTCAGTCAGAACTGGAACTGTACTTCTTGATATGGTTATCCAATGAATCATCTTGCACTTTTTGTTTCTTGCGTCAGAGAAACGAAGGATTGTCGAAAGAGAAGGAATGGAATGCCTCCATAACTATAGTTGGATTTCTTTTCACCACTCAACAGCTTAATTAGCTTCTTTCCATGATGCTTCAGCGTCTGTGCAAATAGAAGTGTTGACAGACCACGTACCTCTTTTACTGATTAAGGTATCAATCTGATCAGACAGCAGAGAATAGAAAATAGTATCCTTGAGACCAGGGCTTTTCTTTAGAAGGGTTTCAATCTTTACAACGAGTTCATCTCTCTCCTTTGTTGGTTCTAAAAAAATATGATTAGTTTTATGAATAAAATATAACTATATAGTTTACTTACCAACTACAACTGCTTTAACTTTGCCTGGGTTGTTGCTGAATTTCATATTGATATCTCGAGCGATATACCCTTCAACAGAATCTCGGAAATCTTCAAAATGCTGACTCAACTCTTGATACTTTTGTCTTAAATTGTTTAATTCTATATTTAATGATTCTATTTGTTGATCTTTATTGTTTAGTTGTTGTTGTAGTTCTGTTACTGTATTATTTAATTGTTGCTTTAGCTCTGCTATTGCATGATCTTTATTGTTTAGTTGTGGTTGTAGCTCTGTTATTGTATGATCTTTATTATTTAGTTGTTGTTGTAGTTCTGTTATTGTATGCCTATGTTTCTTTTTAGCATTTGTCAGTTCCTGCTTGCTTTTTCTTTTTGGATGTGGATTTGAAAGACTGGTGTTTAACTCTTCACAAAGATTGTTTAGTTGTAATATGTTGATTTGATCATTAGGCTTTTTCTTTTTTTTTTTTAAAAAAAAAATTAATAAAAATACAATAGATATAGATTAAAAGGCATACTTACAACTAGCATTAATAATGATCGAGTTTTAGGTAGTTTAAGACATTTAAGAATATTGTTTGGATCGATACTAAACTGTTTTGAATATCTAATAGCAGGAGAATCTTCTGAAAACTTATGCATTAACTTTTTATAATCCTTGTTTTCATTAATACTACAACTCTCATACTCTAAACTAAATATATTTGCAAGTGTAACCCAGTCTTCTCTGCTAGGACATCTATATTCGTTCATTGTTCACAATGCTTAAAAAAGGAGTAGTGTGCTAATCGATATACAACTAACAAAGCTTTGATAACAGATTAACGTAAAGGTGTCTACAGATAAACTAAGTAAACAAATACAAAAAAAAAAAGCAAATAAATAAATAAAAATTAAAAAAAATAAATGAATTACAAATCGTTGTTTACATAGTTAATCTTTTTTTTTTTTCTGCATTAACAACAATTGCAAACTTCACAATCATAAGAATTACTTTTTTTCTTTTTAATATAATTTAACGCATAAATTAAAAAAAGATCGATATATTATATTTTTTTAATTTATTTTTATTTTTATTTTTATCTAATATCATTCAAACCTTCAATCCAATAAATTAGTAATTAGTAGTCTTTGTTTTAGATATAAACAAAAATAATCAAGTATATACTCTACTTTTTATTGTTTATTTTGTGAATATTATAATAATAATAATATAGTTATTAGTAGAATAATGTTTGATATCAAAGAAGATCTTCTGGAATCATATAATTTATTGGATTGAAGGTTTGAATGATATGAGAAAAAAAGTATAATTTCCAAGAAATTGAAATTTAACCACATATAATTTTTTTTTTAAAAGGTTTGTTTGTGCATCTGCGAATTGAGTTTTAATTATAAATGTTTATCGCACGAAAATCAAACAATCTTAGATACTTTAACCAATTTATTATTAACAATTTTAATAACTCATTCTGCACAATCACACCCACCACAACATCAATAAGAACGACAACGATAACGATGCCTCCTATTAGAAGTAAATCAAAGAATTCCACCACTAAAACAACAACAACAACAACAACACCTTATTCAAAGAAAACAATTGAGGAGAAGCCAACTGAGAAGACTCCTGCCAATAGAATGTATTATGACCAATACGAATCACCGATCGGTACCATCGAATTCTATGCCAACGACAAGAAGAAACTTACACTGATCAGTTTCTATCCAAAGTATGAGAGCACCGATGAGATGAATACCAACGAGACTACCGATTCTTTCAAGAATGAGTTGGTCGAGTACTTTGCCGGTGAGAGGGCGGACTTTGAGACACCGATCGACTATAATGAAGCGACCGACTTCCAAAAGGGTGCGTGGAATGCATTGCTCGATGTCAAATATGGTGAGACTGTTTCCTACTCTGAGATTGCCAATAAAATGGGTACTGCTCCACGTGCTGTTGCCACTGCGTGTCGTCTCAACAAGTATCCTCTCATCGTGCCATGTCATCGTATCGTCTCTGTCAGTGGTGAGGTAGTTGGTTACATCGGTAAAGGTGGTATACCAAAACAACATTATCTCTATGCCCACGAACAAAAATACCTTAAATCACTCACCTCCAAAAATGACAAAACAAAAACAACTTCAACAACAACAACAGCAACAACAACCAACAACACTACAAAAAATACAACATCAACTAAAAAGACAACAAAAACAACTAAGTAATAATAATTATATATTTCTTTTTATTTGTATATATGTAAATAATTAATTGTTATGTTATTTGTTCCAATTACGAAAGAAATATATATATATATATAACTTCAAAAGACAACAATATATCTAATAGGGTGAGGTAAGATGTGACCTCGTTGTGTTTAATATTTTTAAAAACACCACAACACACTTTAAAAAAATTACCCCAATTAATTTGAACACACAAAGCAAACTCAAATTTACTTAAATATATTTACTTTTTTGGAAATAAATAACTATCTCTATTAAATTCTTATTATTTATTGGTTTTTTTAAAAGTAATTTGATTATTATTTTAAACTTTTAATTAATTAAATAAAGTAATATACTTTTTTTATCTTTTACATTTTATCATTAATATTTTTAAATCTTTTAAAGAAATATTTATTATTTTTTGTTTATTATTTATTAAATTTCCTAAAGAAAGAAAATGAAAGTAGTTATTGCAGTGGATGGAAGTGATTGTTCAACTTTGGCAATCACAGAGTCATTTAAAATGCTAAAGACAGAAAGAGACACCATCGATATCATCACGGTGATAGACGAGCAATCCATACCGCAAGAGGATTTGGTAGCACCCATAGACAATCTCAAGGAACTACAAGAGATTGCAGTACAAATACTTGAAAGAGATCAACAACAATGTATAAAGAAAGGTGTATGTTTTTTAATTATAATTCATAACATAACATTCAATGATAACTAAAGTCCAAATTCAATATAAATAGTTTAGAAATACTACAACGAAAATACTGTACGGTGATACTAGAGAAGAAATCTTAAAATATATAGAGGAGCATAGTACACCTTTAGATATGATCATCGTTGGTTCCAGAGGATTGGGTATATTCAAAAAGTATGTACACTGTATAATACTATTAAAATGAAACTGTTTAACAGTTTCTAATTCTGTCATATATTAATATCTGCTGCTGATAATGTATAGAATTATGCTTGGTTCCGTCAGTGAATATCTAGTGCATCATTCACCAATTCCTGTATTCGTTGTTAAGCATCATGTGAATCAACCTATTTCTACAACTCCAATGATATGATTATGACTATAATTGATAAATGATAAATGATATCACTTATCAAATTTGATAATAATATAACATAGCGCGATATGTTATACAACAATTGTTCCAGACTTATAATTAGTTAACTATAATAAATATACAGATCAACCATTGTAAATACATATATAAGTTGATTTCTTTTCTTTTGTTTGTTGTTTTTACTATTATTATTTATTAAAAATTGATATTACTATTATTATTATTTATTATTTACTATATCTCTTTTCCAGATTTTATAGCTTCTTCTAAACAACTCTTTGCACCAATAACTTTATTCTGTATAAACTTTGATCCACCATCCTCTGGGTTATTTAAATCTAATAAAACTGCATGTCTCTGTAAATTCATAATGATTGATTCATTCATTGGTTGATGATCATCAATTATTAGTATTGTGCGCTCGCTTATTTATAGTTTAGATAATCTAAACACACGTAAATCTAATATATAGCTACCTTTGTAATTTCTTCTATAGTCAGTGTCTGTACATTATCTAAACCTAAAATCTTTTTCGCTTCGATTGGTGTCATTGTACCTGAAAATGATTCAGACTTTGCAAAGTCTGATGCTGTTTTTGCACCTGTAGATTCAGCTCCTATTTATCATTATTGAATATCTAATTAGCTATTATTATTATTCACAATCATCATGCACGATGATAAACCTATCAACTTTTAACATACTTGCAATAGCTTGTTTATATGCCAATGACAATGATCTTACGAACACAGTACCGGTTGTAATCAAAAGATTTGCAAATATCTTGAGAACCTAAAATAACATTAAAAAAATAATGAATTAGATAATAATAAACAATAATAACAAATAATGATGATAGTTCATACCATGTCTATCTATATATAAATGTTTGAATATGATATTTTAATAAATGTATATTAATATTCAAACAATCGAAAAAAAAAAAATTAGTTAAAAAAAAAAAAAAAAAAAAAAAAGCTTTTTTGACGAATGTTTAGGTATTAAAAAAAAATTGGCAATCAGTTGATTATTACTATTTTATTAACTTGTAGCAAAATCTAATTTATTCTCTTTCAAGAGAATAAATCAATTGTATTGTTTTGTTTATCTTTTTATTATTTTATTTTTTATGAGATTATATCAATTTTGAACAAATAAAAAAATATTTTTCTTTATTAAATGATTCTAATTTTTTTTTTTTTTAAAAAAAAATATCATTCAGCGAATGAATAATTACATCAAGATCAATCATGTATGTGTAACCTATTTAAACATATTTATAAAATTTCATTGTTTAAATCAAATAAAACACCTTGCAAGCACCAACAAGTTCTTTTGAAAATTTTTTAATTTTTTTTTTTGATTTTTTCAAAAACTTTTTTTGTGTTAATTATTATCACCAAAACACAATTAAAAACTAAACTAATAATCATACTGGTTGTAGTTACCTTTTCTTTTTTTTTTTTTTTTGCTTTGAAGATAGATTTAATTCATCAAAGTTAAATTAGTAATATAAATATATAATTGTATAATAGATAGACATAAAAAAGAAAAAAGATAACTTTAAACAAGATAACATAGATAATATATAGATAGATAGATTCAGACACTATTCAAATTTAATAGTAGATATATATATAGTTAAAAGAAAATGTCTGATTCAAAATACTTTCAAACAACCAAGAAAGGTAGGTTTCAATCGATTTACTTTATAATAGTCATTAGTATAGCAAAGATAAAGTGAGGAGTGAACATACAAACAACATCAATTAAAAAAAAAAAAAAAAAAAAAAAATGGTTATGATTAAAAATAATAACATTGTAACTAGTTAGAAAGTTAAGATAGAAACTGAAGAAAGATAGGATAGATAAATGGATATATAGATAAATATATATATATATCGATAGATTGCATAATAAAAGTACTAGATTTCTAATCATTAATGTTGTATGAAATGAATGTTTTTTTTTTTAGGTGAAATTCATGAATTGAAAGAAGAATTACTCTCACAAAGAGAGGATAAAAAGAAGGAGGCTGTTAAGAAGGTTATTGCAGCAATGACTGTTGGAAAGGATGTCAGTATGTTGTTCACTCATGTTCTCAATTGCATGCAAACCAACAATTTGGAGTTGAAAAAGTTGGTCTATCTCTATGTTATGAACTACGCAAAGAATCATCCAGATCGTGCTATCTTGGCTGTAAATACATTCCAAAAGGTGAGTTATCTTGATGATAAACTTAAACAACACATCACATTCACACATAGATGTACATCTATTAACCTAACGTATATTATTATTATAGGATGCATCTGATCCAACCAATCCATTGATTAGAGCTTTGGCTATTAGAACGATGGGATGTATCAGAGTCGATAATATTACAGAGTATTTGTGTGAGCCATTGCGATTCTGCTTGAAGGATCAGGATCCATACGTGCGTAAGACCGCCGCTGTCTGTGTTGCAAAGCTGTACGATATCAACCCAGAGTTGGTCGAGAATCAGGGATTCCTCGATATTTTGAACGATATGCTCGGTGACTCCAATCCAATGGTGGTCGCCAACGCCGTCGCCTCGCTCACAGAGATCGACGAGGTCAGCAAGCACGAAGTCTTTAGAATCCACGGTGGCAATATCAACAAGTTGTTGGCCGCGCTCAACGAGTGCACTGAGTGGGGACAGGTCTTCATTTTGAATGCACTCTGTAAGTATAATCCACGTGACTCGCGTGAATCCGAGTCGGTATGTGAGCGTGTCGCTCCACGTCTGCAACACGCCAACTCTGCCGTTGTGTTGTCCGCCGTCAAGGTGCTCATGAAGTACTTGAACTACGTGCAACAATCGGACTTTGTCAAGCTCTATTGCAAGAAGATGGCACCACCCTTGGTGACACTGCTCTCGAAGGAGCCAGAGATCCAGTTCCTCGGACTGCGAAATATCAACTTGATCGTGCAGAAGCGTCCAGAGATTCTTCAGTACGAGATGAAGGTGTTCTTCTGTAAGTACAACGATCCAATCTATGTGAAGATGGAGAAGTTGGAGATCATGATTATGTTGGCCAACGAGAAGAACATCGAGGAGGTGCTACTGGAGTTCAAGGAGTACGCCACTGAGGTCGATGTTGAGTTTGTAAGAAAGGCTGTTAGAGCTATCGGTCGTTGTGCTATCAAGATCGATCGTTCTTCAGAGCGTTGCATTCAGGTGTTGTTGGACTTGATCCAGACCAAGGTCAACTATGTCGTGCAGGAGGCAATCATCGTCATCAAGGACATCTTTAGAAAGTATCCAAACAAGTACGAAGGTATCATTGCTACACTGTGTGCCAATCTCGAGTCACTCGACGAGCCCGAAGCAAAGGCATCGATGATTTGGATCATCGGTGAGTATGCCGAGCGTATTGACAACGCCCACGAACTGCTCGCTTCGTTCCTCGAGGGCTTCAAGGATGAGAACAGTCAGGTGCAACTCCAACTCTTGACAGCCATCGTCAAGCTCTTCTTGAAGCGTCCCAAGGATGCTCAACAAATGGTTCAGACCGTCCTCTCATTGTCCACACAAGAGTCGGACAATCCTGATTTGCGTGACCGTGGATTCGTCTACTGGCGTCTGCTTTCCACCGACTTTGAAGCTGCCAAATCCGTTGTTCTCTCTGAGAAACCATTGATTACAGACACCACCTCGCAACTCGAAGAGGGATTACTCAACGAGTTGATCTCCAATATATCGACACTCTCATCCGTCTATCACAAACCACCCGAAACCTTTGTCGCCAAACTCAAGGGTCTCTCCAAGCGTGGATTCCGTAAGGACGACGACGACGAAGAGGAACCAGATTACATCGATGATGATAATGAGAATCAAAACAATGGAAATAGACATCATCAACAACAAAATCAACAACAACAATCACTTCAACAACAACAACAAACTAGATCAGGTAATCTCATTGATTTGGATCTCTCAGATCTTGGTGGTGCTTTGCCACAGACTTCCAGTCCATACAATAGCATGGGTGGTGGTCAACCATTCTCACCACAACAACAACAACCACAATTCAGTGGCAATCCAAACGACCTTTCTTTCTTAAACTCTGGTGGTGCCGGTGGAGCTCCACAAGTGCACGTCAACAAGCAGATCCTCCTCGGTCAAGACAAGGGTCAAGGAATCCAAATCAGCGGTGCATTCGCACGTTACAACGGTCGTCTTTCACTCGAATTGACACTGCTCAACGTCAGCGGCAGTCAGATGCAAAAGTTCAAGATCCAATTCTACCAGAACAGCTTTGGTATTTCACCGATCGAATCGATCCTTCAGTGCGGAGCCATCGAGAATGGCCAATCGCTGGACGTCTCGATTCCACTGCACGCCAAAGATCAGCCATCACAACCGCTGGCCGAAGCCATCAAGATGGCCATGATGGTGCTACCCTCACAAGCTAAATTCTACTTCCAAATGAACCTTCCATTCCACCTGTTGTTCACAGAGCAAGGACAACTCGACCGTGAAGCGTACCTCTCCATGCGAAAATCGATCCCAGAGGCCAACGAAAAAGACCAGAGACATTCAAATTCAACTGCCCAACTTTGATCCCGACACCATACTCCGACGTTTACACTCAAAGAACCTTTTCGAAATCGTGCGAAAGAGAACACAAAACCAAGACGTATCGTTCCTCTCCTGTAAGACCGAAAACTCTGTATACATCTTGGCGGAGCTAACCTTCACCGTTGGCCAACGTGTTGCCAGACTCACCTCAAAATCAACTGTAACCGAATTCACCCCACTTTTCGAACATACCATCGATATGTTAATCAACGATGTCAACTATTAACTGATCAACAATCTCAAAAAAGAGAGAAAAAGAAAACAAAAACAAATCAAAAAAAAAAACAAAAAAAAAACCAATTATTGTTGTTCATCAAAACATATATTATTATTATATAAAACAAAACAAACAAACCAAATTAAATAAATTAATCAATCTTCAAAGTTCAAAGAAAAAAACAAACATATGAGTTCTCTCTTTACAAAATGATTTATTCCAAAATATTTGTTTTGCAAAAAAATAAAATAAAAAAAAACAAGATTTATTTAAATAAAATAAATTGCAAAATTCTCATCCCAAAAAAAAAACAGAATAACAAAAAAAGAAGAAAAAACATCACATATTAAAAAAAAAAATAGAAAAGAAAACAAACAACTGTTTGATAAAATTATAATAATTAAGATCTTTTTTTGTTATTACACTGAAATTAAATAATATAATTAAATAAAGCAAACTATATAGATATAAATATAGATAAAAAATAAATCAAAAATAATAATGATAGAAAGATAAGAAAAGATAATAATAATTTAACAAAACAATAGTAGAATAGATTGATCAATATTATCATACACAGATTAGCATAATAAATCAAATTTATGATTAGAGGAAGAAGAAGAAGTAGTAGTCATAGTAAATAGTAATAATTTGAGTTAAATCATCATCAATTAGAAAAAAAATGAAACTTAAACAATATTTATATAAAAATAAAACGAGGTTTTATATTTTATTATTTTATTTATTTTATTTTATATCAATAGTTTTATCATATAGTAATAGTAGTAGTATTAGTAGTAGTAATAGTAGTTTTAATAGTATATATAGTTTTAATAATAATAATAATAATATTTATAGTAATAATACATTTAATAATAATAATAATAGTAATGAAGAAGAAATAATATATCAAATAAATAGTCAAAGTTTTGAAAGTAACAATGAATACATTGTTATGTTTAATAAGTATTACGATCAGAAAGAGCATTATAGTCTGATAGAATCGTTGTTGGATGAGTACAGTAAGAGTGATCTGCTGCAGTGGCAAGTGATACCGAGAAACAACTCGGCATCGAAATTCCCATCGGATTTCGCTCTGGTTTCGATCGCGTCGAGCGACCAGCAGTTGTTTGTGAACGTACTCGATAAGCTGCGTGCAAACAGCTCGCTCGTCAGACACGTCGTGCCGGAGCGGCGAATCTACGATGCGCTCAAGGGCTGGCAGACCAACAAGAACGACGGCTTGAAAAAGTCGCACTCCATCAGCGAGTTGCTCGTCGACCCAGACAATCTCGGTCGCAAGCCTCAGGGCAGATTTCACGATACCATTCCCGATATCGATGACTTTACTAATATGAACCGATTTGCGCATCTCGATCAGGACCTGGCCGACCAACAGCCGTTCAGCCGGAAGTTGCAGTCGACAAAGAATGTGCAATCGGTGGAGATGCTCGGTGCTCACGTCCTCTGGGACAACGGGTACACGGGCAAGGGCATCAAGGTGGCGGTGTTTGACACTGGTCTCTCACGGGACCATCCTCACTTTAGAAACGTAAGGGAAGCGATCGATTATACCAACGATGAAAAGTCGGACGATGTCATCGGTCACGGCACTTTCGTAGCTGGCATTATCGCGAGCGACTACGAAGGATGTCCGGGATTCGCGCCAGACGCCGAACTCTACATCTTCCGTGTCTTTAACAAAGACAAACTGTCATTCACCTCTTGGTTCTTGGATGCATTCAACTATGCCATACACATTGGAATCGACGTACTCAATCTCTCTATTGGTGGACACGATTTTATGGATCGTCCATTCGTCGATAAAATCTATGAAATGAGCGCAAACAACATCGTAGTAGTATCAGCAATTGGAAATGATGGTCCAACTTATGGGTATTTATCTTTTATATATAGCTATTTTTAATATTAGTAAATCATTTTTATTAATCAATCAATTGATCATTTATTTTTTTTCCAGAACATTGAGTAATCCAGCTGATCAATCGGATGTTATTGGAGTTGGAAGTATCGATTCATTCGATAAACTATCGACATTCTCATCGAGAGGAATGACAACTTGGGAGTTACCTCATGGATACGGTAGAGTTAAACCGGATATCGTTACCTACGGTAGTTCAGTGCTTGGTAGTAATCTACCAAAGTTGGGTACAAAGTGTAGAACTCTCTCTGGTACCAGTGTTTCTTCGCCGGTTGTGGCAGGTGCTATCGCGCTGCTCATGAGTAGTGTACCACAGGATCGCAGACACCTCATCAACCCCGCCAGTATCAAGCAGGTGCTGATAGAGTCGTCGCAACGTATTGGCGATGCCAACATATTCGAACAGGGCAATGGCAAGTTGAATCTGGTCGATGCCTTCAAGATGCTCCAGCGTTACACTGCCAAGGTTTCATTCTCACCGTCCTCCGTTGACTTTACGGACTGTCCATACTTTTGGCCATACTGTTCGCAGCCAATCTATCACGACGGTCTGCCAACCATTGTCAACGTCACCATCATCAACGGTATGGATGTATCGGGACAGTTTATCGCACCACCCAAGTGGATACCCGGAAAGAATGGAAATCTGCTACACGTTGGTTTCAGCTATCAGGAATTGCTCTGGCCGTGGACCGGTCATCTGGGTCTGCACTTGTCTGCCACCAAGGCAGCTGCCAACTTTGAGGGTATAATAGAGGGTTTCGTACAGGTCAATATCACTTCACCGCCACGTCTCGGCGAGAAACAGCCAAGATTCCAATCGATGATGTTGCCGGTTCGTGTCCAGGTTATTCCGACACCACCGCGCGCCAAGCGTATCCTCTGGGATCAATATCATAGTCTGCGTTATCCATCTGGTTTCCTGCCAAAGGATGCACTCGATATGGACGAGCCATTCGATTGGAATGGTGACCATCCACACACCAACTTCCGTGCGATGTACCAACGACTTCGTGAGTCTGGCTACTTCTTGGAGGTACTGAATTCACCACTGACCTGTTTTGATCCTAAATCCTATGGTGCCCTTTTAATTGTTGATCCGGAGGAAGAGTTCTTCCCATCAGAGATTAAAAAGATCGAGGAGGATGTAAGAGCCAACGGTTTGAATCTCATTGTTTTCGCAGATTGGTACAACGTCCAGGTGATGAACAAGATCAAATTCCTTGACCCCAACACCAAGAAGGATTGCACACCTGTGACTGGTGCCTCTAATATTCCGGCGCTCAATGATTTCCTCTCGAATTTCGGTATCTACTTTGGTGACACCATCTACAACGGTGAGTTCACTATTGGCAGTCGTACTGGCTACTACTCATCCGGTACCAGTATCGTTGGTTTCCCAAAGGGTGGTCGTCTTTTGTACACTACCCTCTCTAATTTGAATCGTCAAATCTTGATGTCACTCTCGGGAACGGCAAGAGTACCGATTCTCGGATTCTACCAGACTCTCTCCATGGAAGATGAGCTGAGTAGCACCAGCAGCGAGGAGGACCAGAATCCAGGAAAGATCGTAGTGTTTGGTGATTCTTCGTGTCTCGACGAGGCAATACAAAAGGCAGGCGCTAGATATGTCGACGACTGCTACTGGTTGCTCGATAACATACTTCAGGTGACTCAGGAGGGAAAGGACTTAAATACACTGTTCCCTGGACTCACTCAGATCGAAGGTCACCTCTTGCCATACGAGGGTAACGATAGAACGAGTTGGTCACTTCCAAAGAGACCGAGCGATCTCTCAGAGATGGAGAAGCTCTCGCAGGTCATGCATAGCAAAGATCTACAGGGTGACATGTGTAGCTCTCATCCATTCCAAGTGAACGAAGATAAATTCTACTGGGAGAGTCACCACAAGTATCATAATCTCTCATGGAGCAATCGTGCTCACGTCTTACCATCGGAGTATCCAACCTATCCTCCAGACACCAATCACAACATCAATCCTCAATATCTTTATCCTTACATATTAATTATTTTGGCACTAGTGCTGTTATTGGCTCACTTCTTTAGAAAGAAACCAACAAGACAACAAGCTAGATCAAGTAGTGAAGCTGTTGTATAAATTTAAACAATCAATTGTTTTTGTAATTAAAAATTAAATAAATTTATTGTAAAAAAACATAATCATAAATTATAATCGAATATATAAATTCTTAATGTTTAATAGTGTGTACATTCTCATAGAAATCAAATAAAAATTTACAAAGAGAAAAACCTGTGATATAGGTGATGGTATTTTCTCTTGGACATCAACCAGGTGTACAAAAGGAACTATTGGAATTACACACCACAATTTCAATTTTTATAGCAGGAGGCAGTAGCTTTTAAAGTACAATAACAACATTGGTCTGGAGGACAACAGGTAGAGGTTAAAGTAATTGATATTCAGATAGCAATAGTTTAAAATATTATTAAATATTTGGAATTTCTAAATTATTTTATAAATTTTTAATTTGTATGTACATGGTAGTATCTATAATTTGAATTAATATAAACATAATTATAATAAGATTTTGATTTTTGGAAATAAAATTATAATAATATGAGTTTATTAATTATTTGAATAAACTCATATTGAAAAGAATATGATTTTAATTTTAGAGAGCATGAACACATTGTGCGTGACCACCAATAACTAAACAGGATTGACCGTGTGGACATGGTACGATGCCACAATTTCCATAAGTGTAGCAACCAGGTGAACAAGGAACAATTCCACAATTTCCAGAAGCAAAAGCACACGCTTGGTTTGAGTTGCAAGCTGGGCAGTGTGTTGGAACTACACATTGAGCATGACCACCAATTACCAAACAGGATTGACCGTGTGGACAAGGTACGATACCACAATTACCATATTTATAGCAGGCAGGGGTAGCATTTATAGTACCATAGCAACCACGGTCTGCGGGGCAACCAGTGGTGGCACAAGTAGAGGCCAAAGTAACTGAAATGCAGATAGCAAGTAAAGCAATGATTTTCAACATTTTTAACTATTAAATATTTTGGAAATTCTAATTAATTTTATAAATAATTAATTTTTTTGTTAATGAATGTAAAAATGATTTTTTTTTAATTCCATTAAAAAACAGATAATCTATTATAAAATAAATTAATTGTCTTCTTTCTTTCTAAAATTAGTTTATTTATTGGTTGTTTGAAATGTATATTAGATTTATTTAACATATTTTAATTTTTTGTCCCAAAAGTTAATAAATTATGGTTATTTTTATTCATTAAAATACAAATCCTTCTCAGTACTAGAATAGAATAGAGGTTCCAATTAAATAAAGATTATTTTTCAATTATTTAACATATACAGAATATCTGTACAAATTGAATTGGATTGAGTTTGATAAACAATTTTATATAGTCATCTTTAAACTTTTAAAAAACCGTTAAATAAAATTAATGGAAATTCTAAATATATATTTTGAGTAGTATTTATTTATTAAATTAACAGATAATCCACTGTAAAATAAAATAAATTAATATTTTTAATTTCTAAAAATTTCTTTATTTAATGGATATACATGTACAACTTTACAAAACTGAGTAATTAAGCCACTTAGAATTCTAAGCGGGTACGTGTGTAAACCACTCGTTGTTCACCTTTTTTTTTTTTTTTTTTTTAAAATTATCCTTGTACTACCATTACTGATAGTCAAGGTGTAGAGCTTGATATTACCCTACAGTTCGTGTTTTATTTATTTATTGTTGGAGCAGTTCAGCCACAGGCCGGCTGAGGTGGCCATCATTTTGAGAAAGGGATGATGTTCCCATTGATTTGGTTTGGCAGACTGAGTATTTAAGCCACTTAGAATTCTAAGCGGGTACGTGTGTAAACCACTCGTTGTTCACCTATGATAAGCCTGCTAGTTATTGTCGGTGTCAACTTCATGGGGTCCAAGATAGTATTGAATACTAGATTAGTACGTGTTGCGCTCCTTTCAAGTCGGAAAAATTTTTGTCGATCCCACGACCCTAAGTCCTCTATGGACTACTAATGGACAAACTTGGCCAAAGAGGCTTGGGCTTGTTCACCTATTATAAGCCTGCTATATCTCTCGGGTATTTATACTCTTAGTTTACCATCGGTTGGAGGGCTTCGTTGGATGACAAATTTTATTGAATCCGCAAGCGGGCTAGGTTAGCTAAAGTGTACTCTGTGGGATTTGAACCCACGCTTCCGAAGAAATCAGTGCCTTAAACTGACGCCTTAGACCAACTCGGCCAAGAGTACTTTGATGAATCAAAAATTAAATATTCTATTTTTATAAAGCTCCCCTTTTCTACCTCTTTTTCTTCAGGTCTGTTATGTCAAGATATGCGTACGCGTATATCCCAGTCTGGCCAAGTGGCAGCGACGCTTCTTACAGGCAGGAGTTTGCTGAACCTGCTTAGACGCTAACCATGAGGAGTGGAGACCTACATGCCCGCCCTTGCACTCCAATAGATTAACAATTGGATGACCAAAGTTCTTAGATTCACCTACTAATCTACAAGAGCAAGGAAAAGTTTCCCATTTACCGAGAACGCCGAACCGATGGAGCCAAAATCCAAACCTGTGCTGTGTCTGACCAATCAAACCCATAATAACCATCTCAGGCTAAGCAATTAGCCAAGCCAAACCATCTCAAACCATCTCAATACTAAGCAATTAACCAATCCAAACAATCTCAAACCATCTCAACCATCTCAGGCTAAGGAATTAGCCAAGCCAATCCAAACAACCTCAAACCATCTAAATACTAAGTAATTAACCAATCCAAACAATCTCAACCATCTCAACCATCTCAACCATCTCAATACTAAGCAATTAACCATTCCAAACCATCTCAAACTAAGCAATAAAATCCATTTGAGTATTCTTCAAGATATGTGAATACTTCAACATATTTTTATAAACCTATCATATAAAGGATCATTCACAAATTCACAGGGGAAACTCTCAACTGGGAGTTGGACATCCTCAGTGGAGATGAGAAGCAAAAACGAGCTACACTATAACGTAATAGCTATCGTACTGCACCAGGTCTGGATTCTCCACTGCAAACTCCCTCATCACACCCACCAACTTCTATCACGCAACAACATTAACAGACTAGCTAAACTAGAATACCACAAACTAATCAGAAAATCAAAACAAGACTTCGGTCGAAACAACTCAAACATTCAATAATATCAATCCAAATGGCTGAAGAATCTAGACGAATTCAAACTCATCTGGAACCACCAAACCTGGAACTTCCCAACTCCATCCCACCTCACTAGCAAATAAACAAATAAAAATAAAAACCATTTTAGTATTCTTCAAGATATGAGAATACTTTAAAAAAAAAAATAATTTTTAATAGGTTCTAGGATTTAAGTATTAATAAATAAAAACTATTTAAAATATTAATTAATTAAATGATGATTAATATTCACTTAAAAAATGAAATGATTTTCAATTTAAAAGCAAGATAAGAGAGTTAACAAATTGATTTATTTGTATCAACTTGAAAAAGAATAATTCCAATAAGATAATTATTAACAATCTTTATTGTATAATCTTTATTTTATTATCTTTTTAAATATTATCATTTTCATTGATATTTATTTGTTTAGAAATAAACAAGTTTCATTGATAATACCACCCTTATTAGATATTCCATCAGTTGCAATCGATCCTGATCAACTAAGAAGATACAAAGAAGAACTACAAAGAGCAATGGTACTCCCTTTAGTTCCAGATGACGATGAAGATTTATAAATCAAAAACCATATATAATTGGAATCATTACAAAATTACAACAATTACAACACAATTACAATAAATACAATCAAATAACTTTACAAAATTGTAACATCAGATAAATCAAAATAATAATTAAAAAAAACAAAAGACACAGCGTCTGTTACAAAATTAATTTTATTTTTAAAGAAACAATCTATAGATTGATTGAAACACCAATAATTTTATTCTATTTTTGTTCCCAAGATTTGCTCAAGTTTAGAGTGATGAAATATCTTGGCAATTATGTTTACTGAATCATCTATGCTTTCATTGTCACCATAGATTAAATAATAATTTTCATCCAACTTTCGAATAGTTTGGAAATGAATAAAATTTCCAATAATGATATTGGTTATTGATTTGATATTGGGAATGGTGATATTGATTTTAGGAGTTTTAAGAGTTTTTACTGATGAAGGTACCCACTGTAATATATTATCATTGAGATAATTAAAACCAAGATCTAGAAATTCGACGGTGTTTGGTAGTTTAACTTGTGGTGTTCCATTGTCGAATTGCGAAAATGCCACTTTTCTTAATGAACATGGTTGATCGGTATTACCATCTCCACCAAAGTCAATTATCTTCTCACCTGAATTTGTCCAATCTAATGAAAGATAGATGTTTTCAACACCTGATGGGAGAGTTATCATTGGTTCACTTGAATTTCCAGTCATTGATAATGTTTCGATCTTTACGTTTGATGGAATTGAATGTATAATCTTATTTCGATATTGAAACATCTCCAATTGATATTGTAATGTTTCTGGGAATATTTCATCGATCTTAAATTGACACTCATCAAGGTCAATGCTTTTCAAAGATGTGGGCATTGTTCCTTTCAATATCGTTCTTGGTAATAAATATGCTAAATATTCTAGAGTTGGTGGGAGGTACTCGAGATTGAGTATAGTATCTTCATTAACATCATAGGAAAAATAAACATAAAGGTTTTGAAGGTTGGGGAGTGATGATATCGCTTGTAACCATGAAATTGGTAAACATGTTGCCACCGGATATTGTTGATCTCCTAGGGTTGGTGGTAATTGATCCTCAGATGGATGACTATTAAGAGATAAACATTCAAGAGACAATGGAAGTACTCCTGGTTGCATTTCATATCGATAGTTATTGCTTTCAAGAGAAAATTCTAGCAATCCATTTGGAAGTACACCCGGTTTAATTTCGAATTCATAGTAATTGAGATGACATTCAAGTAAACCATCTGGGAGTGCACCTGGTCGAATTTCACCTTGACAGCGGTTGAAAGTAAATTTAAGTAAACTAGCTGGAAGTACACCTGGGTGAATTTCATAATGATAGTTATGAATAGCAAATTCAAGTAAACTAACTGGAAGTACACCTGGTCGAATTTCATATTGGTAGCTACTACAGCTGTATATAATAAGTTTACTCAAACCTTCTGGAAGTAAACCTGGTAGAATCTCTTGTTTGAAATCACTGTTGAAAAGTAACTCTTCTATTGAATTGGGAAGTGATTCTTTAATAAGTGGTTCATTGAAATTACTAAATCTAATGGTTTTGATTGACTTTGGTAATCCATATTTCAATGTGCTACAACCTTTCAACATTGTTACTGATTGTGATTCTGATATTAATTGATAGAGATACTTCAGATCATCTTCAAATAATTCATATGCAATACCAATTTCGATATTTGAAACATTGTTGGGAATACTATTTAGTTTTCTAATATCATCTTTTATTAAAATAGTCAGTTTTAAAACAAAATGATCTTTATAGAGCTAAAATACTTACTAAAAAAATAATAATCGCAATTTCTATAATCTCTATCGCCAACAAAAAGTGAACTAACAGTCTTTGATTGAATTGATTTCTTAAAGATATTATTATATGATGGTAATTTGAAATGTTTATGATTTTTTTTCGTATCAGTGCTATTAAGTGCAAATAATTTGATACGATCAGAGTTGAATATTAAATATTTATCTCTTTCGTTGTACCATCTCTTACAAACTAAACTGAAACAAATGCGATCAATGTTATCATACACATAACTAATAATTTTATTTAATATTAAATGTGATAGATTTACTATTTTATCTGTTTGATTATTCATTATTTAATTAGAAAAATATCAAGATAAAATGTTTGGGTTTCAAATTTTGTTAGAAAAAAATGATCATTTTTTACAAAACAAAACTGGCTCTTGCTTGTAACCATAAATCGATAAAATAAAAAAAAACCACTCAGATCACATTTAAACAAGTGCAAAACCAAATAATTCAACAAAATTACAAAAAAAAAATAAAATTTCAAAATTTTTCAAAATTTTTTACAAAAAAAAATTTATTTAAATGTAAAATTTAAAAGTAAAAATCAAGTTAGAACTTTATTTTATTATTCTCTAAAAGCTTTTTTCATTCCCAGCTGAATATCAATGTTTACAATATAGTTAACAAACCAAGAAAGCCAAATCCAATTTTTCTTTTGAGCCCCTCCATGCCTTTTCAAGCAATGGAATTTTTTAATTCTCCCAAAATAATTTTCTACAACAGCACGATTGGAATTGATAAAAGAATTTTCTGCTTTCTGTTCTGGTGTAAACGGAACTTTGACTTTCATAGTTTTGTTTGGGTTTCTTATTGATGGCTCTTTCCTTGACAATTTCTTATTTGGTGCAAAAATTCTATTTCCACCAATATAACCCTTGTCTCCCAGCATCCAATATGACGGAGATAGTAAATGATCAATTTCATTCCCAATAGACGAGTAAATACTGGCATCATGTTGACTACCAGGAAATGGACCTCTTAGTGATAGTAGTTCCCCCTTCAAACCTACTACAGCTTCATATTTATAGCCATGTATTTTATGTTTTGCTACAATTTTTAATTCTTAAAATTAGCTAAATAAAATTATTAAATTTATATATTTATAATACATACTACAATATAATGATTTGTACAAATATCCATCAATAGGTTTTGGGATTTGTAGAAGGGTAGTATCAACAGCACAGTTTACAAGTTTAGTTTGAATGGCATCACCAGAACCAAAAGAATACTCTTTAATGACCAAGTTATCTAGAATATTTGGATTCTTATCATATAAAAAGATTAATTTAGTTATGATTTTAGAAATAGAAAAGTTAAATTTATTACTTACTAATAGAACATCTTCTTTCAACTTATTTTTAAGTACAATATTAAATGCCACGAAACAATTGTCAACCCAGGTCTTAAAAGTTCTAACTGAGACTCCAAAGTTGACAGCATGTATATCTAATGAATTGTACTGCCTTAAATATACCAAGAACCAAAGTAAATGTTTTTCTTGAATTTGAAAATGATCTTTAATCATAGAATAGAGGTGGTCAAATGTTGTTTTGCTAACACCACAATAAATCTCTAATGTTGATAGATAAAATTTATATCTATAATAGTATTCTTATTTAACATTTTTCTATATTATTATTTAACTATATACTTAAATAAATAAATACTTGGTTGTTTGTTTCACTTTTGTGAAGCTTCTATCGATATTATAATTTATTTTCACTCACGAATACTAATTAACACTTATTATTTTCATTCTAAATTTGTAGTTTAATTATTAAGATGATAATCTTCGATCTAACATGGTGATTTAAAAAAAACTAAAGTATATCAAAAATATATACATGCAAACATTGAAATCTTAATACATTTTCATATCTTTTCTTGAAAAAATTTCATATTACCACACAAATTCAACACAAGTAAAATTTTTTCATTATGGGTACCCCATTTTTGCACTTCAACCCAAATATTAGTATTGAATTCGTATATCTTTTCATGAATAAAAAAAGTACACTCATTAACCCCAATTTACCATCATTGACATAGTTTTTTGCTTGAAACCAAACACAAACATTTTTTTTTGCAGGCATTCTTATTGCCCTATTGAGAAATAAATAATGCACTTATTAATAATTAATACACTATTATTAATAAATTAATGTACGCAAAATAATTTGAAACTCCACTAGCTGGGATGGCTTAGATGATGGCTTCTTTAATAGACTTTAATCACGAAGTGAACTAGAACTTCCAAAAAGAAGAATTGTAAAGGTTCCAGTCCGATTGGAAAACGTAATGAAATTGTTCAAGTTCCAATTATTAAAGAACGATCAGTTCTTCGTGGTTGAGTGCCAATGCGTCAAGGCCAACTTGGGAGTGACCTCCACTGTGTCTAAAAAACAAAAACTATATTAAAAATAATAAAATAAAGTTCTAACTTGATTTTTACTTTTAAATTTTACATTTAAATAAATTTTTTTTTGTAAAAAATTTTGAAAAATTTTGAAATTTTATTTTTTTTTTGTAATTTTGTTGAATTATTTGGTTTTGCACTTGTTTAATTAACCCCACTAATTTTTAATTTTTACATTTTTCACAAAATTAATGCGCAGGCGAAAGTTGTTGGGAGCCAGTTTTGTTTTGAATTAAAAAAAAAAAAAAAAAAACAATTTTAAAAAACAAAAATTAATTAAAAGAAATTATTATTTATTTACAAAAGTATTTGAAATTGGTAAATCCACAGTCTCGTGTAGATACTTGAGTGTCTCCAGATGTCCATTCACGGCAGCTAGTATCATTAGGTTCTCGGTGGGATGCCTATAGTTTAAGATGAACATTAAAGTATCCAGATTCCCACTTCTGACAGCATTGGACTGTTCATGATCTCAGGATTTTTTATATAATATTCCTCTTTTACGTAGCTGGGGAAACAGTGATCTCAGAATCGTTCAATATCTGCTGGATAATGGTGTAGATTATACTGAAAGTGCAATGGACAATTGTCATAAACTTTCTATATTAGAATATTTACATTTTAATCGATCAGAAAGATGTTGATCAGAAGCACTGGCAAATGCAATTGAAAATGAAAATGTTCAAATCATCAAATTCCATTTACAAAATAGAACTGAACATTTAGATACAAATTATAGTCTATACGATGTAGATAACCACAAAAGGTTTGACTATCTATCTAGACTTAAACTAATAAAACAATATAATCTTTAAATAAAGAAAATTTAAAACACTCTCTTAAAAAAAAACAATTCTGTCGATCAGTACATCATCGAATTCACCGAGATCCTTTCTATGGCTAGGTTTCTTTCTAAAAACAAAAACTTTTAAAAACTAAAATAACTATAAGAATACAAATACATGAGATTTATTTTTAATTTATAGATGAAATCTAAAGACCATATTGTTTTATAAGTTTAAGTCTGGATGGATAGTCAAATGTTTTGTTGTCTTTTAAACTTTGTTGCGAATAATCCAAATATTCATCTGTACTATTTTGAAGAAGGAATTTGATAATTGGAACATTATTCTTTTCAATTGCACTTTTCAATGTTTCTTTGTCAGATTTCAAAGATTGGGTATAATATAAAAACTTAAATATTGAAAGTTTATGACAACTTTTCAATTCTTTTACTGAACAGGTTTCACCATTGGCATGAAGATATTGAACGATTCTGAGATCACTATTCTCCAACTTTGATGCATATTCCAATGAATTCGATGGAAATGGAAGACTTGTATTATCACGAATCCATTCGATCACTGGTAGATTTGCTTGACGTATTGCATATCTATAAGCATACTGTGAACATTGTAGAGTTGTATTGTCTTTGAACCATTGAAGTGCACTGATATCTTTATACTTGGCAAAGAAGTCGATCGAGTTAGTTGGAATATCTAATTCTTTTTTATTCTGAAAAAGATATTTGAATGTCTCGAAATGAACATTCATTGCAACACGTTTCATTGTATCTTTTCGACAACCTTCAGTTCTGTTTTCATTAAGGAATCTGACCACTTCAACGTGTCCGTTTACTGCTGCCATGTGCATTGCTGTAGATGTGCAATTAATATGATGTTTACTGTGAAGTTGTTTGAGAAACTCTAGATCACCATGACAAGCAACAGCATCCATTGTAATACTACTTAACTTGGCAGTCGTATTCTCAACTAAATACTTAACTAGTTCAATCTGACCATTCTTGGCAGCTTCATCAATCAACGTATTTGGAAGTTGTTGCTTGGTGTTCTCCATGAGGTATTTGACTATAGCAAGATGACCTTCAACTTGTTCATTAACTCCAACTACTTGTTCAACAATGTCACTGTCGCACTGTAACTTCATGTTCTCGTGTAGATATTTGAGTGTTTCCAGTTGTCCATTCACAGCTGCATTTAATATTAAATTATTTGGTGTTTTCGTTTGTTTCTCTTTATCATTCAAATACTTTATAATTTCAAGATTTCCACTACTGACAGCATTGAAATATGTGAGACTCGCAGGTCTTTCTGATCTATTCTCGTAAAGCCATTTGAATACTTGAAAACTACCAAGTGCAACATTATTCAATACTCTTGAACCTTGTGATTTGAACCATCGCGGTGCTTTATTATGAAGGAATTGAATGATCTCTAGATTATTCATGTAGTGATCCCTATTGACGTAAAGAGTATATTCTAATTCATTCAATGGGAATAACTTTTGAATGAACTCTAAAACATCTAGATTTCCAACATCGAATGCATTCCTCGATGAATCTAAATATAATTGTCTAAACTTTCTGATTGTATTCAAAACAATGCGACCTTCCTCTATATGATTATTATATTCTATTTTATTTCTAATTAATGTATTGCATATCTGTTTATATCTTTCGATATAATTGAACTTGATCAGCTGATCTGGGAAACAAGCAAGATCATACCAATCACATCTCAATGAATTGATTGCAAGTTGATCATGAATATCTCTAACACTCTGAAATATCTTGTTTCTTAAAACTACTGAATGAAGTAATCTCTTAAATAAAATCGTTGTGTATTCTTTATTTTGTATCATTGTTTGTTTTTTATTGATAGATATTTATGATTAATTTTTTTAAGTCATACAAAGAGGTTTTTTTTGTTTTTTTTACAAAAAAGATTTGATACACATTGATTAAAAGATGAACAGAGTTCACAATAAAGAACTAAGGTAAAAGGTTCTTAATAAAATAAAAAGATAAATAGATAGATTTATTGTGAAGGTATCGAAGGTATTGAAAAGTAAGAATAATATTAAAAAATAAATATTTTGTTTTATTTTTTTTGTTTCTTGTTTCTTGTTTTGCTTCTTGTATTGTATCTTCTTATCTTGTTGCTTATCACGATTTCTTTTTTTTCCAAATTCCCAAAACTGTAAGGATCAGCAATTTGGGAATCTGAGCATTTTGGCAAAAAAAAGTGATTGTTTTTTGGTAGTTTTTGCACAACTTTTTTTTATTTTTTTTTTTTTATTGTTTTTTCATACATATATTAAATATATTTTATACCTATGTTTAAAATTATTTCAATTATATACCTGGAGTGTTTGGCCATCAACAGATCAGGAAGAAATAGTATTGGGAACCAATTTATTATTTTCGCTAGGTTTTTAGATGATCTTATTGATAGTGGTGAAAAGGAATTTGGAATGAAACAAATCAATAGAGCAATCAATATTTTTAAAATTGGAAAAACTCGAAAATGATCCAACTCCACTCGAATATATTATATTTGATTTTGTTCAGTGTTCCACCACAACAACCACTATCATCACCATCTTCACAACTACTACAACAGGAATCTACATTGTTGCTTGTAATGGTTGTCTTTGATAGGTGGGTCGATAGATCTGATTCAGTTGTTTCAGTATGACTATAGCTGTTGAATTTCACTTTTAACATATCTATGGTGGGTGGTGAGCAATGTAGGTTCAATATAGCTTTGAGTCTTGATTGCATATCCTCCAACGATGTGATGAGTTTCGATTGCTCCTCAATGACCATTGATTTGCTATGATGATAGAACACATCGAGTGAGCTGATGGCACCGATGAGCAATGACCACTTGTAGGCAATCTCTGACGATTCTTTCAGACCTTCATTAAATCCACCTTGTAATATTGATTGTTTCCATCTTCAAGACCATCTTGATATCCAATCTATAAATTTAAATAAATAAATAAATAAATAATAAATAGCGGGAAAACCTATTGGTTACATTTTATCAAACCAACCACCACTTCACACTGTTCACCAACACTCAACCTGTTTAAGTATTTAAAACGACTTGAATTTAAAACAATATTTCGAAATATTCAAAGTTTTATTTAAAAATTCTTTTGGTTAAGCAATAATTAAAGACATACTCTCTTCTCTGAAAAGAGGTTTACCACCAAGATATTTTTTACTGTATAAAACTCTTACAAATAGATAAGATGAAAGATAAGAGATGGAACTATTGAGGAAATAAATGATTAACGATCTGAATCCTGTTACTGCGAAATAATAGAATTTTAATGTTGAATCATCAAATGAAATATGATATAAACTAGAGATGAAGTACTGATATAGGATAAAGAATACTATTGTTCCAGTGTTCATTTCATATACTCTCCAATTCCAATTGTTAATCTAAGTTTAAAATAAAAAAAATGATAACAGTAAGAGTAAAAGATCTTTTTCAAAAAGAAAATCCAACAATTGAATACATTAGAAAAGTATGATAGAGAGCAACGGCACCAACAAAGAGAGCTGAAAATATATATTCAGTTGATACATAGCTGTAAATATCGAAATAGGTAAATCGTGAGTAGTTGGCATAGTCGTAGGTAAAAAACTGAGAGTTAAATTCTATGGAAATGGTGAGTCCGAAAAACACGATTACTAAGAATGTAATTCCTAATTTACTTGAAGGATAGATATGTGGTGATGCTGAAGGTTGAATTGGTATTTCCGGATATGGTTGTTTGTTGGCAATAAACAATCCAATGAATACCATTGGTGTATGAACAAATATCCATATTACAAAACAAACAACCATGTTTTTAAAGGATGGTGTGTTTGTTGCTCCAACTGAATTTGAAACAGACAACATAAACAAGATATAGTATGAAAATAGAATACCTGGAATTAAAAATGATATCTATAAAATCTCATGTTAATAAGTGACTTTTTAATAAATCAAACACTAATAATGATTCATTAAAAATAC
The DNA here is from genome assembly GCF_000004825.1 of Heterostelium album PN500. NCBI lineage: Eukaryota > Evosea > Eumycetozoa > Acytosteliales > Acytosteliaceae > Heterostelium > Heterostelium album. Next base: position 329,653 of record NW_008805071.1, on the reverse strand, counting down.
TTACTAAAAATGAGAATTGAATATCAAATTTTAATCCATTATTCTTTGCACTCATTGATTGATAAACTCTTTTCGATGTATATCCTGAAATAATACTATTTTGGTATAATTAAGTTTTCGTGGAATAAAAATGTTAGTTGAAAGTATGTTAATTTATAATTATGATTGTTATATTTACCCAGTGAATAAAAAACAATACAAAAGATTGGAATGAAGAGATCCACTGTTTGAATATGGTGGTATGATATTCGATAATATCAAAGTGATTAATACTGTGATGAACAACTGGAATCCACCACCAACCAAACTTGACAAGATCATCGGATTCTTTGGTGTTCTGAAAACATCATGTCTTACAGCTTGTAATGAAATTGCAATCTTTTGATAGTCAAGCATTCTTTTTCTCAAACAAAGCGGCACTTTCTTGTAGACAACATCGTTCGAGAGTTCTTCCAACGTCTGTGCACTTAGAATTCGCTTTATTTGCATATATGTTGCAATACCTATCAAGATAATGATATAGATTAACAAAATAATTTTGGTTGTACTAGCACCAACTAACACACTGGTAAGTTCACGGTCAATCAGTTGATGCCATCGATGTTCCCATGTGAAATTGCTCTCCTCAAAGGCGATCGCGTAGGTGTACAACAGAAACTCTTTGTCACTATCTAGATATTGGGCGCTGCCATTAGAGCTGACAAACCGTAATATAGATAGTTTTGCAAGTTGAATTGTCTGCTCTGTGGAAAAACACGGAGTCCAACGATTGTATACTCATCTTCGCTAACCTTGTTATACTGAATTGTGAAATATAAATGGTTGTTGATTGTCAATATTTCCTGATTATTTGCTCGATCGAACCAGTAATCTCCGATATTGATTGCATTGTCGTTTGAAACTCCACTCCAAGTGTAGGCAACAAGATCATCGATTTCCATCTCCATACAGTAACCCGCTTTGATAAACTCTGCCAACTTATCGTTGGTATTTCGATAACTAAAGATATCACAACCAGAGTATTTATTGATCACTTGAAAACCTGATGTTGGTTGCAAAAATGTTACCTAAATATAAAATAATAAGTTAATTATAAACTAACACTTTATAACAAATAACTTCTAAATAAAACATACATTATAAGGAGTGAGTTGTTTTCTTTCACCATTTAAAACTTGACCGATAGTTTCTTGAGACGATAAACCGTTTTCAGGTTTACAAAATGGTAAATCATAGTATGAATAAGAGAAGATTTTGTCTTGCGAAATCAACTTGTTCACATAGATCGGCAGAGGATCTCCTATTTTGTATGTTTTTTTTTTCTCTAATTGTAAAGCATCGTTTGTTAGAATAAACAATACTATAACTAAAACAATAATATAAATATTATTATTTGATTTCATTTATAACTGTTTAATTAATTAATGAACGATCATTTGTTTTTTAATCAAAAAATACAAATGAGGGATTTAGTAGTCCAATTTGCCCGACACCCAAAAAAATGTTTTACTAATGTTTGAATTGTTACAATTAGGATGCATTTGTTAAAGGATGAAAAAGATGATGGAAATCTATTTGAAAGAGCTAACTATCTAGAGAAAAAGATTTTTGATATGAAACTTGATTCTGTAATTATATATATGTTTTTATCAGACAGGTAGTATTTACATTTTAGCATTAACTATCAAGATATACAATAAATATTGTTTAGAAAGAGAAATATATTCAATCGCTAGCCAAGCTGTCAATGGCTCTTATAACAAAACAGAAACAAAGACAGCAACAGCAGCTACAACCACAACCAATGCAAGCTCAACAGCCGCAACAACAACAGACTTTACAACAACAGCAACCTATGCAACAGCAAGAGCCAATGCAGCAACAACAACCGCAATCCAATACTAGTTTGTCACTTCCACAGTCACCAGTGATGCCTAGTTCAAACAATATCCTTGTATCTGGATTCGAACAACTTTCAATCAATCCTTTCCAATTACAACAACAACAGCAACAACATCCACAGCAACATTCACAACAACAACAACAACAACAACCTATGCAGCAGCAATAACAACCTATGCAGCAACAGCCATATGTATATTGTTTATTTTTCGAAAATTGTACTATTCTTTCTTGATCAAGCCAACTCTTTTTAGAATATTAAAATACAATTGTCTATTTTATTTTGTGTTGGTGAATATGATGAGTCATCTAGTTTGCAAGTTTCCTGTATGGCAATATTTTTTGCAGGAAATGAAAAAGAAAAAAAAAAAAAAAAAAAAAACTGAAATAAAAAATAAACAAAATAGACAAAAAGGTGTGACGATGCAAAGTTCATGAATAGAATATTTTTTTCAGACAAAACGCGTTCATTTAAATTTATTGTACACACTTTTATTAGTCTTTTATTTTATCAGATAGAACTAGTAGTAGTAGTAGTAGGTAGCTGTTGTTGTAGTATTAAGAAAGAGAGAATAATGAGCAACAAGAGTTTAAATACAGTTACAATCAAAGTGATTGTATTTGGTGAGGATAACTCACTGTCAGTCGACTTAGCGTTGGACAAGACCGTCGGCGATTTAAAACAAGCGATCAGTCAGTCACATCAATCGAAACCGGATCCAACCACCCAAAAACTTATATTCTCTGGAAAGTGTTTGGATGACACTCATCTGTTATCAAACGTATTCAAGCAACGTGATTTAACATCTGCACAGCCAGTTCATTTAATACTTCGCAAACCATTACCATCGTCTTCAAACACTCCACAATTTCTCTCAACCAACAACAACACTTTCACCCGAACATCTACATCCCCTCCAACAAACAACAATAATCTAGATTATAATAACAATGCAGTAAATACATCTTCATCTTCATCTTCATCATCATCTTCTTCTTCTACTTCTACCTCATCTACTTCTACATCTTCAGCTTTACCAACAACAACAACAACAACTTCCACAACTTTATTACCAAACAATATCATTAACAACAATAATAATAATAATAATATAACAAATTCATTTACTTCAAATACAACAAAAATACCACCAACAACTACAACTACAACTACAACAAGTAGTGCATCGTTTGCAGTTCCTTTCAACTTTAGAAATGTTAATATACAAATGCCACATACAATGACATCTGGAATGTTACTTCCAAACTCTTTGTCTAGTAACAGTAGCAATAGTAACTCACCTCTATTCAGCGGTGCAAATGGACAACCTTTTAACAACAACAACAACTTGATTTCGGGAAATAATAATTTCTCATTGTACGGTCCACCACCAGCTTCTCTCTATCCACGTAGTAGAATCTATGGTACCAGTGACAACTCTGGAGCAACAACAGTAGACTCTACAATGACAGACAACACCTTGATTCAAGTGATCATCGATAATCTCAATGTTACAAACCAATTGCTACAACAACTCATGTTACAACAACAGTTAAACACCGCCATCAATGCTGTGGTAGCTGCACGAACCGCTGTACATCATCATCATCACGTTGCCGGCGCTGCACAACAAGCTCCTGCTGCTGCCGCCGCCCCGGTTCCACCCATCCAAGTGCGTGCAGTCGTTCGCAGAAGAATCAACTGGGGTGCACTTTTCAATTGGCTCTTCAAAATCGTACTACTCTGTATCTTCCTCAAAGGTGGTTCGATCGAGAGATCTCTTACTCTCATGGGTATAGCTGCTGTCGTTCTACTCTATCAATACTTTGCAAATAGACCTGGTGTACCACCACCAAGACAACAACAACAACAACAACCACCAGTTATACCACCAAACAACAACAACAACAATAATAATAATAACAATAATCAACAAGCAAATAATAATGAGAATAATAATAATAATGAAAATAATAATAATGAAAATAATAATAATGAACAAGTAAATAATAATAATAATAATAACAATGAAAATGTACAACAACAAGCACCAGTAGTAGCACAACCAAGAAATACAGATTTAATATCAGAGATACTTAGTTTCTTCTTGCCATTACTCTATTCTTTAGTACCAAATTGGAGACCTCAGGAAAATCATCAACCTCAGATTATCAATGAAAACAATAATAATAATGACAATAATGAAAACAACAATAATGATGATAATAACAATAACATTCAACAACCAAATAATAATAATCATAATAATAATAATAATAATAATAATAATGAACAACCTGTAGTCGAAGAAGATCTTGTAGAATAATTAAAATATCAAATATATAATAAATTGTATCGTCTTATCCAACAACGAATCGATTAAAATATCATATAAGTGGGTGGTGTGTAATGTTTTTTAATTATTTATTTAATTGTAAAAGTCAGAATTTGAATTTTGAATGGTCAAACAAACAATTTTTTTTTTTTTTTTTTTTTTAATAAAAAGTTTTGAGTGCGAATGAACAGCACTATTTTTATTAATTTACAATATATAGTAAAGTTTGAAAATTGATAAAGACTGCATAAAATAAAATAAAATTAGCTTATTATAGTGTAAACATCAATCGTTAATATCAACTGAGAAACACTCTCTTCACGTTTATAAATCAATCAAAAATTTAATATCATTATATAAATAAATAAATTAGATAGATAGATATCAATTGATTAATGTTTTTTTGATTCGATTATCATTCATTTCTTCAGTTGAAATAATAATAATAATAATAGTACTATTTAATAAATAAGAATAAATATAAAAAGTAATATAAGAAAAGAATATGGGATCTTTTTTTTCTAAAAAGGTAAATTGTTAATATAACTATCTATTGTTTTTTATTTTATTTGTAGTGTAATCAATTCAATTAGTTTGATTATTAACTATCGTTCTAATTACTATTGATTTAGAAAAATTTTGAGAAGGAACTTGCAGATTTAGAAGATAAGATTATACATTATGAAGATTATATAACAAAGACAAGATTGACGCAACACAATGTCTTTTCAAAGATAATAATCTACAGTATCATATTGGAGATACTATTGTTTATTGGCATATACTTTAGAACGAGATCAATAACTGTACAACAAGAAAAACTATTTAATTATTCCTTTTTAATATTATTCCCATTAGTGTAAGAATCAACAAAAACTAAATTTTATTATCAAAACTTGACTAATTATCTATCTCCAAACCGATCGGTTGGCTATTATAATGCAATCCAATATTAATATATTTAAACAGAGTCTATATATTCACTAAATTATTTAATACATTATACAAACAAATTATTCATAGAAATCGTAACTATCATTTCAAGCAATATATTAGAATCAATCTCTCTTCTTTTCAAACTTGTTACTCACACCTCTCTCTCTCTCTCTATCTATCTATCTATCTCAATCTAAATTATAGAAAAGAAATTGGATTCATTGAAAGCTAAATTACAAACTAGAATCGACGAACGAAAGAAAGAAACTGATTATGAAAATACACAAAAGATCATCGATAGATATGATAAATTGATGAAGAGTATGTTATACATTTTATAATGAGAATGAGAATGAAAATGAGAATAGAATAACAAACAAATACTAATCAATGAATCTGCTATCGATTTTGAACAGAGAAAAGAGAGAATGAAAATTCACCAACACAACAACAGCAGCAACATTCACCAAAGAGACAGGTAACTGGAAACTCACCAAAGAGAACTAGTACACCTGGTAACACTGGAAGTGGTAGTGGCAACGTAGCTACCGGTAATAGCAATAACAATTCTATTCAATCTCAGATACAACAACAATCCATTAGAAATAGACAGGTCACCACTGGTACTAATAATCAATCACAATCACCGAGTGGATCACCTCAATTAAATAGCAATGTTAATAGTAATATTGTTAGCAACAATCAACAAAATGCAAGACAACCATCAACCTCAAACAATAATAATAGTATGATGATGAGTCCAAATAGACAACCAATAGTACAACAACAACAATATCAAGGACAGAACAATCAACAACAATGGAAACCAAGTTGGCTTGACAAGATCGTTGATTATATCATTTCCGATGGTCCAAAGTATGGATCACCTTTGATCTGCGAGAAATGTCATAATCACAATGGTTATGTACCAATCAATGAGATTTCTTCAATTCGTAGGTTTCTTTAAATCTTTGTTTCCTTTTTGGTTTAAACTAATATCTTCTCTTTCAACAAATTTAATTTAAATAGAATTTAGATGCAGATTCTGCAACACCTTTAACCAAAGAGGTGAAGACCCACAGACTAGTAACTCTGATCAATCAAATAACAATAATAATGACAACAGCAATAGCAATATTAAGAATAGTAGTGGTGTCAATACTAGCAATAAAAGAGAAAAAGATCAACATCATTCCGATCGTGAACTATCTGATAGGGAAACAAGCACCGATGATGATGATGATGATGATGTCGATCATAAAAATAAAAGTTCAACAAATACAACTACAACTACAAACAAGAACAAAGAGAACAAAAAGATAAAAAACAATTCACATGATGTAGAAGATGATGATAATAATCAAATAAAGAACTAATATTAATAACATTTTATTATTTAGATGATAAGTATTTTGTTATTTTATTATCGGATGTTTTGATTAATCCAAACTTGGGGAATTTTGGGAAGGGAGTGGAGTTGTTTTGATTGATTTTAATATCTATAATATTAATGTAAACACTATACTTTAGAGTTAAACTTTAATATTATAATTATTTGTTTGTTTAGCTAGTTTTTTTTTTTGCTTTTTTGATTGTTAATTGTTGAGAATTGAATAAATATGGTTGGTTGGTTGGTTGGTTGGTTGGTTGGTTGGTTGGTTGGTTGGTTGGTTGGTTGGTTGGTTGGTTGGTTGGTTTGATACAACTACTCACCAATCAATGTTTAAGCAGCATCAATAGATTCAAATGAAAAGTTATCGATGTTGTTAATTTTGATTTCATAGGAGAATACTGATTTTGGAAGATTGATTCTACCGATAACTGGTTTCAATTGGTTCAAATTGTCATGATAGGTGATCTTTGTATTTACGATATCGTAGATAGGTTTCAATACTTTGAATGTTGCCTTTAAAAAGAATGTTGGATGAATTACATGTAGATTTGACACATACTTTGAATATCTATTATAAATATAATAATCATTAATTAGTTAATACAAAAAAATGAAAACAATCTAAATAACAAACTATTATTTCATACTTGAAAACGGAAATTTGTAATAACTTTTTGAACCATGAGATATCCGGTAATGGTACCGATGACATGTTCGAGTGGAAATACATGATAGAGAACTCACGTGGTCCAATAGCTTCGAAAATTCTTATAAAGTAGAGCAAAACACTCTCCATATCTTCTTTCTTTGGATCCAAATGCGATCCAATAACAACTACGATCGGTTTGTTATCGGGTGATGTCGATTGATATACGAAATTCAATTGTGCAATTCTTGCTAGATCGACTGTTTTCAACTTTTCCAAATAACCTAAATACATTGCTTCAATCTTTTCCTGTTGAATTTGTTCACCTGATAATTATCAACTTATGTTAATATCTGAGAATATTTTCATCATCTATTTATCACTGTGATCAGTTTGTCAAACTTACTTGTTTTCTTTTCAACACTTTTAATCTTTACAATATCTGGATCTTCCTTTTTGTAAACCAATGTCTTTGCTTGGACGGCGTTGGTGGTGAATGAAAGTCGGTCATCCTCCTCAGTCTCCACGTAGTCATCGTCAAAGTTTCTGAAAATCTGTGAATTTAAACTGTCGATTCTAATCTTTCGCTCCTCAGACTCCTTCTCACCAAACATATTTCCGCAATCCTCTGGGAGGTGAATCTGTCCGAGTTGCAGCTCACTCTCGTTACGCGGGAAGTAAAGTGGCATCCAACGTTTGTAATTCTCAATATCGGCCTCGTTCTCCAGACACAGAACAACCGTTGCCAACTGACTGGAGTGCTTCTCCAGGTGACGACGAAGTGTACGCAGCGCCACATGACATCCGAGTTCGGGTGGGAATTTTTTGCTGTTGGCGTGCAAGCACGAGAATGCAATCGTTCGACTGTTGCACTCGCTGGCCAGTCCGAGTGCAGAACGATAGCACGAGTTCAGCGCGTTCTCAGCGGCCGACAAGTATCGTGGATTATAGGTTGGAACGAATGTATGGATCACATAGTTGCAAGGCAGTTGGCCAGCGGTCGTCTGGATTGCCTCACCGATTCTGCACTCGCCAGCTTGCTTCACTTCATTCACCATGTCACGACCACCGTGCAGAAATATGTGGTGAGCCAATCCAGATTGGTAATCACTCTGACTCTTTACGGTGGTATTATTTGAGTATACGATGGAGCCGACATCGAGACGCCACACCTCACCAATCCAAAACACCATCTTTGAGTTGATATTATGGTCAATGGGAAATAGCGGCTCCCTATGAACAATGGTACCTGCTTCTAAATCATATGGATTGATTGTCTCAAACGGTGCAATCTTATCCCAACTTGTAAGAGTAAGATATGATCTTGACCATGGTTTACTATTATTATTTATATTTTCAACCATTTTATTCTATTTTTTATTTTTTTATTATTATTATTTTCTATATCTATATTTATTATTATTTTTAAATTTATAAATTTATTCCTAAGTAGAGTAAACTTATATATTATGAATATTTTAAAATTGATTATTGTAATTTAAATAATAATGTGATTATTGATCTATATTATTGTCAAATTACTTTTTTAAATCTTGTGTATGTTTTAAATTTGATCTAACTCTTTTGTTTGTGTATGTGTATGTGTGTTTATGTATTATGAGTGTGATCAATGATCAAAGTTGAAGTGTAGTGTTATGTTTGTGAATTACTTGATTCTGTGTGTTTAAATTTTTCATCAGGTGTAACAATCACCAATGCCTGGTCTTTCTTTACAAAACCTGTTTATTTTTTTTTCAATCCATCGAATTTAGAAAAATTAAAAAAAATCTATAAAAATACAGAATATCCTTTTGAATGGTATTTGGGCGAACAAAAAAATCGATCAAATCCCAATGATCTTAATTCTTTACCAAAAAAATAAAAAAAATAAATCTCATTCTCTTGATTTTCTCATTAAATAATAAGTCAATTGAAAACTCTATTGATTTTTCAATACAACAAACAAAATAAAAAAGTAATATATCTAGGTTAGATATCTTTTTTTACAATTAATTTTTTTATTTTATTTTTTTTTTGGAAAATTTTAACGGATATATTTTTTTTTTTTTTTTCATTTAAAAATTTAGTTGATTGATTGATTTTAACTACTATATTATAGTTACAATATACAAATATATTATATTATATTATAAAATGAGTGATAGTGTTATTAGAAGTAGAACTCGTGCAAATGTTGTAATCCCAAAGCTACAAGCTGAGGATGCATACTCTGAAGACGAAGAGGACGATGATGACTATGAACCTTCAGAAGGTGAGCAAGAATTAGCTGAAAACGATACAAAAGAAGATGAAAAAAAGTCAAAGAGAAAACTAGCTACAAAAGCAAAACAACCAAAAAAGAAACAACAGTAAGTAGTAACAAACTATTAAAGTGTTTTAAAAGTAAAAACGGTCTATATAAATATTAAAACTAAATCTTAACTTACTTAATAGAAAGAAGAAAAAAGGAGATGAAGATGAAGAGGAGGAAGAGGATGAAGAAGCAGAAGCTGTAGATGAAGAAGAAGAAGTTGTTGTAGATTTAGATGGTGAAAAAGAGACTGACGATAAAGATAGCAAAGATGGCGAGAAGAAAGAGAAAACTCTCGAAGAGATGATGAATGAAATTCCAGATACCACTCCAAAGTCAGCGGAAACCACGGAATTGGTAAAAGAAAAGACTGTAGAGGTATTCGAATTCGCTGGACAAAAAGTAGTTAAAGAGTATGTTATAATTCAGATATTTATATATTTGATTGGTCTTGACTGACTAAGTTTTATTTACACACAACTCAACTCAACAATAACAACTTTAGACGTGAAGTAGTAGTACCAAAACCAGCAGCTGGAATCGCAAAGAAAAAACCTGGATTAGATAGTGTTCTATCAAACTTGGGTGGTAAACCAAAGAAACTAACAACACTTCAGAAATCACAGCTCGATTGGGATAGCTATAAGGATAGCAATATTTTAGAGAAGAACGATATGGAGAGACAAGCAAAGAACGGTTATTTAGAGAAACAAGCATTTTTACAGAGAACCGACCAAAATCTGGCAAATACTATTAAAAATCTTTCGAAAAAGAAATAAACAATTTAAAATAACATAAAAAAAAAGATAATTCATACTCCTATTATAATATATACATTATTTAATAATTATTATTTTGTATTTTTATGCTTTTTTAATTTGTCTATGAGTTTTCTAATAATACAAATATATTAAATCATTATTTTTAAATAATCAAGATTTAATTACTTGATCAATTACCAATTGAAGAGAAGAATAAGATGAAAGAAAATTTAATATTATAATGTCATTGATTACCTTTTCTGTAATACAATTATAGATAACAATGATAATTTCGAAATTATCGTTACTCATGGGTTATAATCTCCGCTAAAAGAATCTCTGGGTAGGTATTTGCATGTAAGGAAATTGTAGGATTTTTGAGAATTCAAATACCAATGTGTCGTTGTTTGGCATCAAAACAAATCAAAACAAAAAAGAAATCGCAACCAATATAAAAATAAATTAGAGTGTGGAAGTGTGCAATAAAACTGTTTAATCAAAAGTTTCATTAAAAGCAAAAAAAAAAAAAACCATGTATTTTATTCTATTCGTCATGAATCATTAAAAACATAAAATTATAAAATCAAAAAATAAAAATCAAAAAATAGTAAATAGAAAATTCAAAGGTCGGCAATCAATGATCATCAGTACGTCTTGAAAACCAGCTTTATTTTTACAGCTCAAAAATTGAAATTAATAGGAAACACCTACCCTTTGATGACTGTGGACCACATTGTTTTCTACATTTTTTTTCGAATTACAAAAATTTTCAGCAATATTGTTTAAAAATAAATATCTCTGATTAAATGTTGCAAAAAAAAGTAATCAATATTTTGACCAAAAGAGAAAGAAAGTGCCGAATGATTGGGTCAGGTCACTGCGAGTAGAAAATGTATTTTTGTTGTGTGAGAGTGATTTGTTGTGTGTGTGAAGTGAGGACCTTGATTTTTTAATTATTGTTATTTTGTTTGTTTTGTTTTGTTTTGATTTTAATTTTTTTTTTTTTGGTGCATTGCTGCTGAAGAGAGCTAGGAAGTTGCGAGTAAAGTGTTCTTTATACTGCGATACTCTCATTTTACAAATCATTATCATAAACCAGACCAAAAAGTAAGTAATATAATATAATATATTAATGTAATAAAACAAAATAAAAAAAACAAAACAGAGACGGAAACAGAGAGACAGTGTCAGATTTTTAAACATTAAATCACAAATTAATTATTTATTGGCAACAATCAATTCAATTCAATTCAATTTCTTTGTTTGTTTGTTTTTTGTGTTGATTTCCTTTCTTCTTCATTAGATCCCTATATACATCTTCATCTTTGTGATATTGTTTGTTTTATAGATTTCAGCAGTTTATTATTAAGCACACAGGTTTATTGATTTGTCTTTTTTAGATAGATAAGAATCAGTAATAATCACCCACACCTCAAACTATTTATTCAAAAGTCTATCAATTTATATTCGGATTCAATTTTGTCGATAAATGGAAGTTAGTTCAAAATAGAAAAAAAAAAGCAAAATCCTTTTCAAAAAGCAAAAAAAAAAAAAAAAAAAAACACACTCCCCTATTTGTTACCTAAATTTAGGGATATCCCATCAACCCATAGCTTTTTATCTAAAAACATGTGCTCATTATAAATTTATTTCAGATTTATATTGGGATTTATAAATTAATGATGAACTCTAAAATACCAATAATATAAATAAATTACTGTAAAGTAGTGTAATGTAATGAATGATGATTCAATATTGAATAAACGAGATCACACCTACTCTACTTTTTATTTTTGATTTCTTTTTTTTACTATTGTTTTTGTTTCAAATAAAAATCAATACCTTTTTTTATTTTTTAAAACTTTTTTGTTGTAATAGAAAAATCAATTACTTATATTAATTATTTAATTATTTATTTTTTTTTAAAAAATAGAAAATAAAAAATGGGAAGAGGAAGTGGCACAGTCACTAAAAACTACCCACCAGTCTTATACAAGAACATCAAGACTATCAGAAAATCACCAAAAACTATTCCAGACACTATTACATTGGAACAGATTGTAGCTTCATTACCAAAGGAAGTTTTCGAAAAGAGTGGATTGAAATCAGCATCATCACTCTTGCTCACCATTTTCTTTATCGCATGTTCCATCATCTTTATCAATAAAGTACCATCCTATCTCTATCCAGTTGGTTGGTTCCTCGGAGGTGCTTCCATCACCGGTGTAAGTAAATCTAAAAAGCAAAAAACAATTTAAACTTTCCAAAATAATATTAATTTTTCCTTATTATTTTCATTTAGTTATTTGTAATTGGAAATGATTGTAATCATAAATCATTCTCGAAATCACCACTTGTAAATTCAATTGTTGGTACAATTGTTATGCTTCCATTGCTTTATCCATTCCAATCATGGAAGATCACTGAAAGAATGAATCTCTCAAAGTCCAAGTCATCGTTGATCAGATCATGGGCCACTGGTAAGCTCTTCTGGTTGTTGTCCATCTCCAACTGGGCTGAGAACTATTTCAATTTGAAGAAGGTCGAAGACAAGAACGACAAGAAGAAGGCACTCACTTCAATCGTCTTGGTCTACGTGTTTGCCGGTATTTTCTTCCCATTGGTATTCAAGTTCTTTGGTGTCAGCGGATTCCTCAACTACTGGTTGGCTCCATGGTTGATCTACCACTTCTTGGTTTCCACCTTTACTTTCCTCCCAGCGATTCCATTCTTTGAGGAGGAGAAGGACAAGCGTTACCACGTGCACATCACCTATCCAAAGTGGTTCGAGTTTGTCGTCAAGGACATCAACTTTGCTTTGCCACGTCACATCGCCGTTTCCATCCCACATTACAACTTGCGTAAGGCATACGACTCCTTCCAGAAGCAATGGAGTGAGTACATCTACGAGTGCACTTTCGAGTTGGATCTTTTCCGTGAGTTGATTTCCAAGAGCCAAACTTTCTCTGAAGAAATCTTCTCGCCATTCGACAACACCCCACTCGCCAAGCCAAAGCAACCAAAGCAAGAACTTCCAGCTGACCGTCCATCGCGTTCCGTCTCTGAGTTCCTCGCCAACATCAACTGGATTCATTTCATCCTCCTAACATCGACCCCCATCATCGCTCTGATCGGTTTCTTCACAGTGCCACTCAGCAGAGCAACATTCATATGGTCAGTGATCTACTACCACATCACCGGTATGGGTATTACCGCTGGTTACCATCGTCTCTTTGCTCATCGTGCATACTCTGCTTCGTTGCCACTCAAGGTTTACTTGTTGTTTGCTGGAGCCGGTGCTATCGAAGGTTCATGCCGTTGGTGGTCACGTGACCATCGTGCTCACCACCGTTACACCGACACCGACAAGGATCCATATTCAGCACACCACGGATTCTGGTGGTCACATCTCGGTTGGTTGTTCATCAAGCAGGATCCAAAGAAGATCGGTAAGTCTCACATCGAAGATTTGAACGAAGATGCTTGGGTCATGTGGCAACACAAGAACTACGTCAAGGTCGCTTTCTTCATGGGTATCCTCTTGCCAACTTTGGTCGCTGGATTGGGTTGGGGTGATTGGATGGGTGGTTACTTCTACGCTGCCATCGCACGTCTCGTCTTTGTTCACCACTCTACATTCATGGTGAATTCACTCGCTCACTTTGTCGGAACATCGCCATACGACGACAATCACACACCAAGAGACAGTATCATCACTGCCGTTCTCACATTCGGTGAGGGTTATCACAACTTCCACCACGAGTTCCCCTCGGACTACCGTAACGCCTTCACCACCTTTGGATACGATCCAACCAAGTGGATGATCAAGATATGCGAAATTCTCGGACTAGCCCACAGCCTAAAGACTTTCGATCAGAACGAGATCCAAAAGGGTATGGTACAGATGCAGTTGAAGGAGGCCAACAAGATGACCGAGAGCATTCACTGGGGTGTTGCTGTCGATCAACTCCCGATCATGACTCACGAAGAGTTTGAACAGTTCCACAACCAAGGACGTAAGCTTATCATCATCGATGACATCGTACACGACGTCGAGTCGTTCGTCGATGAACATCCAGGTGGATTAATGTACATCAAGATGGGTCTTGGCAAGGATGCTACCAAGATGTTCAAGGGTGATGTCTACGGTCATTCCAACGCCGCTAGAAATCTTCTATCTCAATTCCGTATTGCTCAATACAAATCAAAACAACAATAAGCTCCAGCTCATCAGCTCATTTCTGACAAACACACCAAAAATAAATAATAATAATCAATCATTATTCATAAATTAAATCCAAAAAATATTATCTTAATAAAATACACATAGTTATAAACTTGTATTATAACAATTATCACATATACATATATTATTATAATAATATATGTATAATTTATAAATTAACTTTGAAAAAAAAAACTTAGTATATTTTTTTTTTTTTTTTTTTGGCTTTTTTGGAGGCGAGGGTTTTGGACCAAACCCTTTTTTAGAAATATCTTAATTTAGAAAGTTAGTTGTTCAAATTTTATATATTTACAAAAATGAATAAAGATTTATTTATATATATATTTAATAATAAGATATTGAATCAAAAAATATTTAATTATGTATATTTAATAAATAGAATTATCGATGGTAATGAATCAAAGAGATGGAATGATTTGAACGAGTCACCTATTACTTTGGTATCTTATGGTTATTTAGATTTGTTAAAGTTATACCAAAAGAGAAACCCTACTTTAAAATATGATAGTTTCTTGTTCAAGCGATTGTTGACAAAGGCAGTTGCTAAAAGACATCTACCAGTTCTAAAGTATCTAGTGGATGAACTCAATATGTTCAGTAGACCGTTCATCGGTAATCAAATGTATGATTGTAAACTATTGGGTGTTGCAGTGGAGGTAGCTGATTTCGCAATCATTGAATACCTGGAATCGATGAACGACATCGCCCACTGGGACTATCCAGAGGTATTCATTATGTCGCCGATCTCTCGTAGCCTGGGGATTGTCAAACATTTCAGCGACCGACTTGACACTGTTTTCGGTGGTGGTAGAACAACTGTAGTAGTACCTTCTCGTATGAAAGTGGTGTTCGAAATTGCTGCATCCATTGGTATCATGGAGATCATTGAATGGCTAATTGCTAACCGATCGGAATGGCGAAAAGGAAGTAACATGTATATACATGCTGTCTCTGGAAATAAGTTACATGTTCTAGAGTTCTTACAGAGAGAGAGCCTAGAAAAGTTAAAGTTGAATACCAATCTATTTGAACTGGCGTCAAAGAATCTAGAGATGGTAAAATGGTTTTGTAACAATCTGCACCAACAACAACAACAAGATACATTCACTATAAAGTTGGACAGTGCCGCCAAGCATTCTCTCTCGATTGTCAAGTGGCTGAATGAGAATACAACACCTGCTTGCACAGTAAATGCAATGGATCTTGCTGCGAGCAATGGGCTGCTCGATGTCGTTGAGTACCTACACCAGGTGCGAACAGAGGGATGCACTGTGAAAGCAATGAACTATGCTGCATCCAATGGATTTCTCCCTGTAGTACGATTCCTTCATGAGAATAGAAGCGAGGGATGCACTACATTGGCAATTGATGGTGCTTCACGATTCGGTAGTTTGGAGATCGTTCGATTCCTAACTGAGAATCGCAGTGAAGGATGTACACAACAAGCGATGTCCTATGCCGCTAGTAATGGTCACCTCGATGTTCTAATATATCTACATCAGCATCGTACCGAAGGATGTTCTACCGATGCTATGGATCGTGCTTGTTACAACAAAAGAATAAATATAGTTAAATGGTTGCATGCCAATCGTAGTGAAGGTTGTTCGACCGACGCGATGGACGAAGCTGCCAATCAAGGTAGTTTGGAGCTGGTGCAGTTTCTCCATGAGAATCGTAGTGAAGGTTGTACAACGCTTTGCATGGACAATGCAGCATCGTCAGGCCACTTCGAGATCGTGCAATGGCTCCACAACAATCGAACTGAAGGCGCGACAACAAAAGCTATTGACGATGCAGCAGGTTTTGGCCGACTAGACATCGTCGAATGGCTCCATAACAATCGTACTGAAGGTGCGTCTACCTTGGCTATGGACAAAGCAGCAGTTCATGGACACTTCAATTGCGTCAAATGGCTAAACGAGAATAGAACTGAAGGATTTTCAGGTCAACATATTATCTCTCAAGCTCAAGCGTTTGGATATCAAAAAATAGCAGACTATTTATTAAATATGTAAAGTAATATATAAGTAAAATAATCAAATAAAATATAATTGTACATTCATTTCATATCATATCATATATTTTTTACCAAGTAATGAGTAATCTTGATTGATGGTAATGACACAATTAGCAAGTTTTCGTTCGTTTTTCTTTTTATTAAACTTTTTTTTTTTTTTTTTATAAACATTTGTTATATTATATTACTGGGGTTATTCTTTGTCAGACTGACTCTTTTAAGCTTTATAAAATGTTAACAAATAGAATATCAAGATGTATAGTTAATAGTTGTAGTAGTAATATAAAGAATGGAAATAGTTATTTACATAAATCATTTAGAGGCTATTGCAATGATCTTTTGATGTCATTTTCAACATCAACTTCTTCAACAACCAGTTTAGTATCAGATAATATTGATACATCTAATGAATTAGATAATAATAATAATAATAATAAAAATAATAATATAACTTTAGATAATAATAATAGTAATAGTAGTAATAATAATCATAAAAATGAAAATAATAATAATTTACAATACTTTGATACATCAAGAGCAACTATATTCAAACATCATACATCAAAGAAAAAGGCTAAACCTATCTCTGGTGACGATGATTCATTGATATTAAATACAATCATTTTAAACTATTCAAATAATAAACCAGCTGAAGCAAGAAGATTGTATGTATATCGGTTAGCTATTTAGATTTATAATGATCTTGTGTTGTTGGTTGAATTCATATTAATAGTAGTACTTTTTTAGATTAAGAAGTTTTATTATATCTGAAGTATATAAGAGTAAATCTATTCATAATATAGATCATATTTTCGATTGGATAGTAAATACACCCTATTTGGAGACAAAGACATTGAATTACTTTTTAAACTTTTATATATCGGTGAGCGAAGAGAAAAGAGTGGAGAAAGTTCTCAATAGCTTTCAGGAGCATCGCATCAAGTATGACTTGAAGACATTCAATATGGTGCTGAGATTTCACATCAATTGCCGTGCGGAACACTCGCAGGTGAAACAGCGTATGGAGGAACTGGCAGAGTCTCAGCTCGACTATACAAGTGATCCCATACTGCTGCAAACTATCATGGAGGCAATGCTGATGGTCGGCGACTCTGAGAGTGCACTGTCACTCTACACCGAAGTGGTGTTGCCCAATGCCGACAACACCACTCAGATCCAATCGCTCAACACTCTGCTAAAGTATCAGATGGACAACGAGCAGTACGAAGGTGCCTATCAGTTCCTGACCGACCAACTCAGCTACTGTCCAGAGTACTTGTCGTCGCCGGCATTCATCTCATTCTTCAAGGTCTGTAGGAAGATACCTTCGATGGACGGTCGTATCATCGAGTTGATAGAGAAACACATTCACAGTATCCCGGCGGAACAACTTCAAAAGATCGGTGTTTCACTGCTGGATACAGTAAGTTCCGTGGAGAAATCGTTGGATTTCTACAGTAAGCTGCTTGTCAACAAGGCAAATCTCGACCAGTATCATCACGAGTTCTTCAAAGCGCAACACTTTGACTTTACTGCGAGCTATATCGATGTCGTTGAACAGTGGTTGCTCAGACAGGGCAGAATCTACAGTGCACCGTTGATCTATCTCTTTGGAATCAAGAGCTACGACTCACCTTCCTATCAGATCCTCTCGTTGCTTCGTGACAATCTCGAGCAGGTATCGATTATCATTGCGTATGGCGAGTCGTTGGCCAATAATGGCTTGGCTGTCAAGCGAATGATGGAGATGTTCGGCCAATCCAGTAGGGAAACACAGCAAAAGATCGTTGAGCGTGTCATCTATATCAACTTGCATATCGGTAGAATCAACCGTGTACTACATTGGCGACAACTGTTGGAAACGCCATCACAGGAGATCGACTACTTGATAGCCAGACACTTTTGTGATCCCATCGCCAACTCCAGTCGACAGCTGGAAAACTACTGGAGAGAGCTACTGCGTGAGAGTTGGGGTATCTCAATGGAATCCTCCGCCAAACAGCAGCAGCTAAACGACAACAGTATCTATCGAAAGTATGTTAAAGAGCGTGGCCAATACGCTACGCCATTCGAAGATCTCTTCAAGTACAACAATACAATTTACAAGCGTTCCAACAGCGATGCCGAAGAAAGTTTAATGGCACAACTCTCAGAGTTGGCATTCCTCCCGCGAATGGAACTATCGAAACAGTCGGACGGTCTGCATCGAATGGCAAAGACACTGGATCAGGTGTGCAGCCAAGAGTTTGTACAATTGAATTTCGGTATCCTGTTGCAATGTGTCGAGCTTTTGTATTACGGATTGACAAAGGACGATTTCAAAAGTTTGTGGTCGTCGTTCACCAAAAAGACAAGATATTGGCTCAACAATCCCAACTACTATGTATTGGCAATCGATAGCAATTGTAATGACGGTGTTGCTCTGCTCCTTGACAATCTTCCACACGAGATGATCAACCGCTATTCCTATATCAAGAATGCAATTCTCGAGCAATTGTTGTGGGCAGGTGAGTTCTCAATGTCCATGAAGCTATTCAGTTCGATTGGCTACGGTATGTCGTCGGAGCGTTGCTACCGTGCACTCGCCAGTCAGATTATCGACGAGAAGTTTCAAATGGATCCCGATGACTACGAACGATTCAAACTACAAGCCAATGCAAACAACAATATCTGTGAGCTGCTCGACTGTTGGTATGCGATCAAGCGTGGTGATATTGCAAAGGCAGAGCAATTGTATCAGACATTGAAAACCACACAAGCAAAGAAGCGTGCAGTCATTACGAAACTAGGATTCAAACTCTATTGTTTGACTCGCCAACAACAACAACAACAAATCGATGTTTTCGACCTTCTCGAGTACATCGGTGTGACAAGGACCAACGAGTTCTACGATGTACTACTACCAGAGTTAACAGTGCTTCCGGGATTCAACACCAAGCAACTCTATGACATTATCGAGTTGGATGGAAGTTTCTACAAGTTGTTCCACACACCACGTGTCGTAGAGTTGATTGTATACTCGTATCCCGAGGCTCACAAACGTCTCGAATCATTTAAGAAGTTTGCAAATCTACCACCAAGATACACCAAGCATTTCATACAGTCGATATTAAACGACATGAATTTCACAAAGACCCCAAAGAGATACTTAAAACGTGTAAAGATGTCAGAGATCGAAGAAAAAGTTAAAATAACTCAAGAAACTTTAAATACAATTCAAGATATTTATAATCTTTGAATAATTCAAATAATAAATATATAATGCAAAAAGAAAATTACAATATTTTCTTTATCTATTTGTTATTATAACATAATTGTTTGTTTTGTTTTCTTTTTCTTTTTAAATATTTTTTTATAAATGACCTTTGATCGCCATTGAATTTAAAATATCTTTATACAATAGTTGTAGGTTGTCATTTGAGGTGTTGTTGGTGACTGCTGCTGCTGCTGCTGCTGGTAGTCTATAAAGTTTTCTAGCTATTTGAGAATCGAAATATTTGTTTGGATAGTATTGTTTCTTTAAAGCCTCGTCTGATTCCTCTTCTTTCAATTCATCACCTTTAACCAATGTTCTAACTCTATCAATTCTTTCTTCGGTTGCACCAAACAAAACAATATAAAAAACATTATCTTCTATATTTAATCCAAATGTCTTTATTGAATCTCTTATCTAAAAAGCATTAAATTAATTAGCTTATTGTTAATAAACTAATATCTTTTCTCTTTACTGTGATTAATTACATACATTTGTAGTAGGTGACATTCTATAGATTAATTCAGTGTGTATATTATTAGTTGATAGCTTTCCTTTTGAGCAAAGTTGATGAATTGCTTGAGTTGCAGCAGTCAAGAGGTGACGATCATCGTAAACTATACGTGCATTGACAATGGACCATTCCAACTCTCCCTTTAACAATATATCCATAATCTCTTGAGTGTTTGTAACATTATTAAACTTAAACACTGTAATATCTTTGATATTACTATCACTATATATATTTATTTCATATTGTCTCATCTTTAATTTATTAATATATTTCAAAAAAATAAACAACAAATCAAATGTTTTTTTAGATCAAACTAAAAAAATTGTAAAAGTCGATTGTCTGTCTTCATTGACCATATATGTATATTTTGATAATTTAAATGGTGGTGTGGTGTTTATTTATATTTAGTTATTATCTTGGGTGATAAAATCAGCACCTTGCATTGCAAGTATGGCAATTGGTATGTTAATTTTATTTCTAATGGGTATGGGGAATGACGATGCGTCGATAACACGGACATTGCTAGTACCACGGACTTTTAGTCGAGGTGTGAGTGGCGCAGATGCATCGTCAGCTCTACCCATACGAATGGATGCATGTGGATGATAGTCACCATTGCCAGTGTTTCTGACGTATTGTTCAAGCGATTGATCAGTGTCACCTGCCGTCGAACTAAACTCTGGTTTGCTACCATCGAGAATACCATTGTCTACCAAACGCGATTGAATACGACGACACTCCTTAATGGCGGCTATCAATACATCTACATCGTGACGAGCGCTTAGATAGTTTTGCTCGATCAATGGTTGTATGGCAGCACCATTTCCATTGACCTGCTTTACCTGTACCTCACCTTCACTCTGTGGACTTACCATTTCCACTGCACAGTTAAAGTAGATCTTACCGTCCCACATATACTGGATATCAGTTGCCAAAGTGTAGTCGTTGGTACTACTGTTTGCATCGATGGCACCAAACAAAAAGAATCCATCGGCCACTGTATTTCTATTGTCCCAATCGCTTTGTGGTGGTGATTGAATACTTCCAAGCAATGGCTTACCTGCATAGTTCATGTAGATATGATCCAACAAACGCATACCGACATTGGGTGAGTTGATTATTGGTGTAATACCTGCCTGTGAGAGTTTGGCAGGATCACCAACTCCACTTGCTTGCAATAGCATCGGTGATTCATAGGCACCCAAGCTGAGAATCAATTCTTTTCCAACCTTGATAGTTCTAATGGTATTGGTAGTGGTATCACGTAAACGAATGAAACAAGCTCGACGATCACTAGTACTAGAGGTGCTATTATTATTATCGCAAAACATGATCTTTTCCGCACGATTACGAATGAGAACCTGAAGATTACTACGCGATGCAAGAACAGCATCGATATAGTTACTGTAGGTAGTTTCTCTTCTTTGTCCTAACTGTGGATCCGGTTTAGATTGATCAATGATATTGGTAAGTCCACGGAGTGAACCACCAAAGTTATCCGATACCAAAGGTATTCCAATCGATTGAATCGATTGTTTCAACTCTGAAAGGAACACTCTATTGTCATCGAGATGTCGCAAATAGAATTTCGATTTCAATTCTGAGAAATGGCTAGCCATATTATTCCAACTCCATTGCGATTCACCGGTAGCATCGGCAATACCATCATAGAGTTGACGATCGCCTGGAATCACCACCATACCATTGTGAGCGTTACAACCACCTGTAACTACAGCTCTCATAAGAGTTTCCGTACGATAGTTCAAACCTGGTTCCGCAGGTGTATAGAATGCTCTTGATATATCTGGATCCGGATGTCCTAAGAAATGATCATACCAATCTTTTGTTGTCCAAATATTTGGATTGGTAGCATCTTTAATAAATAAAAAAAACAAATAAAAATTTATATGTCAATTATAAATACTGTCCAACTTTTTTTTTTTTTTAAATGAAAACTTACATGGTCCTATAAATTTAAAATATTAAAAATATTAATAACCATATTATTGATTATATTAATATAAAAAAATTTACCTTCTTCTATTAATAAAACCTTATTGTTTGGATTATCTGATAATTTACCGGCAACAATACTACCAGCGGTACCAGCACCAATTACTATATAGTCATATTCATCATCAAAAATGTCATTTTCCCTACCTAGATAACAATATGAAAATATTAATATTGTAACAATTAATATTTTCGTTTTCATTATTAATTATTATTTAAATTCAAAAAATAAATATTATAAATTACAACTGTTTATTTTGGATTCTTATAAGTTCTCATTTTTTTTTTAATAATTAAAAACAATTTACCAAAAAATATATTAATACATCTAACAAAATATAAGGTGATATTTTCTATTACATTATTATTATAAAAAAATTGTAGAGTATAAAGCAAAAAATAATCAATATTTCGTCTAACCCAAGAAAGTAAATAAATACGTATGTACAGATTTTTTAAGTTAAAGAAAAAAATATTGGATGTTGGAAGTGTAAAATTCTAACACACAATTTCTAGTTGAATTTGAACTTCAATATTTGTTAAATTAAATTTTTTTAACATTAATTTTATATTTAATATTTTTATTCATTAATGTTTATTAAAACAATTAAATGTTTATATGATAAAATAACACTATGCAAGCAAATAAATAACGTAGTGTATTGGTGATATATTCAGAGTATGATCGAGATTCTTGAAATAAAAGAAAATATAGATTTCAACAGTACAGATTGACTAGATAACAGTAATTTCACTTAGTATGAAAAAGAATAGGGCTTAAGTGGAATTGTTATGGTTAAATCAACACACAGATACAAAGGAATAGCTACACTTTTGATGAATGAAATTGAAAGACAGTGGTCTTTCTCTTTTGGTTTTGAGTATCAAATGTTGTATCTCATTTATATACATTACATTAAAAATGATTACAGAGATGTTCAATATTCATTGGTTTCAAATGGTCTCTTGTACATCCTATTTCTATAAATTAATAGATTATTAATTAAAATTTTTTATTTAATAAGAAAATGATTATAAAGGAAATACAGAGCAACCTATTCAAAATTACAAATAAGATAGATGAAAAGTCTTTCGAAATAAATATTATATATGTCTTTATTGTTATTATTTTAATTTTGTTTTTAATTGTTTGTTATTTATCAATTACGGATGATTGTAATTGTTTTAATGTAGATACAATGGCAGTGAATGGTGGTCGTTTCTTTGGATCGTTATTCCAGCAATCTTCAATGAGTTTTGTGAATGTTGGGTGACACCAATCCGGAATGGCAGGTCGTTTGCCTGCAATGACCATATCCTCGAGTACGCTCATGAATGAAATTTCACCAAAGAACTCTGAACAGGTCAGGATCTCCCAGAGGATGACACCGAACGAGTAGATATCACTCTTGGTAGTTGCTTCACCACCCGACATGATTTCCGGTGCCAGCCAAACGGGATTGACCACACATCGCTCGATGATAGTGTGTTGCAGTCCAGACAAACCGAAATCTGCAACCTTTGCCAAGATTCTTCCTTTCTCTTTGTCCGTGGTCATTAAGATGTTTGGGGATTTCAAATCACGATGCAAAATCGGTGGGCTTGAACTGTGGAGATACTCCATACCCAGAGCAATGTCGAGTGATAGTTCGATTGCAAGTTTCCAGGGAAGTCGTTTACCAGATTGCTTATTGAGATATCCGTGGAGATTGCCGTCCGGAAGGAATTCCGTTACGATGGCCAGCGGGTTCAAACATAGTCCTAACAAACCAACAATGTTTTCATGGTGATCCAATCCACTGAGTATCCAACATTCTCTTCTAAACTCTGTGAATGCTTTCGACAGTAGAAACTCTGAATCCTGACCGGCGTCCTCATCTTCACTGGCTCCACCAACCTTTAGTTTCTTGATTGCAACCGTCTTTCCTTTATACATTCCCATGTAAACCAATGCGCTTCCACCTTCTCCAATCAACTTTTGGAATTGTAGCTGTTCCTTGGTGATTCTGGTTCCAGAGAATGTTGCCATTGACAAATCCGGTACGAGATTGTCGGTACGAACATTGACAGTATCTCTACACATCAAATAGGGAATGTTGTTGAGAACTGCATTCTCACATTGTTGCAGAGTAAACAAGAATGGATCCTCTTCATTACCCATCTCCACACAATGTACACAAGGCACGGTGATTGCCTTTGCTTGCAACTTGAAAGAGTCTTGTAGCAATGATTGAATCGTTTCAATGACATCACGCGACAACAATGCAACCGATTGTTTTCCAGCACCTCTAATTGTGAATCGAAGGATTCTCAGATTCTCTGCGAGTTCCACAAGAACTTGCTCACCCTCACGCTGCAGAATGATACCATTACGCCAATAGCAAATTGCTTCTGAACTTGCGAAATTCAAGATTCTAACCATCAAACGTGAGAACAACCCGGTTGGGATAAAGTCAAATTGATATTGACGACCATATTGAATGGCAGCCATAACTCCACCACGATTGGAACCCCATAGCTTACCGAATTCCGACGGACATTCATTGCTAAGTAGCGCGGGAATCAGAGAACGAGCATTGTCATCGTGCACTACATCTTGTAACTGTCCAGAACTAGTCTTTCCTTGGAAGTTAAAGGAAATTTCAAACTTTTCCAAAAGTGTCAGAAGATGTGGATGCAATTCCTGTGGATAGAAAGGTGCCTTCCAAATATGTTTCAAATCCCTATGGAGAATCACTCCCTGGTTGGTATAGTTATGCTTGACTGTGATGATAGACGCCAGCATCAGAGTGATCCACTGGGGATCGAGAATAACAATCTTTTTCAAACCCTCTTCATTCGGGAAGTAAACGAGCGATCCAATTTGATTCAGGAAAATAGTGGCACGCACCAACTCATCTTCGTCATTGATTGTGCAGAGCTTACCAAGTTGAACGAATTCAGCCCACGACATTGTGGGGATGGTTCTTACTCGACGTTCCTCTTTGACCAGATTCTCTAGCAGTAGATAGCTACTGGGTAGTATTTCACCCATGTTTGGCTGAGCACTGGCAATTTGCTCGATGGTTTCACGCAGACTTGTCAATCCTTTTCCAGAGGTGCAACTAACCAGCTTGATTTCCTTGATGTTTGGGAATCGCTTGCAGTATTTTTCCTCCATTTGCTTCTTGATGGTCTTGGCTGAGCTTTGCGAAGGTAGATCATCGAGATGAGTGCCAACAATGATGATTGCGGAATTTGGTGCACGTGTAGTGATCGATTGCAACCAGAATTCAACACGTGAATGCTCCTCATCCTTCAGTGTATTCCAAACGATAATATAGATGGAACGTTCCGAAAGGAAGAACTGATGAGTTGTATAATAAACTTCTTGTCCTGCGAAATCCATTGTCGTCAGAGTGATATTGTCGACGGTCTTTGACTTGGTTTTCACTTGACCACCAGACAACACCCAATCATCAATGATAATACCATCGGTCGATACATTTGGTTGTGCCAATAGCGTCTTTATCTTCTTCTTGTCTCTCAACACCTTGATCAACGTTGTCTTTCCTACATTCTCCTGACCGACAACCATCAATTTCATACGATAACATTCCTCTTGTCCCTTGGTCAAATCCTTGAGGAATTTCAATATACTAACTGTGCCTTTCGCTATGATTTCAGGTGGAGGTGTTCTCAGTGGATTACCTTGGATTGCCAAGTGTTCCAACGGCAACAATCCCATCGAGGGTTTCAACTCTTTGATTTGATTATGTTGTATACTGAGAACCTGAAGTTTCTCGAGTTGTCCAATCGATGAAGGAACATTTTCCAAGCGGTTGTTCGAGAGATTCAACTCTACAAGATTGTGGAGTGGTGAGATATCGTTGGGTAGTTTCGTGAATAGGTTATTGGAGAGTGAGAGTTTTCTAAGATTGACAAGATTTAATATTTGCAATGGGAAGTTTGCCAGTTTCGAATGATTGAGTGATAGCTCCTTGAGATTTACGAGTTGAGTGATAGACCATGGCAAACGACCATCGGTGGTAAAGTCATTCTCTGAAAGATCCAAACACTCCAGGGTCGACAATCTTCCAATTTCCTCGGGCAACACTGCAATACGCTCCAATCCAGTGGCAATAAAAGTCGTCAGTGAAACCAGTGCAGTTGGTATATGGAATACCTCCAGGTAACGACAACTAGAGATGTTCAAAGAGGTCAGCGATTCGTATTTGCTATCCAACAATACACTTGGCAGTGTCTTGAAATTGTTATTGGAAATACAGAGAGTATTCAAATTTGAGAGTTTAACAATCGATGTTGGTAGATCGGTCAGTTGATTGGATGCCAAGTTCAACTCCTTCAATGATATCGGTAGATTGAGTACGATCTCCTCCTGTGAGATTGCCATTAGACGGTTTCCTTGAAGTCCAAGTTTCTCGAGTGACGACAGTCCCGATAGATTTGGAATGGTCGATAGATTGTTGTGTGCCAGTGTCAGCTCCACCAATGAGCTCATCTCCAAGTGAATCGACTCTGGAATGAAGAAAGCACCCAACGCCGACAAGTCAGCAAACATGAATGAATCATGTTGGACATTCTCAATCTTCTTGGAGAGCAGTGCCGACGATCCTATTGAGCTCGGATTGTTTCTCATGAGATAACTACTCCAAATTACATTCATATAGGTATGTCTAAGTTGCAGTCGTTTCTGGCTATTCGAATAGAATGGATTTACGTAGCAATTCTTTGTCAGAGATCTCCAGATCGATTTGGTTTGTCCGTAGATCAACGACTCACGTTCCTCTTCGTTGTTACAAAGGAAAGTACCATAACGACAATTGAAAACAGCGTCAATCAACTCGATTAAATAGAGTTCATTGAATTGGAATTCACTTGGACATTCCTTGTAGAGTTGCCAAACAATGAAAATAAACTGCATAAAGATAGGTGAGAATTGATCGGACTGTTCATCACTGCTGCTGCTGCCTGTTTGCAGTGAAGAGAATGTTGCTGCACTCGCCGAGTTTGCCATGGCGAAACCCATAGTCTGAGAGGGCAGCGATGTCAGACGATGATCTGGCGATGACACAGAGAGGCTGGTAGATCGACGGCGTTGCATTAGATCGTGACCGGAACGACGAGCGAATGGATGTCCGTAGCTCAACCACTCTTTTTCAATCAGTGTTTGGAATCCTTCGAGAGTACGGTAATGTGGATCCAGAATCAGCTGAACGATCGACGATATCTGAACGTCGGCATCGGAATCCAAGCTACTATTTTGAATCAACACGTTCTGTCCGCTCTCCAGTGCGGCGACAACAATGTCGGATGCAGTGATGATTGGATTCAACAGGCTGAGCCACTCCATACGAATGATCTGCTCCCATTTCGGCCAGTTGGGATGGTCCTCCTGAAGCGTCAGCAGCTTAAAATAAGCTTCGCGGATGCTATCGATTTGCGGAAGGTAGAGATTATGTATTTTACATTTCGGTGGGACGTAGCTTGCTATCGACCCGGTGTCCACTATCAGCAATGGATGTTTCGAGTCAGAGTTGATCGCTTCCAGCAACTGGATATCTTGCTCACATGAATTCTCTGCGTGATTTGTATGCAGCGCAAAGTACGGTGCAGAAGCACGTGTCAAACTGGTCTGGCGACTATTGTGATAGTAAGCGAGGAATGGGAATCTTGTGTTTCTGTACTTTGAGGAGACAATCAAATTGTGATCGTTAACAGACTTGGGAATAATCGAATTCTTTGGATAGTGTCTACAAATCTTAAAGTTGGAATTGACGTTGGTCACTCGCCATTTACTCCAATCGAGCGACAGCCTGTTGAACTCATGTTGCTGAGCAGTGTCGTCGAATGCATGACAGAGTTGGTCGGTTGGCTTCGGTGCCGATGCGAAAGCAAAGAGATTTTGCGCGTTCGGAATGTTTAGACTATCGAGGTGCGCAACGAATGCAGCCAAATGCGGCGATCCACTTGGGAATCCAATCATCTTGATACGCACATCCTTCAGGTAGAGTTTGAACACCTCGTAGGTCTGTCCACTGGTTGTCGTGTGGAAAGTCGGTAACTGTACCCACTGGTGAATCATCTTGGTTGGAATCTCAGTGTTGAGCGATGCTTGATTGTAGAAATTATTGGCGCTACTGTTACTCGACAAACTTGAGACAGAAGACATCGATGACGATGAAGTGGTCGGTGACAAAGGTGGGCTGGGACGAGCTGATCCTCCACTGACAACACTCGCCGGGAAAGAAACAAACATCATCCGATAGTTTGTAATCCAAAGTTCGCCCAGCTGCAGTACTCTCGACGCATTAAAATTGGATTTATCCACAATAAATACATTTTCCGTTACCAAAATAGTTTCTTCTTTACATTTTTTTGTCAAACCTAATTTATTCAACTGGATCAATTATGAAATTAATATATAAACAATACTATTGGAAGACATTATTATTATTGATTCTACTTACAACCATATACTCTGAATAATTATTTAAAATATCTTTTGAAAGGTTCAGACGTTTTTCGATATCTTCTTTGATCAATGGTTTATCGTTGATCAAGTAGGAGTATGTCAGTTGATCGATACGATCCATTGTCGATGCGCTGCTTGGCCAATCGATGATGCATGGCGCAATCAGACCGGCCAATGAATCTGATAGTTGTTCGTTTGCCTTGGTCAACTTATTGAGTAGCACCAGAATATGTTTGAAAACAACACGATTCTTTGGTGGCAATCTGTCGAACTGTTCAATCTTTTCATCGGTATCACTGACACTGGCTATCTCCTTTGCAAAAACAGATTGCACCACACATATATTCTGTAGGAGATACAACAAAAAGTTTGCCAACAACTTACTATTTCTATATCCACTTTTCTCCACCGTATTATTCTGATGTAACTCTAACAACTCTGCATAATCCATCTCATTTCCATAGTATTGAAACGATGCCAATATTTCTGTTGCAGCAGTTGCTGGATCTAATAGAAATTATAAAAAAATTGATTAGTATTTATAAATTAAAAGATTATAGCTATAGTTGGTTACCTTTTTGTTGGAATAAATTTAAAAGAATATTCAATTGTATTTAAAACTAATGGTGGTATTGGGACTTGAGCACTTATTGATAAACGTGGGTGAGAATCCGCACCTTTGTTGGAATCGTCCTTTGTTGTGTTTGGACTAGTTGCGTTGTTTGTAATTCCAGAGTTGGCATCAGAGGCACCTCTACTGCTTGAACTTGAAGAGAATATAGATCTGAAGAATCCATCTTTCTTTGTACTCTTGGTTGGTGTAATCTGTGGTGAACTTCCACCATGATGTATACTTGATCTTTTATTCATTCTAATCACAAGAATATCCTATAGTAATAATAGTAATAATAATAATAATAATAATCAGAGTTAATAATAATTACTCATAAAACAACTACATCAACAACAAACATCATCAAATACATAGGTACATTGTTTTTTTTTTATTTTTATTTTTTTTTAACCAACATTAAATTAACTTTAAGTTTAATTATTAAATTATTTGAATAGATGTGATTTAGTATAAATATATATAAATATATACATATATGTGTGAAGATATATGGTGTAGGAGTAGTGGACATTCATCTAAATCTTTAAACAGATGTGTTTTTCGTTGTTTGTTTTATAATTTTTTTTTGGTGAAATGTGGAATGTGGAATGTGAGATATAAAGTGATTGATTATACATGTGGATGTAAGGTGATATGCAATAGAGTGAAGATCAAAATAAGATGATTGAATCTATAACTCTTAATTGAAATTATTTAAAAGGAAAGTTTGTCTTGCAACAAAAAAAAATAAAAAAAAAACAAATTCAAGAAAAAACATTATGTTAAATCGAAGAGGAATATGATTGGTTAAAGCTATCCATTGTATGTGTGATTTGATTGGTTGATCTAATATTAGATTACAATTGATTGATGAAGAAAAATAGAAAAAAGAAAAGTATGAACAAACATGGTTTGAATTGTACAATGCAATCAAATCAAATCAGATTGTTTTGTTTCTTTTAAAAAGTATACCTTTGTCCAAATTTTGATGTTTGTTTGTTTGTTTGTATGTTTTGTTGATGATGTCTTTTTTAAAAAAGAAAAAGAAAAAGAAAAAGATAAATAAATGATATACAAACATTATTATTTATATTATAGGATTCAAGTGTTCTATTGAGATCAGTAAGCTGATAGAGTTCAGATTTACTGTTGAGAGTTGAAACTATGCTGCTGTTGGTGTTGGCGATGATGGTGGAGTTTGATGATATTGGCTGTCGGAGATAGAGCTTAAAGTTGTAGGGGTTGAAATGTTCAGCCGATGATGTTTTCAAAAACCTGTCTGAAATCAAACGTATTGCCTCTTGTACTCTGGTGATTGCTATCAACTCTAGTTGACCCCTTCTAATTGAATTTGACTGAGAGGATGCTGCTGCCAACGCTGTTAAATTGTTTGATGATGTCGTGTGATTTATATTGAGATTTCCAAGGTTGATATTACTGTTGTTGTCTTTACCACTTCCGCCTAAACTGCTACTACTACTATTATTACTACTGCTGCCGCTGTTTGTGGTAAAGTAATTATTATTATTATTATTATTCTCAGTAAAACTTCCTCCTAGTTGAGAATTCGAGTGGTTGTTGTTTGTTGTTCCACCAACAACATTGTTGCTGCTGTTGTTGTTACCATCATATACATGATATTCGATTTGCAAAGCTAGAATTGTAGATGAGGGTGGTGACATGAGTGGTGTGTGAGTTGAATTTGAACTTGAGTTTGAGTTTGAGGTGGTGGTGGTGGTTGTGGTTGAGGAGTAGACTTCTGAAAATGAACCTGACATGCTATGTATATGGTTTATTTGCTGCTTGCACTGCTACCCTTCTAAATTTCAATTGATTAATTAATAATATTGTTGATTATTGATGACTAATATTATTGGTTATTTTTTATTTTTTTATTTTATTTTTGCTCTAAACCAAGATTATTATTGTAGAACGATAAGCTTGATTTGATTTAACAAAAAAAACAATTTGATCTACCTGCTGAAAGATTTATTTTTGGCTTATTTTGTTGTTTTTTGTTTTTTGCACAAAAATATATGTTGAAAGTTGAGAAAAACTATGCCTTCCTCACGCTTATTTAAGCTCCTGATGTCATATGTATTGTGTCTGTTGTTGTCAAAAATATTATTGTTGATTACCAAATCGAAAATCAATTGCTTATGTTTTTCGATTCAAAGATTATTGTTATTTGTGTCTGTGGAAAAGAATAAAGACAAGTGTTAGTGTCTATTTTTCTGGTTCCTCTAGTAAAAAAATATAGAGTGGCACAAATTTTCCCCCAAAAAAAACATTAATATGTGAGGTGTAGCTTCGTAAAAAGGTGATTTGTGTGTTATTTGTGTGTTCCTAGGAATTAGATAATTCCTGTTTACAAATTCTCTCTGTAAATATAAAATTAAAATTAAAATTAAATAATAAAAAATAAAAAAATAAAAATCATAAAATAAACGACTTTTTTTGCAATATTAATATTAATTTTTTTTTTTTTTTTTTTTATGTTGCAAACGAATCGAGAATGTGTTTTTTTTTGTAAATTTGGATTGTGAGAAAAAATGATCCCTTTAAAATCGCAATAATTGTTTGTTTTTGTGAGTGGGGGCAGTGCAGAGTTAGAAGCCCCAGGCACAAGATTTACGAAACACAAAAAAAACAATTTTGTATTGTTTACTCTTGATGGTGATGATTGAGTGATGATGTGACTAATCAAAACAATAACAAAATGACGTAAATCAAGTGATTCTCTAAAATATAATATAATATTATATAAAATAAA
Source organism: Heterostelium album PN500 (assembly GCF_000004825.1). Lineage (NCBI taxonomy): Eukaryota > Evosea > Eumycetozoa > Acytosteliales > Acytosteliaceae > Heterostelium > Heterostelium album. The sequence goes on along the minus strand of NW_008805071.1, from coordinate 297,464 downwards.
TTTTCTTGTAACCAGAATCAGTGTCAATCACTGACCTCTTAGATTTATGATTCTTGTTTAAATATTGCTTAAGCAGCAACACTCCAAACAACAAAATTAATAAATTAATAAACTACAATTAATCCTTTTTTTTTTCTTGTTTTCTTTTTTTTTTGTAGTTTTTTTTTTTCTATTTATCTTTGCTCTCTCCTCTTTCTTTTTAATTCCAGAATATCGTTTTTCTATTCATTTCATTAAAATTATTTGTATATAGTTAATAATATATAAAGTTTAATTGTATATATCACCAATTCTTTCCGATAGTATTTCATTATATATATATATATAAAATCGAATAATTTCCTATTTTTAACAAAAATAATCTTAAAGTCCAAATTTTATAATATTTTAATTTGTGATATCATAAATTACTTGTAAAATCTCCAAATATACGACAGTCGTATATACATCGATCAAAAACTCCAATACCAAACAAAAAACCATCAAAATAACCTACCGAATTTTCTTTTTTGCAAATTTTAATTCTTTTTTTTTCTTTGGAATACTTTTCTCTAAAAATCTCACCACTCGTTGGATTGATTTAGTAGGTGCCTTTGCAAAATTACAAAAAACACTATAATTGCAACATAATACAACCACAAACAATCAATAATACCACACAACACAAAATAGAATAATAATTATATACATTACCTTTTTAAATATTCAAATCCAACAACAACAACAATTGTTTTGTCGGTTTTTTTTTTCTACCTATCCTATTTTATCTATCTATTTCTTTACTTTCTTAAAATATATAGTTTATCTATCTCTCTATAAATAATTCTAAATAAACAATTAAACAATAATGAGTCACCATCCAAAGAAAAAAGTGGTCATTGTAGGAGGTGGATATTCAGGTGTATATCTTGCAAAATCAATTGATGATAGATTCGATGTAACATTGGTTGAGAGAAAGCAATTGTTTTTCCATAATATCACTGCGTTGAGATTGGTGGTGCAACCGGATCTGTGTGAAAAAGTATTTATACCAATGAACAATTTGCTAAAGAATGGAAGAATCATACACAAGTTGGCAGTTGAAATCACACCAAAGATGGTGGTGCTCGACGATGGCGATGTTTTGACATTTGATTATCTGGTGATTGCCACCGGCTCCAACAATATGACTCCGTACAAATCACCGACCGACACCAGCAACCTCTATCCCTACTATCAGCGTCTACAAGAGACCGTAAAGAAGGCGCGCTCCGTCGCCATCATCGGTGGCTCGACTATCGGTGTCGAACTGGCCGGTGAAATCGCGTGTGAATATCCAAACAAACCGGTGACACTGGTGCAACACATTGGACGTCTCTGTTCGCACCGTCTCGGTGACAAATTCTCTGATAAACTCATCAAGAAGATGACCAAGATGGGCATCAAAGTGATGATGAATACCGTGGTGGACATTCCGCCCGAAGCCGTTTCCAACCGTAACAACATGGCTGTGGTCGAATACGAACTGAAGGAGCAAGTGCTGCTCACTGACAAGAACGAGAAGATCGAAGCCGACCTTGTTTTCTGGTGTCTTGGAAACCGTCCAAACAGCGAGGCGTTGCGCGCGCACTTTGGTGGATCGATAGACCACATGGGTCACCTGAAAGTGAACGAATCGATGCAAGTCGAAGGCCACGAAAATGTATTTGCCATGGGCGACATCACCAATGTCTCTGAACTAAAGACGGCGTATAACGCGCTGTTCCACGCCGTAGTCGTACGAAAGAACCTCGATCTGATCGAGAAGGAAAAGAAGAAGCTCAACAAACACACTCCGACCTACCCAATGTTGTTTATCTCGGTCGGTCGTAAGAATGGTGTCTCCAATATCCCCGGTGGAATCATACTCGGTGGATTCATCACTAAATTCATTAAATCAAAGAACACATACATTTCATCCTGTAGAAAGTTACTGAACAATCCGAAAACAGTGCCGCAAATTGGCCAACAAAATTGTTTGACTCTTGGATCTACATCCAGTAGTAGTTGTGATGTCGAAGAGGAGGAAGAAGAAGAGGATTTCGACTTTGATGCTTCAAATTAGCAAATTTGAAGAAATATTAAAATAATTAATTTAATCCATAATAAATAATTTTTATTTATATATATAGTGTAAATTTTTTTATTAATTATTATATTTATTATTATTATTATACTAATAATTGTGAATATTATTTATTATTTATAATTTGTTTATAACATTGATAATTTAAATATTATAGAACTATGAGAAATATTAATATTTATATAATAATTAATATTTATATAATAATAAATATTTGTCAATAAGAATAATGATTACATGGACAAGTAAATTTAATGTGGAAGGTATTTAATCCTTAGAAAATAAACTTTGTGTAGACTATTTTTTTGTCGATTTATTTTTTTTATTTTTTATTAATAAATTTAATTAATTAATAAAAGCTCAATGTTTGAGATTCGAGGTTACACGAATAACTTTTGATACCCAATCCCCACACACCACTCCTTTTTTTCGATTAATCAATTAATTAATTTTTGTGGGTTTTTTCAAAAAGGCATGTTTTGCAAAAATCTCTTGAATCATGCAAAAAAAATAGTAAAGTTAAAGGAGGGAATTTTGAGATTCTCCACAAAGTTATTATAAAGTAGACTTATTATTACTAAGTCAAAAAGATAATATACGATTTGTTTTTATTAGTGTTTGTTTGTTTGTTAGATTTGATATTTTTTGTTTAATAAGTGGTTGCCATCAAAAGTATTTCCGAATCTCTTTGTAAACTTGAAGATCTATTATAATTAAAAGAGTGAAAAAGAGTGGTATAGAAAAACAAGTTTGAGTAATCATGTATGACAAAAGGTATTTTAATAATATTATGATTATTTTATTTGAACAGTAATTTAATCGACTAATGATAATCGATATTATTGACTGATTGATTTGTTGTTTGTTTTTTAGTTGTTTTTTTTTTTAGTTGTTTTTAAAAATATAATTGTAATTAACAAATATATTATTATTGTTATTGGTTGATTGATTGGCTTGATTATTATTATTATTATTATTATTTGAATATAGGTGTTGGAATTGGTGATTTTAAAAGAATATAATTGTATACTATTTATATAAATATAAAAAAAAATATGTTGAACAAAACTATATTATTATGATTATTATTGTTGTTGTTGGTTGTATTTTTTTTTTTTAATTAATTAATGGAACATATTTATATCCTTACGAAAGCTTATTTTGAATTTGTCTGTGAATTTGACATAAAAAGTCTATATAAGAGACGGAATCAACACTCTTGTCCTCAAAGAGTTGCGATCTGAGAGTTGAATCTAAAAATTCGTTTTGAACCACAAATTGGACTTCTTTGCTTGGTTCCATTCCTCTCAATCTTATGATGGCAGCAATAATATTTTCAACTTTTTGGTGATATGGATTAGCACCATTCAACGATACAAATAATTTTGAAATCTAAAAAAAAGATAATAAAAAAAAGTGTTAGAAAAAAAATAGTTTAGTATTTTTTATAATATTTAAAATTGTAATTAAAAAAAAAATATTAAACTTACCTTTGCAGAATTATTACCAACAGTTGTGTCAATGGAGAAAAGATCACGTAGAACGTTTTGGTTTGCAAATTGTTGTACCCAACAGTAGATGTTTCTACCGTCTTCGAAGAGGTAGACACCGTCTTGTGCGATTTGCTCCAATGAGAGTCTGACAAATTGTGGGATGACGGTGTGTTGTTTGTCGGGGTGTGGATTTCCGTGTTCCGCTTGCAAGTTGTGGATTGGGTAGACACGTGGGTAGATGAGTGGGATGATCTTGTTGGGTGGGAGCGATGCCAGCAAGTTCATGTAGAAGTAACGGAGATCTGGTGAGATGTCCGACGAGATACGGAAGGGCGGTGTCTTCATCATCGAGAGGATATAGATTGGCAGTAGTTTGAAGCACTCTGGGAGGATCAGTTGAGTGTGTGCTTTGTCGGCAGCACAGTTCTTTCTGTAGGAAGCGAGCAAGTCCAGCGACTTGTCGACCATTTGTGAACGGACTTGACTTGGTCCAGTGGTTATAATGTCACGCGCAGCATAACGAGCAAACAATGTGACGATCGAATCGAGGTCGGCATCTTTAAAGAAGTTTGGAAGGATCGAGTCGACGTTGAGTCGGATGTTGTGGATACGAATACGATTCTCTCCGTGAATGGTTGTGTACATCATGGCAAACTGGATGTATGCCTTGGATTTTGGTTTCAGCTTGTCGTCGTACTTGATGAGCGAGGTGATGCACTTGTCGTCGGTGATACCGGCGATGCGAATCTCGCCATTCTCCTCGGTGACGTTTCCATAGTTGTTGGTAACGGTGAGACCACGACTGCAACGAATCTTGATGGCTGCGCGCAAACCATATGGCTGGGTGGTGTAGTGAATGATGTCACTACGCAACTGGTCCGAAGTTTCCGGTGTGTAGTGTGGGTAGTAGTGGACGTGTCCACCGGTGGCGGCGGCCAATGGACCGGAAGTGGGGAGGTCGCACACCTCGGTCGGGATTATAAAGAGATCGACCGAGACATTGGAGGTGGCGCAGTGCTGTGATACCGGTTTGTAGAAACTATTGAATGCAGTCGATGGCAATAGATTCTTCTCGATTTTGGCATCACGCTTTGGAATGGCGCCTGGATTGCCCTTGGGGAGGTTAGTGCTGAAGGCAAAGACACGACCTCCACACTTTTCGAGAGCCAACGACGCAGACTGGACAGCGGAACCGAAAACAAACTCACGGTTGGGTGCCAATGGCTTTGTGAAAAAGTTGGTGATATTGTCAAAGAAAAAGTCGACCAGTGTCTTGGACTCACGATAGTCCACCAAGAAACCATCTTGAATTGGCACGAATACACTGTTCTTTGTGATCACCTTCATCTGTGGCATATTATAATTCTTTTTAAAACTCCAAAAATGTACTTCCGAATCATATGTAATAATACCTATTCTTCTTGGTGTCTTATCATACATTTCATTCAACACTTTCCTAAAAATATTTGTGGAAATATCATCCGATTAAAATCTAAACTCTACTACTACTAACGCATTCATTTCATCAATCCAATCAATCAATTGATTTCAACTTACTTTAAACTTTCGACGATATTAATCAAGATACCATTGGAAATGGTGAATGTAGAAATCTCAATGACAAAGATATAGGCTGGTACCAACACTGGATCATTAGTTTTCTTTGCAACAAACTCATAACTTCCTCTTTGTAACTCTGGTCTCTGTTCATAATCTGTTCTTAATCCATTTGGCAATGTTGCGCTAAAGTATTCAGTTGGTACTTTAATAAATAATAATAATAATAATGATAATGATAATAAAAGTTAGTTAATATTTGAATATCATCAATTGAATGTTATGTTGTGATGTTGTTATGTAACTTACCATCATTTTCATAATCACATAATTTACAAACAAAGAATTTACCACCGTTGACAAATGTGTTGTGTGGGTTCATGTAACCGAGACAACGACTGCAACGAATGGGACCGTTGACACCGTGGTCAATGAGTGGAATCTCAAAGTTGGCAAGTGGTGTGGTATGTACTGCAAAGGGCAGTTGGGTGGTGTTGAGAAGGTCTTCACTCTCGGGTATGGTGTAGATGGTCGATCTCATGAATTGTGGGATAGATACGTGCTGATCGATCACGACCTGCTGGATGGAAGAGGGTGGTGGATTTTCATTGCTGTTGGTGTTGAAGATGTATGGTTTCATTGGGTCGACAATCGACGATGGACTTGGTACCTGTGCAACATTGATACGATTATCCGATGACTGTGGTACACTTGGTTGTTGTTGTTGAAGCATTGGATTCGGTAGGTTTGGCATTCCTTGATTTCCACCAATCGATAGATTCTGAATGTTTGGCATCTGTGATTGATATTGTTGCTGTTGTGGTTGTCCATATTGTGGCTGTTGTTGTTGGTATGGTTGTTGATTACCTTGCATTTGTTGTGGTTGTCCATAGGGTGCTGGTGAAGCTTGATTGTATCCTGTTTGTCCAAATGGTTGTTGTTGTTGTTGTTGGAATCCTGTTGGTGGTTGAATTGGTTGATATCCTGTTGTTGGCTGTGGTTGTTGTGGGTATACTGGTTGATATCCTTGTTGCATTGGTTGACCTACTTGTGGTGGTGAGTTATAGATTTGAGTCTGTGGTGGTTGTGTTTGTGCGGTTGGTGGTGGTACCTGATTGAAGTTTGTTGGCGTTTGGTAGACCTGTGTAGTTGGAGGTGGTGGTGGTGATTGTGGTTGATACATTTGTGTTTGAGGCACTTGCTGTTGTTGTTGACCTCCATATGGATGTTGTTGCATTGGTGGTGGTACTTGCTGATTTGTCATTGGTGGTGCTTGTTGACCTCCATATGGTTGTTGTTGCATTGGTGGTGGTGGTGGTACTTGTTGATTTGTCATTGGTGGTGCTTGTTGACCTCCATATGGATGTTGTTGCATTGGTGGTGCTTGTTGACCTCCAAATGGTGGTTGTTGCTGTTGTTGATATTGAGGATAACCACCTTGTTGTTGACCTTGCTGTGGATATGAATTGGGTGGAGGTGGACCAGACATCTCTCTCTTATAAACTTAAGTTTATAACTCTGATTCTACAAATCAAAAAACAATCAAGCAACTAACTAACTTTCCTTTCTATAGAGTAATACTAAAGTCTAAAAAACACTTTATTATCGATAAATTTTAATTAGATACACATTCTTTGCTCTTCATTTTAACAATAGAAAAAAAAAAAAGAGTATTATTGAAGTTGTTGTTGTTTATTTACCTTTAATTGTATAAATTATATGAATTTTCAAAAAAGTATTATAATAATACAAAAATAGTGTAAGTAAAGTAAACCTAATCTATCTATATTTTTGATAAATTGATATTAATATTGGAAAAAGTTTGACAAAACTAGACTAATAACATGAAGTGCAATCACTTTAAAAAAAAATTTTATTTTTTATATAAATTGTGTGTGAAAGGTGAGTCACTCATTCTAAAAAATGAAAAACGTTACAAACTCTTCATTATTTTTAAACACATCATTTTAATGACTCATTTAATTGACCAGATAAGATAACACACCCATCAGTATTTGTTGCCTTTTACAGACATAATACAATTCTATTGATAGACAATACATATAAATCAAATAGTGACAAGCAAGATATTTTAATTTGATAATAAACATTTTTCTTTTCTTTTCTTTTCTTTATTTTTGCATAAATAAGATTTATAATTATAAAAACAACAAACAAAAGAAAAGATCAAAATATTATAATATTTTGAAAAGATCAATCTGTTATGTTAACTATCTAGTTGAAATTTAATTAAATAGTTGCATTTTATAATTATTCTGTGGTGAATGAACAGAACATATATTCTAATTAATTAAAATTATATATTTTTATTTTATTTTTTTTATGAAAAAACATTAAATATATTTTTATAAATGATTGATTCATTTTAATTTCTATATTGTTTCTTGAAGTTATAGATCTGCAAATGGTCAAAATTAACTTTGACCATCTGATTAAATTATTGAGAATGCATTCTCACTTTCAATTACATTGTAACGTTGAAAATGAAATTTTCAATTGAATGAATTTTTTAAAATTTTTTGGATGCGTGAGACGAGCGAATCCTGACCACCCCACTACCACTCAGCTTCCGACTGTCACTCTGTATCCCTTTTAACAAAAAGAATCAGAGATCTTCAATTTTTTTTTATCCTTTGTTTAATAATTAGATATCAAGAACAAAATGGTATGTATCCTATATCATATATATCTCTCTCTCTCTACAGATTCAACAGCACAGACGCAGACAAAACACAACACATACAACAGATTAGAGATGAGATTATAAAAAGAAAAGGTGTTCTAATATGAGATTTGATTTGATTTGTTACTATATAGTCCGCTCGTCCATTCGTTCAAGTATACAACGGTGAGAATGCCGTCTCTGGTAAGGTCAAGCTTCCAGCTGTTTTGACTACCCCAATCAGACCAGACCTCGTCAACTTTGTACATACCAACGTCAACAAGAATCACAGACAAGCTTACGCTCCATCATCACACGCTGGTGAACAAACCTCTGCCGAGTCATGGGGTACTGGTCGTGCTGTTGCTCGTATTCCACGTGTTGCCGGTTCCGGTACTCACCGTTCAGGTCAAGGTGCCTTCGGTAATATGTGTAGAGGTGGTCGTATGTACGGTCCAAACAAGGTCTGGAGAAAGTGGAACCGTAAGGTCAACGTCAACCACAAGAGATACGCCGTCGCTTCCGCTTTGGCTGCCTCTGCCATCCCAGCTTTGGTCATGGCCCGTGGTCACCAAATCTCACAAATCGCCGAAGTCCCATTGGTCGTTGCCAACTCTGTCATCGACTCATTGACCAAGACCAACGCCGCCGTTGCCTTGTTGAAGAAGTTGAACGCCTTTGCCGACGTCCAACGTTGTGACGACTCAAAGCACTTGAGAGCTGGTGCTGGTAAATCAAGAAACAGACGTTACACCATCCGTCGTGGTCCATTAATTGTCTGCTCCGGAAAATCACAATTGAGCCATGCCTTCAGAAACTTGCCAGGTGTCGATGTTGCCAACGTTTCCCGTTTGAATTTGTTGAAGCTCGCACCAGGTGGTCACTTGGGTCGTTTCGTCATCTGGACCCAATCTGCCTTCGAGCAATTGGACTCCATCTTCGGTACCTACTCCAAGAAGTCCGCCAACAAGTCTGGTTTCCGTCTCCCACGTCCAGTCTTGCAAAACGCTGATGTCCAACGTTTGATCGGTTCCGATGAAGTCCAAACCGCCATCAAGGAATCCCAACACTCTGTTACCGCCCCACGTGGTACCATCGTTCGTAGAAACCCATTGAAGAACTTGAAGGCTATGTTGAAGTTGAACCCAGCTGCCGTTCACAGCCGTAGATCCAACGGTAAGAAGGTTACCAAGAAGGCCCACAAGAAGTCTGTCACCCCATTGAGAAAGGCTTTCATCAAGCAAACCTTTGCTTAAATATCTAATTAGACAAAGTTCATGTTGTCTGCGTTGATCAAATCGTCTATAATCCGGATTATTAATTGATATCTCTCTCACAATAAAAACAAAGGAACATAATTCAAAGTTATGGATTATTTTTTTAACACAACAAACAATCAAATCCCTATTTATAACAAACACAAAAAATTTAACTTGTTTTCAAATTTATTTGATAATGATAGAATTATTAATTAATTATTGGACCACCAAATTTGAAGAAAGTTATGATTATGACTGTAGAGAAATGTGTCCAATCGCAAAATTTATTTTTATTAGAACGGAGTTGGAATGATTTTTGATCAAAACTCTTTAAATATTCCTGTCTAATCTTCATTTTTAAGATAATTTTTCTTGTTTGATATCTAACTTTCAGGTATATATAGAGTAATTGATTGTCTTAATTTTTTATTACTAAGTTATTTTCTTGAACTTACTCATTTAAAATTATTTCTTTGTCATAAAGTTAGTTGGCTTAAGTTCAGGGTTTTTCATTTTTTTATTGGGGTTTTGCAAAAAAAAAAAAAACCCCAGGCAACCCTTTTTTTCTTTTTAAAACCAAACTTATCTTTTGTAATTGGTATAGTTAAAAAAAGATGAATACATCGGAAAGCAATACAATAGAATGTTGTAATTATGAAGATGATAATGAATTAGTGAAATTCTTCAAAGATAAGACGATTTCATTGCTTCCATATTGTTTATTTTGTAATAAGAAGATGGAAGCTCTCAACGAGACAAATCACTTGATTAGGTGTTGTAAATTGTACCATCAAATGCTATCCGAATTAAATATTCAAAACTTAGTACTTGTACAAGAATTACAAAAGAAAGATGAGAAAATAGCACATTTATTACAATTATTAGAATCAAAAGGTGTAGTTTTACCAACCTCCAATCACAACTCTATTTATGATTCAAAACCAGCTCCAATCACTCTAATACCAACTACAACTACCACTACCACCACCAGTAATTCAAAATCAAAACCAAAATCAGATATCAATAAAGAAGAAATGGATTCTTATGCTAGGAAAAAGCAATTAGATGGAGATGCGCAACAACGACTCAAATGCTATCTCTCAGCTCCAATCAGAGACGTAACAAATGGAAATATCGTGAGAGCGCCTGTATGTTCTTCGCCTGTTCGTAAGCTTCACAGGATATACATTCATTTTGGAGAGGAAAGGATAGCTGTATGTCGACCAGGACATTTAAGTAATTCATTAGAATCAATTAGCTTCCTCCAAGAATCCTTTAGTTCAATAAAAGACCCTAGTAAGCCGATTACACTTGGTTATAAAAGCGAAATTTGCCAGAACTGTTATTCAGCATCAAGTAACTACCTTAAGTGTAGTAACCCATTTGTCAAGCCACTTGAATTTGTTTATTTTTGCAAGTTCAACTGCTTACAAGATTACCTCAAGAATAAGAGAGAATATTGGAAATCGTGGTGTGAAGCAAATAAGATTTCTTCATCAGACATCACCAATGTTGACCAGGAATCAGATATCGATCAAGATACTTGTATGCCTCAAGAGCCACCAGCAAAGAGGGGTAGACCATCAAAAAAGATTGTTGACAACGATGTCAATAATACACCAAAAAAAAAAAAGAAAACTAAAGGCAAATAAATTTAATGTCTTTTAAAACTAATTAGAGTTGTGTAATTAGAAAGAATTGAAACCCTTTTTGAAGAAGATGAACATCTCCAGTTCTTTAAACTGTCCAAAGAAAACATTCTAGAGTTTTGCAGTTATCATGAAATTATATATGAAGAAGCTTTAGCTTTTCTTTTAAGGTGTAGGCATAACTTTTCATAAGAAGTAATGGAACGTATTTTTTTATACCAACGAAGGAAGTGTATATGTATTAAGGTCTAATTTTCGTAAAGTTCTGAAAATATTGTCAGATTATTGCGTTGGATATTTCGAAGACTTATCCATCGATTCTGATTACTTGGAAAACGAAAGTGTTATTATGCAACATAACCGAGAAAATACTAGAGTTCATTTGGTGGTTGATGGATCAGAGCAAAATATACAAACACCAAAAGACAAGAAACAGAGATTTAACTTATTCAGTGGCAGTGATTGCTTATTTAACTATTCGATATCACTCATTTGGTAGAACTAATGATTTCTTTGAGGATACTGGTTGCACAAATAAAATAGAATAATATTATAAAGCTATAAAATTAAGTTAATTTTACATTTTTTTTTTGAGATCATTATCAGTTTAATAAATAAATATCAACAAAACTTTGATAGAACTGATGATTTCTTTTAGATACACTGAAAAATAAATATAGTTTTATATGTAAAAGGAAATAAGAGGTTTTAATAAGAAAAAAAGGGGCTACCTGGGGCAACCCTTTTTATTTTTTTTTTTTTTGCAAAACCCCAATATTGACTGCACTTAAGCCTAGTTGATTGTTAGTATCAACTTTATTTTCATTTATCTAATTTTTAGTTTTTATAATAGTATACCCCCACTGTCTAAATAAGTTATTGTTTGTTTTCATTTACTTTTATTTTAATATTCATTTATTTACAAAGATGCTAAACAAATTTAGATAAATTCGAATAGAGATAACAGGAGAGTATGTTTTGAATGTTTAAGAATTAGGAATCATTGCTCTATCGGCCTCAGTTGGTACAAGAACAACTTTACCGATATTCTTTCTTTGTTCAATGTATTTATGTGCTTCACCAGCTTGCTCAAAAGTGAATTGTTCACTGACGATAGCCTTACACTTTCCTTGCTTGAATAACTCTAGAATCTCTAACATCTCTTGCTTAATCATTGGTATATGCGATGGAATGAAAAGATGTCCAATATTTACACCAGAAACAGTCTTGTTATCATTCATTAAATGTAATGGATTGAACGATGGAATCTATTTGTTGGTAAGTAAAGTTAGTCATTTCATCTTTCTATATATATAAAATAATAATAATACTATATAGTACTTACTCTCATATATTGTTTCAAAATATTAAAGATACTTCTTGTTGATCCACTTACCATGTTGGTAACACCGAATGCAATGATATGTCCACATGTATTTAAAATATGATATCCAGACCTATTTTATAAAACAATTAGTTTAGATAATGATTAAAAACAACATTATTAGATAATACATACTTGAATTCACCCAATGGGTCAATGATAACATCAACACCTCTCTTTCCTTCTAGTTCATTTTGATACATGTTGGTGATCTCTGTTGCATAATCTTTGGTTGTATAGTCAATGGGATGTGTGCAACCGAGTTGACGAATGAATTCATGTTTACTTGGTGATGCAGTTCCAAAGATGGTGACATCTGGAATGGTTTTCAATAGTTGGATGGCGGCGACACCAACACCACCAGCAGCCATATGAACAAGAACTCTTGCACCCGGTTGAATATTGGCAACTCTGAACAACATATGATAGGCAGTGATATAGTTGACTGGAATCGATGCTGCCTCTGCAAATGTCATATCATCAGGAATCGGGAATACCATTTGATGGCTTAAAACAATGGTATCGGAATGAGCACCAAACTTGGTGCAAACAGCAACTCTTTGTCCGACTGAAACCGATGTGACACCCTCACCCACTTCACCCACAACCCCAGCAGCTTCATATCCAACAACACAAGGTGTAGGTGGTGCATCTGGATATAATCCTTGTCTTGCCATAACTTAAAACATTGTTAAAATCTAATCTTCTTTATTTGTTGTTAAATATATATTAGACATAATAATTACCTTCAGCAAAATTTAAACCACATGCTTTAACATTGATTTTAACTTGACCTGCACCAACGGTTGGATCAGGTGATGTTCTGACTTGAAGTACATCGTATGATCCTGGTTTTGTTATAACTATTTCTCTCATTTTTTTATGTATGTATTTATTATTTATATAAAAATATTTCTATTACTTATTAAATATTTAATCTATTTATAAGTTAAAATTTTTTACATTTTCATTCTTTTTTTTGAATATATTTCCTATTTTAGATCTTATCATGGTGTCATTATGAGTTATTAACCACTCACTGAAAACCCCACATTTTGATTGTTTTTATATTGTTTATGCTGAAAACATCATCGTGTTGTCATTATATTTGTACCCGGATCAAGCTTATTCAAAGTAGAAATAATAGTTGAAAGTAATAATTCGATGGAAAAATAAATATTATTTATTTATATTTATATTATTGATAAACGTTATGAAAGAAGAAAAGAATAGATTAATAAGTTTAATAAGTGAGTGACTTGATATAGAGATTGGAGCTACTCTACCGTGATCGATGTAACCAAAGGTGAAGGTTTGACCGTGTTTGATATTTTGGTAGGAGGAAGTATCCGTGATCGTAAATGATATTCCATTCAGAGTTGTTGTCTCGAATTTATTTGGGGTATCTATGTTCAAATTTTTTAATTTCTAACAAAATATATTTCAAAATCTAAATAATAACAACTTTTCAATAATATATTTCTCTAAATAACTTAGATACCCAAATAAATTCATCAACATTTATTTATCAAATTGGTACTGATGACAGGGTTAAAAAATCACTCTACTTTTTTAATATTAAAATTTTTTTTTAATTAATATTATATAAATAAAATTTTATTTATAAATCTATTATTTATTTATAATTTTTAATCATTAAATAAATACATACATTGTTTAAATTTATCATAAAAAAAACATTATTTATAATTAAAAAAAAAATTAATAAATTATTATTTTAAAAAGCGAAATGGTTTTTTTGTCCTTTCTTCATTCCTAAAAAAGTAATGTTGTTAAGATCTGTTTTTATTTACTCATGAGTTTAAAGTAGATCGATGGATAGCTATGATCGAGTCATTTCTTAACTTTGCATTTCAAAAAATGGTCTTACACTTTTTTGCTGTTTTAAAAAACTTGTAAAAATCAAAAAAAAAGGAAGAAAATCAAAGAAGATTTATGAATCTTGGAGATCTCGATGAAAGTTTACACGCGAAATCAATCACATCCTGCACTTAAGACAAGTTGATTCCATTTGAAATTAGCCAAGTTAATTCAATTTGAAATTAATATTAGTGCAAGTTAGTACAATTGCAGCTAGACCATAAAATTTAAAAAGATCAACTATTTTCTTCTTATCATATTCCAATATTTTAAAGATTTGGGAAGTAAAATTAAGTTTGACTTTATTTTTTGAATAGTTAAAGTTAATAATATAAAGTATTTTTTCTTATTAAACTTGGTTTGTCCTGCAGCATAGCATATAAATATACAATTTAATAGAGTTTTGCTTTACATAAGAATAGCACCATTTCTGTCGAAGGATACATTCTGATTTGTGGTTTATCTGACTTGGAGACCATTAGATATTCTTTTAATTTAATATTTTAGGAATTTAATAATTTAATTATGTAAATATTTCCAAATTTAGATAAAAGATAAATTGTTTGATAATCTTATAGGGTAATTTATTTCTGAGGAACTAACATTAATGATCTTAATTTGATTGAGCCTGAAAGTAATTGAATGTTAATTACTGTGTAGCTTACACCTTGCATACGGAATATCTCTCTTCCTTCAGTGATTCTCTTGTTTGGTTGAGTTGTCATTGTCTCTAGATCATATCCTTCAATATTAATCTTTATCTGTGCAGATGTGGGTTCTTCCATTGAAATCAAGTTGAGTTTAAAGTCTTTCCATACATTGTTTTCTCCTTTAAAGTGAATTTCATAGCTTAGTGTGTTACCGGCGTTGATTTGAACATATGGAACACCTGGCATGATACCATCGGGAACAATCAATGGTGGTGTCGTTGAACTGAAGGTTTGTGCTCTCACTGCATCGATTAGAGTGGCATGCACTTCATTCGGTACTGGATTGATAGCATAGTTGACACCGAATGCGTCGATTGGCATGAATGTGGCGGCGAGTGAATCAATCGATTGGTAGTGTTGATTGACACCAAATGAGAAGAGACTATGAAGTTTATAATGTTCGAAAGCAAATACCTCCTTAACATTGGGAATCGATTGAATATTTGCCAATTTACCGACTTGCTCTACTGTTAAATCCTTTGGCACAATGTATTTATTAACGGTTGTAATATTGGCAAAATCATATTGATCTTGTCTGAGATGCCAAGACCACTCTGGTGAACCGTCCGTAAGATTGTTACCACCGTGTGTCCAGTTCTGTTGGAATGTGTGAATACCCTTGCCTTTGAAGACAGTGATGTCACGTGGAATCAAATCATACTCAACTTGGAAACCGTCAAAGTAGATTCCATCTTGGTAGGTACTCTGAGTGTCGGTTGAAACACCATAGCGATTGGAGACATACGCCTTGTCGTCGAGACCGGCACTTCTAATGTCGGGAGGAGTGAGAAGTGTTGGTTCGTGGTAAGAGTTCTGCAGCCATGAGATAGAGTGACCGAGAATATCGGTCTGTCCGTAGAATCCATGGGGCTGTCCACGCCAATAGAGAGTTCGATCGTTGGCAACGAATTGCTTCAGCTGTTCAAGATCGGCCCTGTAATAGTTCTTGGCGGTGAGAATGGATTCAGAGGTACCTGGTTTTACTGGACAACCGACAACCTTGCTCATCAAGAGATGTGATCTCTGTGGATAAATAAAAGTGTTGTATGGCTCGGCGGCAATATATTCCCAGAGATTGGCGAATTGGAATACGTATTTAACCATATGATTTCTCAGTTGCATTAGCTTGTTGAAAGTGTTTACATCGTTTCGTCCATCGTTGGCAATGCAGCGTGCTTCGGCCTTGGCATAGACAGCCCTGACATGGGCAAGACCCTGGTTGAGAGACGATGCCATATTTTGTTCAAGATCGTTCTTTCTCAAGATAACCGGTGACATTCCCCATTGTTTTTCACCAAACAGCAGTGCATCTCTAATCAAAAACATTCTAATTGTATTGGCATAGGCATACATTGGAAGTGAACCAATATCAGTACTCTCTTTTGCACATTGAGTCATTACATCGAAAAGAGCATTCTCTGCAGTTCTATAAAGATCTGGAATTCTACTTTTTACTTGTGCATCTGTATAATTACTTTGAACAAGCTAATATTAAAAAAATAAAAAATATTGGTTAGTTTTCTCAATTGAGTTAACTTTGTAAAGTAAATACCTACAATTTGAAGTGCAATTGAAAGATCTTTTAATCTTTTTTGAGCAGATTGATAGAATGCAATCAAGAGGTCACTGTCATATGTTTGGATTTCAGTTCCAATGATCGAACGTAGTGCAGTTTGAAATGCCTTCTCATGGTCGGGTGTCATATCTTGGCCGGGTGTAGGAAGACCCGACGCATCGATATACTTCTTCGCGAGTGTAATGACAGCCCAGAGTACACAAAGGGCACCAGCAGTAACTGGAAAAGCTAAACTACCAGACAAAGCATAGAAAAAACAGGATGCAGTGGTCATTGAAAGTCCTGCATAGTCCATCATCCACTCTGATGTACTTGGAAACTCTGATTGCGCAGGCTTTCCAGCTTGAATAAAATCCATGATGACTCTAGTACTCTGAAGATAGTCATTCTTGGTCAAATCCTTTAGAATTGCTTGACCAATTTCATATCTCTCCCAGTTCTTGGTGGTCTTTAAAAAAGTATCTAATCTATTCAATCCTTCGAATTGTGACATATCGATTAGTTATATGTTATTAATAATGATAAATGAAAAATAAGAAATTCTTGAAAATAATAATAATAATAATTATAACAAGTTTAGTTTAAGATAAAATAACTAGCCTGTTGACTAAACTATATTTTTTTTCAATAAAATCTAAAGTATGTTTGTTGTTCAACACATGATTTCAAGGTAAAGTTACGATCGATAGATCAGCTTGATAATGGGTGCTAATGTTTACATTTATATGTTGAATATCAATATTTGTTAAATGTATTTAAATATCTGATTGTCAAGAATTGTGTGATTTGGGATCATATCGATTTTTTCACAAAAAATTAGTTTTTGCAACCTCAATTTGATTGATTACAGGACCTATCTTTTGGCAGGACCAATCAGATCAAAAGATATGTGTTTTACAGATTTGTTTAGGTATTAATGTTTTGGCTCAAATGTGTTCTTTTTGGGCGATTTCAATCACTTACATTGATAATTCAGCGAACGGGTATTTGAAATTTGATGTAGTAGATAGTGTCAACATTGAATGGTCATTCAAGATCCAAAAAATCTTCATATTAATAATATTGATTAAAAATGGATTAGTTTGTTGGCTTATATATTATTATTATCAATTTTGTCAATATTATTAGTGATAATAAAGATTCCAAAGTAAATAATAAAAAATGAGTATTTCTTGGGCAGACTATAATGCTGCTTTTCAGAAGCAAGGTATTGCGCCTGTTCAACCACCACAGCAACAACAGCAACAAAATATTTCTTGGGATGCTTATAATGCTGCCCTAAAGCAACAAGGATTGGCACCAGTCCAACCACAACAACCACAACAACAACCACAACAACACATCTCCTGGGAAGCATACAATGCTGCAATGCAACAACAAGCTTTTGCTCAACAACAAATTCAAGCTCAACAACAAGCATTAGCTCTACAACAACAACAACAACAACAACAACAGCAGCAGCAACAACAGCAACAACAGCAGCAACAACATATTTCATGGGAAGCATACAATGCTGCACTTCAAGCCTTGGCAAAGCAACAACAACAGCAACCGGTTCAAAGTCAAAACCCTCAATCAATAAACTGGGCTGACTATAATAGAATCAATGGTGTAAGATACTTTATTAATAACTATAATAGATTTTATACTAATAAATATATTGTCTTTTAGTTTCCACCTAATTATCGTGGTCCAAACACTCCACCAGCTGGAAGTGTTCCTGTACCTGCTGTATCAAATACCATAAGTTGGGAGGCATATAATAAAGCAAACAATGTGAGTAGATTATTATTTCATATTTTAATTAACATATGTTAACAATATTTATTCTTTATTAGTTCGCACCCAACTATAGAGGTCCCAATGCTGTTTGTATATTAACAAAAAGTTTCTAATTTTTCAATATTGCTAACAATTTAACTATTTTTTTAGCCACTTGCACCAACAATGCCAACTGCAAACTCCAGTTACATAGATTGGGAGGGTTATAATCGTGCAACTGGTCGACCTTTAAACTATAGAGGTGAAGGAATAGTAAGTATTAATTTATTAATCATTACCATATTTTATTCCACTTTTACTTATAAATAATAAATAATTAAGCCACCTGCTGGCACAGTAAAACCAGCTGCAAATGCAACTGCTATTAGTTGGGCTGACTACAATAGAGCAAATGGTTTTCCACCAGAATATCGAGGTAATCCTGTATGTAGTAGTATTATTAAAATAAACAAAAGTAAAGGAAAATTAATTTTAAAAATCAAAATAGGTAACAAATCAAAATCCAGGAGCAAAACCAGGTATGCCTGCACCAGGGGCCACATCTATTTCATGGGAGGATTATAATAAGGTAAAAAACTATTAATATCTAACGATTGTTTTGGATTATATAAATTAACAATATCATTCTATTTTAATAGGCAAACAATTTTCCACCTGGATACAGAGGAGGCAGCCAGGCATGTCCTAAAG
Organism: Heterostelium album PN500; assembly: GCF_000004825.1. NCBI lineage: Eukaryota > Evosea > Eumycetozoa > Acytosteliales > Acytosteliaceae > Heterostelium > Heterostelium album. The sequence continues at coordinate 278,696 of NW_008805071.1, read as the reverse complement.
CTAGTATTCTTCCACAGCCAAATGCTACATCTATTAGTTGGACTGACTATAATAGAATCAATGGCTTTCCAGATAACTACAGAGGCACAACTCCAGGAAACAAACCTCCACCTCCACCAGCAGGTGCAACCTCAATAAGTTGGGAGGCTTACAATAAAGCGAATGGAGTATTCTATCAAATAGACTTGCAAAATTTAATTATTTTATACTAATATTTTATTTTCTATAAAAGTTCCATCCAAACTACCGTGGACCAAATTCGGTAAGTATAATATTGTTTGAAAAGAATATATTTATTAATATTAACTTTAAATAAATAAATATAGTCACCAGCAAACTATGTTGGAACAAATGGACAACCACTTCCAGCACCAAATGCTCCTACTATCAGCTGGGAAGCTTATAACAAAGCAAATGGAGTATGTATTTTATCAAATTTAATAATAGAAATCAATGAGAATAAATAATTAACCAATTTTAATTTAATTTAGTTTTCTCCAAACTATAGAGGTCCAGGTATAACTCCAGCAGGGTATGTATATAAATAATTTATTTATATAATTTAATAATAATCATATTTATTAATTTTTGATAATGAAAAACAAAAGATATATTCAACCTCAACCAACAGCACCACCCTTTGTATGGGCAGAGTATAACAAACTCAATGGCTTCCCAGCTGATTACCGTGGTGGACCACTTCCCACACCTCAGCCAACCCCTACAACTCCATCAGCACCAAAGATCATTTGTAGCAGACCAAGCAATGTTTATATTTGCAGTGTGTGTGGTGCTCACATCAGAAGACAATAAAAAATAAATAACCTTTTTTAAAAATGATGGTGATCAACAATTATTTATTATTTTATTCTTTTGGTGTGTCTTTTTATCTTTACGGAGTGTAAAACAAAAGTGGTGTGGTTCAGGAATGTAAATTTTTTCTTGATCATGAACACTTTAACATTTATAAGAGAGTTTTATCTAAATATTTTTCCAGATTTAATTTAATGTAGTTCAACATAGATAAATTAAAAAGTTATTTGTTTAATTTTTTTTATTTATTTTAATAATATGTTTACAACAATAAGAAACTGATCAAAGAGATGATCATAATGAAAGCTGGAACAATGGTGGAGGATGAACCAGTTGTGGTACCGGTGGTGGTAGCATCAGTGGTGGTGGTGGTGGTGGTGGAACCAGTGGTTGTGGTGGTATCTGGTGTACAGATTGGTTCGGAAGCGAAACTGAGGGTTGATGGGATAGTTTGGTGGCTGGTGGCAGTTCCGAGACCAATGACACATTGGGCAATACGGGCACCAAAGGTAGCGTTGAAACCGGCGTCACGGATGGCGTGGATAACGACGGCACGACCAATGAAGTTGTTGACAGAGTTTTGGTTTCCAAAGTAGTCGGTGTTGTATTTGTAGTAACCGATCTTGCTCTCGTAGACACAGACGTTACCCAAATCACCGAGCTCACGGGTGTTGTTTGGTGGCAAGTTGTGTACTTGAGAACCGGTCTTCCAGTGACCACCTACGGAGGAACCGTTGGCCAAAATCAAATCACCGAAACCGTGGATGTGAATTCCGTGGGCAGAAGAGGTGTCCAAGTTGTTGATGGCGGCAGTGACGGTGATACTACCGTTGGTTTCCAAGTTGAAGTAGACGATACCGTTGACAGTGTTACCGGTGGTTGGCGAAAGATTGCAAATACCAGATTGTGGAGTGCTGGCATCGGCTGCCTGGTAGGCGATGGTGTTGACGATACCGCTGGCTGGTGGGGTGATACCAGAACCTTGTGGAATAAAGTCTTTGTTACCGATACCGATGACACATTGGGCGAGGACGGTGGCGCTGGCGGTGGTGTTGCAACCTTCGGCGACATCAGTGATGGCCAAAACTCTACCGACGATCGAGTTGGCACCGGAAATGTCGAGGTTAGCCTTGATGTAAAGACCGTCGACACCATTGGTGACATTAGCAATTGAACCGGCAACAGTGGAGCAATCGTATGGAACTGCAGTAGCACCCAAGACTTCACCTGCAGTGGATGCACCGTAGATGTCACCAGTGGTACGGATAGTCATACCGTGGCTGGTTTGAGTGAGACCGTTCAAGTTGGTCAAAAAGGCAATATTGCCACCTCTGGATTCAATGAGAATGTTACCAGAGACACCTGAGTTTCCAACTGGTTGGAGAATACAAGTGGCATAGTTGAATGAACTGACGGCTGACGCCAAAGCAACCATAAGCGATAAAGTCAATAAAATGGCAACTCTCTTCATTATTTATTATTATTATATTCCTATCTGTAAATATATAATTTTATTTTATTTGTTATACTATTATTAAAGATTTGGAAGTTTTTTGTTGGAGTGAAACTGGAGGAGATTAAATGCATTGTTGGCGACAGACCAAAAAAAAATCAAAAATCAAAAAAAAACACACAAAATCAAATTAATTTTTAATTTACTTTTTAATTTTTTTAATGGGTTTTGACAACTTTTTTAACTTCAAAAATAAACATTTTAGATAACCAAAAACTGAACATATGCCCCAATCAAATTTTTTTTTGATTTTGTTAACAAAAATGTTTAGAGTGAAAACGCAAATAAATAAATGGTGTGATTTGGTTAGTTTAAAATAGGTTATTTTAATTGATATCAATTAGTGGATGGTGTGTTGAAAAAAAAAAAAAAGAAAACACACACAAGTTGATCTTTGAGGGATTACTGAAAAACAGTGTGTGTTTTTTCAAACTAAACACTTTAATACCTTCTATAAATTCAAAAAAAAATACAAAATTAGTTTTCCTTTTTTTAATGTGGTGAGGTCATACAAGAACTTGATAACTTGGAAGCAAACTAAAGTTCGGCATCAAACTAAATCCTTTCTTTGAAACTTTGAAAATTTTCGATCAAAAATGTTGATCAACAACTTTCTGTAAAATATCTATATTTTTTAGATGATGCCACCTTTTTGTAAACATTTATCTTTTCTGTTTGATAACTCAAAAAAGTGTTTTGTTGATCTTCTTCCCGCCAAATAAAAAATAAAGAATAAATAAAGTTTGTTTAACGATTAGATTAGATTAAATTATAATTTATTTTAAAAGTTATATTATTATTATTATTATATTATTTTGATTTATTTTAATTGTGTTTTTTTAAAAAAAGATAAAGATAGAACTTATGACCATTGATACAATCAAGATGATTGATGGCATGATTTGAGATGATCCTGATCCGTCACCTGTTGTACCATCTCCTCCTGCAGCACCACTAGCTGTTGTTGTCGTTGTTGTCAATCTAGTTGGTCCTGTGGTACCTGTTGCAACTGGTGCAGGGGTAGCTGTTGTTGTTGGTTTAGAGGTTGGCTTGGCAGTGGAGGCAGCAGTTGGCTTGCTAGTTGAAGCAGCGGTTGGTTTGCTTGTTGCAATAGCTGTTGGTTTCAAGGTTGATGTGTGTGTTGTTGTGGCTGTGGTTGTTTGAGTTGTAGAGGCGGTGGTTGTTGCAGTTGTTGTGGCTGTGGTTGTTTGAGTTGTTGAAGCGGTGGTTGTTTGTGTTGTTGATGCTGTTGATGTTGCTGTTGTCGAGGCTATTGTCGTCAAAGGACTGGTTGCAGTTGTAGAAGCGGTGGTTGTTTGAGTAGTGGATGCAGTAGTGCTGGCTGTCGAAGCAGTGGTACTAGCTGTAGTGGTTGCAGTTGTTGTTCTACCGAATGTTGAAGCAGTTGTGGTTGCGGTCGTTGAGGCCGAAGTACTAGCTGTTGTTGATCCAATAGAGGCAGTGGTACTAGCTGTAGTAGTTGCTGTTGTGCTTTGAGTTGTAGTAACAACACCTGAGGCTGAGGCACTACCAGAGGCTGATGCACTTCCTGAAGAAGCACCGGCGGAAGCACCGGCGGAAGCACCACCAGTAGCACCACCAGTAGCACCAGCAGAGGCACCAGCAGAGGCACCAGCAGAAGCTCCGGCAGAAGCTCCACCAGTTGCACCGGCAGAAGCTCCACCAGTAGCACCGGCAGAAGCACCGGCAGAAGCTCCACTAGTAGCACCGGCAGAGGCACCAGCTGAAGCACCGGCAGAAGCTCCACCAGTTGCACCGGCAGAAGCTCCACCAGTTGCACCGGCAGAAGCACCACCGGTACCAGCACCACTTGAACCAGATACACCACCTGAAGCTCCGCCAGTTGCACCGGCAGAAGCACCAGCAGAAGCACCAGCAGAAGCACCGGCAGAAGCACCAGCAGAAGCACCGGCAGAAGCACCGGCAGAAGCACCGGCAGAAGCACCGGCAGAAGCACCACCAGTGGCACCGGCAGAAGCACCACCGGTACCAGCACCACTTGAACCAGATACACCACCTGAAGCTCCACCTGAGGCACTGGCAGAGGCACCACCGGTACCAGCTCCACTTGAACCAGATACACCACCTGAAGCTCCACCTGAAGCTCCACCTGAGGCTCCACCTGAGGCTCCACCTGAGGCTCCACCTGAGGCTCCACCTGAGGCTCCACCTGAGGCTCCACCTGAGGCTCCACCTGAGGCTCCACCTGAGGCACCGGCAGAAGCTCCACCAGTAGCACCAGCAGAAGCTCCACCAGTAGCACCAGCAGAAGCTCCACCAGTAGCACCGGCGGAAGCTCCACCGGTACCGGCTCCACTTGAACCTGAAGCACCACCAGTGGCACCACTTGAAGCACCTCTTGTTGATGCACCACCTAATGTAATTGAGTTGGTTGTGGTAGCAGTTGAAGTGGCGGTAGTTGTGTAGGTAGTTGATGCAGTGGTTGTTGCAGTTGTCGATGCAGTTGTAGAGGCAGTAGTTGTACCAGTTAGTGTGTTTGTAGTTGAGGCAGTTGTTGAAGCGGTTGTAGACTGACCACCTGATGCACCTGAAGTTGAAGCAGTAGTGGAAGCAGTTGTTGACGCTGTGGTTGTTGCAGTTGTAGAGGCGGTAGTGGAACTTGTTCCTGTCTTTGTAGTTGATGCAGTGGTTGATGCAGTGGTTGTACCGGTTACTGATGCAGTTGTAGTGTGGGTAGTTGAGGCAGTAGTAGAGGCAGTTGTTGAGCTAGTTCCTGTCTTTGTAGTTGATGCAGTGGTTGATGCAGTGGTTGTACCGGTTACTGATGCAGTTGTAGTGTGGGTAGTTGAAGCAGTAGTAGAGGCAGTTGTTGAGCTAGTTCCTGTCTGAGTAGTCGAGGCTGTGGTCGAGGCTGTAGTTGATGCAGTTGTAGTGTGGGTAGTTGAAGCAGCACCAGTTTGTCCTCCAGTTTGACCACCGGTTTGACCACCGGTTTGACCTCCAGTTTGACCACCAGTTTGACCACCAGTTTGACCACCAGTTTGACCACCAGTTTGACCTCCAGTTTGACCTCCAGTTTGACCACCAGTTTGACCACCAGTTTGACCACCAGTTTGACCACCAGTTTGTCCTCCGGTTTGACCTCCGGTTTGTCCTCCAGTATGACCTCCAGTTTGACCACCGGTTTGTCCTCCAGTATGACCTCCAGTTTGACCACCGGTTTGACCACCGGTTTGACCACCAGTTTGTCCACCAGTTTGACCACCGGTTTGACCACTGGTTTGTCCACCAGTATGACCACCTGTTTGTCCTCCGGTTGTCCAGGTGCCAGTTTGATCCTCCAGTTTGACCACCGGTTTGTCCACCAGTATGACCACCGGTTTGTCCTCCGGTTGTCCAGGTGCCAGTTTGACCTCCAGTTTGTCCACCGGTTTGACCTCCAGTTTGTCCACCGGTTTGACCTCCAGTTTGTCCACCAGTTTGTCCTCCGGTTGTCCAGGTGCCAGACGATAATCCACCTGAAGAACCTCCACTTGATTGTCCACCAGATGATGCTCCAGTGCCTCCAAATGTTTGTGGCCAACCTCCAGTACCTCCTTCTGATGTCCATCCACTACCTCCTGACGATACACCAGTACCTTCTCCAGAAGTCCAGCTTCCAGATGATCCGCCAGATGAGCTACCACCAGAAGTCCAGCTTCCAGATGATGATCCTCCTGACGAACTACCTTCTCCAGAAGTCCAGCTTCCAGATGATGATTCACCGGATGAGCTACCACCAGAAGTCCAGCTTCCAGATGATCCAGATGAACTACCTTCTCCAGAAGTCCAGCTTCCAGATGATGATCCACCAGATGAACTACCTTCTCCAGTCCAGCTTCCAGATGATCCACCAGATGAGCTACCACCAGAAGTCCAGCTTCCAGATGATCCTCCTGAACTACCACCAGATGTCCAACTTCCAGATGATGATCCACCAGACGAACTACCTTCTCCAGATGTCCAGCCTCCAGATGATCCACCAGATGAGCTACCTTCTCCTGATGTCCAGCTTCCAGATGATCCTCCTGATGAACTACCACCAGATGTCCAGCTTCCGGATGATGAACTACCACCGGATGAACTACCTTCTCCAGAAGTCCAGCTTCCAGATGATCCTCCTGATGAACTACCTTCTCCTGATGTCCAACTACCTGATGATCCACCGCCGGATGAGCTACCTTCTCCAGAAGTCCAACTTCCTGATGATGATCCACCAGATGAGCTACCTTCTCCAGATGTCCAGCTTCCGGATGATGATCCACCGGATGAACTACCTTCTCCAGTCCAGCTTCCAGATGATCCTCCTGATGAACTACCTTCTCCAGAAGTCCAACTTCCTGATGATGAACCTTCACCGGATGAGCTACCTCCAGAAGTCCAAACTCCAGATGATGATCCTCCGGATGAACTACCTTCTCCAGAAGTCCAGCTTCCAGATGATGAACCTTCACCAGATGAGCTACCTCCTGATGTCCAAACTCCAGATGAAGATCCACCAGATGGTGGTGGTACTGGGAAACAATGGGCAAGACCTTCTAAATCGACGCAATATGTGTGTGGTGGGCAATGGTTATAGTAGCAAGCTCCAGAGGAACCTGATGATGAAGTCCAGCTTCCGGATGAACCTCCACCTGACGAGCTTCCGCCGCCAGATGTCCAGCTTCCTGATGAACCTCCGCCTGATGAACCTCCACCAGAGGATGAAGTCCAGCTTCCAGACGAAGATCCTCCACCAGAGGAACTTCCACCCGATGAACTTCCACCCGATGACCAGCTACCAGATGAACTTCCGCCGGATGACCAGCTTCCAGATGAACTTCCACCAGAAGACCAGCTACCTGATGAACCTCCACCGGATGAACCTCCACCGGATGAACCTCCACCGGATGTCCAGCTTCCAGATGAACTTCCACCAGATGACCAGCTACCAGATGAACCTCCACCGGATGAACCTCCACCGGATGTCCAGCTTCCAGATGACCCACCTGAAGTATGGTCACCAGTCTTACATGGACCACCTAGACAATCTGGATAGTTTTGGAACTCAATTTCTTCTGGAATAAAGAATGGTTGATGATTACCAGAAATACCAATAACACAGTGAGCAATGGCGTGGCCGAAATCAATTTGTCCTTGTCCCATGTCTTGTTTGGAGGAAATAACAATACTACGACCAATCATATTCTCAAAGTGGTCAAAAGTGCCAGCATGTGAGGTACGATATTTATAGTAGGAGTATCCATCTCTGTGGTGAACACAAATGTTTCCGAGGTCACCGGCATGACGGTTTCTATTGGGTGGCAAGTCATGAATTTGGAATGGAAGTGACCAATGTGGACCGGCTGAAGAACCGTCGTGTGAGGTGATGTCACCATATTTGTGAATGTGCATACCGTAGGCAAGATTTGGATCTAAACCAGAGACCTTTGCTGTAATAAGCAGAGATCCTCTTGAGTTTGAGCTAAAGTATACAAAACCGTTCATTGGACGGTTGCTTTGGCTTGTATGCTTTAAAACACAAACGGCTTGCTTTGGGAACGATGGATTTGGTCCCAAAAATCCAGCAAGATTTTGTCCATTTGGATCCAAAAACAAGTGAGCCGGGTGATTTGGATGTTGATACTTAGGATTACCGATACCAACAACACACTCTGCAATACTATTAAGTTTTAATTGAGTAAGTAAGTAAAATTAAAAGTTAAATGTAAATATAAATAAAACATACATATCTCTTTGAGATGTATTGATACCACATCTTTCTATATGATTATAGATTGAAATGGTTCTACCAACCATTGATCCAGAGGACAGCGCAAAAATAGTGTTTTTGCTGGAGGTAATGTGTGTTTGGGCATTACCCAGTCTATCGGCATATAAATTTCCAATGGAACCGGGTGTAGTTTGACAATCATAAATTGGTCCAAACGCTCCAAATACACCTCCACTTAGAGATGGATTAGAAATATCTCCTAGCTTTTAAATTAAAAAATATATTTATAAAAATTAAAATTTAAATAAAATAAAATAAACATTTGTAATATATCTTACTTCTCTAAAAACTACTCCATGAATACCATGTAAACCTTTAACGTCAAAAAATAAAGTTATATCAGTCTTTAAAAGAAAAAATAAATGTGAAATTAGCAAAAATTTTTGGAGGGAAAAAAAATTAAAAATAGAATTTAATAATTTACCGATGAAGTATTAACAATTAAAATATCACCATGCACTCCACTATTTCCGACTTGATGAAGTTTACAAGTTGCATACTGGAAATTGGAAGCGAGTGATGGGACCGTCGCTATTGTAAATATCAGACAAAGTATCAAGAGTATTTTCATTTCTCTCTCGATTTAATGTTGGGTCTGTTTCCAACAATATAATATTACAATATTAGTTTGGTTGTTCTTTTTAAAATTCAATAATATTATAAATATAGATGATCTCTATTCTTTTTTTTTTTTTGAAATTTATTATTATTATTTAAGTAGAATAAAGGAATAATCCTACAAAAATATTTTTAATCTCTATTTTATCCTTTGGTTAGAAAGAATTAGATGGAGAATTGGTGTTGTGGTTGTTGTTATTAATTTAATCTTATAGACTATTAATATCTTATTTCCTTTTTGTTTAATATAAATAATAAAGTTAAAATAATGAGAGAGAAAAAAAAAAGAACATTAATTTTCTTTTAGTCAATTTTTAATCAATATCAAAAGAGAGAAAAGAAAATAATATTAAATAATATTAATTTAAATTAAATGTTATATGTTCAGTATTACTCACATTTCATACAACTCTATCCATCTAACAATATATCTATTTCAAACCAAAATAATCACTACAAGTAATATAATCATTAATATCACTCAATCAATATTTCTTTCATTCTCTCCTCTGAACATGATCAACCCAAAAAACAATCAGAAAGAAATATATAAAACCACTATACATTTTGAGTAGAGAGGTTGTAGTTAATTGAACAAATTATTTGTTTTTTTTTTTAATATGATTCATGCTCATTGAAAATATTTTATGATCATATGACAAATATAATGTATATGATGAAGTTGGAATGAACCCTTAATATTGAATAAGGGGTATGATCATTGATGAAGTGTGGGAATTATTATTAAAAACAAAAACAATAAAGATAAGAATGAAAAAAATAATAATGAAGCACACCAATATTACAATTATTGATTTTACCCACACACCTTGAACAAGCTCAATAGAGTAATAAATAATTCAAAATACATACTACAAATCAAAAACAAAGTTCATATTGCACGATAATAGCTTGGATTTAAAAAATAATTTTTCAATGTGACATTTAGGATGTTTGATTGATGTAAGAATTTATACATTTTTATTATTATGTTTGATAATAAAATATTTTAATATTATAATTTGTTTTTAGATAGTAACTTAAGATTTGATTGGTCTAAGTTTTAAATTTAAATAAATAGAAAAAAAAACGAAAAAAAAAAAAAAGAATAGCTATTTGTTGACAAATGTTGTTGTTTGAGGTATTGTTTGTTTGTTGTTTGTGATTTGTTCGAAATATGAGTGTAATTTTTTGTATATTACAGTTTTGATATTAAAAAAATGTGAAAATTATGGATTATCGATTGTTGTTGAAACACTGGGATAGGAATTGTGGTGGTCGTGGTCGTGATAGTCGGTTGTTATCCTATGCAGAGTTACCCAACTTCTCCATACTTTGTTCTCCAAAACTCTTTAGTCTGAAACGATGATTGTTTGACATGTTTGGATCGGAACGATGGACACTCCATCTACGGAAACTTCTGTGTTTCAACTTGAATCTGATAAACATACCGACAGCGATGGCACCGATGATAATTCCACCGACGACCACACTGACAATGATAATCATCTTCTTCTGACTGATTCCATCGCTGTTGTCGCTAGAGTCTTTCTGAGTCTTGAGGAGAAGTGCAAACGATGTGAAATGGTTGGTTTGAGCCAATACTCCACCATTGTCAAGTTGAACAACTGGGAACTCTGTGCATTCCCAGGCACCGTCGTCATTGATAAATGCCAAACACAAATCTGAGGCATTCACATTGTTTCTGAGATTTCCAAAGATGATATTGACGGTTCCATTGTTGAATTGCGATTGCTGTCTTCCGTCGATCTTGATATTGAAGACACCGGAGAGTACGTGTTTGTAGTAGTCAAAGTTTTCACCACCGATGGCAGCACCCGAGATATTTCTGGCGAGAGAGTCGGCATATGGAATTACCGAAGAAGTGACTTGGTTGGAATCGATACTGTTGTTTCCAATAACAACGTGAGTCGATGTATCGATGTTAGCATCGTCGGTGATATTACGTGTCCACAGAGGAATGTAAGAGGAACCCTTTGGATAGAGATCGGATGTCGATGGAATAAACTTGTAGCTCAACTCCAACACTTGGTTTGGATCGTTGTTGATAACGTACTTTTGACAATCTTTTGGATCCTTGACACACGCCATGTTTGGACACATAGTCTCGTTGAGTGCACAACCGTCGTATGGACCACATATGTCGATATTACTACATCCTGTTTCACATGCAAATGAATGTGTTGAGTTGCAACTAGCGCACTCAGCATTTGCTTCCACACAGTAGCCCGGACATCTCTTTGGTAACGATGGTGGACAAGCTACAAATGGTGGACACAACGATGCTTCTGGAACACACTCACCATTCCAACAGGTAAAGTTTGTCTTTGGAGCAGTGAGTGAGTCAGACATAAGTTGTCTTTGGCCAGATTGCAGTTGTTGAGCGCTGGATTTCTTGTATTCGAATGTTTCGGATGCAAAGTTGATAGGGATGGCAGTGTTTGGTCCGGTTGTGAAACAAGCAGTGGAGCAAGGGTTGTCTGTTACATTATAACAAGTGTTACCGACCGCACCTCCAATACAACGAATTTGACCGTTGGGACAGGGTGGTGAAGTGTAGAATCCGTCACCAATTTTATTGAAAATACGTGAGGAAACACCTTGTGCTGAGCATACCAAGATGGCGTCAATGGAACCCAAATTGACTAGGTTGTTAAGTGGTTGGATTGCAACGATCGGTGCATTGCTTATTCTATTACCGTGTAATCTCGAATTGGCAGCGCCATTACAATTGATTCCACCGTTCTCTGAGAATATCAGCTGCGATTGAGTGGTGGTCAACAAGTAGAGTTGAAGATTCAAATTGAAGAGAATCGTCAAGGTCGATGGCGATTGGACATCGACGTATCCACCGGTAGTAAGGTGAATTAAACCCTGTGGATACTCGGTGGAATTACGATAGTAGTTGAGAGTTACATTGACACCCAGGACAACACGGGTGTTCTCGACGTATGAGGTGATCGAAGATGGCTGTGTTTGCATACTCCAAGTGGAACGATTCAACAGGAGTCTGCCACCGGCCAAATTGATACGCTTGAAATAGACGAGAGAATCATTGATCTCCATATCCTCTGCAGCAGTGTTGAGTGAGTAGATCTCATTGAAAAAGAAGAGTGAACCTAGTGAGCTGATTACTCTGCTTGGATAGAGACGTAAAATTGGTGTGGAAATAAATCTATATTGGTTGTGAAGAGTCGATGTGATATTGAAAGTTGGAACGCTGCTTGAACTCAATCTAAGAGTGGTAGTGTTTGAAATGTAAACATCACCACCATTGAAAATAACCGTGTTACTTGGTACTCTATTATAAGTGATTGTAGTATCCTTTAAAAATTTGATAACACTACGTGTTTTCATATCAAATGTCAATTCTTCAACAGATGATTCATTTGTAAATATTAATCCAAAACTGTAAAATTAAAATGGAAAAATTAATATTATTATTTCAGAAATTTCAAAGTTTTTAAAAAGAAAATAAGTATATACTTACTTATCCAAAGATAATGAGGATAATGATGAACTGGTGGTGTTTAATGAATAGAATTTCAATGTTAATGGTACATCTGAAACGATGGAGCATTGACCAATGATGACCAAGCTGACGCTTGGTGCAATGGTGATATCGGTAGTCTGGAACTTTATTGATGTATTATTGAGAATCAATACATCACTGACCGAAAGTGGATTGCTGATGGTTGTTGGTGTGTCGTATTGAATTGCCAGACCACTCCATGACAAAAATGATAAAATAAATAGTACGGTCGTCGAAAATAATATACTTGATCTACTACTAATCATTTTTTGTTTTCCTATAATGTTTTACTACAGTAGTGAACTAACGATTTGAATTGGTGGTTAGAAAAGAGATTGAAAATAAATAAAAATAAATATAATTATTATTTTTAAAAAAAAAACATATCAGGTCAGAAATCGTAATTATTATTATTATTATTATCTTATTTTCCAATTTAACAATTATTATTAATTAATTACACACTATTTGATTTGAAAATTACCACTTGATTGATATATGTTTGTAATCACTCTATATTCTGTTCTTGTTATTAACAACAATCAATAAAATTAAATAACTAAAATGGTTGATTGATTTTGATTCAAATCATCTGGGAAAAAAACTTGTGTGTGGTATTTTTTTTGATTACAATAGATTTTTCAGACTTTTTCTGTTTTTTGGTAATTTTTGATTGGTTTGCTAAAAATAATTGAAATTATTAATTAATACATAGATTCAAAGACTATGAACAAGAACAATTTATTAATTTATTTATTTATTTTAATAAAACAAGTGCGTGTTTGTTATTTGTTAATTAATAAAAATGCAAGGTACTAAGTTTCTAATTGGTTCAAAAAAATTATTAAAAACAGAAGAACTTTGATTTCTTAATTGTTGATGTTTTTGATTTGTTTTTTTTAAATTATAAAAAGTAAGTAAGTGAGGGTGTGGTGTGTTAACTAACAAAGAGTTAGTGTTGATTGTGTGTGTGTGTGTGTTGGAGTGGTATCTGTCAGATGATGTGTAAAATATGGTTAATGATTTAGAGAGAGAGAGGGTTTGTTATTATAGAAAGTACAAGTAAATTAGAGAATAGAGAGAGTGTGTCTGTGTGTGCAATGTGCAGTGTGTTTACCACTCTTTAAATAAATAAAGAATAATAACAATGAAAAAGAGAAAGAATGTTGTTTAAACATATACAAAATACATATTAATAGATAGTTTTTTTTTGTTTGTTTGTTTTTATTTTTTTAGTGTTTACAATACTTTACTGTTGTTATTATTATTATTTTTGATCAAAGAAAATATAGGAACACCTATCTGTGTACGTTAAATATTACAAGTTTTAAATAACAATACTAATACTACGACTATTACACCACTACTAATACACACTCAACATTGATGAAGGTGTCTTTTTTCTATGCTTTGGTCATTAAAATAAATAAATTTAAAAAAAAACACATTTTATTTAAAAAAAATTGAAAACAAAACCCTTCTTTTTTTGTGATTAAATCAAGAAGTTTATGCTTTTTTGATCAAAAACATGGTTTTTTTTTTATTTTTTAAATCACAAGCTACGCAACAGATAATCGATGGGTGAGGGAATATTAATTTTGATTGGAAAGGGTAGATTTTGATAGTGATCGACCCATGTAAATAAATAACTTACTTACAATACAATAACAATAAGAAATTGTTTAATGAAAATAAAAGTAATAATACAGATTGATAATGATAAAGATATTGATATTAATATATTTATTTATTTTTATCTCTATCTATATTTATTATATTTCATTTAAGCAAGCTATTTATTTTACTTTGTAATTTGATCAAGATAATCAATTTAACAAAACCAACAATTTTTTTTTTTTTTTTTTTTTTTTATAAAATTATATATCTTTTGATGAGGTTCTTCCACTACGATATTATTTCACTTGATAATATTTAAGAAAAAAAAAGAAAGAAAAAGTCTTTTTTTTTTTTTTTTGTGTGTGTTAAGTCCTGATTTTGGTCTAACTTTGATATCTCAATCGTTGTGATTGTGATCAGAGAAAAAACAATTTTTTTGGCATGAGACCACACCCGATCTTTGAATTTTTTATTTTTTGACCATTTGATGAGGTGGTTGTGGATGCTTAAAATCGTGTTGCTTGATTTCTTCTTTGAAAAATCAAAATAAAAAAATGTATTGATATCAAATAAATGAATAAGATGAAATTCAACAAAAGTGTTATTTCTTCTTTTTATTATTTTTTCATATCAAGTTTGTAACATAAAAATTTAACTTCACCAGTGGTGGTTTTGATGAACTATGATTGATCGTTCAAGAAAAGAAATGTACTAGTTTTGTTTGAATGTAAATTAAATAAACCGGTGTTGGTTGTGGTGTTTTTATTTTATTCACAAATCTCCATGTCTTTTTGAAATTAATCCTAATCTAAAGGATCAATTTAAATGAATGATTTTTAAAAGGGTTTAATAAATAAATAAGATGAATGATTACTTGATTTGATTGATCGATAATTAATTAATTTGTTGTAATTTGCGAGTCGGAACTTGATTGATTACTGATTGATTGATTATTATTTGAAATAAAGAGCTATATTAGGTTTGAACTGTTTTGGTTTGTTTTGTTTTGGTTATGTATTATTAATTTAATTCAATGGCATGACCACCTCTTGATTTCGATGCCCACCAATATTTAAGACTACCGTGCTTGACTATTTTCACCAGGAAGAAACCTGCTATTGCACCCATGATAGCTACACCACCGACCACTGTAGAGGCAATGATAATCATTGTTTTTCTTGGTAGACCACTTCCGTAGGTGGCACCATATCCTCCTTCGCCGTCAGTACCATCGTCATTGAAGTTGGTGAGTACACCAAACGAAGTGAAATGGTTAGTGGTTCCACAGAGTGATCCATTATTAACATCGCAACGTTGAACATGTTTGAGAAGTTGCCAACTGTTTGTAGTTGTGTTGATGAATGCCAATCTAGCGGTTGTCATATTTATCTTTTCTGGATTGATTTTGAATTGGAATTCTATATCCTTTAAGAAACTTAATGGTGCTACATCTAAAAAAAAAAAACATAAATTAACAACGTTGCTAGGTACAACTATAATGTGTTTTTTTTTGTCTTTATACATACGATGATCAATGGTAATATTAAATATAAGTGATAATGCACTATCTCTATAGGTTCCATTGGTTCCCCAAATATGAGTTCCATTGACTTGATCTAGATAAGAGTCATCAAGTGATTGTATTTTCATAAAGTTTTGATTCACTTGGTTGGTAAAGTTGGTAGGTACATTAATGTATCCATAGATATCGATAGAGTTGTTGTTTCCATGTCTTGATAATATTGGTAATATAAGTGATCTTGTTGTGTCGAATGGTGATTTACTTTTAACTGCTCTATTAACAACTGGAATTGCCTATTATTGAAAATAAAAATTTGATTAGAATTCTATTTGAAATTATTTTTAATTATTAGGTTTCCAACACTTACTTGACAATTATTTCCATTACAACATTTGGATATGTTCCTTGAGCATGTACCGTCACCACATTGGAAGAAGCCAATTGGACAACCATTAAAGTTGAATTGTGGATAGGTTGTGTTTGGTAGTGAGATACATTCGGTTGCTGTTGTGCAGGAGGAGTCTGGACAACGTTGAGTGTTGGGCGGACAGCTTGGTAGTGCTGGACAAGTCGATAAACTGCTGGCACATTGACCATTCCAACACTTAAAGACCAATCCATTGCTGTTACATGTGCCATTCACGTCTGGACATTGGTCTATTGAGTCGACACAGATAGAAGCGTTTCCAGGACATTGGATACCAGAGCAATTGGAGAATTTCAAAACCACCAATTTATTGTCACAGAGGAATTGGTAGGTGGATTGTCCGGTCGATCCATTGTTTACAACCTGACCATTACACATAATCGGTGAAGTCGGTGAGAATACCAATGTGTAGGCAGTGTCGTCCGCCGCATCGATGGTGCTATCGATAGTCACCTTATTGAAAACCAAAGTGGAGTCGTCACCAATTAGGATTCTCGGTGGAATAAAGTGTGATTCATGCTGTAGTGTAACGCTGTCCATCACTAGATCGACTGCATTCATAACGAGATCATTGACAGTGTTGCTAAGTGATATTACAGAGTTGTCGAGTGTCAACTGTCCTTTCTCTGTGAAGGAGAGCGAGTCAGTGACAGAGAGTAGTCCATTGCTGAAATGGATAGATCCACTGTCAAAAGTCAATGCTTGACTGACGATCGACAACAGATTCAATGGATTTAGCTGGTTTGCCAGTTGAATACCACCCAAACTCTGAAGAGTGGCACCGAGCGAATCGATTTGGATATCCAAATGGCTGACTTGCTCAATGGTTTCTCCGAGTGTGACAACAGTGTCTTTGGCGAGATTCAGCACCGAGCTAGCTCCACTGATCACCAGATTATCTACGGCAGAGAGTGCTAGTTCACCGGCTACATTGAGAATACCACCTGGTTTAGTAACGATTGGTACGACGCCAGCGGTAACTGCTTTCACCGCAACGTTTAGCAGTGAATTCAAAGTGCCTGTTACCTCAAGAGTAGAGTCTACAATGGTTGCCTGTGTTATATTTGTAATTGCACCGGTGAGAATGGAAACCGGTGAATTCTGTAGTGCACCACCAACAATTTCGAAAACACCGTTAGCAAGAACAGAGATTGGCGATTGCTTGATATTTCCAGATGACATTGTAATCACACCATTTGCTTGAATGTCGGATCCTGTAATTGTACCGGCAACCAAATTTAGAACACCATTGGCAAGAATCGAGATTGGTGATTGATTGATATTTCCAGATGACATTGTAATCGAACCATTTGATTGAATGTTGGATCCTGTAATTGTACCGGCAACCAAATTTAGAACACCGTCAGCAAGAATTGAGAATGGGGATTGATTGATATTTCCAGATTTGACAGTGAATGCACCATTGCATTCAATGGCAGAGCCAGTTACTACACCGGTAACCATATTGAATAGACCTCCATTGAGAATGGTTAGTGGCGATTGGTTAATGTTTCCAGAACCAAATTGAATGGATCCACTTGATTTTATGGCGGAACCGGTAATTGTACCGGTGGTCATATTGAGCAATCCACCGACAATGTTAATTGGCGAGTTGGTCAACTGTCCGTCGAGGAAATTGAGAGTGCCAAGTGCTGAGTCGATTGAAATATTGGAACCGCTAATCAAACCACTGTTTAGATTCAATTTTCCATTCGTAATTCCTAGTGCCAGTGCACCGGTGATCGATGCCGAGTTTGTCAGATCTAAAATACCGCCAGAAGCAATGGAGATTGTCGAGTCGACAAGCTTGGTAGTATCCAACAAACTAAGTTGTCCACCCACCAGATTTACTGTGGATGTAACGATTGTGGAAGTCGAGCTAAGTGTTGCAAGTCCTGAACTCAGAATATTGAGTGGTGACGATGTGATGGATGCTGCTGAGTTTAGATTTATCTTGCCAAGCAATGAGAGTGGAGAATTATCTAATACTCCACCAGCTAAATTTAGAATACCATTGGATTTGATGTCAAAGGTTGAACTCTTGATAGATGATCCTGTGTTGACTACAACCGATCCAAGTAAATTGATAAGCGGTGAGTTTACAATTGATCCACCACCATTCAGAGTTGTAGTGGCACCAGCTTGAACTGTTAGATTCGATTGTGAGACTTGTGATCCAGTACCGACAGTTAAACCACCCAAAATGGAAAGTGGAGATTTGATAATGGATCCACCCGATAGCGATAGACTACCACCGGATTGAATATCGACTGATGAATCTTTGATGAGTGATAAGCTGGCTGATGTGAGTGTGCCGAGCAGCGAGATTGAGGATCCACTTACGATGGAACCGCCATTCGAAAGATTGACCGATGCCAGTGCTGCCACTGTCAAGTTGGATTTGGTAATCTGACCGACGTCAACTGCCAGACTTCCAAGCAGATTGAGCGTCGACGAAATTAAATTACCTCCTCCATTTACAAACAGTTTTCCACCTGATTTCACACTGATATTATTGTTGGTGTTGGAATTGGAATTGATATGTAGCTGTCCGGTTGCAAGTAAATCGATTACATTGTTATTGGTGCTGCTACTGTCCAACAATGAGAGTTTTCCAGCGATTGCTAGATTGTTGCCGTTGAACTGAGCAGTGTTTATAAAGTTGGTGGTACCACTAATGGTTAGTGTTGAACCGGTAACAACCGTACTTGAACAATTTAGAAGAGCTCCTGCTATAACGTTCAAATTCAGTGTATTGAGAGTGGCACCTGCCAAGTTGATAATTCCATTGGCTAGAACCGAAACTGTTCCAGAACTGAGTGTTCCAGACAGGATATTTATCGTACTGCCAAGTTGAAGTGTTGAAGTTACAACGGTAGTTAGAGAGTTGACTGTCAGCGGCTGGTTTATCAGGAGGTTGGACGATTGTCGCAATGCAATCGATGACATCGGCGTCAGAGCAGAGCCAAGTGTGGCGGTGGCTTGTGAAATGGTGAGGTTATTTATTTGAACAGCGAGATTAGCTGGATTGGTGAGTTGATTGATAAATAGTTGATCGAATTGAATGCCATTCAAATAGAGATTGGTGGCCTGGTTGACAGAGGCATAGCCAATCTTGATTGGCGTGGTGACAAGCGCCGTTGTCAAATTGACGTTCTGTCCGTAGAAATTGAATTTCGGAAGTTCACCACCGTAGCCAATGAGGTTGGTGAAAGAAGCGCTGGCATCGCCTTTCCAATTGAGAATGGAGTTACCACCGGACGGATAGAACAGCACTGTTAGCAGTGGGAATGTGAAACCGGCGGTGGCGTCGACTGTGCATGGCCCAGTCACATTGAAGACGCAGAGCGGTGTCACTTTAATGGCACCTTTGACATTGAGAACACCGCCCAACAGGTTGATCGTACCATTACACAGTAGATCACCGTCGATATTCAAAATCGCTGACAACGTCAGAATGCTCTGCAGCGACAGAGATTTTGTAAGGCTAGTAAGCGAGTTGATCTCTATTGGTTGGCTCAATAGACATACATCAAGAAGATTGCAAACTACACATAAAAGTCCGCATTGTGCATTTGTGGTGTCAATTGCATAAAATCCGATTAATAAAACGACAATTGCCAAAAAAATAAGCTTATTCATTTTTTATGTGGCAGTTATATGAAAAAAAAATATAGTTGGTAGGTGATAAATAAAATAAATAAATAAAAATTATTATTGTGCGAAAATTGTATAAATAAATATAATATAAAGATATAAATAAAATCCTTCTCTTTTTCTCTTTTTTTTTTTTTCTAAAATTAATAAACTTTAATATTTTTTTTGTTAGTATGGAAATTTGATCAAATTAATTAATAAACTCTTATATTACTATTGATGTGTCAGGAAGATAAAAATGGAAAGAAGTTTCTATTAAGTTGGTGGTATGAGTTTAAAAATATAAATATTTATTTTTATGTATTCTATATATGGATACTAATTAATTAATGTTGGACTGTAAATCCACTGTCAAAATTTAATATTAAAAAGAATATTTATTTTGTCGTACTTTGGTTGTACCAATTTTAAAGCTATAGTGTTTGATGTTGATGGTTTTGATTTTTAATATTTTATAGTATTTTAGTAGTAATAATCTAACTCATTTTACAATTATTTATATTTTCATGTTGAGTTTTGAATTGATGATTTGATTTTTGATTTTGATTTGATATGTTGACAAGACCCAAAATATAAAAGGAAAGAAGAAGAAAATGATAATAAAAATAAGAAGAAGAAGAAGAATAAAACCAAGTAAGCAAAACAACAATTGGGTTTGAAATTCGATGATGATGATAATGATGATGTTTTGTTTTACAAAAAAATTTTACATGTTAAAAAATTATTAATTTCACTATTATATTATTACTAGCAGTCTCCATATAGTAATCAATTGAAAGTTAAGTTATTGTGATTTTATCCTTTCATCTAACTTTATTAATTTCCTTTTTGTAACATTTTTGTTTTTAAACCAAATTGGTGTGGTGTGTGTGTAAGTGTGTTGTTTTTTAGGAAGTAGTAATTAAATGTGGTGTGGTCGAATATGGACTTGATTATAATTGATATAATTTTGATCAAACACAAAATCACACACATTCTTTAAATTTTGATTGAAAAATTAACAAACTTAACAATTATCAATAAATAACATTGTATGACAATGCAATATTAAATATTCAGACCATATATACAAAAGAAAACATCAACCAAACCACTGTCCATCTACCATCCTTCACTAACCATCTCTCCACTCCACTCTGATCACATCTCGTGATATAAAAGAATATGATATCATGAATTATTGACAATTTTTATTTTTCTTACCTTTTATATAAAGTATTTATTTTTTAAAAAAAAAATAAGTTAAGGAGAGTGTTACTGTTTTGTTTGAATGTTGTTACTTTTACTGTTACTACTATTGCTATTATTACTTAATTGACTGACTGACTGCTTGACTAACTACTATTGTTCATTATTTCTCTTTGATTCGATTTCTTCTATGAATGTAAAAAAAAAATATTCTAAAGCAGGTGATATTTGTAAAATCAATAAAAATTCAAAGAGACAAGTTATTGTTTGTAGCACTATCTATCTTTTATCTTGTCTGTCTAAATCTATCTATCTATGAAAAAAAGGTAAAAAGAAAACAAAACCAAATCAAACTTCTAACTAATATAGAACTACTAATGTACAATTCTATTCTATTCTATCTGACACTCTTGAAGATTGATGTGTATGACTCTGTTTTGTGGTGTTGTGACATAACAAACATCAATAACAACAATAGCAGAGCAACAACCTACAGAAATGCGCACGTTTTTTTTAATTTTGTTATTTCAACAAAAACACTAAAAATTTGAATAAATTTTATAAATTATTTTGAGATTTAGTTTGATTTGGTGAGGGTGTGTGGTAGTGCTTGGTCTTTGTATGCCGAAAAAGATTGAATAGTCAAATCTTTTTATTGGCAAAACAATTAAAAAAAAAAAAGAAACCAAATTAATTAATCAATTCAAGGTTTTATTGTTGGTTTGCAAAAAAAAAAAAAATTCCAAAAAACAAAAAATATCTTCTTGTTTTTTTTCGATATTTTATTGATCAGCAAACAACTTTTCAAAATTAATACCTATTTCACACAAGTGCTGTTCAACACTCTCAGTTTGATTAGAAATTTGATCAATAAAGAAATCTATTGCACCAACAGATGCTTCGATCTTGAAGTGGAGGTTATTTTTTTTGGGTCACCATTTTTTTACCAATCAAGAAGTCACGCCCATTTATAACAATGAAAAAATAAAATAATGTTAACAAATTTTTTGATAGATTGGGTTAAGAGAAGATAAAGAGGAACAAAAAAAGAAAAGTAACTTTTTTATTTTTATTTGGGTAAAACACAACAAAACACATAGATTGCAATTAATTTACTCATCCCATTTTTTTTTTTAATTAATCTGAAAAAGTTACCTTGTTGTTGTTGTTGTGAATGTCATTTTTGTCGACAAAATCTGCAATTGATTTTAAACAATGAGGGAGAATCTATGTTTTGTTTTGTTGTGTTTTACAATAATATTAGATATGATATTGTTGTTGATAAGTTTTGTGGTGGTTGTTATCGGTATCAGAGGAGTAAAAGGAAGTAACCATAAAAGTAATGACACTTCAATCAACTTTTATTTGGTTTTGTTTCATTTTGATTAAATTGTGAATTAATTAATTTTGTTCCAGATATGAACCAAACTTTGGGTCTTGGCTCAGTGCGAATAAAAGATCTTCGGCTGAAATATTTAGTTTCGTGAGTTGTTGGTAGTCGGTCAGAACATCTTCCACTAAAATCAGCTTAGACGCACCCAATCTTCCACAAATCCATTCCACATCCTGATGTGTGATAGGTTTAACATTATTTACTTTACAAAAGAATACCATTCTTTGATAGATCTATAAGGATTGGTAACAACCAACAATCAAAATTTTAAATTAATTAGTTTGTTAATTGGGTGTTTCAAGATATAATAATATTATTATTTGAAAATGAAGTTACGTAATTAATATAATAACATTATGAACAACAATACAATACTTACTTTACCAAATGGAATATCTGTTATACCACATGATTTTTGCTCTTTGTAGAATGAATAGAGGAACGTCTTCTCGTAGAAAGTGAGTTCACGGATGATAGCGGTGATCGGGGTGGAGAACTGGTCTAATACCTCTTCGATGTGGTGTGCCTCGACTTTGCCTGGTTGGTTGTAGTCAGGATTGTTCTTGAGAATCTCATGATACTCTTTCTCTGCTTGGAGAGTTGCTCGTCGACAGATGTCGAGTGCACGACGCGCGTCTCCACAGACGGCTGCGACACGCATCGCACACATCTGTATGGCATCCTGGTCGAAAGCTTCGAGACCTTCGAGACGAGAGTGTACGATCTTCACAATCTGATTGGCGGTGTACGAACTGAACGGTATTCTATGGAGACCCATACGCGATTGCACGCGCGGCAGTAGCGTGTCTGGCAAGTTCATAGTGTTGGCAATCGCGATAATAACGAGACGTGAATGCGGTTTGTTTGGCCATTCAAAGAGATTGTAAATGACCGACTGTTTCTTGGTAATCAGCAGATCGAATTCATCGACCAGAACGATACGAAACGGTCGGTTCTTTGACCTCGTTGTAAAACTCTTTTGCAGCAGCTGCAGTGCTTGATGATGGGAAACCTTTGTCTTCATCGGTCGTTTCAACATCTTTCGATGTAACGATATATAAAGATGATGTGGATCACTAAATTCCATACCATTTAACTCTATAAATTCGAATGGTATTACTTTCTAACAATACAATACAATACAAAACAATACAATTGTTAGCAAATGAATATATATATATATATTTCTTTCTTTCTTTTAATTTACTTTTATATTAACTTACTTTATTTGCTCTTTCCTCTTGAAATTGTCTTATTACTTCTTTGACTGTACTTGTTTTACCGGTACCTGGAATACCAGCGATGTATATACAACCACCGGAATCGTTGTTTATCAGTTTGGCACGAATGAACTTTGATATTGATTCCTTCTCTTTCTCACGACCCGGAAGGTGTTCTGGTATCGTTGAGATATGTAGGTTGTTTCTTGCTTGAATGAATACCGATCGGTTTTCATCTTCGTTGTCGACCTCTTCCAAAGGCGATGTGTCGTAACCTTCTCCTGACAATTGTTTGTTGTTGTCATTGTCATCCTCTCCATTATCTTGAAGAACACCATCGATATCATTGACAACACCATCTTCATCATCACTCATATGACTATAATTCAAATATGGGTTCATCTTTATATCTTCTTCTTCATCGTCGATATCATGATAGCTAGATTCATATTGAGTGAATGATATATTCTTCTGAGTTTCGCCCAATTCATCTTCGTCATCGTCATCGTCGTCATCTTCATCGTCATCTTCTTCTTCCACTTGTTCATCACTTTCCATTTCGATGTCATTGTCACTGATATTATCATTATCATCACTGTCATTATCTTTGTTATTGTTATTGTCATCTATTATTCTTTTTCTCTTTGACAATATTGTTGGTGATTTTGAAGCAGTTGTTTTCTTCTTTGGTGTTGTCTTTGATTTAGATTGATTGTTCACAAGTTTCATTGCAGATCTACCCATATTACCAATTAGATTATTGGCATCTTCTTCATCTTCATCATAGTTGATATCACTATTGTTATCATCATCATCTTCGTATTCTATATCACTATATTCAATTTCATCTTGTGTTGCAAATTGTTTTGGATGATAGTGAACATCACTGTAATTTGTATCACCATATTCATATTCTAAACTATCGTCATCAATAGATTCATCTTGATCCACTATTATATTATTTTTATTATTTTTATTATTACTATTATTACTATTTTTACTCATATCTTATAAATATTCATTTCTGAACTACACACATTGCATCAGATTACCAAATCAAATGAAATAATTTTTTTTTTGCAATAAAAAAGATATTTTATTAATTAATAAAATATCTTAATAGTTTTAATATGTAGTATTTATTTATTTATTTAGTGAGTGAGTGACAAGCAAGTCATTGGTTAATAACAATCGATTTAAAAAGATGATAGAAGTAAAATGAATGCAGAAATCACGATTAAAATCAAGGAATTTGATTTCAAAGATGAAGAGTCGTTGGTTTTAGATGGTTCAATCTCTTCTGGTGAAATGTTCAAACCAAGACGTTTCTTTTGTGTTTGAGTGTCGGTGGTGGTCGATGTTCCTTCGGTGTAGGTTGTGGTTGTGACGATATTCGAGATTTCACCAGATTTGATTGTTGTGACTGTTATTGTAAATGTTGCAGTGTCACTCGATACAGTTGTTGTATTAATCACAACATATGAATCGTAATTCACTCTGGTTGTAACTGTGTTTGTTGTGGTAAGATAATCATCACTGGTAGTTGTGGTATGGGTAGTAACACTTCCGTTGCTTGGTGAAGTGGTTGTGGTTGTTGTTGGACTGAATGTTGTTGTTCCATCGGTAGTGAATGGTGCTCCTGTTGTACTGTTCCATGAGCTCGTTGTTGGCGATCCAGTTGCAGAACTTGTTGTTGTGCTATTCCATGAGCTCGATGTTGGAGATCCAGTTGTACTATTCCACGAACTTGATGTCGTTGTTGTTGTTGTTGCTGCTTGTGTTGGACAGGCCAAATTACTGTTGAGTTTGATGGTGAATGTACAGGTGGAGATCTCAGTTGCACTCAGAATTTGAGTTGGTCCAGAGGTACACATCATTTGAATTTGTGTACTTCTGACAATGGTACCTGATTTACAGGTGCTACCACCAGTGTATGTAATATAACCACCAGCAACGCCATTGCCTTTAATTGTTTGGGTGAAAGAGTTTAACTTTAATTAATATTTAACAGAGCAACAAAAGAAACATTTAATAAAGTGTATTTAACGATACATACTTAAAGAATTGACAATAGCATTGACATGACCACAATCAGCTTTTGGTTGTGTATCAGTTGGTCCCTGTTGACATACAGAACATTGTGGGTTAATAGTTGTACATTTTGAGGCAGTTTGACAAATATTGAAATAGTATGTGGCTTTAGAAGCATCTTGAACTGACCATGATGTAGAATTTGCTCTTTTAGTTAAATATTAGTATAAGATGTTGATATTTTAGATAGATCGGGTATGTTTGTTTATTGTTTTTTACATATTACTTACAACTTGGAGAAATCATAGTTTTTACCATAAGCATTCAATTTACAATTTTGGGCTGAAACAATAGCAATTGCAGCTACCAAAATGAGAAGTGTGCTAAATACCAATTTCATTATTATATATATTGTTAAATATTTATACTTGATTAACAAAAAATAGTTAAAATAGATGTGACCAACCACAATTGGGCAAGTTATCAGTTGTCGGAATTTTAAATGTGGTAAAAGGCAAAAAATAAAAATTGGAAATAAATAAATAAAATTCCCTAAAAAAAGTTTTTGGATGTCTACCAACTTATATGCTAGTGATCGGAGCAAGTAAAAAAAAACTATGTAGTGTAAGTTAAAATCACAATATCTAGCATAAAAGAGAGAGATTTTATCATTTCTAACCATTGTATAATAGATGATTCCAAAATTGTAGCTTCTTTTCCAACACTATTATTGTATAAATGGCTGACATTGGTAGATCATATTTTCTATAGATTGGTAGTCAACATCCGAAAACAAAAATGGAAATAGACATATACATCGTAGAAAGGATTTGAAGAAAATATTTAACGGCAATCAGAAACAGAGAACAAGAAGATAGAGAATCAGAACATACAAAGTGGTAGAGAAAACGGGCCAATTAAGAGAAGAAACATAAACTAACGCCGAAAGTGAAGAAGAACAGCAAGCACCTAGATGAAGTCAAACTACACCTCTCAGTAGAAGAAGAACAGCCACCACACCAACTAGGTCTAACAAGCATTACAACAAGAAAATATGCTTCAAAATGTGCATATATACAACTTCTATGTACGTGCAAATATCAATATACGTCAAAGGAATTAATTATAAATAGTTTTCTAATAAATTATCCATTGTCATTTGTTATTCTTATCCTCTTAGACAATTTCGATGGTTTGATCACAAATTTTTTTTACAAATCTTTTTATATTAATTATGTCGTTACTCGTTTTAAGATTTGTTTATAAGATTTATTTATTTAGTGAATGACAAGACAGACCATTAGTTCATAGTTTAATTTATAAATCTATTTAAAAAGATGATAGAAGTAAAATGAATGCAGAAATCAAGATTAACATCAAGGAATTTGATTTCAAAGAAGAAGAGTCGTTGGCTTCCTCTGGCTCAATCTCAAAGATTTCGATTCTATCTGGTGAAATGGTCAAACCAAGACGTTTCTTTTGTGTTTGAGTGTCGGTGGTGGTCGATGTTCCTTCGGTGTAGGTTGTGGTTGTGACGATATTCGAGATTTCACCAGATTTGATTGTTGAAGTAACGGTTGTTGTCAATGTTGCAGTGTCACTCGATACAGTTGTTGTATTAATCACAACATATGAATCATAATTCTCTCTGGCTGTAACTGTATTTGTTGTGGTCAGATAATCATCACTGGTAGTTGTGGTATGGGTAGTAACACCTCCACTGCTTGGTGAAGTGGTTGTGGTTGTTGTTGGATTGAATGTTGTTGTTCCATAGGTAGTGAATGGTGCTCCTGTTGTACTATTCCATGAGCTCGATGTTGGCGATCCAGTTGTGCTATTCCATGAACTCGATGTTGTTGTTGTTGTTGTTGTTGGACAGGCCAAATTACTGTTGAGTTTGATGACGTATGTACAGGCGGAGACCTCAGTTGCACTCAGAATTTGAGTTGGTCCAGAGGTACACATCATTTGAATTTCAGTACTTCTGGCAATACCTGAATGACAGAGGGTACCACCAGTATATGTAATAGAACCACCAGCAACGCCATTGCCTTTTAATTTGGGTGCAAGAGTTTAACTTTAATTAATATTTAACAGAGCAACAAAAGAAACATTTAATAAAGTGTAATTGTTAACAATACATACTTAAAGAATTGACATTAGCATAGGAGGCTTGACCACAATTAACTTTTGGTTGTGTATATGATGGTGCTTGTTGACATACAGAACATTGTTGGTCAATAGCTTCACATTTCGAGGCAGCTTGGCAAATATTGAAATAGTATGTGTTTCTAGAAGCATCTTGAACTGACCATGATGTAGAATTTGCTCTTTTAGTTAAATATTAGTATAAGATGTTGATATTTTAGATAGATCGGGTATGTTTGTTTATTGTTTTTTACATATTACTTACAACTTGGAGAAATCATAGTTTTGACCATTAGCATTCAATTTACAATTTTGTGCTGAAACAATAGCAATTGCTACCAAAATTAGAAGTGTGCTAAAGACCAAATTCATTTATATATATATTTTTAAATATTTAATCTTGATTAACAAATAATTATAAAAATAGTTAAATAATAGTTAAAATAGAAGTAACCAACTAACACAACGAAAAAAACATGGTTAACAAAAACTTGAACTTGAGGCAAATGAGCAGCTGGGAATTTTAAATGAGGGAAAAGGTAAAAAATGAAAATAAATAACATTCTTTAAAACAAGAGAATCTGTTCAGTTAATGGAAACCTGTTGGCGTGCCAATCCATGAGCTGGATGTTGTTATAGTTGTTTGTGTTGGACATGAATAGTTCGTTAAGAAATATCTTGATAGTATTTGTTCCACGGTAAAAATCGAAGATAAGGCTCCGATCAGCTTCAAACTGAGGTTTATATCAAGCTGAGAGCTGAGCTGAAACTGAACTGAAACTGATTATTTAGTATTATAAAATAAAAACAGAGTTAAACTATCGATAAAATATAATTTTGTTATTTAAATAATTTTTACTAAATCATTTTACTGATAACAACAAACTAGTTTTTCGATTGTTTTTTTTGTTATATTTCACGTCTTTAAATCTAAAAGATTTACCTTAAAAAGAATATAATAAATACAAATAAATATAGTAATTTTAATTATTCATAACAAGGACACACTTTGAAAGATAGAAGAAACAAATGGTTTATTCTCTTGAAAAACAGAAAAAAATTTGATACTTACTGCGTAAACACAGAAACCAAATTTTGTCTAAGTCTTTCCAAGACCGGGGTATAATAATATTGACTTTTGTTATCTCGGCTGGATACTTAAGTTGGCCTGGCTTCCCACGATCCAAGTATACAGCTGCAATTTCTAGCAGAAACTGTCTTACAGAAAATATTAGATATTACTTACTATGATATGATAGATCCATATCTATCACCTCGAAACTGATTCAAGGGAATGAATAAAAAAAATATTATTAAAATTAAATAAAAATTTGGCGTTTGAAGAATTATCCTATTCCTTTTATTAGGGCAAAAATAATTTATAAATGAAGTTTATTTAAGAAATAAACTCACTATCAGATAGATGTTTTACTACTTTTAGTATTTGGTGAGGGGTAGTAGAGTATTTTTTTTG
Source organism: Heterostelium album PN500 (assembly GCF_000004825.1). Lineage (NCBI taxonomy): Eukaryota > Evosea > Eumycetozoa > Acytosteliales > Acytosteliaceae > Heterostelium > Heterostelium album. Next base: position 249,728 of record NW_008805071.1, on the reverse strand, counting down.
AATGTGCCATTTAAATTAATTTTAATTTCATTCGATGAAACAAATTAAAAACAAAAATTTTTATGAAAAAATTCAATTTTCTCAGTTTCAATTATGAACTTCAAAACTGAAATTGAATAGAATCTAAGAGGACACGATTCTGCCATCTACAACAGAGACATTGATATATTCTGAAAACAAACTACCAGAATCTGTGGCGAAATATCCATTTGGTAACATTGTTTGTACATAAGCTTGTATACATTGCATCAACGCTCTCTAATCAGATCCAATTTCTTTAAATTACATCAAATAGTGTACCAAGTGCATATATACTATCAAAGTCGCTGTATGGTTTTCCTTTTCATTTATCATTTACGTTGAAATAAGGAATATATTGCTCAAAAAGAGACTATTATTTATGTTTTTGTGAAAGAAGGCTTGGTCTGGGAGTTGAAAGGTTCTTGAACCAAGGGGATTTATTCAAGATCAATTCTTCGTAGTCTTTCTGATAAATACTATTGCTTATACTTTTCATCTATTGTACTGACTAACGCAACGTGCTGTCAGTCAATAAAGCATTCATTCATTTTACAAATTGCAATACTTTTTTCTATAATCTTTACTTTAGGAAATATCAGTGGTATTGTTAGATAGCCTGGTTCAAGTAGTTTATATTAATATATTATTTATTTAATAATATACTAGCAAAAATTAAAAAGAAAATATTCCAATATATATGGGTCTCAATTTATAAATAAAAAATAAAAAGAAAAAACAGTTAACAATTTGAAGATTTTTTTTATATGCTGGTTATCGAAGCAGGTAAATAAAACTGTGTAGTGTAAGTTAAAATCACAATATCTAGCATAAAAGAGAGATTTTATCATTTCTAACCATTGTATAATAGATGATTCCAAAATTGTATCATCAATCATTATAAAACTAGATACCGAATTGGATTCATCATTTGTTACAGAGAATAGTTTAGACAATGAAAAGTTGGAAGAAAGTCATGCAGGTGAGAAGAAAATGATTCTATCGAGTTAGATTCATATTCATCTGAAGAATCAGAACATATAAAGTGGTAGAGAAAACAGCCAATGAAGAAACATAAACTATCGCCGAAAGTGAAGAAGAACAGTAAGCACCTAGATGAAGTCAAACTACACCTCTCATTAGAAGAAGAACAAGCACCACACCAACTAGGTCTAACAATAGAAAAGCATTACAACAAGAAAATATACTTCAAAATGTGCATATATACAACATTAATTATAAATAAAAATTTTCAAATATAGATCGACTAGTAGTGTTAAGAAAAACAAAATTTAATTTGAATAAAATAATTAATTGGTTTATAATATTTATTTATTTAGTGAATGACAAGACAAGCCATTAGTTGATTAATAAATCTATTTAAAAAGATGATAGAAGTAAAATGAATGCAGAAATCAAGATTAACATCAAGGAATTTGATTTCAAAGAAGAAGAGTCGTTGGCTTCCTCTGGCTCAATCTCAAAGATTTCGATTCTATCTGGTGAAATGGTCAAACCAAGACGTTTCTTTTGTGTTTGAGTGTCGGTGGTGGTCGATGTTCCTTCGGTGTAGGTTGTGGTTGTGACGATATTCGAGATTCCACCAGATTTGATTGTTGAAGTAACGGTTGTTGGTCAATGTTGCAATGTCACTCGATACAGTTGTTGTATTAATCACAACATATGAATCGTAATTCTCTCTGGCTGTAACTGTATTTGTTGTGGTCAGATAATCATCACTGGTAGTTGTGGTATGGGTAGTAACACCTCCACTGCTTGGTGAAGTGGTTGTGGTTGTTGTTGGATTGAATGTTGTTGTTCCATAGGTAGTGAATGGTGCTCCTGTTGTACTATTCCATGAACTGATTGTGGTTGGAGATCCAGTTGTGAAACTTGTTGTTGTTGATGATCCAGTTGTAATATTCCATGAACTAGATGTTGTTGTTTGAGTTGGACATGAACTATTGATTGAGTAATATCCTTTGTGAACTGAAACTGTCTTCCATGAACTCATAAAGTAAGGAGCACTAATTACATTGATATATCTTGATTGTGAGCTTTCGACAGTCAAGCTATGAGAAGACATGATTCTATCATCTACAACAGTGACGTTGATATATTCTGAAAACAAACTACCAGTTTCTGTGAAGAAATATATATTTGGTCTCATTGAATTGTCAATTAAAACATTTGTATATCTGTACTCTCCACAATAAAAATAGAAATATTGATAATCGGTTGAGTATTGAATTTGTAATGTATTTAAGGGGCTCATAAAAGTCCAGTTGGAAACAGTGATTTCAATAACTACAGTACCAAATTCTACTGGAATTTTCTGACCTGCAAATTGATATTCTTGACCTGTGAATGGTTCTATAAAGGTTATATTTACAACAGCACTTCCCAAGTAAAATGTGAATTGGTTGTAATAATTATTGTTATAGTTTCCGAGTGGATAACTTTGAACAATAGAATTATTTACATCTACTTCTTGAATCTGAAATGGTCTGGCATTCATAGTATTACTATTTGGGAAATAATATCTTAAAACTGGTTCATAGAGCTCTCCAAAGGTGTATGGTTGTCCAACCTGATATTGGCATCTATCTCCAGAAAATCCAGAGAAACATTTACAGTAACCAGAATCACCATATCCATAGTTACATTGATGGTCGATCGGTATTGTAACATTAGGTATAGGTTCAGTCATGTCACAAAAAGGACCACTGAATCCTGGGAAGCAGAGACAAATATTATTGATTATGGTTCCATTAAAACAAGGTAGAAGAGGTGTGGGTGGGAATGTAGGAGTTTGAGCTTGAGTTTGCGAAAGAAAAATAATAATTGAGATAAAAATAAAAATTAAATAATTATTTTCCATTTTGTAAGATATATGAATTAAATTGGTAATGAATGAACTTTGAGGTATTTATATTTTTATTTCGTTTTGATAATTCAAACTTTCATTCTTGTAAAACCCATTTCTCAGAAAAATCACCACCCAATAAAAATTTTTTTGCCTTGTTTTCCAATTTTTTTAATTTAAACATATATTATCTCGATCTATTGTTTCAAAACATTTTTATTCAAATCATCTTCATAAAAAAAACTTAAGATGCTAAAAAAAATATACCAACCGAAACATGAATTATTCAAACAATTTTAGTGATTTACAAATGTCAGTTTATTTATAACTGGGTTGCAATCAAAGTCAAAAGTACAAAAATTGAAATCATTACAATTGATTTTGATTTCAAGTTTGAAGAGTCACTGGTACCAGTAGTTGAGGTATCTGAAGTGGTAGAAGTAGATGTTGGAAAACCAGTTGTCGAAGTGGTGTTTGATTCGCAAGAATTATTGCTTAGAGAGTTATAAGCCTTGTAAAGTACAACATGACTCACTGAGTCATCAAAGTACGGAAGATTAATTCGTTGATAAATACTTGAACTATTTGCTTGGTAGCTTTCAATGTCCGCATATGCTACTCTAACATCTAAGATAATAAAGTTTATGTATTGAGTAAACAAACTACCAAAGATATTAGATAGATACAGATAGGGTGGCAATTCGGTAGGAATGTCGGAGACCACCGTTGTATCAATGAGTCCACATGGCGCAGAAGCTATCTTATCCCACTCGGTGTAGAATTCGACTTGCAAGTAGTTCAAACTACTCTGGAAGGTCCAATTGGAAACTGTTATCTCTGCAATGACATTCCCATACTCTACTGGGATATTTTGATTTCCCAATGTATATGTTCCATTTTTAGAGTCAACATAATTTATTTGAAGTGATGCACCTCCAATGCGATACAAGTATTGATTGTTGTTACGTTGGAACAAAGAACCTTCGAGAAGAGTGTAGGTCACAGTATTGTTGTTAGAATCAGACTCTCTAATTGAATATGGCTTGCTGGTAATTAACACATTGGTGAAGTTAAAACCAATAGAAGCATCCTGTGATAGAGTCGTATTGGTATAAATATTTCCAACTGAATTCTCGCATCTGTCACCATTGAATCCTTTAGAGCACTGACAATATCCAGTATCGCAATATCCATTTTTGCACTGGTTGGTGCAATCATAAGAGGGTATGACAGTTGAAATAGTGATGTTGATAGCCAAACTACAATCTACACCTGTATAGCCTTGGTTGCATACGCAAATTTGATTAAGACATTGTCCGTGAAAACAAGCAAGGCAGTCTGATGTTGTTTCAGCTTTGGACAACCAAGCGAATAAAACTAAAGAGATATATAAAATAATATATTTTTGTGACATTGGTGAATGAACTTAAAATAGAGTGATAAATTCTTCGTTGTCTTTTGTTGATAATTTTTATTACCTCATGAGGAACGACTCGTCCCTCATCAGAAATAAAGATTTAGATTTTTTTTTTTTTTTTAAAAAAGATTTAGAAATTAGAACAATTTTGCTCAACGGTTTTAATAGGCTCATGAGCCTACCCTAAACTCATAAATGTTATTATTATTATGTATTTCGAAAAATAAATAAATATTAAAAATAATAATTGTTGATAACTGTGCATCAAACAATTTATTTTTCAAAACATGTAAATCAAAAATGTTGTGATACAATTTTAAAATTATAAATTTATTGATAAATAACCTTTGGTTTTGAATTTGTTTCTGTTGAAGCTGTAATTGTTCCGATTTGATATACTGTTTCGTTGTGTTGTTTGAGGATTTCGGTGATTGATTCAACTCTGTTTGCATCAACAATTACAATCATACCTAAACCACAGTTGAAGGTCCTCAGGAGTTCGAATTGCTCCATCTTTCCAATGTTGTTCAACCATTGGAATACAGGGAGAATCTCCCAGCTGTTGAGCTTGACTGTTGCGTTCATTCCATCGGGAAGTACACGTGGAAGATTCTCTGTGATACCACCACCGGTGATATGTGCCAATCCGTTGATACCACCAGCTTTAATAGCTGCCAAACATGAAAGAACGTAGAGACGAGTTGGTGTGAGAAGTGCTTGTCCCAAGGTCTTTGACGATTCGAATGGTGCCGGCAAATCGTAGACCGATCCGTTGGCGTTGACCAATCCCGACTTCTTCTCGACGAGATAACGAACCAATGAGTAACCGTTTGAGTGGACACCGGACGATGCCAAACCCAAGAGTACATCTCCAGGCTTGATGTTACGTGGCAACATTTGAGTACGCTCGACAGCACCAACAGCAAAACCAGCCAAATCGTATTCACCATCACGGTACATACCTGGCATCTCAGCGGTCTCACCTCCAATCAGTGCACATCCCGATCCACTGCAACCCTTGGCAATACCACCGATGACTTGTGTGGCGACATCGACATGGATACGACCGGTAGCAAAGTAATCGAGGAAGAACAATGGCTCGGCACCTTGCACCAAGACGTCATTGACACACATGGCAACCAAATCAACACCGATATTATCGTGAATTCCAATCTCTTGGGCAATCTTTAGCTTGGTTCCAACACCGTCGGTTCCAGAGACGAGGATTGGGTCAACGAAACCTGCAGCTTTAGTATCGAAAAGAGCACCAAATCCACCGAGATCGCTAACACAACCCTTACGAGTGGTGGCCTTGGCCAATGGTGCAATATTGTCTACAACGGCATCTCCACGCTCAATGTCGACACCGGATTCACTGTACGAAACGGATTTGCTGTTCTTTTGTGAAGCAAGATAACGTTGTGCTTTACGACCGATATCACGACGGAATTGACGTCCTTGGAAGTCAATGGTGTCGTTGGCCTTGTATGCCAATTGAATGGCAGTCTCCAACTCGCTATTTACACTAGTTGCAGAGAGTACACGACCGCCGGATGTAACCAACTTTCCATCGACAACGGTTGTTCCTGCTTGGAAGATCATCGCTTCGTCAGAGAATTTCGCGTTGTTGAGTCCGTGGATCTCACGTCCCTTTGGATAGGAATCTGGATATCCCTCTGATGCCGACACAATGGTGACGGCGTAGGCTTGCTTCCAGTTGACCTTGATCGAGTCGAGTGCACCGTCACAACAGGCATCGACAACCGCGATCAACTCTGTATCCAACAGTGGTAAAACAACTTGTGTCTCTGGATCACCCATTCTACAATTGAATTCGAGCACATTGATCACACCGCTTGGCGAAACCATCAGACCGGCAAACAATACACCGACGAATGGACGTCCTTCACGACGCATACCGTCAACGGTTGGCTTGATAACAGTGTCGAGAACACGATCCATAGTCGGACCGAATCCAGTTCTCGAAGCAATGGAACGATCGGTTACGAATGGTGCTGGCGCGTAGGCACCCATTCCACCTGTATTTGGTCCCTTGTCATCGTCGAATATACGCTTGTGGTCTTGTGCAGCGGGCATCAAAACAACAGAGTAACCGTCAGAGAATGCCATCACCGATGCTTCCTCGCCGTCCAAGAACTCTTCGATGACCACTTCGTCACCGGCGGCACCGAATTCACGATCAACTAAAACACGCTTGACTGCGAGTTTTGCCTCTTCTTTGTTGGCAGGGATCAATACACCTTTGCCAGCGGCGCATCCGCTAGCTTTGACGACGACGTTGAAGTCGGCTTGCTCTACATACTGTGTGGCGGCATCGTATTGTGCGGCACCTACAAACGATTTGTAACGTGCAGTCGGGATGTTGTGACGTGCCATAAAGTCTTTGCAAAATACCTTGGATCCCTCGATCTCGGCGGCCTTTTGACTTGGGCCAAACACACGGATACCACGACGTCGCAGACCGTTGGCGATACCGTCAACCAATGGCACTTCCGGTCCGACTATAACTAAATCTACACCCAAACGATTGGCAGCATCACCTACTGCTTCAGCAGTCACAGCAACATCTGACAAGTTAATAATACGATCACCCGAAGTCGAAGCACTTCCATTTCCGGGTACCATATAAACTTGTTCAACTTTTGATGATTCCAATAATTTCCTAAAAATAATAAACAATCAATTAATAAATGTTCATTTTACATTATTATAATAATCATTCAATATTCAACATACCATGCAATAGCATGCTCTCTAGAACCTGAACCAATAACAATAACTTTTTTTGACATTTTTCGTTATTCTATATATTATTATTGATATTTATATATTATATATTTTATATATTTAAAAGTTGCTATAATGGTTAGATTATATATACTTGTAAATGTGTGAAATGTTGATTGATCGATTAATTAATAATTGAATATTAATTAATTTTTAAATATATTTATTTATTTATAAACAGAAAATAATAAATAAATATATATAATATTTAATAATAACTTATTATTATTATTATTATTTGATTGTTATTATTTTACTAGCTATAATAATTGTTGTGAAATGGAATGGAGTGAGTGTTGGTGCATACAACAATGGGAATGAAACAAACAAACACAAATAAATTTAATTTAAAAAAGCACACATATTTATCAGAGACCTCGTTCGTTTTCATGCACCATGTCCCTCCCAAATCATGATAATTTTCATTTTTTTTTTAAAATTCAAGGGTTTTCGAAAATAGTGTGTGGTAATTTTTTTTTATTAGGTTCCGATATTTCTCGGACCGGACAACGTCTTTTACGGTTTTTTAAATAAAAACAAAATAGATCTCTCTTTTTTTTTTTTATTTAGCAAATTTATAAATAAATAATAAACAAAATAATAAATAATGATTTTTGGAATCAAAAGATGAAAGAGTAGAATAGAATGTTTATTACATTACATCTCTGTTATTATTAATTATTATTAATTATTATTGTTATTGTGCAGAATGACCAATATTTCTTTTTTCTAACCACTCGGTCATGTTTTTGATTTCATTTCTAAGTGAGCTGTTGAACTTAGAGTTGTCTACAAGCTTTCCAAATAATCGTTTCTCTTTGGAGTATGCCTCGATTGGGTCACTGGCAGAGAGTAACTTGTGTGCATCTTCAGGCACCATGCATCCATCATGATAGTTGAACGGGAGTTGATTCTTGTGCCATCTCATAAAGAATAGATAGTAGATAGCAGCGATTCTGATGGTTGCTGTTGGATCTATACCCTTCTCGTAGCAACGCATGATGGTTGGAACAAAGAATCCTGGAATCTTTGTCCATCCGTCACCGCTGACTCGCTGGTTGGTGTCTGCAATATGAGGATTACTGAATCGCTCGAGCACAATGTCACGATACTTCTCGAGGTCGAGTGGACTGGACTCGAGTTTCAAGAGTGGAATGATGTCGGTGGTCACATAGTCATAGACATACTTGTGAATGTCTGTGTCAGTGATGTCCTCGTTGATGTAGGTCAGACCAATCAGTGTACCGGCCCAGGCACACAGAGCATGCGAGGAATTCAATATCTTGATTTTGGCATCTTCATAGGGCTCCACAGACTTTACGAGCTCGACACCGACCCTCTCAAGTGGAGGACGACCATCACAGAAACAATCTTCAATCACCCACTGAATAAACGATTCCGACATGACTGGAATCTTGTCTTCGAAGCCGAGATTCTGCTTTTTGACACGTTCGAGCAGCGCTACCGATGGGTGCGGTGTGATTCTATCGACCATCGTATTTGGACAACGGACATTCTGCTCGACCCAAATCACCAGATCCTTGGAAGTACACTTCTCGAGGAACTCCATCAGACATCGCTTCAAGATGGACCCATTGTGTCTGACATTGTCACAACTCAGCAAGGTAACTGGCTCTCCCTTTGCATGTCTCTCTTTGAGAATCTCACGAATCGCTCCATATATGGTTTTAGTATCACCACCAAGATCCGCAATAATATCTGGATGATCATATTTAATATCAAAATGAACATCATCTAAAATTATTATAAAGAAATAATAATAATAATAATAGCAATAGCAATAGTTAAATTATTAGGTTTTTTATAATTATATAATTTGGTTGATTTTTAAAACTTACGATAATATCCACTTTCAGTTACAGTCAATGAAATAACTTTGGTTTCTGGTAGTACTCCTTGATCGATAAGAAACTTGCAATCTGGACGGTATGGTAATACTTTTTTGATAGAGGTAATGACTTGGTAAGAACGTTCGCCATGTGGAGTAACAGTTTCAAGGGTGTATTTCTGGTGCTGGAGATCGAGCTGTATCAACATCTCCTCAGTGTCATCTCTGATATTTCCGAGAGCAATTGACCAGTTCTCACCGAGATCCATTATCCTTTGCAAATAGACAGCTTGGTGTGCTCTATGAAAAGAACCAGAACCAATATGCATCCAAATTGATTTCTCTCCATAGTATCTATTATGAGTTTCTGAACTTGACATTATTTTTACTACAATAATTTATTATTTTTATGTTATCTGTATTACTAGTCTAAAAGTGTGTGTGTGAAGAAATTAAGCACACATATTTTGTTGTTTGTTTTAAATATTTTATTAAAATAAAATAAATTACACTATGTCTTTAAAAAAAAAAAGGTTGTTGTTTTGTTATGCTGTGGTGAGTGGAGGTGTTTAATTTAGGGTTGTTTGAAAAAAATTTATTGGTAGTGTGGAGTGTGTAAATTGGGTGTGTGAACTTAAAGTCATTTTTAAAAAATCTATTTTTTTCCTTTTTAAAAAAAAATGAGTGGAGTAATTTTACATTAATATTATAGTTGCTGTTGTTTTGTTGTAGTGTTGTTTATAGTGAGTGCATTGAATTCAACTATTAAATCCTTTAAGATGTTCTTTTTAATATCTAATAGTCTTTGTTGTTCATCGATATCCATCTGTTTCTCATCAATCTCATTTGAGAGTGTTTGTATTTTTTGATCTAAATTTCTTTGTAGTTGCCAAAATGAGTCCATTCGAATAAAAAGAAAGAAACAAACAAAATTGTACAAATAAACTAAAAATTGAATATAAATCTAAATCAAAATTTACATTAAAAAATTTAAGTAATCTTTCAACCATTTTTGAAACCTTTCAAAACCATCTTTTTTTTTTTTGATTTTTTGATCCATTATCATTTTGGACAGTTTACAAAAACAGTAAAAATAATATAAACATCAAAGAAAATAAAGAACAACAAAGATATCTAATGATACAAGGTGTGTGTTCAAGTTAAAAAAAAAATAAAAAAAGATTTATAATTACAATATATAGTTAAGCTGTCACATGAAGAAAAATTCAAGTGCAGATTCAAGTTACTTATTTAATTATTCCAAAATTGTTTAAAAAAAGTTTACAAAATATAAATCAGAATATAGAAATACTTGAGCAACTTAAACTTGGGGTTTTGGTATCTATCAATTAATGTGAACGAAGATGTCTTTGTTGTTCTTTGTTTTGTCTACAACTACGATCGTAATTCTGAAATGGTCTACCATTTTTCTAAATCTTAACAGAAGAAATAAAATCAATTAAAAAAAAAAATTAAAAAAAAATATTTTGCAAAAAAAAAAACAATTTTTTAAAAAAAATTAATAAAGTTTCTCGTTTTTGACGATTGAGTTTTTATTATTATTATCTGCCGTGACGAAGAAAGTGAAGCATATATTTATATAATCTTATAACAATGGTTTGTATTTTAAAAAATATATAAAAATAAAAATAGATTGGTTGGTTGCTAACTTGATTATTTATCCTATATAGTCTGATTCTTCTGAGCAAATCAATCCAAAGGCCAAGCCATTGGCCGACCACGCCTTGACTGTTACCATTCTCGATCTCGTTCAACAATCGAACAACTACGGACAACTCAAGAAGGGTGCCAACGAAGTCACCAAATCTGTCTCCCGTAGTACTGCCGAATTCGTTGTCTTGGCTGCCGATGCCGAGCCATTGGAAATCGTCTTGCACATTCCTCTCTTATGTGAGGACAAGAACATCCCATACGTCTTTGTTCCATCAAAGGCTGAATTGGGTCGTGTATGCAATGTATCACGTCCAGTTGTTGCTTGCTCCGTTTTGATTGACAAGTCTACCAATCTCAACAACCAAATCAACAACGTCAAGGATGCCTTGGACAGATTGTGGGTTGCATAAACATCTCACTTCTTTTCACTGTTTATAATTATAATCATAATTTAAATAAAAATATATTATACTCTTATAAATGTATAAATTTAATGAAATCATAATTATTATTTTTGTTTACTTTATTTTGTAAAACTAAATTAAATTCTATAATCAAATAATAATTGATAATTATCTATTAAAAAAAATAATTTATTTTCTCTTTATCTTTTGTAGATATATTTTTAAAAGTTCGTATTCACTAGTGGAGTTTGGTGAATATGGCCTATCTTGTTGGTAATCTATATTCATAGGTTGATTATTATCATTATTATTAAAGTTTGTATGTTGTTGTTGTTGTGGTTGTTTAAAATCTACATTATTATTATTATTTTGATAACTATTACTATTACTATTATAATTATCTGCTGTTGTATTATAATTGAATTGATCGATATTCATACTATTTTGTTGATGTGATTGGTGAAAATTTATATTATTATTGTTGTTATCATTATTGTTGTTGTTGTTGTTTGACGATTCAAAATAGTAGTTTGTCATGTCGATATCGTCGAATGACCAATCGGACAATTTGAATTGCTTTTTGTAACTGTTATATGTAACATAGTCGGTGTCATTGATTTCAGTCTGCTTTGGAGCACCCAACGCAATACATAGCCTACACCAAAACTCGATAAACTCTTCCAAGGGGTGTTGATAATCTAATAAAATCTGATATTTCCGTTTCTTTTGTTCTCGCCGATCATCTTCAATCTTTTTCAATAGCTTTGAGGTCTCTTTCTCTGTTAGGTTTGGACATACCAATCTGTTATTCGTTCTTTAGAGACAACAAAATAGTTAGTAAGTAAAGTTATTTATGATCAATATTCGAATGTTAAAACAACCTACTTTATAGTTCCTGAAAGTATTGAATTTGCTTTTGATAGTAAAGTATCATCAAATATATTGTTTTTCTCCCATATACCTAAAATCTATACATACGTAGTATAGTTTAAATAAATATAAATAAATATGTATTTTTTTAAAAGAAAGAGAATAAAATTTTATTTAATTTTATTAGAATTATTCTATATTAGTTGTTGGTGATTGATGTCTGTTGATCAATCATCATCACCATCATCGTACTCTCCTTTCCGCCATCTACTTCCTATTACCAAAAAAAAAAAAAAAAAAAACTAAACAGTGAAAAGATAAAAGAAAAGATAGATTTAGAGAGAAATAAAATATTATTATTTATTATTGTGGTGTTATGACTGACTTATTGATCTTCATATATTTATAAATCCACTGAAAAAAGATAAGACTACTATCTCTCTTTGTCTTAACTTGTTTTTTTGAAGATTGTTCAAAAATAAAGATAAAGAATAAGGATAATAACAACCAATTGAAAAATATTTATTTGTATCAAATACTCTAAATAGATATAATGTATGTATGTATTAAACTCATAATAATAATATTGTTTAAATCGGATCAACAACTTATTATAAGTTGGATGGTTGGGTTGGTTGGGTTGGCTGCTTAGTTCTCTCTTCTGTAGCATTACAGTACAGTGTTCTATTAGTTAAATCCTTTGAACATCACAAAGAATGATGCTGACCACCAAAGCCTAATCTATCTAACGATAACTACTGTAACTGTTTTTTTGTTTTTTTTTTGATTGATCATTTGTTTATCTCTTCTCTAAATTTGTCTTATCTTTATCTAAACTAATCTAATCTTTTCAGTTTTTTTTAAAAAAAAAAAAAAACTACTCTAAATATGATCTTTATGCGTAGGACTATTGTAATGGTGATGGAATGGATGGTGGCAATATGTAATAATAGAGTAAGAAGTGAGTAGAAGAAAAAGAGTGGAGTAGAGAGTAGAGAAGTAAAAATAGAAGGAAGCAGCAGAAGCAACACGTATACGTGTAGAATTGCTCTCAATACAATACCTTTTCAATTATGTCTCTGTTCTTCTTTTTCAGCTCCATATTATCGTCGGGCAACGTCAGTGGTAGTATTTCCTCTATGTTCAAGGATATCAGTGATCTATATGAATCATTACGCTTGGAATGACAGTTCTGACATATACTATCTATTAAATAAAAATATGGTAATCTCTTTGAGTATGCGCTCTATTGTTTTGTTTTAATTTATTAATAAATTAATTAATAATATTAGTATTAGTATATTATTATCTTTTTCTTTTTTTTAAACATCATTATTATTATTGTTATTATTATTGTTATTAGAAGAATAGTGATAAATATTGAACACTCTCTTCCCTTCTTTATCTTTTCTTTACAACTCTTACACTCTTCTCTCCCTCTCTCTTTTTTTCTTAAGATTGAATTCTCTTCAACTTTGCTCATTACACATACTTTTCTCATTCTATTTAAGAGAACTTCAAATAGGTCATCGATGACCGATACATTCTCGACTACAAATTGTGTGGCTTTGTCTATTGATTCTTTGGAAGTTGAGAGAACCTCTAGTTGCTCCTTGAACCTCTCCGTGGGAAAGTCATCAAATGATTGTACTGAATTAAAGTGCTCCATCATTTACAAAAAAATATACATTATATAAATTTAAAATAAAATAATACAATAAAAGAAAATATTTCTACCTATCTATACATAAAATAAAATATCTAAAAAAAATATGAAAAAGTATTAATTATAATTGATGAAACTAAAAGAATGAGTTGAGTTGTGCCATCAAAAATTTTCAATTTCAGTAACATGTTAAAAAAAAAAAAAAAAAATTTCAAAAAAAACAAACAAAAAATATTTTATTTTATATGATGGATTTCATTAATGTTGTTGTTGAAGCATTTTTTTTGATCAAATATTAAAGTTGAATTACTACTTAAAAAGTAGTTGACAAAAATACAAATACAACTTTTTCATTTATATAGTTATAAATGATGTTGATAAGAGACGTGTGTTGGTTGTATACAAAATAAATAAATCTGTTCCATTCTAGAATTTTTTTTTTTTTTTTTTGCAAAATAGTTTTTTTTTTTTTCACTTAAGATCTTAAACAAAAAAAATTCAAAACAACATTCTTTTGAGAGAAACAACATTATAATAGCTAGCGTTATCTTATCATTATTATCAATACATTATTTTAATAAACAAATATAAACATTATTTATTTGGATAGTTTGATTTTTTATTTTTATTTTTATTTTTCTTTAAATTAATAATAATTAATTACATTCATCGTTCTCAGTAGTTAGATTTAAAGTGTTCAATGTCTAATAGTCACAGTGTGGGTGGTAGTAGCAGTAGTAGTAGTAGCAGCAGTAACACTTACAAATGTCCGCATTGTGAGCACATCTACAGTAGCACTTTGTTGACTGGCTCCTCATCATCTGAGCAAATCGACAAATGCGAGCACCTCCTATGCCACACTTTGATTGTCTCAAAGTTGAACACACCCTATCAAGCTATACATGATTTCACATCAAATCGTAAGTTTAATATTAAATTTATATATATATAGACATGTTGTTTATTTAGATAGATAATATTTTTCGTTAAAACTAACGTTTTCTTTTTTTATTTTATTTTCTTATGTTTAAATTAAAAAAGTTATGGGTGTAAAAGTACCGGTTGTAATAGTAAATCGATTCATTAGATTCCTTAGAGATAAGAACGCATCGAATCCACAGGGATACTATACAATTCAACAATCTCGAGCGAGAATCAGTAATACTTTTCAGGGTGTCACTGCCTTCACGTTGAATGCAATCAACAACGAAACACAATGCAGTGTGCAGTACTCATATTATCTTACTGCCAACCCACTCAGTGATATAGCTTATTTCGAGTCGTTTATTCTGAAAAACTATATTGATATATTCGCTCTTATGACTTCACCAGTATCAATTGATATTAGTAGTATGAATGAAGATAATAAACAGCAACAACAACCAACCACCTGTATAAATCAAACATCAACATCAGCATCATCAACAACAACAACAACAAATAGTTTAGAAGATAATAATTCAATATACAATAAGGAAATAGTTTATGTCAATATAAGTGATCAGCAAATGCAAGGATTACTGAAACAGAATATCGAGGATGACGAGGACATTGATGGTAGATGGATAATAGTCACTGGAATTCCCAACCAAATACCAACCTTTATTTGGATTTCACCAATGATGCAGAATGCAGACAAAATTATGCTTCCAATTCGACTGTTATCACAACATACTTTCTCATCACTCTCGTCTTTATCAATAAAGATATCACCACTAATAAAATTACCATCAGTCGCAATACAAATATAATACTTAAAAATAAATACAAATAAAAAAAAGGAAAAACAAATTATTTAAAAATATATATATTCATTTAACTTTTTCTTTTCTTTACTTAATTTAATGATTTAAATATATTAATTTATTCTAGATTTTATGATCAAATATTACATGTTGTTGTTGTTGTTGGTTGTTGTTTGGGTTTTGATGAGCGAGCGAGCCATTTGAAATTGGTTTGTTGGAATATAAAGTGGAAGTTGTGAATCATGGGAATAAAATATGCTTTCCTAAAAGTTAAGAATCTATGTGTTAATCAAAAAGGTAAATCTTAGACCTTTTCTTTTTTTTTTTTTGTTGTTGGATGGAATTTAAACAAAGAGGTTTGATTAGATTGGTGGGTTGGGTTGCTTATGGGTAAGGTGTTTTGTTTTGGGTTATATGATGAACTAGAATATATTTGTCATCTTATGAATGTGTGAAAATTTTGGAATTGGAGTTGGAGTTGATTTAATTGGTTGGTTGGTTGACTGAATTGGTTGGTTGATTGGTGAATGATTGTATATGATTTGCAATGAATATTCATGTTAATGATATGATTATTACTATTATGATTATTATTCTAATTCTATTTTGCGGCGTTTCTGACGGTCCTTGTTAGGGTTCGAGGTTGATTCTTTTGTTTTCTTGTCTGTGGTCGGAATGGAGGTGAAAGTGTTCTTGTTGCCGATCGTAGAGTAAGGCATTTCGATGATTTCAATATGTGCCAATTTGAATCCTGCTTAGAGTCTCTCTGGAATCTCGTTGGATATTCTATCATTCCCTTCTCGATCATATCACATAAATAGAGATCGTCAAACTCTGGCAAAACCTTTGATCTCTTAATCTTTTCCAGTTTCTCACTGGGATTAATTGTACAATGAAGTGTAATTAAAAACTATATGTGTGTAATAGATTTGATATGATTAGTTTAAAAGTATAATATTAATGATTAGGCATCTGTTAATAACTTACTTGTTTTGTATACTCTACTATATCTGAAAGTGAACAAGAACCACCGTTCTCCTGTAGTGCCATTGCCGCTAGATCCAAGACATGCGTTGGACCGTCGATAAGACCGTTTTCATCGGACGATTCAGAATCATCAGACATGTTTGTGTCTCGCTCATCATTGGATTCGTCGGATGGCGGATTCTGATCGGATGTTTTCGTCGAGGCATCCTCTTCATCAGAGTTTTGTAGCTTAAATGGTTTGGTCGTTTGTTTGCTTTTTCTTCCGCCTCGTATCGGTCGATTGCTACTGATAGTAATCGTCGTACTGTTGCTGTTATTGTTGTTGCTATTGTTTGTATCGATTTCCGGTGAGAGTTTGCCTTTCTTTGCACCACGTTTTGTCGGTAGAATTGGTTTGGTGGTGGTTGATGTTGTTGTTGATGATGTTTCCGATGATGCATCGTTGGGACTCTCGTTCTTGACGGTCGGTGACGACGTTGAATCGACAGTGTTGCTGGTGGTGGTTGTGGTGGTGGACGATGAAGGTGAATTTCCACTGGCATCGTCAATTGCCATCTTATCATCTTCGATATTGAGTGGTGGTGAAGTGGTATCCGATGTTTCATCGCCTGCTTGCTTTCGTTTTCTATTACTGAATTTACGTCTGATTGGAGTGTGAGTGTTACCATTGGTACTATTACTATTACTATTATTATTATTATTATTACTATGGTTGGTTGTTGTTGTTTGAGTATTGTTGTTATTGTTATTATTACTACTTGATAGTTCAGCACTGTTGACTTCAATCGACTCTGAGGATGTCTCCTCTTTGGCTGTGACTGCAGGAGTGTCTGGCGGTGATGGTTCTTGTTTCGATTGGACAGAGGTTCGCTTCTTTCTACTCAGTGGGAGTATGCTGATCTTTGTGGTCTTTTGTGGTGTGGTCGAGCTGGCGGTTTGTGGCGCTGCCACACTGTCATTCTTTGTCTCTGTCTCGTCCAATTCGTTGCTGCTATTGCTCGTCGATGAAGAAGTCGACGTCGATTCAATCTTTATCTTTGACGATGACAATGACAATGGAGTGGTTGTTGCAGACTTTACAGATGACGGTGAATCATCGCTATTGTTATTGTTGTTATTCGATTCCTCTATTGACGACATTGATGTAGCTGCTGATGAAGATGTTGCATTCGATTGGTCGATGTTGTTGGTGTTTGTGTTGGTGGTTGATAGTTCTTTCTCCTTTTGTTTATCTTTATCTTTCTCCTTCTCCTTCTCTTTCTCCTCTTTGACAATGGCCATTGTCTCACTCGATGATATTTCATTGTTACTGCTGCAGGTGTTGTCATCGTCGGCCTCCGATGATTTCTTGTCCTCGTCGTCGGTGACATCGGCCAGATCGATTGTTTTTCCACGAGCACCAATCATCCACCATCCTTCACCCTTGTCAGTGTCACGTTGGAACAGTGGATTGATCGAAGATGTATTTGACAGTGACGCTGCAATGACACGTTTGTGATCATACGTATATCTCGATCCATCTCTTTTCCTCAGTTTTTTCCATTTCTAAGAAATTTAAATGGTGAAAAAAAAAAAAGTAAAATACTCTATATTAGAATGTTTTTGCTAAATAAACACAACACGCTTAAAGGAGTATCTACTTACATCTGATAAAAATGCTTGAATTGTTGATAAATGTGCTGATCCATTGTTTGCTCTCAATGCTCTCAAGATTTGCTTTTGAACGGAGCTTAATGATTGTTCTTCTTTTTCTTCTTCGGTTCTCTTTAATTTTAATTTAAAAATATAATAATGTTAGTAGGTGTAGGTGGTGTTGGTTTAAAGTAGTATTCTGGAGAGTAGTTTGTTTAATTACTTACCTCTACACTTGAATCATCTAATGTTTGATCTATTTGTTGTTGTTGCTGCTGCTGTTGTTGTTGTTGCTGTTTTTGGTTATTCAGTTGTTGTGCTTGTCTACGTTTACCTCTGAGATAGTTGGTTGAAGATGGTGTCTCGTCTTCTTCGTTCATCGACTCCTCACCTAGACTCTTGTCTTCCTCTTCCATCTCTGAAGTATGATAATCTGACTCCTCACCTCCACTCTTGGATGCAGAGTTGGCACCGCCTGTCTCTGACTTGTTATACAGACTGGCAGTACGTCTTGTAAATTTTGTTGTTGCTATAGGATAGTTATTATTACTATCGAAATTATTATTGTTATTGTTATTATTATTGTTGTTGTTATTGTTATTGTTATTGTTGTTGTTGTTGGATGAAGACGAAGATCGTTTCTTTTGTTTATTCTGTTGTTGAATGATTAACTGTTGGAAAAAGATACCTGGTACATTCTGAGATGGTGAAGTCAGTGGATCGGATGTTGGTGCCGCTGTACTAGATGAGGAGCTGGACGCCGACGAAGACGTCGACGACGACAAGCTGCTAGCTGAAGAAGAAGAACCTACAGCTGTAGGTTCACTCTTTATAGACATTGTCACAGTTGCTGTCGTCGTTGTAGTGGTTGTCGTTGTAGTTGATCCATTGCAAGTCGCACTAGTGGTATCAACTGTCAGACTTCTAAATGGTTTACTCTTTTCTCTCATTCTATATTACTAACTACTGACTACTGAATACTGAATACTAACGACTACTACTTCTTTTGATGTGTTCTATACAATATCTACTATTGAATTCAATCAATAGAGATTCAAATATTAATATTAATATTATTTTAACTACTTTTTTTGTTTTGTTAAATCTTTCTTTTTTTTTTCGAAAAGAAATCTATTTCTAACTATCTATCTATGTTGTTATTGTTATTGTTGTTATTGAGCACAATTATAAACAATGTTGAACTATCTATGAATGTTGAGAGTTATTTTGGTTACTCGGTTCAATTGTCAACTGTGAATGAATTTGAAGATGTAAATGGTTATCGAGATTGAAATTGAAATTGAATCTGAATCTGATTAATCAAGTTAATCATTAAAGTAGAGTTTGATTAGATTTGAGTTGAGTTGAGTTGAGCTGAAATTGAATGGGTGTGACCGTAATATTAATATTGCGCAAAACATATATGCAAAAAAAAAAAAAAAAGTATAAATATAAAAACAAAAAAAAAAAAAAAAACAATATTAAAAAAAAATAAATATTAAAAAAAATTAATATTGTTGTTTGCAAAAACACCCCCACCCACCAAATTTGAAAAAAAAAAAAAAAAAAAACTAAATTAAAAAAAATATTATTAGAAATTAGCAAAAAATAAATAGAGAGGGAGAGACGGTAATCACGTGATCTATGAAACAGTGAATTCACTGTTTTGGTTGTGCACACAACAAACTGAAAGACATACATATAACTAACTATTATGAGTTGAATGATAAAAGTAAGTACTTACAAAGCTTGCTTTTGAATTTGATTTTGTTATTTGATTTGGAGTTGGCGTTGGCTTTGAGTTGAGATGGTAATTCGCGCGAAACGATATACAGTGTTTGGTTTACTTTCTTTGGTTTGTTGATTTGTTGATTGGTTGATTTGATTTTACGATTCTATTGTTATTGTTATTGTAATTGGAACTATATACATTCAATGTTGTTACTATTGATTTATCTTTTTTTTTTTTTTGGTTTTGTTTTTTTTTTTTTTTGACTATGACTATTAACGAGTATTATTGACCATATCTCTTGTAAACTGTTGTAGATCGATCTAATCTGTATAGCTATGACTATGGTTCATTCAATTGTTGAAGTTGAACACTCTGAAGCATCGATCCGATCTGCTAATCTCTATATATCTAAATTCTGTTTTGAATAGTCGACTATAGAGTTACAAGAGAGATGTTAGAACCAGGTCCTCGAGTATTCAATAGTCAATAGCTAACCACAAACTATACTATTGAACTTTGAATGATTTGATATAGATACTAACTATATGATCTTATTGTCAATTGAATTTGGTTGTTGTTTAACTTCTGTCACTAACTACAGTATTATACTGGGATATTGGAATATTGCTGGACAATCGAATTTTCCAATGTACACTACTGATTGATTAAGTATTGATTTGAATTGAATTGAATTGAACTGAATTTGAATTGATTATCTATATTTAGTGAGTGAGTGGAATGAATAGAAACTGAGACACTACGAATGATGATTTCTCCCAAATAAATCTTAAACTAGTTTTTTTTTTTCAATTTTTCAATTTTTACTTTTTTTACTCAAAATTTTTTATCTTGATTTATTTTTATTTTTAAATATCTTGGGAATTACAACAGCATCTGTTGCGAATCGAAAGAATCCGATCAGTGTTGTTGTTGTTGATCGGAATCAATTAGATAGATTATTTTATAACAATTAGTAGGTCATGTGAATGAGAATAATAATCATGATTGCAAGCATTGCACCTATTTTGTTATAAGAATAATTTATTTTGTTTTTTTTTTTTTTTGTTTTTTGTTTTTTGTTCATGAGTGATTTTTAAACACTCTCGAGTCTTTGCATTCTATCTCTCTTTCTACATTTCCAATTGATGTTCGGGATGATATATCTACCTAGTGTACATTTGTTTGTTTTGTTCTTTGTTTGACGATGATGATGATGATGATGATAATGTTTGTTGTTTGGGTTGGATGATACTAATTCTTCTGCTGCTGCTGTTGTTGTTATTGTTATTGCTGCTGCTGTTGTTACTGTTACTGTTCACTTTATATATATATTTTGATTTTACTGTTGCTGTTATTGTTGTTGTTAACGTGGTGGCAGTGGTGGTGTTGGACGACCTGGTTTTGGTGGTGGTGTACCGTTGGGACCTCCATTCATTGAGGGTGGTGGACGAGGTGGCACTTTAGCACCTCCTGCACCTGGTACTGGTGGTGGTCCGGGACGCAGTGAGACAGGACGCTCTGGCTTGGGTGGAGCACCGCCACCTTGGTTGACGCTTACTGGACGTGGACCGCCTGGCAGACTTGGGGGTCCGCCTGGGTGTGGAGGACGTGGTCCACCTGGAACGGGAGGAGGACGCGAACTTCCTGGAATGGGAGGTGGTCCTCCCGGTGTAGAAGGTGGTGGACGTGGTGCACCTGGTGGAGGTGGACGATTGCCTGGTGGTACAGGAGGTCCGCCACCTGGTGTGTGAGGTGGAGGTTGACGTGGTACGCCAGGGGGTGGACGTGGTGGTTGCGATGGTGGAACGTGAGGTTGTCCACCGGGATGAGGAGGTGGTGGACGTTGTGGTTGAGCGGGTGGTGGTCCTCCCGGTTGAGGAGGTGGTGGACGAACCATTGGTGGCTGAGGAGCCATCGAGATTGGACGTGCTGCTGGTGGTGCCGTTGTCTTTACTGGCACCTTCAAGGTGGTACCAGTGCTCTTTCCACTCGGGTACACCTTTATAGATCCTTTAAATGCTGGTGGTTCTGGAAATTCGTTGGTAGAAGGAAATCTCCATCTTTCAGATCCATCATATAATTCTGTTTTGTATTGTAAAATGATGATGATGATTATGATGTTATGATTATTGTTAGTTCATTTTTGGACTTATCAATCGATCGATCAATCAATCTTAACAATCAATCAATGATCAGGATTTGATTGTATTACTACTGACCATCTTGAGGTTGCATGTTATAACTCATTGATTAGCTTGTCTTATGTGATTGTTATCTATTTAACCTATATAATCTTTCACAAATTGCCAAACCAAAATAGAGCTCTATATATATATATAATCTTTTTTTTTTTTTTGTTTTCTTTCTTTCTATGTTCTTGTTGATAAGTGGTGCAGTGATCGTATATTATCTATAAATTCCGACTTTCTAACCATTAAAACTTCACTTTTAACAACTCTATCTCTAATTTCCTATATGTGTGTATTAATTAATCATTGGATAACCATTAATAAACATAATCTGTCATCAATGAATTGGTTGATTTCTAGGTGTCGGTCGATTGAAAATGAATGAACTGAATTGTAAACTTGAATGTTCCAAAATCAATGTTGTTGTTGTTGTTGACTCTCTGTTTCTTTTTCGCTTTACTATCTTGTTCTGCTTCTACTATTCTAATTAGCTACTACTAAAACTATTATATTATTGATTTATTTATGATGAAATCGATTTATATGTGTCAATTATTATTATTATTATTAATTATTATATAAACTAAAATCATAAATCATATGATAATGACTAACTAAAAGAGAAACAAACTCACAAAACAAAAAAAAACAATAAAATCTTCAAATTATATAAATATTTTAATAATTATTAAAATATAAATAAAAAATAAGTAGGTAGATAACCCAAATAAACGATAATTATATTAGTAGGTATACCTACTACTCTAGAAACAACAATTGGATTGAATTATATTTGAAGTGTAGAGATGGTTGTAGGGTGTGGGTAAGTGTGTGGATGATTATACTATTGTTGGAAAAAAAAAAAAATCAAAACAAAACAAAAAAATGTGGAAGATAACAAAGCAAACCAAACTAAACTTTGGTGATAATTTAATAAATATGATTATTTTAAATTTATTTGTGATTTATTATTATTATTATTATTATTTGAAAATTTATTGATGTGAGTGTTATATAATGATATATTTTAATTTTATTGTTTTTTTTTATATAATTTAATTTGGATGGTGTTTAATAGATTATTATTATTAATAATAATATAAAGGAAGGAAAATGTATGTCTAATATCGAATTGTTTTTGCTCTAATATTAGAGTTGTTCTTTAAATATATGGCAGTATGAATGATATATATATGATTAAGATTATGATTATGATACGATAATGCAAATACAGTATTTTGTTTTTTTTTTTCTATTTTTTTTTTTTTTTGATTTATATTAATTAAAATAATAAATTAATTAAAAATATTAGGTTGTTGCACCTCTTAATGTGTAAGTCGACTGTGGTAAGGTGAGATTGTGTTTAGTGTTTAGTGTTGTTTTTTTTTTTTTTTGGGTTGAGTTTTAGGTTCACTGTTTGTTTGATTGTTTTTTTAAGTGAAATATCTAAATTTAACAATTCATTGATTCTGTCGATGATTTGAAAAATATTACTTATTATTACTTTTAATTATTATTATTATTATTATTTAATTAAATATATGTATTAATTAATTTGTTGAACACCCTATTATTGTTTTGATTGGCTGATCGATCATCGTGACATAATTCCGGATGTCGTCAATTTTTGAGATTTCACTTTGATTTTCGACTTTTGTGCTATCAAAATTGCCAATACTTCAAATTCTAATACTGTACTACTATTATTATTATTATTACTGTAGACTGTTACTGTTACTGTCTGTCCTGTACCAATAATGATTATAACACTTGAATTTCAGTCACTCATTCATTCGTTTAATCATTCATTTTCGATCATTACCAACCATTAACCTAAAATCTAACCTAAATATAATTTTGTTTTTTTATTACCTACCTGAAATAAATAAATTCTATTTTAAAAAAATGAAAGAATATCTATCTATTTTTTAATTATCTGTATATTTTTATATGTTGTTGTTCTTTGTTTTTAATTTAACAATTACTAATTATGAAAATAAATAAAAAATTAAAAAGATGAAATAAATACAGATATCCTTGCGAATAAATCTTATTTCTCTTTTTTTGTTTTTTAAGGGTATTACAAAATTGTAAAAGTTTGATACTCTTATTGTTATAAAGTTAGTGAATGTGTGTTGTTGATGGTGGTGGGTTTGAAAGGAGAGAGAAGAGTGCTTTTCAATTTGTAAAAAAAAAAAAAGAAAAAAGCAATTTTTTTTGAAAAATAAAAAAATCAATTTAAATTGAACATTTTGGGTTTTTTGAAATTTTTTATGATAATATAAAATTGGAAAGAAATTGTGTTATTTTTAAAGTCCGTCTTCATAAAGACAGTCATTAATTATTACATACATATTAAATATCATTTATCTCGGATGTTGTTTTATTTTGTTTTTTGATCAAAACTTCGAGACACTGAATTTTTTATTTAATATCCTATTTATGTCATTGGAGTAATTAAAAATCGGAGGTGAGGTTTTCACTAACATGGTAGAATGAACTAATTTCCCCATTAAAAGTTTAAAATCTTTATCATCCAATTAATGTAAAGTCAACTCAAATCAACTCAACTTTTTCAATAACTTATTTGTATAGGTACTTATTCAATATCCAATGTTCTCTGTTTTGGTTCTCTACCAATATTTACAAAAAAAAAAAAAAAAAAAAAAAAAATAAGTAAACAAAGAAAATTAGTTATTTTCCTATTTATTTGATTGTTATAAGATTCTTTTGAAATCAATATGAATAAAAAATGATAAACAAATAATTAATAAAATTAAAAAAAAAAAAGAATAAGATAGATTTATCTTAAGTTTTTTTAAAAAATATTAAAAAAATTTGTTTTTTTTATTTTTATTTTTTTATTCTAAATTTCTATTTTTTCTTGAAGTGAAAGTTTTCTTTTTTTAATTTGTTATTATCAATAATTTTTCAATATTGAGATAATACTATTTATATATTTATATATATTTATATTTATATTATTATATCTTGTGTATTTATAGTGGTAGAAAGAGAAGAGATTGAGGAGAGCGAGAAGTAGTAGTAGTAGTAGTAGTAGTAGTTAGATCTAGAAAGTTTGTTCTTTTATATACATACATATATATATTTATAATCTATATTTTTATATTTGATAAACAAACAAAAATATGTTTCGTTTAAAGGAATTACAAAAGAAACAACAAGCAGCTGCAGCTGCCGCTTCGACACCAGCAACAAACGGAACTGGTGAATCAACAGCACCATCAACACAGACAGAGGTGACCGAAGTCAAGAGACAGAATTCAAACGATCTCAAAGAGATCAGAAAACAAAAATCAAAGGACAGTTACTTCTCACTCAAATCCAAGCAATCATCCGATGTTGGTACTGGTGGTAAGAGAGCTAACCCTGCTGAATTACGTGCACAAAAAGGTAATCTATCTATTATAATAGTTAAATAGCAATATATATATATATATTGTTTTACAGTAAAAGTATAGTAATTTGTAACAAACAAACTAACAATCATTATTTATGTTTTGTTATTTTCTTTTTTTTTAAAAAAAAACTTTAAATAGATGTCGATGAAATGGAAGTACCATTGGGTTGCAAAGTTACATTCAAAGACACCAACGACATTCTCAATTTCCAATTAGACATTACACCAACTGATGGATTGTATCAGAGTGCGACATTCAAGTTTTCAATTAATATTCCAAACACCTACCCATACGATCCACCCAAGGTTCACTGCGACACACTTGTATATCATCCAAACATTGACTTAGAAGGTCATGTTTGTCTCAATATTTTAAGACAGGATTGGATGCCAGTACTCAACATTGGTACTGTCATTTTCGGTCTTATGACCTTGTTTTTGGAGCCAAATCCCGATGATCCTTTGAACAAGGAGGCCGCTCAACTCATGATAGATAATCGTAAGACTTTTGAGACCAACGTCAAGCAATCATTACGTGGTGGATATCTTTGTAATCGTCAATTCCCTAAATTGTTGTAATAATCAAATAATAAATAATTCTATATATAGAACTAACACTAAACTTCTCAACAAACAACAACAAATAACAACAACAAGCAACAACACATCTAAACTATCAAAAATCAAAAACAAAATAAACAAAAGAAACTAAAAAAATAACAAACTAATTTGAATAAAACATATTATTTGTTAAGTAAAAAAACAACAAAACAAATACAACTTGTAATTCTTTTTTTTATTATTATTTCATTCCAATGATATTGGTGTCTTCCTGCAAACAAACTTTCTATAAAAATATAATAGATTAAGAATACTTTAATAAATATATCTATTTAGAACAATTGTCGGTTGAAATTGTTTTATATTTATTTGTTTTTTTTTTTTATGTGTGTGTGTTGTGAACATACACAAAGATAAAAAAGGAAATTTATTAATTAGTTTTTGTAGGTTGAAGTTTTAGAACCCACCCGTGACAATGACATTGTTTACAAAGAATAAGTTGTAATTTTTAGATGACCTACGAGTATATATACAAAATATTGTTGTTTTTGTTGAATCTACAAAGATTATCTATCAATTTTAGTTGTAGTAGTTTATTGTTTTTTACAAATTAATTTAGAATTATGAAAAAATATATCTATTTATCTTTATTATTTGTAGTCTTACAATTAATAATTGTTTTATCAAATGCTTATGATTTACAGCAATTAGATGGCCAAGATAATTGTTTTGCCCACCCAACACTCTGTGATAAAAATCAAACTTGTATAGTAGACGACAATCCAAAATGTACTTCAGATAGTAAGTTATTTTCACTAATCAAGAGATTGTTATTTTTTAAATAGTTAATAATTAATTCTTAAACTATAACAAAAAGATAAAATAGAGATTAAAGTTACAAAAATACAATCATTCTCCGATCACAATGTGCTCAATACAATCAACCAATATGAAGTTACTTTACACAATGGATTGCCAAACGATGTGAAACAATTGCAGTTAGAACCGATAGAACCATTAATTCTGAGGGACTATAAATCCTATTGGAACATTGGAATCTATCCAAATGGTGATTTGATTACTCCTGACGATCAAGTAATTTATAAAGACAACACATTTGTTTTTGGGTAATTATTTATTAAAAACATATATATTTTTGTTATATTTAGTTTTATAGTTGCTGTATTGTTATAAAAGAAAAAAATAACATATAGAAAAAAAAAAACAAATATAATTTCAGTTAATAATAATTTACTTACATTTTCTTTTCCTTTTTCTTTTTTTTTTTTTTTTGATAGATTCTTGGTTACCAATGAGGTTAATGATACATCTCTGAGAATTAAAACATTGTTTACATAGTTTCAACGATAAAGATAGTCTATTTCTAGAACAAAGTTTTTTGTTTTTTTTTGTATAATTTTTTAGAAAATAAAGAAATATAAAAAATATTAAAGTATAAAAAAGTTTAGTTAATAATTATATTATTTAAAAAAGTTTAAACCGAGGTAGAGCAGGTAAGGTAAGGTAATATTAGGAAACTAGCTATATATCTATATTATATAAAATAATAATAATAGATAATTATCTTATAATAAAAAAAAATTTAAAAAGTTTAAAAAAATTTAAAATATAAAAAATTGTAATAAATAATAAATAAAATAAAAAAAAAGCTAATATTAAGATTTAAATAGAGATATATTAAATATTTAATATATAGTAAAGTTAGCAATAGATAGAGATGTTGTTGGTACCACTTTGATATATAGTTAACAAAGACTGGGTTTGCTGATAGATTGATTGACTGATGATTATTATTATTATTTCAACACTGAACCGACTAAGTGAAATTGTTGTTATATAAGTTGTTTGGATTGGTTGATTTTCCTCTTCAGTCTTGTTATTACTCTATTGATTATATTTACTATTATTATTATTATTATGATTAATGATTTTGGTTGGTTTTGTTTGTTTTGTTTTGTTTTGTTTGTTTTTTAAAAAAAAATATCGATTTAATTCTTATCAATAATAAATATTATATAAATATATATATATCTCTAATGCTTTTGATTGATTCTACTTTTTGAAGGAGACTTGTAATACTTTTCCTTCGACTGTTACACCATTCACTGAATTGATTGCATTTATAGCATCTTGTAAATTAACCATTCTTACAAATCCAAATCCTTATTTTTTTGTTTTGATAGAGAATATTTAATTTAGTAATCATAATGTCAATGTCAATGTTATAACTATTTACCTTTACATGCTTGTGTAATTGGATCTTTCACAACTTTGACACTGGCAATTGCACCCGATGGGCTGAAAAGTCTGTATAGCAAAGCATCATCGGCATCTGCCGGCAGATTATATATATAAAGATTGGTTGGATCCATTCCAAGTCCACCGATAACAGGTGACTATAGTTATGTTGGCAATAGAATTTTAAATATAATTAGTAATTTAAAATAAGTAATGTTATTATTATTATTATAATTATTAGTTATGTTAATTACCATTTGATAGAATGCAGTTGGTGCAGGATATAGAGGAGTTGTAGTTGGCGATGGGTATGGTGAAAATCTGAGATTGGATCTGGTTTTGTGTTGTGTCTTCATTCGTTTGTGTACTTTTTCTTCTTCGTTGTCGGCGTATCTGACAATGACGACCTTGTCGGCACCCGGGAATTTATAGTTGGTCAGTGCCTTGATGGATTTGGTGGCCGATGAGATCTCTGCGAAACGAACGAGTGCCTGTCCTCGACTGGTGTTCGTGGTGATGTCCAAGAGCAGCTTCGACTCGAGGATGGTACCGTACGCCGAGAAGAATTCATTCAACTGCTCCTGTGTAAAACTCAATGGTAGTCCCTTAATATATAGATTGTTGGTTGCCTTGGCATCATCAACATGCGGTGCCACACCACCAGTGGTGACGCTGTTCTCCACATTGGCATGACGAACCAACAGTGTTTTCTTTTCGATTTTAGCTCCATTCATTGCTTTGATTGCATTATTTGCTAAACATTAGATGATGATGATGATAACGATATTTTAGTTTTTTGTTGTTAAAAAAGATAGATAGATAGATATTTTCAAACTTATTATTACCATTATTATTATCTTTAAATTTGACGAAACCGAAACCTCTACTTTGTCCAGTGACCAAATCGATCATTACACGACACGATTCAATGGCACCGAAAGCAGAGAACATCGATCTCAAATCTTCGGTTGTGACAGTACTAGGCAAGAAATTGACAAACAGATTACCTTGTTCAGATCCACCATTGTTGATATTGTTATTGTTGTTATTGTTGGATTGTTGTGATAAGGTTGTAGTTGTTGAAGTTGACAAAATAGACTCGTTGTTTGTAGATGAAGAAGATGATGAAAGTGTATTGTTATTGCTGCTGCTATTGTTATTATTATTATTATTATTATTATTTCCATTAGATTCATCGTTCAAGCTTGAATGAGTTTCTAATATTTGTCTGGATTCATAGTCATCTCCATCGATGTGTTCATTGTCAATGTCATTGTCATTGCTGCTGCTATCTCTGTTTCTGTCTTTTCTATTGTCACTGTCGCTATGGTGACTGTCATCGTTGTAGTCATTATCGATTTTACCAGGTGATGAAATCGGTGATTTCGGTGAGTACGAAGGTGATTTTGAACTTTCCATTGTCCTGTATATATTTTTTATTATTTTTTTATTTTTGAAACAATATAATATAATCTCTATTCTATGAATTACTCTATATTTTTCAATCTCTATTCTATTTCTATTGAATTGACTGACAAACACCCCACACAATTTTGAATATTCAATAAAAATATATTTATAAATAAATTATGAACAACAGAATGAAAAAACAATTTATCTTATTTATTATTATTTATGAATTTAACGAAAACATTTTTTTTTTTTTTGAATTTTATTTTTTTTTTTTTTTCATTTTTTTTTTTAACTTGTTCGTGCATAAAGTTTCACATTCGCATACTTGAAGTTATACATTGATCAAAATATATTATATTTTGATTATTACATATCAAGATAAAAAGCTTATACATGTAATAGTTTTATTGTTAAAAAAGTGATCAATTAGTGTTTTCTTTAAACATTTAATACGATAATCATTTTATTTTTGTGTTTTTTTTTTATTATATTTTTTTTTTTTTGGTTAAAAGAAAGGATAACCTTTAATAACAAAATAAAGGTTAAATTTGAATTGGTTATATCTGTTGGTTCATGAGAAACTAATTATTGTGGTTCACACTGATATCTTATTGGAACACAGATTCTCAGTTTAATTTTTTAAAAAATGAACAACCCCCTAACCTTTGTTTTATTTAGACAGTCACTTTAATTTGTACATCATTAACAATTTAAATGTGAAATTAATACAAACTTTTTATAACTGTATTTATTTATTATTTATTTATTTCATTTCAAAAATTAATTTGTTAATATTATAACCAACTTTATAGAAATATTATATAATAATAGGAACTTAGAGTGAGAGAAATGAGTGAAATCGTCAGTTTTTATGTACATGATTTAAGTAGAGGTTTGGCAACAAATTTTCTCAAACAAAATGGTGTAGATCTTCAGGGACTATATCATACCAGCATAGCTGTCTTCAATAAAGAATATTTCTTTGGTCAAGGAGTCAAGAGTGCTGAAGCTGTAAATATCAAACATATGGAGATATAAAATAGTAATTAATATTCTTGTTCAATCAACATCATCATTAGGGAAAAACTGAATATGGATCAGAAAATTTAAGTGAGAAAATAGTTTTGGGAAGAACCAAAAAAACAGAGGAGGAGTTCACACAGTTTTTAAATGGATTATCTGCTTCAAAGTATCCTGTCGGTAGTCATGACGCCTTTGAAAACAACTGCAATCACTTTTGTAATGATTTAACTCAATATCTTTTGAATGGAAAGAAGATCCCAGATCGTATTGGAAAGTATACTGATAAGATAAAGGGATCTCCTTTCGAACCTGTATTCAGGTAAGTAGATTTAACATCATACATATATATATTTGATTTGACTTTTCATTTAATTCTAACTCTTTCTATATTATCATATTTTCAGGTCAATGTTTAAACAATATGTTTTATAATACTTACTTAAAATATTCAATCAAAATTAAAGTAAAGTGTTATTAGAATTTTATAAAAAATAAAATAAAATAATAATTAAACTTAACAAATAAATTTATCAATTATAAAATATAATGATGGACTGTATCAAAAGTGATAAAAGGATAAATAAAATGGATGGATGATATTGTATAGATTTCTTTGGTTTATTAAATAAATAAATAATATTATTGATTGCGTAAGGTTGTGTTGTTATTTAACAGGTTTGGTTGGTTGGGGTTGGATTGATGGATGAGTTGATGGATGGAAGTGTTCATTTGTTTTTTTTTTTGCTTTTTGTTTATCTTTTTTTCTTTTTTTTTTTTTTTGTTTGTTTTTTCTTATTCGTCTTGTCTCGTCTCTCACTTCTTTCTGATTGTCTCGGGAAATCTTTCGTCGAGATACTTGTTACATATCTTATCTACCGCGTTATTAAGTTTGTTGTCAGAGTGCCCCTTTACCCAGTTCCAGTTGATTTGGTGTAATTGATTCAGTTGGTGGAGTGTCTTCCAGAGATCGTCGTTCTTCACTGGCTTCTTGGAGGAGGTTCGCCAGCTGTTGTCGATCCACTTTTGTATCCAGAGAGTGATACCCTGTTGAACGTATTTCGAGTCGGTGTAGATGAATGCATTCTTTTTCTCTGCCTTTCCCAGATACTCGAGTCCCTGGATCACTGCCATTAGCTCCATACGATTGTTGGTTGTCTTGACCTCACCTCCACACAGTGACTTGGCAGTCTGCTCGTCGAGTGTCTTTATGTTGTCGCCCTCGAAAATAAGACAACCCCACGATCCAGGTCCAGGATTACGGCGACAAGCACCATCAGTGTAAATTACAATCTTTTCGATCTCGGTTGGTTTTTCTCTTTTTGAATCTGGTGCATTGATTGTCGCATTATCTACATTTGGTGGTGTGGGTGATGATGATTGTGGTGTAGTTGGTTTTGCTTGTTGTATTGTTTGTTGTTGTTGTTGTTGTGGTTGTTGAAGTAGTGGTGGTGTTTGAGTTGGAGTTTGTATTTGAGTTTGTGTTTGTGTTGGTAATAGCTGTGGTAGTGGTGGTTGTGATTGTAATTGTTGATCTTGTAATTGATAATGTTGTTCTATAATTTGTTCAGTTTCCGCTTTTCTTTTTCGATTGTACATATCTACATTATTGATATCGCCTATATTTACATTGTTACTAATAAAATCTCCACCCAAACCAACAGTTGTATAACCATTCAAAGGTGAATTGCTACTGCCATTTCCATTGCTATAAAGTGGTTGTTGTTGCTGTTGTTGTTGTTGTTGTTGATTCATTGTGTTGGTGGTTTGTGGTGGTGGTACGCTATGAATTTGATTACTAATCATCTTTTATTTTCCCAACTTTTCAAATTGATTGACTTCAACTATTATTATTATTATTATTATTATTTTGATTATAAATAGATAGTTTTTAGGTTTTAAATAAATAAAATAAATAAATAAATAATAAATAAATAAAATTATTTAATTGGGTATTGTTATTATTATTATTAGTATTGTTGTCGTTGTTATTCTAATACTATAATTATTATTTAATAAAATATTAGTTTAACTGTTCTGTTATGTTTTCTTTTCTTTCTCTTTGCGTAAGTGGAATTGGTGGTGTTGGTCCAAACAATTATTATAGACTTGACTAAAAAATCTTTTAAAAGAAATATTTTGCTTAAAAATAAATAAATAAATAAATATAATTAACACAATACACACACTGATGTAGTTGTTTGGCTTGTTGTTGTTGTTGTTGTTGTTATGTTTGTTATTGGTTGTTAAGATGTTGGTGTCAATTTATGTACATAAGTGAAAATTTGCAAAAATGATAAAATTGTGGTAAATTGAATAAATGTAGATTCCAATTTATTTTGTTTTTATATTTATTTTGGTAATTAATTGAAAATTGCTTTTTTTAAATGAGTTGTAGTGGCTGTGGTATTTTTTTTAAAAAAGGTGTGTTTTTTTTATTTTTATTTTATTTTATTTGACAAAGTATGAAATTAGTTAGTGGTAGTTGATGTTGTTCTATTGGAGGTTACGATCGTGGTGATATGATATTTATTTTGTTTAAGGGAATGAATCTCAGACAAGATCACAAAGAATATTGATATTATTTTATTCTTTTTTATTTTTTGATATTTTTGTTTTTTTATAAATTTGTTTTTAATAAAATATTATTTATTATAATAAAATGAAATGAGGTGGAATTTAATTTATTAATTAATAAATAATAAAAATGAAAATAATAAATAAAATAAATATCAAAAATAAAAAGAATTCTTTCTTAACCTTTTATCTTTTTCTTTTATATCATTTAAAATCTATTTATTTAAAACAAATAAATATTATTTATTTCTTTATTGTTGTATTAATTTGGTATTATTATAAACAAAAAGTGATCGAATGAGAATGAAAGGTGGGATTTGAAAGTGTGTATGATAATTGATTATTTTTAGGTTTAAGCTAGATTTAAGTATATTTATGGATGTAAATGGCAGATCCAAGCGTAGATAAAGCATGAGTGAGTGTCATCACAAAACATGTTAACATAGATATATAACTAGCGATAAATAATTACACTTGAGTTTATATTACTATTGAATTTTTTATTGGCTGGTCGAAATTAACAACAGTAACATATAAAAATATATTTATATATTTGTTTATTTTATTTTTTATGTTTAGTAAAATTGATTGATTGGTTGATTTTTCTTTTGTTTGCTGTGGATGGCGTTTAAATAATAATAAGTTTGATTGTTAGTTGTTTGTGTGATTTGGAATTAATAATAAATAAATTTATAATTATTAAAAATTTTGTTACTCAAATAGTTAAATTAATAAAAGTAAAATTGATATTACTGTTTAATTCAATTATAATATGATCATTATCAGCATTTTCTATTTCAATTTCTGAATTTTATTTCAGTCAGTGAGAGAGAGAGAGAGAGAGAGAGAGAGAGAAAGTGTTAGTTGAATTTGTTTAATATAGAAATAATAATAATATGATGTAGGTATAGAGAGGTAGAAACATTGATTTATGGTAGGTAGAGGTAGTAATGTATGACCAAATTATTAGATTGCCTATAGAGTAGGGAGTGGTAGTGGTAGTGGTAGTGGTAGTGGGAGTGAGTGGGTAGTGGTGGTAGTGATCACTGGAATGGGTGGGTTATGTGTTGTGTGTTGTGTGTGTGTTTGATGATGTGAATATCAAATTTATAAATATATAGATAGATTGATAGATTGATAAGGTATAACTAATTTTACCTTTAATTTTTGTATAAATCTGATCATATCACTACCCACTCCCTATAAATTTCAGAGGAAACTGAGTGTTAAAAAAAGAGAAATATAAATCCTTGTTTGTTGTTGTTGTTGTTTGATCAAAAACAATTATTAGTTTGTTGTTATTTTCAAACAAAATTATGACCGATGCCTATTTGCCAAATAAATTAAATTTGTATTCAATATTTATTGGTACTTGCCTTTGTTATTATTATTTTATTGTGGAATCAAAAATTACAGTTTTTTTTAATCATTAAATTAATAGTTGAGGGTGTTTTTGAGAATGATGAATAAACATGGTCAAAGATTCCTCTAAACATCCAAAAACCTCTACACCAATCATTGATTTATCAATCAACACTTCTTACCATCACCTACTACCACCACTACTACCACCACCAATCATCCAACGACCTAGTGTGGCATCAATATAGATGTGTGATGATGTTATTGTTATTGTTGAA
Source organism: Heterostelium album PN500 (assembly GCF_000004825.1). Classification (NCBI taxonomy): domain Eukaryota; phylum Evosea; class Eumycetozoa; order Acytosteliales; family Acytosteliaceae; genus Heterostelium; species Heterostelium album. Next base: position 214,980 of record NW_008805071.1, on the reverse strand, counting down.
GGTATTCGAAGATTAAATTTCAAATAATACAACTTTGTTTATGAAAGTTTTTCAAATATATTGGTTGTATTCTGTAATACTGAATTATACAAAACTCTAATTTAATTAATACTATTCTGAAAAGGGGCAGCCAAAAACAACAAATTAAAAAAAAAAAAAAAAAGGTCTGTCTCCAGTAATTAAACAAACACACACTCACACACAAATACCAAACCACTAAAATTCGTCATCAAAATACTAACCAATAATTCAAGCAACAAGATACAGTTTTATTAATAAATTTAATATTTTATATTTTTTAAACTTTTATTACCATAGTAACATGATTATATATTAATATTATTGTGGTTCTACTCTACAAAAAATAAAAATTAAGTTTTATCATTCAAATTTAATTTATTTTCAGTTCATTTTCAAAATTTTGGTATTAAATTTATCATCTATTTGATTTATATTATTGGTTGTTTGTTTGTTTGTTAGTTATATGTTTGGTTGGATTGACTTGAACTGATGAATTGATTAACTTGATTTTTGAATGTTTGTTTTTAATAATTTAAGTTAAAGTATGTTACTGTTATTGGGGAGGATTCGACATGTTGTTTCTTCTGATCACTGGATAATGTGTAATCTCATATTCATCATCGAGGTACTCTTCACTTTCATCGTCGTCATCGTCATCCTCGTCAGCGTAATACTGATCCTTGAGGGTCAATCTAGTTGGAAGGGTATGGTTGATGTTCTCATTGTCACTCTCCATATCTTCGTCGGACGACCACTCTGAGCTTGTAGTATCATCGTCGTCTTCGTCGAGATCGTTGTCAGCAGATGGCATACGATTGGCATTGGGTGGTGGCAATGGTACAACATCTGACTTCACTCTATGTACAGGTAAATCCGATTCATCGGTCTCACTGGCGAGTCCACCGTCTTCGTCGTCGGCATCGTCACTCACCAGCGTTCCTCTACCTGCAAAAGTAGGTGGCATAACAGCCAGTGGTGATTGATGACTTGAGAACACTGGTAAAACTTTATCATTTGAATTGGAAACATTATTATTATTATTATTATTATTAAGTTGTTGTTGTTTTATATCATTTTGTTTATCATTTATATTGTTATTATTATCTTCTTCACCTTCACTATCTGTAAATTCATCTTGTTTCTTTGCAATTTCTTTCTCTTTTTCGATCTTTTCTTTTTCGAGTTCGAGTTGTCGCTCTGCTTTGAGTTCGCGACGTTCGGCACGCTTGGCGCGACGTTCGGTACGTGCAGCTCTTCTTGCTTCCTTGTCGAGTAACTCCTTCTTTGCGAGATCCTTACGTTTCTTCTTTGGATCTTCTTCGACTTCCGGTGCCGCCTTGGTCGCCACCACGGTGACTGGCGCCAGCACGTTGGCCTGTCCACCGTAGATTCGCGCGGCTTCACTTCGCTCATCGGCAGTCACAGGACTGGAATCGAGAATGGTCAAACTCTGAATTCTGTTTATAACGTATAGTCGATAGTCTTTGTATTCCTTGAGAGTGTGTCCATTGAAGAAGTTGGGACACGCTTCATTCTTCATCATACTGAGTGTTTTCAACTGAGGATACGAATCTTTGACACGATCGACAAACACAGACAGGTTTGTAATCAAATTGCTATTCACCCAGAGAGTATGTAGTGTTGGAATGATAGGTAGTTTAGTGTGTTGTGTTATCTTGTTATCATCTAAAACCAATGTATGAAGTTGTCTGAATCCCTCTAAAACATGTAAATCCCTATTTTTTGAAAATAGAAATAATCTATTATTAGAATCATGTTGATAATCATCATGATCATGATCATCATCGGATCATCATCAAATGAAATAAACATGATCATACTTATCTAGATGATTAGATGTTAAATCCAATTCTCTAACACTATATCCAAATCTTTCGATAATCTTTGGGTTTATTTCAACCATACTCCGATATGCGAGATCTAATCTCTCTACTTTTGGTTCGCCGTTATTCGACATGTCTTATTATTGTTTATATTACTTCTACCAACTACAATTACTAATATTTCTATGATTGATTGATTAATAACTACTACTATTGTTTATTTATTTATATTTTATAATAAAATTGTATTTTAAAACATTGATTGATCTATACAAAAAAAAAAAAAAAAGATTTATATGAAAATAAAATTTGTAATTACTTTTTAATCAATTACACTTAAAAGTCAAAAAATGCTATTATAAAAATAAAAAGTTTTTTTTCCTTTGAGTTTTCTGATACATTCACGAAAAATTCAAATCCGACGGCTAAATTGAACACATTTTTGTGTATTTGCCAAAATAGATAAAGCAAAACTACCCAAATTACGGAGATAAAATTGAAATAGGTAGTTTTGCTTACGGAGAATTTCAATTTTATCATTTTTGGAACAAACAAACAATTTCAGAGACTGTCAACTCAACCTATCAAAAATAGGGGTGATTAATTCGATCTTCAAATTCTTTTCATCATATTTAAACTAGACATATGTTTGATTTACTGATGTCATCACCGATACGAATGAAAGCAATGTAGGTTCTTAAAATAGTGTTTTGTCCACAGAACTAATCTAGGTACGTTTAAATAAAAATATATCAAACAGAGAAAAACATGGGCGAAATAATATTAATTTTTTTAAAAAAAATTTAAATAATTTTGTTTCCCACTATTGACAAAAATCCCATAATGTAGCAGTGTTTTTTTAAACAAACCTCAGCATCATTTATTTGTATACAATGAATATAGAAGATGATCTTGAATATATTATTAGTGATAATCATGCAATTAACGACGACGACGACAACGATAATATAGATAGTAATGATAATCATGAAAAGAATATACAAAAGCAGCATGATAAATCAAACAACAACAACAACAATGAGATCTACAACGAAGATGAAGACATAGAGGATCTTTTAAATCTTCAAACTGCAATAGATGAAGATGATGATTCAATCATTTTAGATAATAATAATAATAGTGATACAGAGTTTGTAATTGATGAAGACTATGATGATGATGACGAAGATGGAGAAGATGATCATTACAACAAAGATAATAATAATAATACTGTAAATAGTTATAATGAAGATGATGAAATTCAACGCTCATCTACAAAGAGAATAAAGACAATACATAATAATAATAATAATAATAATAATAATAATAATAATAATAATAATAATAATAATAATAATAATGACAATAGTAATAAAAATAATAATATGTTTAATGAATTTACAAGTGAAATATTAATGGATATACCTGTCCTATCGACTGTATCACCAACTACAACAACAACTACGACTTCAACAGCATCATCATCTTCATCTTCATCATCATCATCAGATTTAAATATAGATTTAAATTATGCATTACAACTCAACTTGGAGTATCAAAGAACAATAAAGAAATACTTGGAGAATATAGAAAAAGCAATGGAGAAGAATACAGAATTACTTGTAAGAATTAACTATAAATCATTTTTTAGGAAATTTAATTAAATTCACTAACATTTTTCTTACTTGTTATTCAAATTTAAATCAGAATAAAGCAAGAAGTCTATCATCTACACCACCAATCAAAACGAAAAGTATTCAAGAGAAGAAAGCAGGTGCTCCATTTTTCCAAAATGAATCGAATGAATCTCCACCTGACAATCCTGATACCATTTATTTGAAACAACATTTCGGTGGTATGCCAATGTATTTTAAAGCAAGAAAATGTAAGTTGATTTTTATTATGTTTAAATGTTATTGTTTTTACTTAAATTTTTTATTAAAAAACTTTAGGGACAAAGAATGATTGTCAAACATTGGCAGGTGGAATCAGAGAGAAGAATATGCAGTTGAAACTGTTTGAGATCTCTGAGAGAAACATATCAAAGACAGAGTATCAGAGAGAGATGAGCAACGTCTCAAAGATCACAATGACAGAGTTGGAGATGAATTTGAATGGTATCAACTGGGAGAGTCTGTGTAATGAACATATGCCAGGCAGAACACCACTGGAGTGTGAACTGCGGTGGAAGAATCACGATCATCCTTCGATCAACAAGGAACCTTTCACCAAAGAAGAAGACAAGAATCTCATTGCACTCGCAAAGAAATACGAAGGACATCAGTGGTTCGAGATCTGTCGCGAGTTGGGAACGGCGCGCTCAGCTGTTCAGTGCTGTCAGCGCTACCAGCGAAGTTTGAACACCAAGTTTATGAAGCGTGAATGGACCAAAGAAGAGGATGAGATTCTCCGACGTGAGTATAACAGGTGTCACTCGGAGGGTGGCGAGAGAAGCTGGCAGCTCATTGCCGAGGCTCTGGAAGGACGTACCGGACAACAGTGTCTGCATCGCTGGCAAAAGACATTGGATCCCTCGATTAAGCGTGGTCGTTGGACAGACGAGGAAGACGATCTCCTACGAAAGGCAGTCGAGCTCTATGGCAAAGGCAATTGGATATTGATAAAGAACCATGTCCCCGGTCGTACCGATATGCAGTGTCGTGAGCGTTGGTGTAACGTCGTCGATCCGATCCTTGTCAAGAATGCCTGGACACCGGCCGAGGATAACCAACTCCGCGCACTCGTAGAGAAGAACGGCATTGGAAAGTGGGCATTGGTTGCCAAAGAGATGATCACCAGAACCGATAACCAATGTTGGCGTCGCTGGAAGCAATTGTACAGCAAGACTGCGTTCCTCGAGGAGTACAAAGATATTCTGAGCAAGAAGAAAGAGATGATCGTCAGTAATTTCGTGGGAAGAGAGAAGGAGAGACCGTCTTTTACTATCGATGATTTCGTCTCACCGGAAAAGTTGAAGGAGATACAAGAGATGACTCTTACAGTACCGGAGCTACCACCCACTGTTAGAAGCAAAACTCCAAGAAGAGGTGCTTCCACTGCTAATTCCTCTACGCCCCGAGCTAGCACCAGAGGAAGCAAACCACCTAGACTTTCGAAAGCTTCTGCTGCTCGTGCTGCCGCTATACTTGCTAATGCTTCCAATCCATCGACTCCACAATCACCACAATCAGAACCACCTACACCAGTAGCACCTCTTCAATTAGATGGTAACAACTCTGCACCAACAACTCCACCCACATCCAATACAGAGTCAACAACAACTACTACAACTACCACAACCACTACTACAACTACTACTCCTCCAGAAACACCAGAAACACAAGATGCACCAGCTACACCAACAACAAGAGGTAGAGGTAGAGGAAGAGGAAGAGGTAGAGGTACAAGTCAAACTAGAGGTCAGCCAAAAGCAGCGACTACAACAACAGCTACTACTGCAACACCTCCAGAAACATCAGAAACATCAGACACACCAGAGACACCGGCTACACCGACAAGAGGTAGAGGTAGAGGAAGAGGTAGAGGTAGAGGTGCAAAGAGATCATATGAAATAATGAATGAAGTCAGATCTGAAGACACAGATCAAGATATGCAAAATGAATTACAAGAGATTCTTAGTGAACAACAAGAGAGACAACTAGTACAACCAGATGAATAGATTTATTTTCAGAATATATAATTATATTTGGATTTTATTATATAGTGAATGGGTTTAATGTAATAGGTTAAATCAAAAACATATTATAAAATGGAACAAATAAATAAGTAAATATTAAATAATTATAATAATAGTATTGTTTTTAATTTTAAAAATAAATAATATTATATTATTATTTATTTTTATTAAAATTTTGTTTTTTTTTTTTTGTTACATTTGGGCTGTACCAATAACATTACTATCTACTCTCTTGAGAGGCTCGACACCTTTCAATTCCCATATCGATTGTCTTGCAGAATCAAAGTTTTTGATAAACGATGTTGATGCGTAGATTGTTGCGCTTAGTGCTATCAATGATGGTGTAATAGGACCATTAGGATAGTTATTGTTGAATGATCCCTGTAGGATAGTTCTCTTTAGGTTCTTGTCGATTTCAAGTGAACGATCCAACCCATGAATCTTTATTGTTTTCTTTTGTATTCCCAACTCTCTTAGATATTGACCAGTTGAATCCATTTCACCCATCAATAATATAATCTGATCTTCTGCACCTGATTCTTTTACATGTGATAATAAAATACTAATAGCATATTGTTAATTAATATTAGTTTATAGAGAACAAATAAGAGTTTACAAACCTTGAACTTGATTTTGAAATTAATTCTAAACTAACTAAATCTCTATATAATTTGGCTGCCAACTTTAAGAGATGTCTATATTTGAGGTATTTCTCTTGATTTAAAATCAACTCTAATTTTACATTGAACAACAGTTCTCTTTGTCCAGCTATTTTTGCTCTCAGTTGTTGAAGAGAAGTTACAATCTGTTGTTTTCCTTTTTTCCTATCGCCAGTATGTTTTATCTTTAGATTGAAATAAATGATTTGAGAGAATATCTTTTGTGCATCTGCTGTAATGACACAGAGAGCTTGCTCCAACTTATCATAATCATAAGATGGCAGAAACAGATTCGAAAATAAAAGTACTACAACGATTGCCATTGTGATGTGAAAAGTACGAAGTAAACAATTGATGATATTTGCTTTACCATTGACCAACATTGGAAATGACAAAGTGAAATAGGTGAGAGCAAAGAAATTGAAAGTGGTCTGGAAGTAATTGTATTTCAAGAATGCAGAGATACTAAAGAATATAACAATGCTGTTGAAGATGAAAATAATAGATCTGGCCACATAGTTGTGTGGCAATGTGAATAGGACAGCTCCGCCATAGGCAACGAATGATGCCACTAGAGTACCCACGAATCTCATCACTGCAAAGGAACCACTTGCACCAACGGTCGGTGACATCACAAACGTAAAAGTAATGACCAACCATTGAAGATTTCGAAACAATATAAAGTGACTGTGTTTAAATGTTTCATAGTATGCAACAGAGAGAGTTGTAACACCCACTGAAAAACGTAGAGAGAACCGCCAATCTGAGAATATTCTTCGTCCCATTGGTTCGAATACCATGTAGATTCTCTGTTGCCAAGGATACGATAGTGAAGAAAGTAAATCTGGAAAAGGATAGTCTTTGTATCGAGCACCTTTTCCCGAGAATAGTTTCCTATTTCTTTGGAAAAATACTTTAAAATAATCATAGAATGCTGCGAAAATCGATCGGAACGCTATCAGTATTCTTGGTTTCTCCAACGGATGATTGGTTATATCATAGATGACAACTGACATTCTCTTGAGATCCTCTGTAAAATTTACCATTCCAATGATAAAAAAATGAATTCTAGACAATTCCTTATCGATTTTGGTCAATGACTTTGGATCCTTTCCGTTGTAACAATAGTCTGGATTTACCATTAGCTCACTATACTTGTCAAGAATCTGTGTCATCGAATCAGATATCTTCTCAAACCAACTGAGTACCAAGAACTGTAGGTAGTCGGAAGGCATCTTATCGAGTCGTTCCAGTGACGGCATCACAGGATTACTATTGATTGAAAGTTGGTTCTCTATCGAGTCGTTATCAATGTTGGTTGTATGATATTTTCTAAATTTATGTAGATGTGAACGTCGCTTCAGCATTTTCTCCAAAATAATAAATACATTGGTCGCTTCATGAATCATCTTTTCAAAGATTGGTTCGAGAGGGAGTAAAAGTTTAGATCGTCGTGAGCTGATATCTCCAACAATTGAAAGATGCAATGCAACGAGCTCTTTGTGGTTGGCGTCAAGTAGCGTCGCCAACTCTACCAGCTTTGGATAGATATTTTCACTCCAACGTTCGAGTTTGGCATCATTCAAATACTTGTATAGAATATTCAAACGGATTGAATACCGCTCGGCCATATAAGTCACATCTTTCTTGTAACGCTTGGGATTCAACAACCAATCCATGTTGTACATAGTGATATTAATGGTATCAGTCGATTTAATCTGGCCGGCAATACTCAGCTGAGAACCAACCTTTTCAAACATCTTTCTACTCTTTCTAATGATCTTACTAGCTGTCCTAATGAATAGAGTAGAACCGAAATAAGGATTGAAAATTAAGCAGCTAAAGATGATACAACCCAGCATACAAAGCGTAGTTAGAAAAAACCGCAGAAACAAAGTGTAGGAATGTGTACTTGGTTCCAAAGTGTAGGTTAGAACAAAGAAATCCAGAAATATACGTTTGCCATGCTGAAAAGGTATCCATTCAACATCTTTCGATATCATCAGACCAGAGGCAACGAAACACAACACGAAATGCGGAAATACTGCTGGCCATATCGAATTGCCTACGATACCGTATACAATAACCGCAGAAACACACCCAATAAATGAAGCAGCAGTCACTCTTATACCATTTTCGATAATTAGTAGATAGCTGTCGGTCGAAGTGACAGTGGATAAAGTGAACACAGTAATAAACAATATACCAAACAAAGGAAAGAATCGTTGAAACACCATCACAATGAGGAATATATAGGTGAGAATAATTGATGATGTTACAAAGAATGCATAGTAATAAACTACACTATCTTTCTTTCTTCTAATTAAATTTCTGTTAAACAATTCCTTTCTAAAATAAAAAAATAATTAATTTTAATTTTCTTTTTTTTTGGATGTTCCAATTAATTAATTATATCATACAAAAGACTTTTCATTTTTTTTCAGGTCATTTTTTTATTTGTTCAAAGATTTATCTAAATAATATCTGTAACTAACTAATTATCTATTATTTTGATTATAAAGATTTTTATAAATACTGTTTTCTTTTTAAAAAAAAATAAAATAAAATAGATTTTTGCATCTTTAAAAACCTCTCATTGTTTGTATAGAACATAAATAAATTCTTCAAATATTAGATCGGACAGAGTGGGAATTTAGTTGGTTGATATGTCTCATACACAAAATTCGAATGGTGGTTGCAACAACCACCATTAAAAAAAATATTTCTTTCTTATTTTTTTATTTATAAAGATAATAATAATATTTAAATCATACTATTATTTTTTTTTTATTAATATTTGATTTTTTGTTGATGTTGCTGCGTTGTTGTTGAAGTTGATTTTTGGTGTATATAATTAATATTTTTTTGAATTGTTTTTTTTTTTTTTTTTTTTGTTTGAATACTATATAATTGATTTGATTATGAGATTATTTATTATTATTATTATTATTATTTATTTTTTGTTGCTATTTGTTAATAATTTATTCTTTCAAAGATATCTTGTGCTTTTCTTAATCTTGTAAGTAAAAGTGAGGCATTATATGGAAAACTATTGTTTTCGTGTGATTTCGAAATCGATTGCGAAAGCTTTGAAATACAATTGGAGATGAGATAGAAATCATATTCAATCTCAAAGTCTGCACTGCTGGTCGAAGTTGTATAGCTTTCCATACTAGTATTCAAATCTGTATCCACAGGTGTGACCGATGAAGTTGATGATGATGATGATGATGTCGTTGTTGTTGATGTTGATGTTGTCGATGATGTAGATGACGAAAGCGATGTAGATCTCATTGATGCGGTCGATGTAGATCTAGTTGAAGTTGATGTATTGGTAGTGGTAGAGGATGAAGTTCGTTTTCCTATCTCTTCTAGACCTATCGATGATTGGTCGTTGGTTCGTTGAAACTTATCAACAAACTTTTCCAATGAACTAGGTTTCATAATAATATAGTTTAGATATCTAAAGTATGATTATTATTAGTTCAACATTCTATTTTCTTAACAAATACAAACAAAGTTTACTTACTTTAAGAAATAAGATAGAAAATGAGTTGATTCTGAAGAAATCAATAGATCTAATAACATTGTATGGTCATAAGAACATATATATTCGATAAAATAAGAGAATACAAGATGTGGATGTATACTATTAGCCAATGTTTCTAATACCGGATTATTTGTTAAATGTAAACTATATATAAAAAAGTAAAGAAGAATAGGATTGTTAATGTTTGATTTGATATTATCTAGATAGTTAATTTACTTACTTTTCTAGATATAAGAATATAGAGAGTAAAGTTTCGAGTGTTTCGACTGCTTCGATGTCGAGATTCTCTCCAAAGATCGATGCATGCTGTTGTATACGAAAGCGGTATGCTATCAATTGTTTGTTGTTACCTAGTATCTCTAGAAGTGCATTGACATATGCTCGTGAGTCTTCGGCCAAGGACAACAATGTATTGATAATCTCCAATACCAATTTGTAGAATCTGGACAAAACGATTGTGGAAGACTTTCCTTCCAAGAATAATTCTGAACTTGGTGTCGATCTCAATGACTCCATGGCATTGCTTTCACTTTCATCATGATCATTATCATCACTGATTAATGATTGTTCTTTTTCATCTATACTCATCATATTCGATGCTGTTGTTGTTGTAGTTGTTGTTGCTGTTGAGGTTGTTGTAGTTACTGCTGATGATGATGTTGTTGTAGACGTTGAAAAAGATAACGATGAACTTGAAGTCGATGGAGTTGCTATACCGGATGTAATGTTTACAATATTTGTAGTAGGTTTCGATTGATTATTATGAGCTTGTTGTTGAAGATGTTGAGGTTGCTGTTGAATTGGAAGTTGTTGATCCAATACAATTTGAGAGGAACTAAATAACTGGCTGAAATAAGTGATTACCCGAAGATACTCAGTGATGAAATGCGCACTCTTGTTGAACATTGTAAAGATCTTGAGGATTTTAATGACGATTTGGTAGGGTGCGATGCTTGGCTGACCCGAGAGACAGTGATTCATTATATTCACGTAGAATGTGCCTAGTTCTCGGTTCGATGAGAGCATATTGATAATGGAGTCGATATACTGCTTGAATGGCTTGGGACTACCAATAGTAGCAGGGTTAGTCGAACTGCTGCTGCTACTCTCGCTGGTCGTTGTGGAGGTGGTGGAGCGCAAGTAGAATATCTGAAGTAATTTATGGAGGATTGAGTAGATGGCTGGTGTTTGGTCATTGAGTAGACATCGACGTCCAACTACATTCGATCGAATGTACATGATAAAGTCGATGGTTACCAGAGAGACAATGTCGAGGTCACGCTCAAAGTTGATGTTGCCTCGGGCGTACACCAGTTTCAGGATCTTGTGGACGGTCTCGTAGTAGCACATATGGCAATCGGAAGAAGTCGGCGCTCCGTAGCCAACACCAAAGTTTGCAAACGACCATGTGTCCTTTAGTTTGAGAGCAGAGTTGACCAATAACAATCGATCGGATGCCGAAACACTGTTCTCAAACAAAGTTAACATCGATTTCTGATAGGAATGGTAGACCAATGTCGATACCTTGTAATATTGTATCATTCTACTACTCTACAGTACTTTATAGTTAATACATCATATAATTTTATTTTATAATAATACTTTGTTTTTTTTTTCTTTTATCTATTTTTCTTTTTCCATCTTTTTCTTTATTATATATATAAATAAAAATAAAACTATTTATTACTAAAATAAAGTAATAACAAAAAAAAAAAAAGGAATTAAAAATACTATAATATATAAGTATAAAGTTATTATTATTATTTATTTAAAAGATAAAAATAAGGTAGGTATTTATTTTATTATTTAAAAAGATAAAAATTTAAAATTTAAAAAAGAAAATGTAAAGAGAAATATAAACCTACCAAAATCTTTAATAACTCAACATCTAGTGTAGTATGAGTGCTCTGTAAAAGTTGGTGGTTGAAAGCAAGATGCTCTTTCAACTCTTCAGATGACAGACTCATTGCTACACACACACTAGATGGTGAATTGGATTAGGCGATCGAGAAATGAAATTAATGAAAGTAGTCAACTAATTCAACAACCAACTGAAAATTCATTTGTATCTTTAGTTAAATTGAAAATATTAAAAAATAAACTCTGTTTTTTGGTTGTCGTCAATTATGTTTATGCTGTTTTCGTTGTCTCTTTCTAACTAATACTAAATTCCACTTTCTAAAAAAAAAAAAAAAAACTAACCTGTACTGTTATGTTAATTCTCCAATTCTGATTCTAAACTTATCAATATAAATAAATAATAATAATAAGTAAATTTATTACTAAAATAAATTACAACAATGAAATATTGAGTGTCAAAAAAAAAAAATGAAATCTGATCATCAAAAAGTTGAAGTGTCAGACAGTGGTGTGTGTTCGTTTTATTTTTACAAATAATAAAATAAAATAAAAACAAAAAAAAGATTTGGGGTTAAGAGTGTGTGAAATTTATGATTGATTAGATATTATTATTGTTTATGATTATTGCACAAATTTTATTATTATTATTATATTGCAATTTATCATGAAAAATCTATATTCTATTCAAAATATTTTTTTTGTTTCAAACAAGTGGAAATGAAATCAACCAAGAGTCTGATGTTAACATTTATTTTCTTACTTAAATTTTTAAAATTGGAAAAAAAAAACAAATAATTAAAGAATACAAAAAAAGTTTTTTTTCTTTAAGAATGTTGTTTTTAGTAGTTGTGTTGTGGTGTTACAGAATTTTAAAATTTGACCCATCAGTTTTATATGGGTTTTTTTTTTTTTGTAGAAACGAAAGAAAAATTATTGATTGAGGAGGACAAATAAATAACTTTAATGATACAAAATAATTGCAAAGATTTTGGGAGATTATATTAAAAATTATTCGAGAATAATTGAGTTTAATCTTGAAGGTGGGGGTATTTTTGTTCAAAAAAAAAAACAAAAAAAAAACAAATAATAAATCGTTGTTGTTGTTGTTGAAAAAAAACAGCGACTTTATCAAATAATGAATTCATTCTATTTAGGTAAATTCTAAAACTTGAGACCTTGCCATACCACACCACAAATTTTAAATATTTTAAATGTTCTTGAATTAATACTACTATTCATTATTTTATTGTGGTTGTTGCTGGATTGTTGTTTAAAGAAATTTGATAGCAGTTGTTGTTGATGATATTTATTTTTCAAAATGATCCAACAAGAGATACCCAAAAAAATAAATATCTAAATTTTGAATTTCCAAAAGAGGTAAGAAATCTCCCAGATTTTGGTGGTATTTGATTTTAAAATCTCCCAACTTTAGCAAATATTGGAAAGTGGGTGGAGGTTGTGAACACAAACATCAAACAATCGTATACTCAAACCATTTAATAGATCACTTTACAAATACATTTTTTCGGTTGCTCAGTTGATGGATAAACAAAAACAAAAGCTCTAAATTGTACAAAGAATAAAATTTAATTTAAACAATGAATTCCATTCATTAATAAAAATTTTAAATAACCATATTTCGAAAAGGAGAGTTCTGAATGTTCGTTAATCAAAATGAATAGGTGATGACAACACTCTAAAAGAAGGGTTTACTTTCATTCGTTAGAATATATTTTGTATTAAAATATTGGGTTTTTCTGTTTACTTCTTTTTTTGAACATGCAAAACAATCATCTAGAGATATCATTTCTTAAAAATGGTAATCATAACATAGATCAAGATATAACAAGTATGTTATTCTTATTTTTTTTAATAATAAATAGTTAATTGGTTAAGTTTAATTTTAACTGATAATTCATTGAAATAAACAAAAAACAACAAAAAAAAAATTAACAATTTATTTCATTTCTATTTTTTTTTTTTTTTTTTAAATTAAAATTAATCAGTTCAAAGTCAATATTATCTTGAGTTTTAAAAATTGAATCTAATATCTTTATAAATAAACTAAAATTCAAAAGAATGGAATCCATTATAGAACTTCAAAAGTTTGTTGTTTAAACACGGTAAATTAAAATTCCGGAAATTATCGAAATTTGGAAAATCTATAAAATCAAGTCCGAAATCAGATCAAAATTTAATCGATCAACAAAGATATTAGTTAAAAGTAATAAAATTATAAAAAATACGATAATATTACAAAAAGTATCAAAAGAGAGAGAAAAAAATTTTATGTTTTGAAAAAAAAATAAAAATAAAAAATGAAAATAAATAACAAATTTTTTTTTTTAGAATTATTTTTTTGTTTTTTTTTTATTTATTTTTGTTTTAATAAAAAACGTATTTGTTTTCATGTTATCTAATTCTACCCTTTTTCAATATTGTTGTTAGAATTATCGTTAGTTAATTAAAGTTATTTATTTTATTTTTTTACGAGAAAAAATAAAAATCATAATTTCCAATTATATCTATATATATAATTCATATTAATATAACAATAATAGTTAGTTTAGAAAGTACAAATATGAACAATATTTAGTTGGTTCTAAAAGTTCAATAATCTCCATATATATATATATATATTTATTTATTTATCTATAACATACAAAAGTGTTATATATATATATAATCAATAATATTAATAATAGATCAACTCTTTAATAATAACATATTAAAGATTTTAAAACTAAAACAAAAAAAAAAAAAAACCAACCAACCAACATTAAAATAGCAATATCATTACATAATTAGTGTAGTCGGAACGAAATACTATATACAATGAAACCAGCTGCAGATTTAGAACATGAAGATGTAAGTCAACTATATCTTATCATATTAATTAAAAATCAACAACTCTTCTTCTTCTCCTTCTTCATTACCTTTACTCTGACAAATCATATCATATTATATCATCTCAACTTCTTTATAATCAATACATATCAAACTTAACAAAGTATAACTATATTATATTATTTTTTGTGTGTACGTTTTTTTTTTCTTTTTTTTCTTTTCTTTTTTTTTTTGGATTTATTTTTCAAATATTTACTTTTTAGATAAATAAATGTGACCGGTCAGCTGAACAACCACACACCATCTTTTTTAATTTCATTTGAATAAAAAAAAAAAAAAACGTGAATCTCAACAACACACCACAAAATTTATTTTTTTTTCGTGATTTACCGACTTTGGCGCGAAATTCAAATTTTTTTTAGTTACCCACGATCGAAACAATCGAATATCTAGAAAGTAATATAGAAATGTGAAAATATTAATATCTATTGTTCAATCATTATGAAATTCTTATTACAGGAAGCTCCGGAGGTACAGAAGAAACAACCAAGAGGTAAAAAAACAAATACATTCGGTGGTTTGTGGAAGGGTGAAGAACAATTGTTGACTTCAAACACCAGAAGAACTGTCAGATCGACCGGAGTTCTCAATCAGATTGAGAGTGACCAAGATAGTAGTGATATAGACTCTGAAGATGATTCGTCAAGTGATGGTGAGTCATCGGATGACAATGTTAAGAAGAAGAAGAAGAAACCACCTGTAAAGAGAGGTGCACCTGCAACAAAAACAACTACAACTACAACTACAATAACTACAAACAATAGTAATAATAATAATAATAATGGTAAACCAACAAGAGGGAGACCACCAACTTCAAATACAACTACAACCACAACTTCAAAACAAAGTTCAACAACAGCACCTGTAGCTGTTTCTAAAACAAGAGGTAGACCACCAAAAAAGATTGTAGTATCATCGTCGGAGGAGGAAGATGAATCAGAGGATGGAGAAGATGAGTCAGATATCGATATTATATCAGATGAAGAGGATACCAAGAATAAGAAGAAGAGTAATGCAGTGGTAAAGAAGCAATCGCCACCACCTGCTAAACAACAACTTACTAGACTTAAAAAGAAAGCTGTACAAGTAGAGTCAGAGTCGTCAGAGTCAGAACCATCACAATCCGAGGTGTCAGAGTCAGAGAGATCGGAATCTGAACAGTCGGATTCCGATGAGGAAAACAGTGCAAATGGCGAGTTGGATCTAAAGGATATGGGAATCGACGAACGCTTACAAGAGGAATTTACAGTTGAGAAAGTTTTGGACACTAGAATGCAGGGTGACGATGCAGCCAATCAAATGGAGCAAGTGTTGGTCAAGTGGAAGGGACTGTCCTATCTTCATTGCAGTTGGGTGGATTCAAACCAGTTGATTCAGACTCGCAGTGGTAAAGCCAGACTACAGCGTTACCAGCAGACCAAGCAACAAGAGGCAGAAAATGCCGCTGCCAAACGACCACCCAAGGAAGACTACAAGGAGATGATGAAAATCGAGAAGATTCTCGACAAGCGTATCAACTCTGACAACGAAACAGAGTATTATATAAAGTGGAGAGCACAGACCTATCTGAATTGTACTTGGGAGTTGGCGTCGGACGTCAACGACGAAGAGGCAGTCGCTGCCTTTGCACAGTTTATCAAGATGCCTTCCAGCTCGGAACTAACGGTTCCTCCACGTCCAGCGCCATCCGGTTGGAAAGAATTCACAGCAAGTCCAGAGTATTTCAAGAAGGGACGTCTACTTCGTCCGTACCAACTCCAAGGTTTGAACTGGCTGTCGTTCTGCTGGTATCAGAAGCGAAACTCTATACTGGGAGACGAGATGGGACTTGGAAAGACGGTGCAATCCGTATCGATTATAGAGACACTCCGCAAGACACAAGGCATTCGCGGTCCTTTCTTGTGTGTTGCACCACTCACTACCATTCCACACTGGAAGCGTGAATTTGAGAGTTGGACCGACCAGAAAGTGCTGGTCTACCACGACCACGGTCAAGCGCGTCCAATCATCCGAGACTATGAATTCTACTACACCGACAGCAAAGGTCGTACTACCAATGTCACGAAATTCAATACTTTGATCACCACCTACGAAATGGTGATAAGCGATCGCGCGCAACTCTCAAAGATCCACTGGCGTTACTTGGTGATCGACGAAGCACATCGTCTCAAGAACAAATCGTGTAAATTGACAAACGAACTCCGAACTTACAAGTATGACCATCTTTTGCTACTCACCGGTACTCCATTGCAAAACAATACACAAGAGCTCTGGTCGTTGCTCAACTTTATGGAGCCGGAAAAGTTTGCACACCTCGAAGAGTTCCTCGAGGAGTTTGGTGATCTCAAGCAAGCGGAGCAAGTAACTAAACTCCAGGAAGTACTACGTCCTTACCTCTTGAGAAGAATGAAAGAGAATGTTGAGAAATCGATTGCACCCAAAGAGGAGACCATCGTTGAGGTCGAGTTGACAACCATCCAAAAGAAATACTATCGTGCCATCTACGAGAAGAATTTCACCTTTTTGAGAAAGGGTGGCAAAGGAAATGGACCTTCACTGCTCAACATCATGATGGAGTTGAGAAAGTGTTGTAATCATCCCTATCTCATCAAGGGTGCAGAGGATTCAGAGACATCGATGTTGATGAAGAACTCTGATGCCATCTATCACAAGCTGATTCAGGCATCTGGAAAACTTGTACTGATTGACAAGCTGTTGCCAAAGCTGAAGGCTGGCAATCATAAAGTGTTGATCTTCTCTCAGATGGTCAGTGTCTTGGATATTCTCGACGATTATCTAACGTTTAGAGGTTATCTTCACGAGAGAATCGATGGTTCCATCAAGGCAGAGGATCGTCAAGCAGCCATCGATCGTTTCAGTGCACCGGATTCCGATAGATTCGTATTCCTTCTGTGTACTCGTGCCGGTGGTATGGGTATCAATTTGACTGCCGCCGACACTGTAATTATTTTCGATAGTGATTGGAATCCACAGAACGATCTTCAAGCTCAGGCACGTTGTCATCGTATCGGTCAGGACAAGATGGTCAAAGTCTATCGTTTGGTAACCAGAAACACCTATGAGAGAATCATGTTTGATCGAGCATCCAAAAAGTTGGGTTTGGACAGAGCTGTACTCACCAAAATCAACTCCAACGGTACCAATGCTGCGCCTGCCAAAGAAGAACTTCCAGATAAAGAAACCATTGATTCACTTTTGAAATTTGGTGTTTATGCAATCAAGTAAGTTGTAACTTTACAAATGTACAATTATCAAAATTTTTTTTCTAATATTTCATTTATTCTTAATAGGGAAGATGATGCTGCCAGTGAAAGATTCTATGAAGAGGATATTGATAAGATTTTAGATAGATCAACTGTTGTCAAACAGGAAACAGTTGATCCACTGGCGAGTAGCTTTTCAACTGCCAGTTTTTGTAGTTCCAATTCTGCATCTAACATTGATGTGAATGATCCAAACTTTTGGGACAAGTTTGTTCCAGAGTTGGATACTCGTAGCGATGTTATCATGTTGCCAAGAACTAGAAAGAATGTTCAGAGATTTGGTTTCGGTGATGAGAGTTCAGATGATGATCAATCAGACTACGATCCAGACGGTGATGAAGAAGATACGGGAAGTGTGAACGATTTCGGATGGACCGGCGCCGAGCGTAATAAATTCAAGAGTGCTCTCTTTACTTTTGGCAGTGGACGTTGGGATCTGATAAAGTCGATGGCAAATCTCGATCGTTGGACCACAGACCAAGTTCGTCAGTATGGTGAAGCATTCATCACTAAATCACTGGATATACCTGTCAAGGCGGTTGCACCACAATCCGAAGAGGGAGAAGCCAAGTTGTCGGTAGAGTCTCTCAATGCATATGTCGAACAACTTGAACCAAGTGTATTCCAATTGTATGGAAAGGAACCACCCAAAGTCACTGGTGACAAGATGCAGATTGAAAGTAACGAGTCCAACACCACCACCACCAGCAACAACACCAGCGAATCTAAAGATACCAATCCGTTTATCAATGATTCATCGTTGAGTGATACTAAATTCACAGAGTATCTGACGAGAAACAGCAAGAAGATCTCACGCAAACTAGCAAATATGGCTGCGCTTGCTCAGATCTTGCGAGTTGGATACCGTAAGATTGTTGACAGTATAGGTGAACTCGGAGACTCTCCATTTTCATGCTGGAAATTCCAGGAGGATAATGATCTTCTTGTGGGTACCTACCGCTATGGATTCGGTGAATACGATACCATGCGTAAAGACAAATCGCTGTGCTTCCACAAGCATAACTACCAATCGTCGCCAGACTCGACCAGCAACAACAACACCACAACCGATGAAAACGAAAGAGTTTGGCCATCTGCAAAGATTCTCTCTCATCGTTTCAAGCGTATTCTCAGAACCATGGAGGGATACAAGAAGCAACAGGTCAAAGAGAAGCTACACAGCATGAAGAAAATGGAGAAGGAAGAGAAGAAGAAGAAATCCGATATCCGAGTGGAGTGGACCAAGCGTGAGAAATCAGATTTCTACAAGTATATCGTTATCTTTGGTGTCATTGAGACTGGTCCTAATGAATACTCTTGGGATTTGATCAAGGAGAAAGCCAGCTTGAAGAAGAAGACCGGCGATATGATTGAGCGTTACTATTTCGACTTGCTTACCAAGTGTCAACAGACCATAAATGGTAACCCATCGTCCAACGGTGCAGCTGCTGACAACAAAGACGACGACAAAGACGACAAGGACGAGAAGGATGGCGAACTCACCATTTCACAATGCAAACGTTTGGTCAATCGTATCTACTTCCTCAACAAACTCAGAGGTAAAATTCTCAAGAATCCAAATTTGACCACCATTCTCGATGATGTTTCACCACCACATTCTTTCCCAATGTGGTACCAAAAGGGTGTGCATGACATTGCATTACTTCAAGGTATCGCCAAACACGGTTATGGTCAATTTGAAGATATATGCAAAGACAAATCGTTCCCCTTTTACGATATCTACAAGAACCTAGCCAAAACACAGGGTAAATACGAGTCGAGCGATGGCGAAGATGAAAACTCTGACAAGAAGCGAAAACGTAAGGAACAAATCATTGACATTCTTCGATTGCCCAAGGATAAATATCTGAATGCAAGAATCGATTCCGTCATTGATTTCGTTGTCAATCCAAGACCAAGTCACAGACATTACGTTGGATCTTCCAATAGCTCCAAGTCATCGTCTTCCTCGCACGCACCTTTGCGTTCTTCCTACAACGGAATGAATAGTTCCGCCTCTGGCATTCCAATGACTGGTTCCTTTAAACTTGGTAACAGTCTTAATACCAGCCCTGTTTTAAGTAGCAGTGGTAGTGGTATTAAAAATGGAGGTCGTGTTGGATCGTCATCATCATCTAGTAGCAGCAAGAAACAAATTACTATCCTCGATTTCCTTTCACCAAGTAAAGACAAGAGTTCTGGAAAAGACAAGGACAAAGATAAAGAGAAAGAGAAAGACAAAAAGTCATTGGAGTTGATCAATTTAGATTTCGATTCCGACGATGACGAACAGATCTTCAGAAAGGCAAAGCGCTCCAAGAAGAGACACAGTCTCAGTTCGTCAAGCTCCGGTCTCAAGAAGTCTGACGACAAAATAGCAGCATTTGGTAATATCCTACATGAATCTGACGATGAAGATTTCAAAGATTATGAATTGTTAAAGAGAGCAAATCAAATGGGTAAAAGAGCAAGCACCAACGGTAGCAATAGCAATGGAAATAGCAGTAATAACAGTGATGAGAGTAGCATTGCCAAAGAGCGAAGATCTTCAGCCAATGGCAAGACTACTATTACCACTACTACAACTACTACCTCAACATCAACATCAAGTACCTCTTCACCATTGAACGATGTAACAATGTCAGATGTTCTCAATAACAACAATCAACCCGAACCAAATGTAAATAATCGTGACGATCATCAATATAAATCCACAAAAACCACCATTCCAGAGATATCAAATCTATTAAATCCAAACGAACCAGAAACTATATAGTTCTAATAAAAAAAGAAAATCCAATTAATTTTTAATATTAAATTAATGGAGTATTGTTAAACAAGTTTAATTAAATGAATGTTTTATTTTAAAATTGTTGACCATTTTTTTATTTGTTTGTTAAAATTTTTTTTATACCCAAAGCAAAGATTTCTTTTACTGAAAATATGTTTCCGGTTGGGGTTTTGAAAGAAGCACCCGCACTGATTTCTGAACTTTGTATAATTTCTTGTGATTGCGATTAGAATTTGTAGTTACACGAATCAGCACTTGTAAGACCTGGAAGTGAGAAATCAACTTGCATATTCACAAATATGAAAGTGTATATATTTGTGGTACTGATTCAACATAATTCTGAACTTGAGATACACAACTCTTTCCAATAACATTAAAACAATCTAACAAAAATAATTCCTGTTCTTCATTACAAACACCATCTCCACAAAAGGATTTGAATCCTTGGAAGATTGTATAGCATCTTTATCTAAATTACATTCATCTCTAGGATCAATATTTCAGTCTCCACAAATATTTTATGCCGGATTTATCAGAAATTTCCAAAGATAAATTTGATCTTGAAATCATAGGTGAGCTAAAATTGACACAACAAAGGTATTTGTTATTCCTCCACTAACAAATAACCACTTGGAATGAGAGAAATTTGATTGAAGGAAATGAGATGAAATTGTATCAATAGTTTTTTATATATAAATATTAATATCTAGACCTTTCTTTACAAATATTGACCAATTTGTTTCCTACCAATTCACCTTTTCAGAAGAAAATGAGAAAGAACTACAAATACCTATATAAAATATTAATTACAATACTTTTAAATTTATATTAGAATACATACATTTGACACCTAATCCCACTACATTTGATTTAATAAAAATAATAATACTATTATATAATTAAATATCATATGCTCTGATGTTGCTATTAAGGGTATATTGTTGCAATTTGTTTAATTTAATATTCTTGCATCGAAATTATTGTTATATGCTAAAAAGTCTTTGTCTAGGTTGATCTGATTCAAAGTCCTTCCCAACCCACTTGATACAGATCTTAAAATTTTTCCTTGCTTTATTTTATATTTAATGATTAATCTATCAACTGAATACAATATATATGGATTTTACTTTAAATTTAGTTTCAGTCATCTTTGAGTCAAAATAAAGATACAGATCCATGAATACTGGGAGTTTGATAATCACCCAAAAATCAATAGGTTGACTTTCTTCTTGTTTAGAGATGAATCCAAATATTTATAGGATTGTAATTTGGTTTAATTATTACTTTCATTTTAATATTTTTTGTAGTTTTTTGGCTTGGTTTAAAAATTCACAGTTGTAAAAATAATGCGAGAAAAACAGAAAAAAAAAGAGAATATTACATAGTTATATAATGTTTGTTTTTTTTTAATATTATTCATTTTTAGAATCACATGGTAAGCTGATTGCCTTTGATTTGATTATTTTGATTACATTATGAGAATCAAAAGAGAAAATAAAGAATTTTTGGGATAGCATCTACACTTGTTAAAGGGGTGGACAATTGTTTTGTATAAGAAATCATTTTGTGTCTCATTATTTTTTTATCTTTTACTATACATACAAAATTCATGAATTGAGAGAATGTATTATTCTCATTTTTAAAATTAGTTCACACATGTGGTGAAAATCATAATTATTTAGGTTAAAAAATTTGGGTAATATACAAATAATAGTAAAGTTCACTCCTAAAATAATTCAAAAAATTCACTTTAATATATATATTTTTGTTTTTAATATTTATATTTTATTCTATTTTTTTTTTATTCTAACAATAACAAATTACAATTTAAAAAGTATAATGGAAATCAGAACATTTAGATTAGTCTTTAAGAATATAGTGTTAAGAAATTTAATATTTACGAAAGTATCAGAATTATCGAAACATAATGGATTACACCCACAATCTTGGAGTTATGTCATTTATTCACCTGAATACATGGTTGGAAATGGTTATTTTTCACAATTGAATGATTTTTTATTTAAAAAGACCAATTTGTACGATTCGTACTTGGAGATTGGAAATTTTTTAGGTCCTGATAACTATGAAGGTTATATTCTTAATCTTGTTGGTGTAATCAAAAATGCGATCAAGAGTGGTTGTAATATTGAAACTATTAGAAACTTGATTGATTACTATGGTATACAAAAGTTAATCAATTACAGCTCAGACAGTTACGGTTATACAAGAGATTTGATCATTTTTCTGATCAACTTTTTACTTGACACACCTTCAAAACTTGGTAGATGGGATATCATTCATTTTCTATTGGAGTACATTGTCATTCCGGAGGATAAAGAGGATAAAATTCAATTCAGATGGGATTTCAAACGAGCAATGGCGTTTTCTGTGAAATCTGGTGATTTCAAATTGTTAAACTTTATGACCGAGAAAAATAGAAAATCACCTAGACCATCTTATGAAAATGAAATTTGTGATGTCAATCCACTTGATAAAGCAGCATCTTTTGGTAAAATCGAAATCATTGAATATCTTATTCAAAATCTACCTGTCGAGGAATTAAAAAGAAGTGAAATGATGTATTATGCGATCAAATCAGGACATCAACATGTGGTACGATATGTATTTGAGAATCAATTATTTGGAAAAGAAAGAGTTGATCTTTATTACCTAACTTATTCATTAAACTTTCGTCAAATCGAAATTCTCAAAATGCTTGCAGAGGAATATGGAATGAAAGAAACTTCCAATACCTATTTAATGGATTATTATTCTGAAAGGGGTGATTTAGAGGCCCTTATTTTGCTAAATTCATTTAACTATTGGCAATGCACAACAAATGCAATGGATAATGCAAGTAAAGGTCATCTTCGAGTCGTCATATGGCTTCATCAGAATCGTACTGAAGGATGCACAAAGGAAGCATTGTCTAACGCCAAAAGTGGTAAACACCCGGAAATAATTCAATGGTTAATTAAAAATAGAACTGAGTTTCAATAAAAACAAACCTCTAAACAAGTTATGAGGAAATAAATTTACATTTTTATGGAACAAAAACAATATTAATTATTCATTAAATAAAAAATTAATCACAAAGCAAATTTATATTTATTTGAGAAAAATCATTGACAAACAGTTCCCTAAAAGTAAAATTATATTTTATTTAAGAATTTATAGAATTCTTGTTACTCCTATCATAGTTCTTTTTCAAATTCCAAAGTATTTTGTCTTTCTTTTATTTTTTCTCAAAGATGTTGTTGGTATCACACAACAGCGATACTGAACTGGTTGTCATTATAGAAATTGTAGTAATTGTCTATTTGTTATAGGAAAATGTTGATATTGTCTGTATAACGATAACCATTCAACTGTTTACATATCTAAATATATTCCAATATATCTGTACCTGTCGTGTCTGAGTATTAATATTCCTAAGATTATAAAAAATAAATTGTTAAAATAATAAATAATTGAATTGAAATAGTGTTGGTCGTGATACTTATGATTGTTGATGTTGTTGTCGTTGAGATGAGGTTGGTTAGTTGTGTTAATGATGATGTTGGTAGTGGTGGATGTTGATTGTTAATATTCCATACATACGTTGTGTTGTTGATTGATAGTGTTAATGATGATGTTGAGGAATCGTTGGTGGTCGTAGAGTTGGAATGGTGATAAAGAACATGTTGAGTCGTGAAGGTTTCAAAGTACCACTTTCATTTTCCTATCTATTAAATCTTGTCCTGGAGTAGTTAGTGGTTGATCTCCAGAAACTGTTTATCATCACTATAAATGATTTATCTCAAACAACAACAGTGATCAATCATCGCAGACTTCATTGTATCGATGTAGAGTTGTAAGAAATTCTTTGTTTATCAAAAACCAAGCAATATTGTTTTTGGTTACACTACTTATTTAAAGAAATTATAATTGAGTTAATAAAAAATACTGATAAATTTCACAGTTGATAGATATATAATCTTACTCTTTGATTTTAATAATACCACGAAGAATCATCGATCTGTTGTGCTATCTATATTGATTGGTTTCGATGTGCTAAAGATTGTTGATTCTCCTCCTGTACAGATCGATTTGATTCTTTGGTTCCAACTGTTATTGTAAATATATACTCAGTGTAAGTTATTATCTATCAGATGTTATGAAGTTGGCAACTTCAAAAACTCTAAGTTATATAAAAAAACAGAAACAATAAATATAAATCGTGTTACTTGGTTTAATGATGACACTTTATAATATTTATAATTAGTTTAATTGATAACATATAAAATAAGACAAATAGATGATCACTGGAAATTTTAGATAATAAATTAATTTAACAACATTTAATCGATAAAAGATTTAATTTATTATTTATTGTTTAATTCCTTAGTTATTGTCTTGAGAAATAGTTATGAATGAATCGATACAGAGAGCAACACTGAGAGTGAATGTGATGACATGACAACTTTATAATATTACAAAATAAAAGACAATCAAGACTGAGGTCGTTCGATAATTTAATAATCAAAGTAGAATAAAGATTAATCATCATCATTAATAGTAGTAGAATTAAAAATAAAAAAAAATTACAAAAAAAAATTAATTAATATTAATCAAAATGTCAATTGATGAGTTAGGTTGAAATGGAAAATGGATTATAACTTTTATTCTTGCCTATGTGGACAACTTAATATAACCACACATTTATAATTCCCACCAAATCTTAACTTTAGTTAAAAAAATAAAATAAATCTGAATCTTCAAATTTTTATTATTATCATCAAGTTAATTAACATTATTAATATGATCAAACTTTGCTTATTATTTTTTTTGTTGAACAAAGATAAAACATAAATGTCGTTCATATTTATTTATAGTTTAGATTTAGCAATACAGTTTGCTGGCTATGTTTGGTCTTGTTTGAATAGATCCGAGAAGTACTATGATACTCTTGGATGTCTTACCTATGTCGCTTGTATTACGACTATTGTATTCTCCAATGTCAACGGAGTGTTCACCAGGCGTGCTCTGATTGCATCGCTCATGGTGTTACTTTGGTCGGTCCGACTAGGATGGTTCCTCTACTCTAGAATGATGCATCACTCGGACAACACCTTCCAAGACAAACGATTCAACGGAGTCAGAGACAAACCAATACAACTGCTCTTCTATTGGTTCGCACAATCCACTTGGATCATCATTTCACTCATTCCCATCTATATCATAAACAATAACATACCATTGACCAATCAATCATTATATACATTAACATTGTAAGTAATGTTACCTACTATTTATATCAAACTAACCCAAACTAAATATTAATAATTGTATTATGTTATGTTTTGTTTTGTTATTCGTTATGTTATGTTAGTTTTGATTATATTGTTTGTTTATGTTGGTTTGTATCGATATCTATTGAATCGATTGCAGATAGCCAGAAGAGAGCGTTCAACGCTGTACCAAGTAATCGTGGTAAATTTATCAATGTTGGTCTATGGTATTATTGTAGGCATCCAAACTATGTCGGCGAAATGATGATCCATTGGTTCGCCTATTTCTTCTGTCTGCCAGTGTTCACCTTTAGTCAAGCATTAGTTGCTCTCATCGCACCGCTATTAGTAACAGCACTGATGACAAAGATCGCTTCACCAATGCTCGAGGAACAATCAAACATAAAATGGAAGAATGACACTGCCTATCAAAACTATTTGAAATCAACACCAAGATTTTATTTCAACATATTTAAATAAACAAAATAAATTATTATAATTTGTTTTTAGTTTAGTTTTAGTTTTATTATTATTTTAACTGCTATCACCTCTGTAGATTACATAGTTATTTTCGGTTTCTAATATTTTAACTTCGTATAGCAGTTCACCTAGACGTTTGGCTAGCAGTTCGTAAATGACTACACATAGGTTCTCTGTGGTGGTGACTACACCTTGGAATTCCTTGACATCGACTTCGAGATTCTTGTGATCCATTCTATCCATGATTTCCTCTTTGATGATCTGTTTCAACTCGGTGGCATTGATAAACATTCCTGTCTTTTCATTCAGCTTTCCACGAACTGATACCTCCAAAGTATAATTGTGTCCATGTTGATTTATACATTTTCCATAGGTAGCTTTATTCTCTTCCTCAGTTAAATGTTCAGAATATAATCTATGACTATAATAGTAGTAATAGTAGTTGTATAAAATTAATATTTATATATGGTTAATTAAACTCGATCAATCTTGATCTATTTTGTTTTTTTTTTTAAAAAAAATAAAATAAAAAACAAAAAAACCTAAACAGAACAAAACAAAAACATACATACCTTGCAGAGAATACTTCTCTTCTTGTTAAAATAACAACTTTCGATGCCATTATCATTTACTTATTTACTGTGTGAAAAATACAAAAAAAAAAAAACTATTCGTTTGTGTTGTTGTTAGTCATATGAGTGATCATTCTGAACGATGATGACTTTATTCATCAAAGGAGGCTAAACTAAAAAAAAATTACTAAATACATACATTTTTTATAAAAATAAAATGAAATCAATAATGATTATGTAAAACTATAAATCTGTTAAAGATGTAATCATTACCAATCCAAACATAAAGATTGACACCTATAAAAATGTTTTAATTTATAAAAACTGTTTTCAGTTTTTAATTAAAATTTTTTATTTTTTTAAAAACAGTGATTCCATAACAATCTTCCGAACGTCTCGAGAATAATCATTGCAATTTTTCAAAGATCTTATTGGTATTAGAATGAATGTTTTTATAAATATCTTAATTATTATTCTTTGTAATAAGTTATCGAAAGAATACGAGAAATTATGAGCTGATCGAGAGGACGACAAACAAAATCAAATTTTAATGAACAACATGATCAAAGTCTTTTCTTTTTTAATTTAATTTATATTATTATTATTGAATTATAAAGATCTTTATTCTAATCAAGACTCATAGTATAAGAAATATGCCAGATGATAGCTTTTGAATAGAAATATTTCATATTTAAGGTGACTATCGCTAGAAATCAAAGAGAACAGCCTAACAAAATCTATAAGATCACAATATTATCTTTCTATATATATAAATAAAATAAAATATATAAATAAAAATAATAAAAATTATTTATTGAATAAAAAAAATAAAAATATTAATTTTAAATAAAAGTTCCCAAGAATTAGTATGGATGCTATCCCCTTGGATCATTTTGTTCTTCCCAAAAAATAAAAAGTTTGTTTTTGGCGGGCTTAAAACTGAGCAAGTTTAAAATAAAATAAATTAATATATTTTTAATTGATTATTTTGTAATTGATATAATATATATCAAACATTATTATATCAATATATATAGATAGAGTAGATGATGTCATCAGAGATTTCTACAGAGGAGATGATTTCAACTTCATCATTGAAATACTCAACATCTCCGTCAAACTCTGGAATCGTAATGATTGGTGGTATTGACTTTCATAGAATCAATGTAGGCAGAAGAAGAGTCGTTAGATTTACTTGTAAGTGAATCAATATCTATAAAATTATATTAATAAAGTGATCTATTCAGTTTAGACTAATTCAATTTTTAATAATTAGTGCTCAATGCTGAGAATAAACCATTTGTTATCACCAATTTATACTTACAACAACAAAAGAGTTTATATGGACATGCTTCTTTTACTGTTAGTGAATCACAACAACAACAGCAGAAGCAACAAAATCAATATCAACATCAATATAGACCAAAATATAATAACAATAGTAATGGTAATGGTAGTAGTGAAAGTTTAAATCAACAACAGAAACAACAACAACAACAACAACAACAATTACAGTTACAACTACAAAAGAATGCTAATGGCATGGTAAACGGTATAAATAATATTAGTCATAATAGAAACAATGGATTTACATTGAATTCAACAGCATCGCAATCATCACAACAACTTCAGCCATTTTCAATACTAGCGAAATTAGAGTTCCCAATTGTTATTGCACCGCACCAAGAGTTTGAAAGTTACATATCGTTCTCACCTCCAACCAGCGGATGGTTTACAGCACTGCTCTCCATACAATCTTTTAGTTCCGGTACCAAAATACAACAGGTTTCACTACATGGTGAAGGTGATCAACCATCTACACCAACACAAATAATATACTCTGTAAGTAATATCAAACTAATTACACTCTATATATCAAACTAATAATAATAATAATGATAATAATAAAAATAATAGGATAACCAATCACCAATAATCATTGAAACACCAGTTAAAAGTTATAATTCAGAATCATATTCAGCGTTGAATACACCACTGGAGTTTGAATCAGAGTCTAACCCTAATCGACCCACTTTTCTATACCCTTCAAATTCATCGTCTTCCGTCATAGCACAACCGATTTTCTTTGACGAAGACTGTCATCAGAGTAGCAACAGCAGCATCAATACAATCAATAGTTTAAATAGTAATAATTATGTATATCCAAATTCATCGTCAAATGGCATTAACAACAGTAGTAGTAGTAATAGTAGTACCAACAGACAACCTGCACTATTAACAAACCATTCACAACCTAAACTAAATGGTAACAATATCAACAACAACAACAATAGTATATCGACAACAACAACGGCAACAACAGCAATACACACACCACCTAATAACAACAGATACCGACCGTCGTCACACCACATCAAGTCATCAGAGAAAAAAGTTAGTTTCAACCCGTTGGTGTCTGAGAGGGAGAAATCACTCGATCTAAGTGTCGATGAAGAGAATATTATCCAGTCGGTTATCAAACACCACAATAGCAACAATATAAACAGTAACCACAACGATAGTTCAAACTATCAATTTCACAGGATGAATAATGGAAACGTCAGTAGTAACACACCAATACCATCCAAAAGTAATATTAAATCAACAACAACAACAACAGCCAACAGCAAATCCAACAGTATAACAGCAACATTCGAACAAGTTGAAAAGAGATTAATGGAACTTTCAAAGTTTATCAACGAAGATAGTATAAACTATAATTACAACAGTAACAACAATGAGAGTAACTATATGAATGGAAATGCACTACCACCACCACCACCTTCATCCTATACAAATAATTATAAAAACAATACTCAACAACAACAACAACAACATAATCAATATTTTAATCAACAACAGAAACCATTTCAATATCAAAATCAAAATAATTATCAACAACAACAACAACAGCAGCAACAACATACAAGACCTACACAACAACCAATACAAAGATTTACACAACAACCACAACCAACACAACAACATCAACAACAACAATATTTTAATCAGGATAATCATAATACTTCAGGTGCATCTACATCATTTATTTTAGGACAGAGTCAACAGCAACAACAACAACAAAATCAAGCACAACAATATAAAACACCACTAAAACAACCAAATTCAAATGATACAAGTATACTTGAAAACAATAACAAGATGACAGATGAAGATTGGGCATTATTTAAAGAGTTGGAGATTGTTCAAAAGAAAGTGGCCACACCTGCAATCTGGAGAGATTTCCTTCGACCATCGATCGACCACAACTCATCATTCCAATCGGCTGCAATGAAATATGAACCTGCAACGCCATACTTATCAAGAAATAGAGTTGCTAAATCTTAATATCATTCTAAAAGTTTGGTTAAATAAAATTTTAAATCAAACTATTATTATTATTTAATTTGTTTTGTTTGTGAATATCTATTTATTTACCAACATTTTTGTTTAAAATATTATAAATAGAAAGATTAGATGCAAAATGTTCTTTAATATAATCGTAGCCATACTCTTGAAATTCTTTTTGAGAGATCGAATGTTGTTGCCACTGATGTTTGGTATCGTAATACCAACGTTTGGCACCGAACCATGAATCCAGCAGACCATGATCACTCTTGAAAATATTGAATTTCGTGCCAGGCTCACGAAGTTGTGTCAATTCATATTCGAGTCTTCTATCGAAATTCTTAAACAACACTTGACCACCAGTGAGAAAGACGTTCGATGCCACTTTGTTTTGTAGTTTCCTATCTTTGATCTCTGAGAGTACCATTTCGATGGTTTCCATCAAACCCATTTCATCGAGTGAGATCAGTGCTTTCGGTTGGAATAGAATCTCCGGTACTTTGATTCTCTCGACGTCGAGACGCACCTGGAAGTCTTTGGCCGTCATGAAATCCTTGAGAGGGTCGTCGTCCTCCTCGACAATGTTCCAGGTCGGGTCGAATCGGTTCAGCCATTTCTCTATGGTTGTCATCTGTAGATCGTCTTCGGCATCCTCAGGATCGTCGTCATCGTTCTTTCGCTCGAGAGATCGCAGCTTCGATTGTCTTCTAATGACTTGTGTTCTCGCCTTCTCTCTCGCTTCCTTCCGATCCAATATCTTCTTCCTCCTCTCGTATAGATCCTTTATATATGCCTCTGGATCACGTTCGAATGCATCCTCCTCCTTCTTGTTGATAGCATCGACCTTCTCCTTCTCTTCGTCTCTCTTTCGCTTGGCTGACAACCTGCTGTCTTTCAACGCCTTTAGATGTTTCTGTTTGCGTTTCTCCTTGAGTTGATCGGCAGACAGCTGATCGTCGGCAATAAAGAGCAATGGGAATTCCTCTTCATTCGATTTCTCGGGAATCGGTTCACGTTTCCTACCGAGTTTCTCGCGTAGCTCATCGATTTGCTTGAGAAACTCACGTTCTTTCAGTGACTCTGACTCCAACGATGCTTCGTACTCTGCTGCATTCTCTGTCTTTAGCAAAGCGATTGCTTCCAATCTCGATAGCTGTTCTTCATACTCGACCATCTTTTCCTTTCTCTTTTGCTCTGCCTTATCTCTTGCCATCTGACCCATCTTCTTCTTATTCTCAAGCTTTCTCTGTTTATCCTCTTCCAACTGCGCCAAATCCACCTCTTGGAATGGTAGCTGTATTAAATTAACATCCAGACTATTATCCAACTTGAATCCATTCAACTTTTCAATATAAGATGTATCTGATACTATACAATGTTGTTCTTTAACATCCTATTATTTATCACCATTAATATAAAAATAATAATAATATTGTTGTAAGTATACTTATTAGATTGTATTTCGATATCTATCTTCTAATACTACTACTACTACTTACATTTATATAATTTGAAGTAAAGAATGTTTTATGTTGTGGATACTTCAAGTGTAATGATCTCTTTAGATATTCAGTTTGTAAAGAAGAACCAACATTGATTCTTCTTGTGCTATAGTGTTGTACAATGTCATTCTGTATGTTGTAGATGTGTGTAACTGCATGTCCAGCACCTACAATCATAGCATTGGCACCATTATCATCAAACAAATGTCTATTTCCATAGAATGCAAACAATGAATCTATTCCATAGGTTAAAGAAGGTATATTATAACATTCAAATAATAATTCGCTCATATCTATAGATAATATAATTAATTAATAACAAGTTGTTATTCATTCTCTAAATATTAAAAAAAAAAAAGAATAATCATACATTTTCTACAATAAGATGGATTTGAAGATGGTTCTGTTATTATAATTGGATTCTCTATAGATGAATTGACACCCAATCTCTCGAATATGTAATCGAATATCGCTTCTTGTGTTGGTGGATGCACCAGTAGATTCGAATCAAACGGACTCTTCAATGTAAGTCTAGATATATCGCTCTCTCTAATGGAATTACCAACAATCGGTTGTGAATTCGATTTAACTTTACCAACTAATGATTTAAATTGTACTAATAATAATCAACATCATTATTAATAAATCAGTTAGTTATTCTTTAACATATATATATTAAATAAAGATAGAATAACATACATCTTGGTTTATTTTCATTTGAATAACCAGCTCTTACATTATAGGTACCATTATCAATGATAATAGGTATATCTTTAAATTGATGATAATCATCTGATATTAAATCTTCTTTAGGTGAATGAACATCTCTATAATCAAATATATTATTATTACTACTTGATGGTGATAACAATGTTGGTGATGAAGATAAAGGTGAAAGTTTACTCATTCTATATTTATATTTATATTATTAAATTATAGTATTTTATTACTATTGTTATTATTATTTACAATTATTTGATCATTTAAATCATTAAAAATTATGAACATCAAAGATGTCAATTTAAAGAAATATATATGGGGGTGGGTGTTTGTTCATTCCCCCAAAACGATCATTCATACCTATTTTTTTTTTTACTATTTTAATGATCAACTTTCTATCTTATTTTAAATTTCAAACTATTAACATGTCAAAGTTATCTGTAAATATATATGATTTAACAAAGTCAATCAATAGAGTTAGTAAAAATACAAACATTAGTAGACCTACTGAGATTGCTACTTTTAGTTATGACGATGACAACAATCTATTTCCACCAGCTATAGTATGTTTTGTTAAATAGATTAGATATAGATTGATAATCAAAAACGGGATTTGATTAATTGATAGATTGATTGTGATTTAATAAAATAGAATAAATATAAAAGACCAAAGAATTTACCTTTGGATATAGGAGCAGGATTTAGTATGGAGAATGCAAAACCTATGAATATGCCGTCGCCACTCACACCAATTCTGACGACATTGGAGAAAGAGAAGATCGATGTTACAGCAGTTGACTTTATCACCTATCGTAACAATCTCAACAAGATATTCGGTGTCTATTGTAATAAAGATAGCTGGACCATCGATATCGAACGATTGGACGATACCATACACCTCGGAATCAAACATATCACCTCACAACCGGAAAACGAAGATCAAGCGAAATCAATGTATTCCGGTTTCAAATTCGAGGAACTATCAACCTCACAAGATACACCATTGAAATATTGTTCAATCATTCAAACTACATTATCAAACAAAAGGTAAGTAATTACAATTATTTAGTTCAATAATTAACGTTAACAAACTAACTATTTATTTCTATAATATGAAAAGAATAATAATGGCAGCTGAAATAGATTGTTATGAAGATGTAATTTTGAAGGAAAGTGGTACTAAAGATAAAAAGAGAACAATCGATCAGGTAGAAGATAATATTGAAAATCTCACAGGTGATGTCAAGACAATGAAGCGATATATAGAGCTGAAAACAAGTAAAGTTATTTTGAATGAGAGAAATCAGAATTCATTCGAGAGATTCAAGTTATTCAAATTTTGGTTGCAATCTTACTTGGCTGGAGTGGAGTTGGTTGTCTGTGCTTTTAGAGATGACGATTATAAAGTGGTCGATATACAAGAGTTCTATACACATGATATCCCTATGATGTCAAACGGCAAATGGAGTACAAATGAATGTCTTCTAAGAGGAAATTCAATATTAGATCTCATCAAAGACAATACCAAATCAAACAAATCTTATCAATTACAATATATTTATCCAATGTTATATCTTAATGAAACTTCACCTGATAATAATAATAATAATAATAATAATAATAATAATAATAATAATAATAATAATAATAATTATGAAAATATATTAACAGATCAATATAGAACTTATTTTAATACTTGTAAAGTAAATGTAAATAAATAAATCTTAATTTGGAACTTCATTAATATTTTTTGTTTGGGATATGTAATTCATATGATGATGATTCAATTATTTTTGCATAAATCACAGTTTAGAACTGAAGAAAAATACTTTGTTGGAGATACAGTCTCTGTTATAGGTGTGGTTTCAATTGGAAAAAGAAAAAAAAGAGATTCAGAACAAATGTGGTACAGCGACATTGTAGCGATATTGGAAAAAACAATACTCATCAGATGGTTCGAATTGGATTATGAAAATGAATATATATATATATATGGAGAATTCGAACATATCAATCACAATCAAATTAATGAAAAAGCAAGGAAAGTTTATGTATCTTCACAACCCAAATTTATTTTTTTTTCAGTTTAATAAAATTAGAAACAGACTTTTCACTTTTCGTTATTCATTATTCAATAGAACGAAAAGTTATATTTAAAGATTGAAAAAAAAAAAAGGACCTTTATGGTGTATAATCTGTGTGTGGTGTTGATGTAGTGGGGTAATCTGTGTCGAACAGTGCAGAGTTATCTGTATTTAGAAAAGAGTTTGTATCAACATCAACACCAAACTACAACTCAGATGTATCTATTCCACCACATAATCAACCAATTCTATCCAGGGTTAGCAGCACAATAATAATCGAGTATCAACACACAAAGAGAAAGAAATCTTGGACCGTTTAACTAAAATAGAAGAAACAGTACAGAGTATTCTTAAGTTATCAAGCACAAATATATTTAGAATTAATGAGGGTATTTATTGTTGTGAAACATTCATTTTATATAAAACATTAAATAATTATTTAAATTTCATTGTATCATTCATCAATTCACTATTTTTAGTATTGTCTTTTTGCATTCTTTTAGTATATATTTAGTTATTATATTAATTAAACGTTTATTTTTGTTTAACTATATTCAAACTAACCACATTACTTTACATCTACTATAGCTTCAATAGTAAAAAAATGTAAGAATAAACAGAAATATTCAGAAAATTTAGTAGTTTCTGATAAGTTTATTAGATCAACCATCAGAGATGAATGTAACTTCTCGACTACGATTGATATTACTAGTAAAATTGAAGAGGTAAGTTGTAAAATACACTCAAAACAATTCTTAAAAATCTTACTAATATCACTATTCTTTGTCTAATTATAAATGAATAGATACAGAATAGTCTCAAATATAAATCAAAGAATATTGCTGCCAAGTAAAACAATCTTTCTCTTCGACGAAAGCAGAAGTATGTACATTTATTTTAATGAATCCTTTGAAAACATTACTAAAACAAAACAGGATCAAAATATTTTATTAGGTGAGTTGAGACAGCTTTTAGTAGATCTAAAAGACTGTGAATTTCAAGTAGATAGTGATGTGGAATGTATTAAAATTATAGAAGAAAAACAGAAAGTATTACATATTATAATTACAAAAAAAATATCAAACTAGTTGATATCATGATATAATACTTTCTGTTTTCTTCTATTATTTTAAAACATTCCACATCACTATCTACTTGAAATTAAGAAAATTTGTTGCCATCGACAACCTAGAGATTGAGTAATATCTAAGCAATATCTATAGATAATGTAATAGACCTTTATGTAAATAAATAAAATATATTAAATTTAAAATTTTGATTTTTTTTTTTTTTTTTTTTTTTTTTAATATATTGCTGAGATGTATACTTTTCACATCGATTTCAATATCATTAACTATCAAGAAAATCAATCTACAATTTATTCTAATTATTAAAAATAAATAAAATAACAATAATATTACTTTAATAGAATTAATCATAATAATATTAAATTATCTCTGTTTTTTTTTTATGAATGTTCAACAACAAATTTTTTTTAAAAAAAGCGCGCTGAGAAGGAAGTTAATAAATCTTTTATTAATAAACATACATATATAACATCTACCATCAAAGATTATTTGTATCTTTATGTAAAAGAATAACAATTGTTTAATAAATAGTAGACTATAGACTATACATCTTTTTTTTTTTAAAAAACAAGAGGGTTGTAGATTTGTTGTTATGGAAGAGTTTCTAATTGGTGACTTGGGATCTGAAAAGATCTTGACATCACTCAGTCAAACAACTCAACCCATACCATTTATACATGATTTTCAACTAAAGAATGGAATAGATAAACAAAATTATATGTATTAGAAACATTAGATTTGCAATACAACTTGACAATATAGACTAATATTATCAATCGTTTCATATTTACACTGGCCTCAGTAGATCCCGTCTTAAAACTATTGGATCTACATCAGATCACCAGAAGTTCATTATATCATTCATTATTGGTTTGTCTTCGTGATGATATGCTTGTAAAAATACAATCAATGAATTCAACAGAGTAAGTAACAACAAACAAATGAATAGTATGAATGGAATGAACTAAACTAATGATGTGTTTTTTTTTTTTTTTTAGTTTAGAGATGTTATTGGATAAATCATTTCCTTATATCGGTTTCGAAGAGTTGAAAGCTGTACCTATGAATGTAATGAAGTTAATGCCGACGGTACCCGTTCGATTCTTGATGAAGCTGTCAGAGACAAGAGAGTTGTATGAGCAATGTCCACTGGAGGTGAAGCGTCAGATCTGGTTGATCAACGACGAGCTGTTTAGAGATAAGCTGTACCCTTTGATGCTGCAGTTCGTAGAGGATCCGTACTTGTTGCAAGAGTCGAACGAGTTGGTCATCGATACACCGCAACTGCCAACGAAACGACGTGAGAACAACGCTGTTCTCCACGAGATTGCTTCGCTCATTGGCAAATCCTATCAGCTCTACCAGAGTGCCGTGGAGTTTGTGAAGGAGCAGTATGTAAAGACGGGCAACGGCGTCTACTGCACGCTGCGCGCCGACCTGTTGATGTGGCTGCACGACACCGGTGTCTCGGCGATCTACGACCAGGACGGCGTCCACTCGCTCGCCTGGTGTGTCGACGCCTGTATGCGTGACGATGAAATCGATACGCGAAGAGTGCGTGAGATTCAATCGTATTTCAATAGCTATGCAATCGAGTCGGGCAATAAGATTATGGCCGACGCGGCAATGGTGTTTGCCAACCCGTTCGCTCTGCACTGTCTGTTGCGTAATGTGCTGAGACATCTGGTGACGGTCGTCCAGAAGAAACAGATTCCCAAGGACGACGAGAATATAAAGTATATTACATTCTTGATGACGCTGGCAATGCGTGCATTGGTTATGCTGCGCGAACAAGACTACAAGTCGCCACACATAAAGAAGCCAGTGATGGCCAGTTTCTATCCGATGTTGGCCAGTCAGATTCTCGATGATTTGTCGCGTGACAGCGCCGCCACACTAGAGTCTGGCGAAGTCGAAGAGGTCGACTCGAACCTCACTGCACTATTCACCAAGAATATGGTTTGTCAACTCATTATGTGTACGTACATTGTGAAGCGTGTCAATGAAAAGGATGTATCGACCGTTGAGAAATATCTAAAGTTTATCGCGCGTGAAGCTGCCAGTGTCGTTGCCGGAGAGCAGCCCTTTGTGCAGTCGATCGTCTCGCAAGTGCTCTCAACCAAAGATGCCAAGATGGCAGTTGTCACCATCGATGATTTCCTCTGCCGTTTCAAGTCGATTCCCTTTGTTTTCAGACAACTGATGCGATATCTACTGGATACACAGAGCAGAATGACACCGAGAGATCTATCGAACTTTGTGCAACGACTCTTTGTTGTCAGTCCGGCA
The DNA here is from genome assembly GCF_000004825.1 of Heterostelium album PN500. Classification (NCBI taxonomy): domain Eukaryota; phylum Evosea; class Eumycetozoa; order Acytosteliales; family Acytosteliaceae; genus Heterostelium; species Heterostelium album. The sequence continues at coordinate 177,014 of NW_008805071.1, read as the reverse complement.
GAACTTCAACAACTCCAACAATCGAAATACATGGATGAGATCAACAATCTCTCAAAGTCATTACTTGAAAAGACAGGAGCACGTCTCAATGAAAAGAGTATGCCGATTCTAGTTGACTTTATCAATCGTTCAATGAATGTAACACCAACACCTCCAACTGTTTCAACAGCAACAACAACAACAACAACACCACCATTACAATCATCTCAACAACAATCATCTTCTTCATCAAACAACAACAACAACAACAATAATAATGAATTGAATTATGATATGGATGATTTCGAAAATCAATTTCCAGATGGAGATGGTGAGTTTCAAATGGAACACCAACATCATCAACTACAGGATGATGTACAATCAACGGAACAAAAGAAAAATGGTGACGAACAGAATGGCGGTAGTACTACCTCTGGAGTACCAATGGCAACTACCACTTCACCCGATGTAAATATAATGGATGACGACAAAACAACACCACCACAACCACAAACAAACAATACACCTCCAACAACAACCAGTAACGATCAACCAATGACTGAATTGGAAGAAGGTGAACACGACTTTACCGATAACTAAAAAAATAATAATAAAAAAACAAAAGATAATAATAATAATATGAATCTGGATATATTTATTCAACAAGTTTGTTTTGATCGAAATAGACTAATATATATAAAGAAGAAGAAGTTAATTTGTAGATTGCTTTTGATCTGCTTGTTTTTTTTTTACAAAATTTTTATATATTTTTAAATGCTTCTTGAACATACACGATAGTTAGATAGATTTTTTATTTTATACATACACATATATTAAAAAATGATTAGATATTTAAATAGATGTATTATACAATGTAATCATAATAATTTAAGATTCTTTAGTAGTAAACAAAACGATGCAACTCTTAAATCTAAATCATATTTGATACCAACTTTAAAGTAATGATTAATCAAATAAGTTTGTTAGATATTTACTATAACAACAAAGAATATATTTATTAACTATTATTTTGTTTGTTATATTTACAATATTGTAATCTATCTATCTATCTATCTATCTATCTATCTATAGAATCAATAATAGTATATCATTTAATGATTCAATGAATCAATTGATACAAAAGATAGAATTGGCACCAATGTTTTATAAAGATGCACCGATCGTTGTAGATGTCTCAGATCACACTGAATTGGACAATTTCAAATTCGATGAACTAATGAATGTCTGTGTTGGTAATGGATTGGTACCAATCGGTGTATCTTGTAATAATCCATCCGATAGAGTTCAAGATATTCTAAAACGATATCGATTGCCCATTATGTATGGTACAAATACAAGATCATCTAGTAAATCTTCTGCAGCATCAACAACAGCAACAACAGCAACAACTACAACAACAGCTACTGCCTCTACAACTACATCATCTTCAACCGCTAACAATGTATCAAATTACTCTTCAACCGCTATGAATCATCAAATGCCTGCAGCATCAACAGCATCAACAACAATTAAATCAAAACCAGCACCATTAGTTATTTCAACATCATTGAGATCGGGACAACAGATCTACGCAGAGAATACCGATCTAATCATTATGGGTAATGTACATAGCGGTGCAGAAGCAGTGTCCGATGGTAATATTTTCATTTTCGGTACATTGAAAGGACGTGCACTTGCAGGACTCTCTGGCGACAAGTCAGCCAAGATCATCACAAACAAATTCGAAGCAGAGCTAGTCTCTATAGGACCTGCTTACCACGCCTGCGAAACACTTCCACGTACAGTCAACCCAAACATCCCAACAACAGTTACACTTCAAGATGATAAATTATTATTTACATCAATAGATCCAAATAATAATAAATAATAGTAACTAATAACTAATAACGAATAACTAAATTTAATATTAACTTTAACTTTAATAATAATTTATAATTTATTTATTTATTTTTTTTTATTTTAATTAAATAACTAACAAATTAGAGATCTATATATATATATATATATTATAATGTTATTGGATCTAATTCACTACCTTTTTGTTCTTGATATGTATACATTGGTTCAGCTATTCTAATGAATTGATCCAATAGATCGGATCTGGATATGATTCCAGTCAATCTACCCTCTTTATTAACAACAGGCAGTCCGGTAATAGTATTTTGTATCATCATCTTACATGCATCCAGAGTGGTGTCATCTTCATGTAATACTTGTAAAGCTGCTTTAGGTGGTAATATATCATTTACTATATTAATTATTTAAAAGAAAAAGAATATTATTAGTTATTTTAATATAGTTAATAAATTTTTATTTTTGTACCTTTTTTAGATCTTAAAAATTCGAACCATTCTTCTTCACTCTTTGTTTCGAATGGAGATTTAGAGTATACTCTTATATCTCTATCGGTTACGATTCCTAGTAGAGTATAGTTTTCGTCGACAACCGGTAGTCTTTTATATCCGTATTTCACCATTACTTTGAATACATGTTCGAGAGTATCACCAGGTTTACATCCAACCATGTTTTTACTCATGATCTTATGTAGAGGTGGGTTGTATTCCATTCGTTGAGCATTCGATATATGAAAGATATGATCGGTCATCATGAATTTCAAATCTTTATCATTCACATGAAATTCTAATGATTCTTTTTTATCTATATTATTATTTTCCATATCTCTTTCTTTTACTACTACTTTTTATCTATTTAAACTAAAATAAATTAATAAAAATTATTATTATTTCCAAATTATTTAAATTAAAAGTTTTTTTTTTTTAATAAAAAAATTTATTACCTAAAATGGATTTAATCTAAAAAAGGAAATTTTAAAGATTTTATTTTTTTAGTTTTAAATATAAAAAAGTTTTATTTTTTTACAAAAATTTTATAAAATTTTTTGATTAAATCATTTAAAATCAAATATTAAAATGAATTCCTGTTTGCTTTATAAATTCTTAATAATAATTTAATTTATTTAATTTTATTTTATTTTTAATTTTACATTATTTTTGAAAAATAGGTGATTTTCTCCAAGTCTGTCAGTTCTTTGGCGTGTTCACGAACGAGTGCAGCAGCTGACGATGGACACATACTCATAAAGTAAATGATTGAATTTAGCGAAGCCTTTTCTAACATTGCTTTATAATCTTGATCGCGTGAGGAAGATAGCACGAATGACTTTGAGTTGTTTAAAAGTCGTTGATGGAGTTCTGCCGCTTCTTTGATTAGATCATTCTGACAACACAGTACAATGAGGTTGGAAATGTGTAAATCTGTTTGTGTCCATGTATCACGGTATACCGGAAGTGTGATAGACTTTGGGTATAATCGGATGAACAACTCCTTGCCCTTGGATTTCAATATCGTCACCAAAATACCCCATGACAACGGCCATCTTTGAGTCTCCCAACCAAAAACCAAATCAAATCCTCTGGATAGTAGTCAATTCCCCACATTGAACAAGTTTGGTTCTTCATGTAGAGATATCGAGAGAGTTGCAGTGATCTCGAGATTGCGAAAGCGTAGTACGATCTTTTCGGTGGTCGGAATGTCCTCAGTGGCTTTTGTTGTTTGTAGACAACGGCAAATCGCTCGTCTTGCTCATCCATTTCATTGAATATCATTTCTATCATCGGTTGGTTGGGATGCGCGGCAAATACATCGACCGCTTTAGCCGACCAGAATCTATCTCGCTTCGCACGATTTCCGAAGTATTGAAACATCTCTGTGTTGTTCCTCTCGGCTGCAACTGCCATGAGTCTTGCCCAAGTTTCTTTTGTATATTTATATTTGCCGGCGATTCTCTGAACGACCGCCAGATGTCCGTTCCACACAGCGTTGCGTATCGCTCGTTTCGTAAACTCTTGGTTCGGGCAGTGTGTGAACAGGTAATCGATTATCGCTGGCGAACATCGTATGAAAAGCGTATCGATTGCATCGAGTGTAAAACTCTTGCTAAACTTGTTGTGGATCTCTCTGAAATCGGATAACGCTCGTACGTGTTTACAAAAATGCCATAGAATAGCGGGTTGTGCAAAGAGTTGATGATATTGAATCTGATCTCGCTTCACTCTCTCCATGAATATTCCAACATGTCCATGTTTGACTGCCCACAATAAATCACAGTTGAAACCGGCGGTATTCAATTTCAACTCACGATGAATCGCTCTTACTTGATCAAATATTAAAGTTCTAAAAACTATATTATTTAATAGTTTACCAAATAAACTATTGTTCTTATTAATACAACCATTGTCTGTCATTTTCTTTCTCTAAAAATGTAAATATAACAAAACAATATAATTATCTATCACATTGTTGTTGTGTAAACTAAAGACAAAAATTGGTCAATATCAAATTTGTTGATAATTCTAAAAATTTTCTGTTTTCATTCTGTTTCTTTTGTTTAAAATCATTGTTTTTACTAACATTTTGTTTATAAGTTTTAGATAATTTAAAAATTTATAATTTAAAAACAATTATTATTTGAAAATATTTAAATAATTGATTTTATTTTAAAGTCATTGCTTAATAATAATCAAACATTAAAAAATCAAATAAATATTTAACTATAACCTCTATTTTTTTCTAGTGAACCAAGTTTTGTATAAAGAACATTGATAAGATTAAATTTTTTTATTTTTTATTTAAACCTTTAAGGAAATATAGCCTAAACAAATGGGAATGATTTTAGATAAGAAAATTAAAAATATTTGTTTATTGAAAATTGTTTATAAATTTTATCTTATTGAAAAATTAAATATGAAATAAAAATCAAATAGATAGACTTTTCCTAAATTTTAATTAGAAACGATGTAGAGGAAAAATTTAATAAATTTAAAATATAACTTTATAAAAACAAATAATAAAAAGTGATTACAACTTCGATTTATTCAATTGAAAAGAGGGTCTTTTTTATTTGATTTAATTCTTAACATACAAAACTGAAATTTTATCTCAGATCTGAAACGAAAATTTGTAGCACTGACGTAGCTAAATACAAATTTCAAATTCTCCCTCATTTTAGCTTTAGTAAATACTTTGTTCACTTATTATACGATCATTTTACCATTTTAAGTTTATATAAAATGGGTGATGTATTTATAAATCTATCACATCTTATATTATCAAATATTGTTAATTTCATTCAAAGTAATGATGAAAGAATCATATTTACTTTGATATGTAGGAGATTTTACTATAATAGAGATAGATATCTTTGTTTTAATCAGAATAGTGAAAAGTGTTTTAATCAAAGTGTATTTCATAAAATTCGAGAAACTTACAATCTTACTTCATTTAAAGATCAAATAAATAGATTAGTGAATACTGAGTTTATATTTATGAAAGGTATGCTCTCATGTACAAACATCGTCAATTAACATTATAATATATATTTATTTTTTTGATTACATAAAATAACAGATGATCATCATTCAAAACTAGATAAAATCGAAATTCAAAGTGAAAAGAAAACAATTACTATTCAAATGAGAAATCGAGCACTTTATCTGCCAAAGTTATTTAGAGATAGACTTGAACGTTCAAATGTTGATACTCTATATATCTGTTGTTCATTTGATATAGGATTCGAACAGTTTCCAAGAAATATCAAATCAATAACACTATATTCGCATGGTTGTTCTAACGATCTCAAATGGCTACCAGAATCACTGGAAAAGCTGAAATTCAAGCGACTTCAGAATATTAGTTCACCAATGACATCGACAATCCGATACCTTGATTTCGGTAGTTTTGATTCTAATAAGATTGCAATCAATATGTTACCTCCACAGCTTGAAGTACTGATCTGTGGAAGGTCCACTTTGATTTTTGATACTGTAGTGGTTGATAATGAACAACATCAGCAACAACAACATCAACTTCCAACTAGTCTAAAAAGATTGGATATCAGCTGCCTGTATGTCAATCTACTAAGAAATCTACCGGCTCTAAAGGAGTTGACACTTAGATTTGAAGGTCACCAGTTTAAACAAGTTGATATTCCATCGACTGTCACCTCGCTAAAACTTATAGATATCGGTAGTCAACAACTACAACCTAAAGCTCTAACAACACTACCGGAAATACGTCACTTAGAATTTGTACACGGCGAAGTTACTTTTGCAAAGGATTTCTTTTATCATCGCGATAGTTTAGAGACATTGATATTCAGCGGTACCTATCGGAAGCTTTTTGAAATTGGTAAACTTCCCTCCAATCTCAAAGTCTTGAAACTACCATTATTCATCCCATTATTTTACATATCGAGATTCTGTGAGATTCCAGAAAGTCTCGATCGAATGTCAATCAGTTTCAATCAACAAATGACAACGTTCTCAAGGGAATTGGTTCCGAAATCGCTGAAACATCTGGAAATAATCAAATTTTTCAGAGACCAGTTGTAGTAGAATCACTTCCCGACGATCTTGAATCACTTGTACTCAATGGATCCGGAGCAAATTTTACAATGAAGGGATGTATCTATCCATCATCATTAAGATCGATCAATGTAAACAAATCTTTTTTTACTATAAATCCTATCGAAACGATTCCAATAACGATCGTGACCGTCATCATAGAAGGATTGTTGTATCACAGTCATTCTAAACTTCAAAGGTTAGATAACACTCATTTCTTGCTGTTCGATGTCAATTATAAAATAGTAGAAGGTATCATACCTATTTCGAAAATCAATCAATTGATTAAATCATTTGAAATAAAATATTATAATTAAAAATTCTTATTAATTTACTTCTTTACATTTGCTCTTGCAGATAAAATTGCAATCTTTTTTATGTGGGTTTTGAAATATGATATGTTAAACATATATGCATTTTTAAAATTTTTTTTTTGTTTGAATAAAAACAAAGTGGTTACATTTATGGCTGGGAATGGCATTTTGTTTTGTAATTAATGTTAAGTGGTAGCTTGTTTTATTTAAGCATTTGAAAACAAAAAAATGTTCATATTAGTAATATCAATAGTAATTCTGACAGCAATAATAGTTTATTCTAAAAACAACTCAAAAAAGAGAAATCCTAAAAATAGAAATAATAATAATAAAATCACCAAAAAAACATCACCAAAAAGAAAGGAAGCTAGTGTAGAACAATATGAACTTAGAAGAGGAAAACAGATCTTATCTCTGTTAGAAGATATGAAACCAGAAACAGTTCCATATTCAGAACTAAGCGAACCAATGAAAAAGGAGAGATTTTTAAAGATTAGAGCATTGATCGATATCTTTTTGTATGCAATCGGTTCAAATTACGAAGAGTTCAATGAAGCACTCCACATAAAAATGGCAGAGGATGACTTTAATAAAAAATATAAAAAAAATAAATAATAATAACTATATAAAAAAAATAAATAATAATAACTATATTAATAAAAATAAATTAAAACAAACTAATAATAATAGAAGTAATAAAAAAACGACCAAAAAATCATCAAAAAGAAAGTATAGAACAATATAAACTTCGTAGAATACTGAAATGATGTCTGTTTCAACCACAGCAGAGGGTAAATGTAATAATAATAATAGCATCTTAAACAGTAAAAGCATTACACCTATTAATAGTAAATAAATATTTTATCATAATACTTTTTTTTTTTTGATAATCTAAGTAAATTTATATGAACTGCTTTATTTGATTTAAATTGTAATATTCTATAGCTAAGATAATCCATTCATGATATTTTTTTAAATTATTAATTGATATTGTCGATTATATAAAGTTAATCAAATCAAAACATGATTTACCATGTTTTTTGCAAAAAGTTTGTCAAGTGGTGTTTTTGTTTTTTAAAAATTAATCTGATTAATGATCAGTTTATTTGCAATTTTTTTTTTACATTTATTTATATTTTATTTATTTTTTGTTTAAATGTTTAAGGAAATCGAACCGAATAATAGATTGATTCTATTTTTATTTATCGTAAATGTAATAATATCATGTAGTGAAATAGTAAAAGCATCAAATACACCAATTAAATGTACAGGTAATAAATAAATATTTTAACACTTACTTTTTTGATTAATCTACTCTTTTATTAACATTTATCACATTGATAGTTGGAGAACAACAAATTCTAGATGATTGGGGATTTTATAATATAGCAAATAATTTAAATTCGAAATGGACAACTTCATCTACATTAATAAAACTAACAGACAGTAGTAGTAGTAGTTACAACTATAATAATCATAAATATACAAGCTATATAAATAGCTATTACAATCAAAATAACAATATTAATATTAATAATTTATATAATAAAAACAATAACAACAACAACAACAATAATAATATCAATAATAATCAAACAAAAACAAATTTTAATGAATTAAATGGTGGTGGTTCACTACAACAACTACAACAAGAAAGTGGGAATGGCGCAATTATTGCATCGAATTATAGTGTGGTGTTTTGTACAGATGACGAGTGTGGTAGTTCGAGGTTCGATTTAGATGGCTATTACTATGCGCTTTTCCCACTGCCAGCGAATAAAGATAATGTAGTGGTGTATCGGTTGTCACAGCAGTTCTTGCTTTACGAACTGCAGTCACCAGATACCGATACATTCTATCTCGATTACTTTGTTTCAACGACGGCACTGTTTCCACCGGATGTCGATGCATCGATCTATGTGTTCCTCGATAATATGCAAGTCGATCTACTCGATAGTATCATTACATTCGGCGAGACACACAGTCTCGATCTCTCGGATTTCATCGATATCAGCATCATCGGTACTGTTCACACCATAGAGTTCCAGATATCCTATCATCTGCTACAACCCGATCAACTATACAATTTCGCATTCCAACTCTCGGGAATAAACATTCGTCGTGGACTGCAGACGAGACAACCACTCAAGTCGGCAGGCAATATCTATGTGGACATTGTCAATGGCTCGGACCGCAACGGTACGGGCTCGCTGACGTCACCCTTCAATTCTCTGGCGATGGCACTCTCCTATCTGTATCCGGGTGATAGTATCATAATGAATGCAGGTGTCTACTGTGGACAATATATGAACATAAATATCAATAAGAATTTCAACTTGATCGCTGCTGCCAATAACGCAGATCCTATACTGACGGTGATCAGTGGTGAAGGTCTGCTTTCCTCGCTACACATTGCTTCGTCGGCGACGAACATGCTCACTGTCAACATTGCAGGTATAACAGTGCGTGATACCTACTCTTCGCGATTCGCTTCGGGCGGTGGTATTCTTTTCATTGAAGGAAGTGTCAATGTCAGTGCAACCAACTGTATCTTTGAGAATAATCTTGATCATTACGATCGTGGTGCTATCCTCTTGCGAGGCAACAGTAACTTGGTGTTGCAAGCATCGATCATTCGCAATTGCTCATCGTCGATGGCTGCAAACTACGGACCGGCAATCAGTATCATTGGATTCGAGAGCTATCAATCACTCGTCATCGACAGTTGTCAATTCATAGATAATCAACATGCACTCTATGTCGACCAGAATAACTACTTGGTGATAAGCAACACGCAGTTCAACGGAACCGGTGAAACTACGAATCTACCTTGTTCAGTGAGGATATCACGTTCACCACTATCGACACTACTCAACAATACATTTAGCAACAGCGGTAATGGTGCACTTTGTATCATTCAATCGATTGTCAATCTCAATCAATCGACATTCATTGGTAACCGCTTGGAAGATCGTGCCGGTGCCAATCTCTATATCTCACAGAGTTCACTTGTAAATATCTATAACTCTACTATTAGAGATTCATTTGGTAGTTCAGGCACTGCAATGTTTGTAATGGAACACTCAACGGTATCACTCTACGATACTACAATAACAAATATCATTACCAAAGAAAACGGTGCCATTATTTCATCTTCACGTAGCTATCTTTCATTGAATCGTGTGACAATAGTTCAATCGGTATCGGACTACCTATTCTATTTGTTCTACGGTTCCGTTACATTGCATCAATCGACTGTCAGTAATATCATAGGTGGTGTATGGGCAACTCAGACATCACTGACATTCACCGACTCAACCATTCAGAGTATTAGATCCGGTCCGAATAAAACCGATACCTATCTCGCTCAACAGTGTAATCTTGTCTTTAGCAATTGTAATTTCATCGATCATGGAGATATCTACTTGGCATCGTCCAACATCGAACTCACCGAAACAACTCTGAGCAACAGTAGAACGTTCATTCAACTACTGCCTAGTTCGTCGGCATTCGTCACCAACTGTACATTCTATGATAATGAAGATTCAATCTTTTTGCAACAATCGAATTCCTATTTGATCGTGTTGAACAGTCAGTTCTACAATAACAGAGCATCTCAAGGATCGGTTCTCTATCAATTGACACAAGCCAAAGCAACTTTTAACAATAACAACTTTACTGGCAACTCTGCATCCAAGAATGGTGGATGTATCTACGTTGGACAGTATTCCACCACGACATTGACCGATACTATTGCATCGAATAACTATGCGACATCCGGTGGTTTCATTTCGTCGGAGAGCGATGCTCTAATATCGATATCGGGTGGTGTCTATCAGAATAACAGTGCAATCGGGGGAGGTGGTGTTGTTTACTATCAAAACGTACCGACAATAGATGTGCCGCCTATTCTTATTGGCAATAATGCTGGCTATGGCAATGACTATGCATCACCACCACAAAAACTCAGTTTAACCACAACTTTTCCAAGTTATATCATATCGAATACCACAACATTCACCGGTGTCATTCAAATAGTTGATCAAACCGGACAACTAGTAAAAGTTTCCGATCAATTTTCGTCACTCAAAGTATATCTATCGATCGACGACAACACAGTGGATCTCTCTCAGGTGATCGGAGGATATGCCAACTTTACAAATGTAATTCTCACCGGTACGATTGGTTCGCGTGTCCCAGTTACTTTTTTGAGTAACGATCCCAACCTTTTCCCGTTTATGGTAGAGGGTGGAGCGGTCGTTGCCCCATGCAATCCTGGATCGATTCCATCGCCATCGAAATCGCAATGTCAAGTCTGCCAGAATGGAAACTATGGATACGATGGTATCACTTGTATCCAATGTCCATCGGAAGCATACTGTCAGAATGGACAGATCATAGAAACTAAACCAGGCTACTGGTACGACGAGTCTGAGTATCCAAGAGTTTTCTATAGCTGTCCTCAGGCATCGTACTGTCTTGGAAACAATACTTGTGCGCCTCACTCATATGGACCGCTGTGCGCTAATTGCAACGCCAGTGAAAGCTACTATCAGTGGGGTGGACGTTGTGTCCACTGTCCCTCTTCCAGCGCATACGTTCTACTGGCGCCATTTGCCGGTGCCTTTTTAATCTTTTGGGTTCAGCGATCCGACAGTGAATCTGGATTGATGACCATCATTATTTATTTCGTTCAGACTCTGATGGTTCTATCGCAGAGCGTTGACTTTAGCGTATTTTCCATTTTTAATTTGCAATTAGATTCTGGACAGAATGGTGTGTTGGGTAGCTTTTGTCCAGGACCCTATGACTACTACGAGAAACACTATATGACACTGCTGACAACTCCACTCTTGCTCTTTATGTTGGCGATATCTACACTCTGTATTGTCATAGTACATCGCTCGAATTGTATCTCACGTGAATCACCAGCACCTCGTACAGATCTAAAGAGTAGTTTTGCCAGTGGCCAGCTAAATGCGCTCATCAAATTGATCTTGACAGTCTATTCACCAATTACACAGTCGGTACTCTCCATTTTCTTTTGTACCGAAATCGGATCTCGATTCTCTATCCTAATAGCCAACAACTCTGTTTTGTGTGAAGGTAGCCAATATAGAATGGCTACCGCTATAAGCTATGGTCTATTAGTTATAATCATTGGATTGCCAATCATCATATTCATTCTTTTGTTTAAGAATCGAAAATACCTAGAGAATGACTATGTCATTAGAGTGTATGGCGTTTTCTTCCTTAAATATAAGCCAGACTACTACTATTGGGATGTTTTAATGCTACTTCGAAGATTGGCTGTTGTCGCCATTGCATTGATGCCACAATCATCCAATCTAAGAATGTTCCTTCTGACCTACACCAGTTTACTGTTTGTAATCCTACAAGTCAGATACCAGCCATTCAAAGTTGTTGGTGACAACCATTTGGAATTGGCATCTCTGGTACTCCTCTTCTTTTGTTGTATCTACTTGGATAACGATGTGTGGATCAACAGCGAGCAATGGATCGTCATGTGTTGTGGAATACTTTTCGGTATCTACTTGGTCTACATCCTCTATAATCACTATAAACAAGACATACTCGACCTCATCAATCATGGAATATATTTGGTGACCTTTGGAAATCACGGTCAAAAGAGAATCAACAAATACGAATATCTTGAAGATGACGAAAAGTTTTTACTTGGTGGAAAGAAGTCGCTTTCCACTTCTTTACTCTTCGACAGACCCAGATCAACATCGAAATCACAAGTGGTCTCACAATATGGATCGATTGTCTACAACAATGATTCATCGGGTGATGAACAGGATGAACAAGAAGTGGTAGACAATGAAGATACAAATAGTAATAGCAGCGATATTTGTTTTAACAATGAAATACGACTCATGACAGCAGCAGAACTTGCTGCCGCTGAACCAAGTGATGGTGCAATACTTGGAACTACCCCAATTCCATCGGTGTATCAAGATTAAAGATGTTTAAAACAACTAGAAATAAATCTATACCTTTTTACCTCCGCTATTCCCTCTTGCTTATCTGGTGGGTGATAAGGGATATGTTTAGTTCCAATCTGTGAAGAAAAAAAATTAAAATTTGGTCTTCAAATTTTTATAAATTTTCTTCTGTTTTACAATGTAACAAAACATGTGTCAATTCTTTTTTTCAATTTATTTGTTTTGATTTATTTATATTAGACAAGAAACTAATACTAGCAAATATAGTCATAAGTGAATAGACAGTTCAAACAATTTTAGGAGGAATTCTTGAACTCAAATTAAGATCTCAGGAATACACTCCAATTTATATAATAATAGTAAGATCTTCGAATAAATGTTTATTTCTTATAATTAATTTGTTTATATATTTGTTTTTAGGCACCAACTTCTTCTAACTCAAATCCAACTGAAAATCAAAAACCAAATAGATCTTAATTAAAGAAATCATATTACATGGTAAGTTTAAATAAATTTTAGTCATTTCTATTAAAAATATAAATTAACTATTTTAATTATTTGTTTTTAAAAAATAGTTAATGATTGATGTTGTAAATGATTCAAAACAACTCTTGGATGTTTTAGCGAAACAAGAAGAGCCATTGTTCGGATACTTCGGTTCTAAGAGATATCAAGATTATCAACTCTGAAAGTCAAGTAGTAGTTTGCGTTCATAAATGCGATATAAACAATTTTCAATTGGATTTGAGTTAAAAGAACTTGGAGGTCCTTTTTAAAATTTGGAGTGTATTTTTGTATAAATCAAATAATAAAAGTAGAGTATAATTGAAATACTTTTTTTTGTAAATCAATGTTTTTTTTTTTTGTTAGATGAAGCAAAAATTGTTTCCCAAGGGATCATCAAGCAATTCCAGAGGGGTTAATTTATTAATGTAAGTTGAGTGTATTGATTTTTATCTTGTTGAATGTAGAATCTCCAATCCTATCGATCTGATCTAACGGTTTGGGTTTTTCCAGTTTGTATGTCTTAAAAAAGGGGAGGGGTTGTTGAATACAATGTATCAGCATATGAATTTGAGTAGGAGCAGGTGGTGGAATCGGTATGGTCACAATCACTTGTCAAGTAAACTTTTCGAGTGGTCGGACTCTACCAAAGTCCGGTGGTTGGGAAGAAACAATGTACTGTTACGATGGGAATGGAGGGTGTTTAGAGACTTTAACTTTGGGAATGAGACCGTTTCTGAAGAGAACGAATGGCTCGACAGAGAGGAATACATCGAGTTGGCTGGCAACAGCGATATCCTGGTCGTCATCGAGTGAGTCAAAGTCATTTTTATCACAACTGACCTCCATGTTGTAATCTACCAGGTAAATGATAAGATGTTTGGAGGGAATTGCAATGATTACTGCTGGTGTGGTGATTGGTCCGTGCTCCCAGAGATAGAGTGCCAAATACAGGGTATTGAGCTTCTCTGAGATCTTACGTTTCCAAGAGATTTCATTGTATCGCTGACACAACGAATTTAATTGTGGACCGACGGGCAATGCTGCCTTGAAGGCACCCAAATGCTCCTCGGACTGCCAGTATGGCTTAATGGTGAGGTCCGGTGTCCAGTTGACCTCTTTGGTGAGTTGGATCGAGAGGACACGATGAATGTTGACATCCATATACCGTCTTATCGGTGCTGTGAAATGAGTGTAGTGAGAGTGGTCTTCATTCGAAATCGATGGAACGGTGGTCATTGATGGTGAAGTCTGTTGCAACTTGTCGCTCACTGTAATGTAGCGAGTTGGGTCCATCAAATGAATAGTTAGACGACGAAGCGCTTGCATCTGCTCAAAAGTACAATACTTGATGCACTCTTCGACTTTTTGTTTGATTCCCTTCCAGTCATCGGTCGGTAGAATCGAGATATTGGTGAATTGATGCATGTAGATATTGATACGTTCAAAGAAACGTTTACGATTGTCGAGTTGCGATGGTGTGATGTGGAGCGATGCTGCCAATCCATTGGAGGCTGTGGTCTCACTAGTCTTTTGTGCCAATGAACACGGAGAATAGAGAATTCCATATTCAGACTTGCTCTTGAGTAGCGAGATTGCAGCCAAGTTGTTGGCGAGATGCATATACTCTTGCACAAGAACATGACTCTCGAGCTTTGGAAGTAGATCGACACGGAATGGAGTACCATCAACCGAGAGATCGTATTGAATGTTTGATCCAATGTCAAAGATCTCACCTCTGTCTCTACGGATGTTATTGAGTAGTGAACTAACCAAGTAGAGTCCCCAGATAGATTGATTGACACGATCCTCCAACTCTGGACCACATCCTGTGAAATCGGGGTTTCTATTCCAGTCGGAATTCATCTTGACGTGATCAAGAATATCCTGGAGATGTTTGCTCGAATCGGCAATATTCATTTCAACGGTCTGGTTGTTTTGGTAGTTCTCGATCGCACTAAACTGTTGCTTGTAACGATTGATGACACGTTGTGCTTTTTCGTAGGACATGTGACCAAGCGAACGTAGGAAACTCTTACAGAATGTATGCTCAATTACTTTACCATCGGATCTGATCTTGATGAGCAAAGAGAAACAAAAACGTTTCTGGAAGAGTTTCAAACTACAGGTGTTGGACGACAGGTTCTTTGGGAGCATCGGGATTACGGTACCGACCAAGTAGATTGCATTCAGACGGAACTCTGCTTCGAGGTCGAGCTTTGAATTCTTGTCGAGGAAATAAGATACGTCGGAAATGTGAATACCAACTTCAAACACTGATTTGCCTTCGTGACGCTCCTCGAGCACACGGAATGAGAGAGCATCATCGAGATCGGTGGACGATGGTGGATCGATGGTCACTGGACAGAGGTGTGTCAAGTCGATACGACGTTTCTCTTCGTCGGCGGGTGGTGTCCAATCGTCGTACAAGTCATCGAGGTCACGTGGGAAATTCTCTGAGTGGAAAACCTGATGATTGAGAAGGATGCAACGAGTGATGGTCGCAACATCGAGTGGCGAACCAGAGAAGAACTGAACGGAACCGATTGCGTAACTGTTGTCCGGTGCAAAATCGGTGAGTATCAACATGGAGAGACGACCACAACGTTCACGCAAGAACGATGCATTCAAATTGGAGATGATATGTAAGGGAGGTGTGGACTTTTCGTAACACCAGAAATAAAAGATCTGATTTCCGTTGGCAGAGTCACTGTGGTCTTGTTGTGCACCGTTTTTGCCACCAGCCGGGGCCGGAATGTTGTTCTTGCGATCGTCAGAGTCTCTGATGAAACCAGTAACCAGAGTAGCTTTGGTCTCGGGTGCCTGACTCTGGTTGATGTGCGAAAAGACAGCTGGGAACTTCTTAAAGTTAAAGGTGGATACACGCTGAAGTGTGGACAATGAGTTGGCGGGGTAGATCAAGATCTGGTCATCCTTCATATGTCTCAGGTGATTCTGGTACTCGGCATGCATTGAATGCTGTTGGATGTTGTGATGATGCACTTTGGGTGCACCGTTGTTGGCAATGACCGACTGTGGTGACATGTTTGATGATTGGAGAGTGTTCGATGCCTGTTGATGAAGATGATGGTAGTGGTGATGGTGTGGATGATGTTGAATGTGATGCTGTGGCAATCCACTTCCAATTGAGTTGTGGTGTTGTTGGTGTTGGTGTTGATGTAGTGGACTTACACCACCACCGCCACCACCACCGATTCCACCGCCAATCATCGAGCCAATAGCTGAACCACTACGTGGATTATGTGTGTATTCATCACCGAGGAACAGTTGGCCGAGTTGGCCGTTGATCGATGTCTGTGGCGATGAACTGTACAGCAAGGGCGGAGTTGAAGCAGCGAGTGGCGACGACAATGCAGTGGCAGACGGCTGTGACAAGTAAAAGTTGAAATCATTCAGAATCTGGAGAGTTGGGTGTTGAGAATGATGCTGATCATAATAACTTGGTTGACTCAACGAGAGTGGACTATTGAATGAATCGGATGCACCGAATGCCGAGGTGTGATCGAATGCCGACAAACTGTTGTTTTGATACAAGTGTTGATGAGACTGAGTGGTAAACAATGGGAATGGATCGGGATTCGTACATCTAATAACTGTCTTGTATTCTCCATTAAACAATAACTTTACACATGATTGACCACCATTCTAATAAATTAAAAAGTAGAAGATAAAGGAGAAGAAAAAGAAGAATGTAAAAAAAAAAAGAAAAGAAAGTATAAATATGAATAAAAGAGTAGAACGAAGTCGAGTATAATCAAATTCTGATTAGTTACGTTTGTTTTGCTACCAATGTATTTGAGAGAACAACTTACATCAATCTTGCGCTTTCCAGTTATACTATAGAAAACGGCTTTGGCATGCTCCGGTGAGTTGAATAGGATATAGAGTTGATTCGGTTTGATCGACGGTCTAAATTCATAGGGATAGGTGGTATTGAGGAAACTCTTGATGTGATTCTCATCCATCTCCTGAACGATGTTATGAATAAAGAGTGTACGAGATGTCCATTCTGTGGTGTCGTTGAATACATCTTTCTTGATGAGATTTGGCGTTGAATTGGCAGACGGTGGTTGTGGAACGAGTGATGCTGCCGCTGCTGCTGTTACCGGAATGGCTCCTCCAGTTGGCGTACCAACACCGTTGACTCCGTTGCCATTGGGAAGATGCGACAACATGCTTGGATCGACTACTGTAGCAATGCCATTAGTTGACGAACCCAACACAACGACCTTCTTCTTCTTGTTCTTCTTCTTTTTCGGTGTGGTCGGAAGAGGGATGGTAGTTGTTGTGGTCGTCGTCAACAGGGTGGTGGTAGTAGTGGTAGGCTGTGCGCCCACTCCACTTCCAACGACACCCGTTGCTCTCGGGAACAAATCGTCACGTACAAATGCGCTATTGTAAGGATTCGAATTACTTGGTGGAGATACTATAGATTGTTGTGGTTGAGACTGTTGTTGCTGCTGCTGTTGAGATGCCTGCTGCTGCTGTTGTTGTTGTTGCTGTTGCTGAACCACATGATTATGAGAATTGTGATGACTGTGGTGATTGCTACTGCTATGATGTTGTAGACCCGAAGAACTATTACCACTGCTATGTTGCTGTTGCTGATGATGTTTACCGCTTAATGGACTACTTCCTGGTGGAAACCTGCGCACATAAGGTGCGCCACTATTGTAGCCGTCCAGTTGCGTTGTTTTAAAGTTTGAAAAAGAAATGTTTTGTTGTTTTTTTATTTATTTGCTGTTTTGTTGTTTGTTGTTATTATTTATTCTTTGTCGCTACTTGTTGTTTTTAACTAACTAAACTAAACTTATATGATATGATTATACAATATTACTCTTGGTGATTCTTTGCTCTATTGATATCCTAGGAATATCAATAGTTTAAATATGTTGATTGAAAATAAAAAATGAATGAAAAAAATTCGAAACCTTTACAAAATATTTATAAACATAAAGAAGAAATATTTAAAAAAAAAAAAACTAACAGGGTGTATGTGGCTTTGGGATGATTATCAATGCCGCACGCGCACACACCAAATAATAAATATCACCTTTAACTTTAATTATCTATTAAATTAAAGTGATTGATTTTGTTGATACGTTATTTAGTTAGATCTGATCTTATCTTATACTATCTTTTCTTGATTGTTATTGTTGTTATGTTCTGTTATTATTATTATTATTAAATGTTCTGTTTTGTTATCTATCTAAATTATTATTGTTCTTTTGGTACTATTACAAATAATATTTTTGTTTTTATTATTTATTATTTTTGTTTTTTTCTCTTCCTCCTTGAAAATATATATAGAAATAAATAAAAAAAGAGAGAGAAGAAAAAAAAAAAAAAAAACTAACTAGTAATATAAAAATAACAACATTATAACAACAACCACTAATATCGAAATAACACCTTCTTCTTTATCTATCGACCAAACAACAATGTGACTACTAAAATTGTTTTTTTTTTTTAAATTTCGGTTTCCTAAAAAAAAAAAAGTAAAAGTCAAACAAAGTAAAGATTAAATTACACAACAGTAACAAACAATTAGTAAACAATATATTTATAATATTCAGATTATCTATAGAATTTGCAAACTATACCTTTTTGAAAATTAATTGTATATTTATCGGTATTTTTTTTGTTACTGCAAATTTCAAATTAGTGTGTTGAATTGAACTGAACTACACACTGGTAACTAACTATCTTAACTTTTACGTAAAAAAAAAAAACAACTACTAATAATATAAAAAATAGTAATAATAATAAAATATTGAATTTATATTTATATTATTTTACTATTCAAAGTTATTATTATTATTATTTAGATGTAATTATAATTTAGGAAAGGATAGGATGGATGTCGTTGGGTTGGTTGGAGCAAGTAAAATGGTTTTGGAGTGTTACACAACAACCAGGTATAAAATATGAGTGGAGTGTGAAGCCAAGCAATAAGATTGCAAAATAAACAAAAAAAAAAAAAAAAAAGAAAAGAAAAAAATTTCAAAAAAAAAAAAAAAAAACCAAAAACTTTTTAAAGATTTTTGGGGGCAAAACTTATAAAAAATTCTTAAAGTGTCAAAATTTCATTTTAATGGTGATCCATAGATTATAATCCCCACCTTGTGTCAAAAAAAAATAGTTTGAAATTGAATCGTATCGTTGTGTCGTTTATTATTATTTCAAAAAATTTTTTATGAGCCACACTTAATATAAAATTTTTTTTTAAATATTTATTTATTTTTTTCAAAAAATAAGCTATCTAGTTTATTATTATTATTATACCGTCGATCCTTTTGTCATTATCAAAGTACAACGGATTTAAAATACACGTGTGTGGAATATCGCTTCAAAGAAACAAACTGTGAGCTTTTTTTTTTTTTAAAGACTACCTAAAAATGTCGGAGTTGGTCTTCAATTTCTTAATTTAAACTTAATCTATAAACGAATAATATTACTTTTACACTTGATTTCTCTTTTAATTAATCGATTTGAATTACAATTGTTTTGATCTGTGAGGGATTAAATTAACTTTGAAAGTTAGAAGATTTTTGTGGTATGAGTTTAAAAAAACCAAAAAAAAAAATACTTGGAAGTTTGTTTTAATAAAACACACACATACATACAGAAATCAGAACATTCAATCAAATCAAATAATCATTAAAATTTATGTATGTTCAACCAAGATTAATTATTTTATAAAACAACAAATCATAATAGTAATAGATTAAAAGTAATAAAAGTAGTTAGTTATAAATATCAGATCAGATCAAATTAGATGATTGTTTGTTGATAATTGTTGTTGGTTGACCGGTTTGTTTTTCTTTTTTGTTTTGTTTTTGAGGGCGTTGACCTTTTATTAACAAAAGAAATAGAGATAAATGGATTCAATTGGAACGATTTCAACGTTTTCACAGATACTTGTAAATGAATTCAAATCGTTTCCTTCGAAACCGATTGTCAGTTGCTTAGTGGATATTTCAAATGTATTGTCTGGTGTTGATATCAATGCTGATTCAGACTTGAATGGTATGTTTGATCGACAACAACAACAACAATAACATGTTATCTTACCATTATTGATGCTCTACACATTATATTAACATAAGCATGCCTATGATGTATTGATTACTACTAGTAAATAGAGTTATAGAGTATATCGATGGTCAAATCGACCAAATGCTACCACTGTTACACTACTTCAATTTGAAGACCGTACTTGGTAAGCTAATCAAGAAGAAGAAGCCACAAAAGACATCACCACCAAAGAATGAAATATTAAAAGAATCCATTAGGTAGGTAGTTACTATTTATAATTAGTAATTTGATAGATATAGTTATTTGAATGATAATTAATAACATATGATTGATTTGATAATGTAAAGTGAACTTGTAAAGTTAATGTCTATTATACAGATGATTGGAATAAGAGAACAACAAACGGTGGAATTGGTAGAGGCATTCGATAAGTGTGACTCCACTGTGCTTTGGATCGGACAGGCAACACAACAGCAATCGACAGAGTGTGGTGGACGTATTCAAGTCGTTGTCAAACTGAGTGTTGCAGAGGCAACACAACATCTAGAGTCCAATGCCGATCTAATAGATGCACCCACCTCTCACTTTAGAATAGTAATAGATAGAGATATTGATTATCATTCATGTATTGTAAGTACTATTATGATGATGATTATTATTATTATTATTATTATTATTATTATTATTATTATTATTATTATTATTATCATTATCATAGTTGTTAAAATAACATTTACTTTTCTTTTCTTTCTTTTTAAATATAGAGCTTTTTAGAATGGATAAAAGAAAAGAATTGGACTACATTTCCAATATGTATTATATGTAAAGATATTTTTGTTAATATTCCATTGCTGACGAGGAGCTCGCTGATATTACTCGCGACAGTTCCAACACAGTATCAGTTTTTTATATCGTCAATGTTGCATCGAACTAAAATTAGAAATATTGTTACATTCAAACAGTCACCTCACCTAAGTGGTGCATCTACCAATTCATTCAGTGGTAACAATAGTAATAATAATAATAACAATGCTGGTAATAATACACTTGATCTAGAGGATCAAGAAGATACCGATGAAGATTCAAGTCAACATAAATCTGTATATCGTGATGATAGTAGCAATAGCAATAACAATAGTAATAATAGTATTAGCAATGGTAATGGAGTTGGAAGTGATAGTGGTGCCAATGGTAATAATAATAGCGATACTGATGGAATTGGATTGTTTGATATCGGGAACAATGGTGCACCACCGACGACACCGAGCAAATCGACAACCTCGAGCGATGCTGCTCTAGATAGTCTCAATCTTAGAGCGAGCAATCGCTCACAGATTCTAAAGAATATGGGCTCGCCTGGAGGCAGCAGGAACAATGTATCACCTTCTCACGCCAACAACAAACATAGTCCAGGTAAAACAGGTGGTAGTAACGGTTCATTGGATACCACTCCATCTAAACTGAACAACAATAACAAACCAAATTCGACGACAACATCAACATCATCTACAACAACTACTACATCATCATCATCATCAGCAACAGCTAATAATAATAACAATAGTGGATCTTCAGCTATAGCTGCAACTACTTCGCCAAAACAAACAGGTAAGATGAATTCACTTTCTTTGATGACAATGTCGGCTTCTAGCGATGGATTCATCAATGATCCCGCACTCAATAGAATATCGCCACAGAATACATGCTTGTCGTTGACCACTGCACTTCATATTACAACGGGACGTGTCATGTCGGCACACGTACATCTCAGAGATGCACTGGACAATCCAGTTCAGACGTCGGTGACCTCTGCTCATTCCGGACTTGGACCGGTGTCGTCACACCCAATACAGATCTACTTGGAGGGTCCGTCTCCAGTGCCCGGACCTCACCCTGCCTACATCTATGTGGTTGGTCCAGGCATTCTGGGTGTATCTTTCTTCCCGACACACAACGGAACCTACTATCTACACGCGGAGATCGAATCCACTGCCATCAAGAACAGTCCGTGTGTTTTTCACTCGTCGTCGATCTCCTCAAACTCCAACACACCAACCAACTCCAATCAAGAGTCAAAACAACAAAAGAAGAGAAAACAACGTGTATCCATTGCACCTGCACCCATCACTGAATCTAACGATGATCTACTAGACTTGTTCTCTCAAGAAAAGAAACAAAAGAATAATAATAATAAGAATAGCAATAAGGATAACAACAACAATAATAATAATAATAATAATAATCAGAATGGTAGTGTTAATATTGTAGAACAACAACAACAACAACAACAACAACAACAACAGCAGCAACAAGAACAAGTACAAGCTGTTGTAAATCATGAACAACAACAACAACAACAACAGCAACAACAAGAACAAGTACTTCAACACCAAGAGGAGCATGTACAGCAACAGGAGCAAATGGCCGATAGTGTAAATATTGAAAAGAATGGTATCGCCAATATCGAAGGAGATAAGAATATGATGGATGAGTATACTCCTGCTACTCTTATTTATGAGCATATTTCACCGACTCAGCAGGTTGAAGACTATGTTGAACCTACTCAGCATATAGAGGAGCACCATGGTGAACATTCTGTCGAGCATATGCATATTCATCATGAGCATCACCACCACGTCGACCAGCATGAGCATATTCACGCGGAGCATCTTCATCACGACCATCAAATGCAACATCACGATGCA
Organism: Heterostelium album PN500; assembly: GCF_000004825.1. NCBI lineage: Eukaryota > Evosea > Eumycetozoa > Acytosteliales > Acytosteliaceae > Heterostelium > Heterostelium album. The sequence goes on along the minus strand of NW_008805071.1, from coordinate 154,041 downwards.
CACGGACATGAACAACACGAACACATACACACCGAGCATCACCATGAGCATGAGCATGGCCACCACGAACACGCTCACCACGAACATCATGAGCTTGAACATGAACATCATCCTCACCATGAGCATGAACATGTGTCCCATCACGAGCATCATGCGCATCACGGACATATCGACCACCAGCAACAGCAACACCATGAACTACACGAACATCATCCTCACCACCATCATCATCATCATGAGCACCATGAACATGAACAACAACACCACCACCACCATTATCATCACGAAGGTGTAGAAGTTGAGGTCGAAGCAACTCTGCCGATGGACGACGATTCGCTCACTCAACATGTTGAACATCACGAACACATCGAGCAGCAACACCACCACGAACAACACCATATTCATCAGCAACATCACCATCATCACGAGCATCACGAGCATCACGAACACCACGAACACCACGAGCATCACGAGCATCATGAACACATCGAACAACACCACCACGACCACCATATTCATCAGCAACATGAACATCATGATATGATCACAGAAGACATCAACATTGAACCAACGCAGGTTGCTTACGATTCAATGGAAGATACTACTCATAACCTCGAACAACAACAACAACAGCTACTTCAAAACATGGAAGTAGTACTGCCAAACAACAACAATGACCATTTAGAAGCTACTCAATTGACCAAAGATAATGATGATGATGATGATGATAACTCAACATCTGCTACACTTCCAACTCTTCCGACTCTTCCAATTATTGAGTAATAAATCAAACAAACCTATTTATATTTAAAGGAAAAAAAAAAGATACCAAATAATGATAATAATTATTTATTTAATAATTTTAAAAATTTTATTTTGATTTCTTCTGATGTTTTTAGGAGGAAAGCTATATGAAACTTTATTTTGAATGACAGAGAAATTTGCAAAAAAAAATTAAAAAAAAAAATTATAAATAGTCAGTAATTTATAAAAATTTAATGCAAAAATTTTTTTTTTAAATTTAAAAAAAATTATTCGACTTACTTGTTGAATGAATTTAAGTTCATTGTTTGATCAACCAAGCCTTCAACGTTTAATTCTTACCAGACATTTACACTTTAATAATGGAGAGTACAAAGAGTGGTGTTACTTCAAGTCAAATCGCTCATTTCTTTTATAAGTAGAACTATTAACTATTAGATACCATCTGTATATCCAGCGACTGTCTGGTGAGATGTCTAAAGTTGATTGGCACAATTGGAGTGTGGCTTTGTTGGAATCTTACATGGCGGAGGATCTTCCATATTCCTAACATTGCCGTTGAGTATGGGTGGGTACATATCTTTAATTTTTAAAAAAAAAATAGTAGAAAATTAGAAATATTAAAAAAAAGAATTTAGAAATAAAAAAAAAGTTTACTTACAAGTATTATGATATGATCCTTTGATCCATATCAATCACCTCAAAACTGATTAAAAGGAATGAATTAATCACCCTTTTATACTTTTTTTTTTAATTATAATTATATTTTTAAAAAAAAAAAATTAATTTATTTAAAATTAATTAAAAATTTAGGAGAATTAAAGAATGATCCTCTTCCTTTTCTATTTGCAACTATAATTGATAAAATGAAGTTTATTTAAGAAAAAAAACTCACTATCAGATAGATGTTTATCAAAATAGTACTATTTTTATCACATTTTACTACCTGTAGTATTGGGGTGAATGAATTAGATATGAAATAGGGTTTGTAGAGTATTTTTTTTAATATGACATCATACAAACATTCTCTCTAACCTACACATATGTTAAATAATCAACCTCTAAAGCCTGGTAATAAAGCTCAAGCTAAAAAATATTTGCATTTTATAAACTTAAACTTTTACTTTTATAGCAAACATGTATTTTTTGAATTTAATGTTAAAAAATTTGGATCAGAAAACAGACATCTTTATTCATTTTTATAAATATTGTTGATTATTATTTATCAATAAATATATTTATCAAAAGTTGAAAATTTGTAAACAAAATCAGCAGCAATGATTGATCATTAGTTGTTCATGTAGTCAGTTTGGATTGAATAAATCAACATCAACTAAATGATATTAAAGTTAATTAAGCTAGACACAAAATAATAATAACTTTATTTAACCTAGTTAATCAGGGTCTCTTGTTAAATATCTATTCCGCTAGTTGCTAATCATTGATTTTCTCATATAAATTTCCCATATTACAATAACCATTTTTTGAACACAAATTTTTGATTGAAGATCTTTGAGAATTTGATTGAATCTTTCATAACATTGATAAATATGTCTGTCCCTGTATTCTTTGATCTCTCGGGTTTGGTGTAGCTTGCTCCGAACTCCGATGAAGATTGGAAAACTCATTTTCCCTAACGAAACATAAACGCCAAACTCTTTCAAATTTATTTTCAAGAATAAAACTTTATAATCTAAATCTACTATAAAAATGCTTTCTATTATCTAATTTTTATTAAAATCCAAGTAGGTTTGATATTTTATTATATTTTATAATATTAATCACTATCATTGAAAAAAATTTGTTTGTTTTTTAATCAGAAAGTGGGTTGAAATTTCGAAATTGAACGATGTAAGGGGTTTTGTTTCATTTTCATTTTTTCGTATTTTGTTTTTGTTTTTTTTTTGTTTTTTTTTTTTCTAAATCCCTATTCCACATTTGTGAAACCAAGATTTTTGTTTCATTATTAGGTTCTACTTTACAGGCACTCTTACACTATTTATTTATTTATCTCTTAATATTTATTCTACAGACTAATATTAAACTTTTCATTCTCTCAGCCATAGTTATATCTAAAAATTTATTTATTTATTTCTTTCTCCACCAATCACAAATAAAATAACTCTGCAGCAGAAACACACAACACACACTTTAAAAATAAACAAAAATAAATTAAAACCATCAAGATTATATCATCCACACCACCCAACAACACTACGCAGTGCACATAATTTTGATCAATAAAAAACAAAAAACAAAAACAAAAACAAAAACAAAAACATTTAAACAAAAACCACCACATCACCAACAAATCATATCTATAAGATATATAATTATTTATTTTTATTCAATTTCATTTATCAATTCAATTTGATTGATTATTTCAATTCAATTCAATTCAACCTAGCTCAATCATTTTTAATAATACCTAATCATCATCATTAGTAGTTAGTTTATATTGATTGATAACTAGTCAAACGAAACATTATTTCATTTTTTAAAAAAAAAAACAATATAAATAGTAATTATCATATAGAAATGGAGGAATTATCACCACAACAACAAAATATGAATACACCAATATTTGATGGACGTAAGTATAGTTAGTTTCATAGGAAAAGAACATTGTAGTTTTATAGTTTTTCTAATCAAATTACTACTATTATTCAATATTCAGACTCTGGTAAATACAATAACAATACATTCTTGGGTAGATTTCAGAATTTCAGAGATGTAACAGATCCAAGGTAATATTTAACTCTGTTTTCTTACTATCTTTCTTTGAAGAACATGTTTTTTGTCGACACGATGATCGGTCATCATTCAGCATTGACATTTTCAAAAAAAAAAAAAAACAAAACTTTATTTTCGCAAAAGACAATTCCAATGAATATTCCAAAACTGACTGATCAGATTATTAATTTAATTCATTTTCTGTTTTATCTTATCATATCTTATCTTTAGATCGATGTTTGTAAGCGATCAAGATGTAAAGGATTCATTAGATTTACTTGATAGATTCAAAAAAGGATTGGTTGATCCGGTTTCAAATAACGATGCATTGTGGAAGGCTAAAAAGGTTGTCGATGCCACCATTCACCCAGATACTGGTGATGTCATCCCATTAGCATTCAGAATGTGTTCTTTCTTGCCAATCAACGTTGTTATTTGTGCAGGTTTAATTTTACCAAATCCAGCAGTATGTTTTTAGCTATTATGATCATCAGTCATCAAATGATCAAATTCTAATCAATCATTTCATTTTATATATTCATTTAATATAATTAGATCGGAACAACTATTTTCTGGCAATGGATAAATCAATCATACAATATTGCATTGAATCATGCAAATAGAAATGCTAGTAATACAATGAGTACTCAACAAATTTTTAGTATGTTTAATAATATCGATTTTTTTCAAGCAGAGAAGGAAGATAAATATTCATGAATAGTTTTTTATTAATATAATTATATGTTTGTAGAGTCATATGTATCGGCAGTTGGTATTTCATGTTCTCTGGCGGTAGGTCTTGGATATGGAGTCAATAGATTAAAGATTCCAAGTGTAGCAGTACAGAATGGTTTGAAGATGTTGGTGCCATTCACAGCAGTCACAACAGCTGGTGTTGCCAACGTTCTGATTATGCGTGGCAATGAGATGAAGGATGGTATCGACGTGAAGGACAAGTTTGGTCAGATCCACGGAAAGAGTCAAGAAGCAGGAAAGATGGCAGTTTACAAGGTAGCATTCTCGAGAGTTGCAACTTCATTCCCAGCGCTGCTGCTGCCACCCATCGTCATGAGTTTTGTCGATAAGCTAAAGTTTGTTCAAAAGTATCCAAAAGTCAAACTACCAATCAACTTGGCAGTGATCGCCGCCATCTTTAACAGCTCTCTACCAGCAGCTATAGCTCTCTTCCCACAAGAATCCACCATAGAGACTAGCAAATTAGAGCCAAGATTCCACAACCTCAAAGACAAAGATGGTAACCTGATAAAAGAATTTATTTATAACAAAGGTTTATAAGAAAACCAATAATATAATATAGTATAGTATAATAAAAGAAAATAGATTAATTTATAATTTTAATATCTTTTGATCAATCGATTAGTCAAACTTTTTGATTTGCAGGTGTGTTAATTTAAATCAGGAAATAATAAAAAGAAAAAAATTCATTGAATTTCCAAAGTTGCACACCAACTAGATTTGATTTATTCAAACCACATCCTTTTACAATTTTTACTTTTAATTAATGATCACATGATCATTTGTATATTAATTTTAAAATGATAGAAAATAGTAATAATAATAATAATAATAATAATAATAATAATAATAATAGTAATAATAATAATAATAATAATAATAAAGAAATAGTAATAAGATCAGTTTTTTCCAATAAAATCTTATTTTTATCAATATTATCAAAGACAAGATTTGCAAATTTATGTTATTTAAAATCAAAGATTGCTAAAAATGATACCACAGTCAACTTGGTAACAAAATCATTAAAGTATCACCAATGTAATGATATCGATTGGCTTTGTTCCAACGGTTATTTCGATCTGCTGTGGTTAAAGATGGTTCGAGACGAGCCACTACCACTAAAGAAAGAAAATCTACAAAAGTTAATTGGTAAGGCACCCTACACCCACGTAGAGCTTGTAGTTAACAGAATCGTCGCCTCTACATACTATTACCCACTTTTGTTGGATAATATAGTCATGTTAATCGAAGTAGCCGTCAAAAAATACCGATTGGATGTGGTTCAACTGCTGTGGAAGTTCACCAAGCCAAGTGAGAGGGAAACAATCGCTCGAAATTCACTTGTTCTGGCGTTTCCAAAATATAATCGATCTACATTGTATCTTGAATCAGTGTCATGCATAGAGTTGATGCAATACCTAATGGATAATATTGGTCCCAGAAAAGAGACACTCGGTTACATTTGGCTTGGAGCGCTATCAACCCGCCACTCTGAAACCATCCGATACATTTTTAAGACTTGTCCTGCATCAAAGCCAAGCTGCGCAGTGTCATTTATGTTGGATAAATGTGAACATGACTCATGTTTGGCAATCGAATTGCTTAGTATGCCCTCCATCCATACACAACCACTCAATATCGGAGAAATTCAATCTTTTCTAGTGAGCAGACTGAATAAGGGAAGGCCAGTAACAATATCTCTCTTAAGAATAATGGAACATGTTGGTGATCAATTAAGATCCGATGAATTTCAAGATATTGATCAACTTAAGGCCAGTATTTTAAAGCGAATTCCAATGCTGGAGCCAGATTCCCAGATTGTCATGGAGTTGATATTCCTAAATCTAATAAGATCCCATCTTCCATCTATGGATGTTAATCATATCAGAGAACATATTCAATGTATTGTTGCCAATCATTGCGTTTTATCGTTAGATTATCTCAGGAGTTTCTTTGAGAAGAATCATCCAGCTACTTTGTCTATTTTCAATGATATCGTTTGTGAATTTGGATCAATGGAACAAGTCAAATATGTATTGGGCGGATTACTAGAAAATGTTTCATGTAGTGCAGTAGATAGAGCGAATTCATTGGAGATACTCGAGTATTTGGTGTCTCTAGGAAAGGACTGTTCTTCAGATGCACTTATATACATGGTAAAGAAAAAACGATATCACGAAGCAAAGATCTTGTTAAAATTAAAGCCTGATCGTCATTTTTGGAGTTCTCATTCTGAATTATTACCAACTGCATTGGAGAACGACGACATAGAGATGGTAGACCTACTTCTCCAGAATAATATTAATAGCGTAACGTTACCTAACCACAGACACATATTGTATACCCTTGCCAAACATTATCCACGTTTCTGCCATACCATTAATATCCAGTCAAAGTCTCCATTTGAAGTAATGAAAGCGGCTTGTCAATTCGGATTTCTTGAGACCGTGCAGGAAGTCCATCGAATCCATCCAAAAAGTTTCTATGAGAATAACATTCTGGATTGTGCGTTGATGGCATCACACGAGGAGATAATGCAATTCATCATTGAGAATAGAGACGACCAATTTTCAATGCAGTCATGGACGATCTGTGGATCTGTAGGCGATATCAATTTGTTTAATAATTTTGTTTCAAAGCGCTCAAATATATCGCATCTCTATGAAATGCTGCGTTCTGCTTACTGTCACGGAAATTTGGATTTTATCAAGAGCATGATAGAGTTAAATCACCATAATTTGGATCACCAAATCTATACGAGAAAAGCAATTGTATTCAATCAACATAGTATTATCAAATACTACCTTGAGAACGTAAAACCAAAAAGAAAAGATCTCATAGAGATGTTTTCCTACGACTTGGAGTCGATTCATCCGACAACATGGAATATATTTTTCAATTATATGGGACATATCAGTCCACATGAAATTGAATCGAAGGGAGATCAACTAAGATTATTGTTTGAGAGATTGGGAAAGGTAAATCCCACACCACTCAACCGATTCTTTGGATTTTTCAAAAAGAAAAATAAAAATTATTGATAAATAAATGTTAACAAATAAACACTATCATCAAAAACAATTGTTGTAATATTAAAAATGTTGGTAACATTTACAAAATTTCTTTTAATCATTAAAATATTTATTGGGATCGTTGAAAAAGTGGATATAAAGTTATCAGATTGGTAAAATGACTGATCAAAAAAGAATTTCCTATCATTTTGTGGTTGATTTTAACATTTAAAATATAAACTACTCAGTAACAAATATCATTAAATTTCAAATACTTGAATAATAATCATTTACTATGAGAAACAAGTGATAGGAAACATTTCAAACAATTCAAATTATTTTAATGGTAATTTGATTTTACCACACATCATACTGATATTGATAATTTTTAAATTGTGATTTACATCACCACATTTTTTTAATCATTATTCAAAAATCTAGTAAAATAATCATCAAACCCACACCTCCATCAAATATATTTCAAATGTCCATTTATTATTAGATAAATTTTTAACACTACCACTACCATCACTCCTGTTATCATAGTGATTGTCAAGAAAATTTAACTTTTCCAATTTTCCCATTAAAATTGAATTCAAAATTTTGATGACATGTGATGAATCCAAGTATTTATAGGATTGTAATTTGGTTTAATTGTTACAACTTTCATTTTATTTATTTTTGTAGTTTAAAAAAAATAGATACCCAATAATTATAAAAATAAATTGTAAAAACTAAACAATGTATAGATCAATAGTAATTTTATTAACTACCATGATTATGGTGGGTTCATCCACACAATACTGTGTGAAATTGACTGGTAAAAGTGATTACTGTAGTAATATGCCAGCAAAAGTGTGTTCCCTAAATAAAGATCCCATCGATGCAGCTCAATACAATTATGAAGTATACAACTCCAATGCTGCTAATTTCAACCCCACTTTAGATTGTCCTGCCAATAAATTTGCTTCCTATATGGATCCACTTACTTTTTGTAATTATAATATGCCTTGCCAATCAGATAAGGATTGTTTACCATTCTGTTATTCTTCATGTACCAGCTGTCAAAATGTTACCGAATGTAATAGACTTGTAAAGAGTGGTCAATATGCTGCAAAGGGAGCAGGACCATGCTATCTTCCAGGTTCACGTGGACAAAGTACCTTGATTAAACAAAATGATACCACATCATCTTCACACCCAACAGCATCTACCGCACCAACTAAAAAGCCAGTAACACCAAAACCAACAACCAATGAAGACGGAGGTTTAATTAGTGATCCAAGAGCTACTGTTACTCCAAAAGCAGAGTGGAAACCAAAGACCCCAAAACCAGAACCAACCGAGGCACCAGCAACTTCTCCAAAGAAACAAAAAAACAAACCATCCAACAACGATGATATGAATTCCGATGATTTATCTTTATCCTCAGAATCAGGATCATCTAGCGATGCCACCTTAGTATCAATCCCAATGTTTACATTGGTATTTGCAATTGTATTTTCACTTTTTTAGAATAAATTAATTTCTATATATAATAACTTTTATTTCTATATTTTATTTTAATTCAAATGAATTGTTCAAGTATCTTTTGGGATACTTTGGGTGAATGCACAGAAAATATTGTGCAAATATTAATATGATTAATTATAATGTATATATATATATTATATATTATATATTTAAAAAATAAATCATCAAATATTTTAAAGATGATAAATTAAAAATTTGAATGCATTGATTCATCGACTTCAAGTTCTATAGCTGCTTGGAGTACATCAAAACTATTCTTTGTTGAATAAAACTCTTTTGAAGCTAAAAATAATAATATTAAAAAAATATTAATATAAATAATTATTTCATATGAATTAAATTAATTTTTTTAATATACATACTTAATGGAGAAAAACCTGGTACATTATTATTTAAAGCGTTTCTTTGATGGAAATTAGCTTTCCATTCTCGTATACAATTGGAAACATTTCTATCGCTTAGATCAATGAATCCAGATCGTTCTAGACTATTTCTTAGGTTGGTAATAGGTGGTGCACTAATCTTTAATTTCTCCTTTGGAGGTGTTACTATACTGAAATCGTCTGGAACTGTCGAGTTGTTTTGATGTTGATTATAGTTCTTGGGAGTTGGTAGTTGTGGAACAAATGAATTGCTATTGGTAGGGGAGCTTCGATTTGGTGAAGAGTGGTTGGAGTTATGGTAGACGCTATTGTTGTGTTGTTGATGAAGAGAGTTGAGACCGGCACCACCATTGGAGTGGAGGTGTTGGTGATGAATTTGATTGCTCTGTTGTTGTGGTTGTTGGTGAATGATTGTTTGTGGGTGGTGATGGTGATGTGCTTCATTCAGGTGGAATACAGTTCCGTTCATTCCATTCAATCGGTTCTCACGGTTCTGATCGACACGTGACACTTCGTTGCAACCGGCACAATCAATTTCGATACCATTGTCACGATCACGCAGACAGGAGTGCAATTTTCGACTGTGAATGTGACGAGCTTTCTGGTTCTTGTGAATATAATTCGAATTGGTATCACAGTGTACATGAATACAATTTATATATTTATCATTATCTTTTCTGTAGTCAATGGTTTGAATGGTTGTTCTGATTCTCTTTGAGATACATTGTTGACAATTATCAATACATTCATGTGGAGCGTTGTGATGTTTCGATCTATTTTTGTTTATTTCTAAAAGTTACTGTGCATCTTGAATTGTCTTTCAAGAAATGTTTACACTGAAATGGTCTATCGTTATTTATCATTTCAGATTAAATATTTTGATTTATATAAATTATAAATAAATAAAAAATAAAAAAATTAATTTTTTTTTTTTGGAAACTATTAAACTATTTAATATGTCAATTCAAAAATTGAAGTTTTGTGAAATTAATTTTATATAATTACTTTAATAAATATATAATATTAATATATATATAATAAATAAATAGATATTTAGATAAATTAAAAATAATAAATAGATATTTTGTTTTTGATTTTAAAAAAAGATTTATATAAATATATTTATATAAATGATTATATTTATAGATAAGATAGTAGATTACAGATAAAAGATCATTGAAGTTGTTATTGATGATTGATATTATTATTTATATATATATAAAAATAATAAATAATTGTTTTTTTTTAGTTATTATTGGGTAATGGGTGATATGAAATGTGAATTGTGGTAAAGAGCAATTACCTGTGTGGTGGTGTCAATAGATATTTATAAAATGAGATATTTGTTTTTTTTTTTTGTGAAGTAATATAATTACTATTTGTTGGTATAAATAATAAAGACCTAAGAGTAAAAGGCTTTGGTCTTTTAACTATATTAATATAGACTATAAATAAATAAAAAATATTGTTGTTTGTTTGTTGTTGATGATGATGACTATAATTATACGATGAATGAAATTAAAAGATCTTAGTCAGGTCAGTGAACTGAAATGAGTAATTAAAAATAGAATGGATGAATGTTTATAAAGAGAAAAGAATTAATTAATTAAAAGAAAATATCTAAATGAAGATTTATGAAGTAGCAATAACAATAATAAATTAGAAGAACAAGAGTAATATTAGTAGAATTGAGAGTAGTAGAAGTAAAAGATGTTGATGAATTGAATCTTTTTTATTCCAAAGATGGATTATTTCATTTGGTTTGATTAGTTTTTAATTTAGTTTTTTTTTGAAGATGTAGATAGAAGATGTAAAACTGGATATACCACCAACAGGATAAAGACTATACTGACAACAGATAGACATGCAAAGAGACAAAGAAAAACATAAACCACTTCAGAAATACACTGACACACTCACCACATGTATTATACAGATGATATACAGAGAGACACACCACACTAACACTAACACACTACAACACACAAACACACACAGACTAACCAGAATAGAAAAGAAAAGAAAAGAAAAGAACTGAACTGAATTGAATTGAATTGAATGATTTAATGTATCAATTTGACTTGACTGGTGGTCACACGCTGTTGCAACACTACACCAAAACAGAAATAGAAAGAGAGTGAGAGAGAAGAAAAATAATATAAAAAAAGAAAACACTGAATAAGTTTGGATCTAATTCTGTAGAGTCAAATGCAAACTCTAACAACACAACGCAAATGCTGATAGCGATGCTGGTGTGGTAAGTATTGGTAATGGTAATAGTTCTATACCACAAGCAACAAGAAAAACACCAAAAAAGTAACAAATATGATATTTGTTTATTTGTTTGTATGCTTTACTTTTACTGATATATAATTGTTGTTGTATGAATAGTAGTAGTAGTAATAATAATATATATAACAAGCAAGCAGCAGACAGCACAACAACAACAACAACAATAATTAGATTATTTATATGCAATGCAAATGTTATTGGTGTTTTTATTTCTATTCATGATATTTATTGATGAATTTGGTCAGCAATATTGCATGATGTTGTTCGCCTGTTTTATGTCCTGCCATCTATCTGCTGTACTTCTCACTCTCGTGCTACCAATAACACACAATGTCATCTCTATACTATCACTCTCATTCTCATGCCTACAGTCTTTGCTATAATATCAAAAAGTGATATTTCTATTTCTACTTCTGTCATCACACATCAACAACAACAACAACAGTTCAGCACACTACTACCACCACTACCACTCACACAGCAGCAACAACACACCCATCATACACATTGTTAACTTTTTGCTACTTTCATTTATTACTTTAATCTGTATAACAAAATTAGGGAAAATAATAAAATGAAAGTAAACAACAACACCACTAACATAATTCCCACACACATTCATGAATAATGAAATCATTTTTTTTTTCATCGGGAAGTTACCCCAACAACCCACACTCTTTTGTTTTTTCCAACATTGGACATATGACGATGATTAGAATTTTCATGAGTGTTGGGGGGGTTAGTGTGTGGGGGTGTTATAGTATTTCATAATATCATAAAGAGTATCTATTGACTTTTTTTGTTGCACAACACCCACAAATCAATTCAATTTCAGGATAGTCTGTGGGATTATTAGGTTTACCTTTTAAAAGATGGATTTCGAAAGAGATATTGGCAATGTGTGTTCAATGCTTGGTAATAGCAAGAGGAGTGTGGTTCGCTTTCCTCATATTACCTCATTTGTAAAAATCAAAAATGTAGTAGTTTAATTAATTTTTTTAATAATTTGTTGATTGCTATTTTATTAATTATCAACTCAAGAATTAATATTTGTATAATTGTCAACTAACCCCTATCTTTTTTTTTTTTTTTTTTGCTTTTTATCATTTAATTTATTTCTATTATTTTTTTTTAATCAGAGAAAAGGGAATTTATTATTTAATTCATTTGATGATTACTATTATTGTTATTGGTGTTGGTGTTGGTGTTGGGCATTATTCTTTTTATTTACGTGATACACTGAGTAACATTTGATGTCACTGTGCAGCAATCTTTTTAAACTATTCCATTTATGATCATCTAATTTATTTTAATTGTTTTTATTAAAATATTTGCTTAAAAATCCAACCACCAAGTGTAACTGTTTTTCTTTTTTTTTTAATCATTTTTGATTATTATAATAAATACCTTTTAAATAACAGATCTTTTACTCTTTTTATTTAATTTCATCTGATCTTTCGGAGATAAATATTATTAATGGTTATGGTGGGATCATATGTACTTTCGTGACTCTTGGTTAACTTCATTGTATCATCTTTACAGTTACTTTTACAATAATTTCAATTATTACTTTTTTCGTAAAAGATCATTTTCTTTTTAACTATTTAAAGATGGTTATCTTAGAATCTACAAAAATTTTATTAAATAAATTATTTAATATTCAGAAAAATAAAATAGTAATAATAAAGTTAACGTTACTAATATTTTATTTATTTAATTATTCTATTCTTAATTGATTTGTTAAGAAAGATAGTGATTTGTTGATGTTGTGTGAAAAGAGGATCACTCTATGTATTTTTTTTTGTAAATTAACTTTCTGTTACCCAATGTACTGTTGAGAGATTGATGAGAATAATAGTAGTCCATGTCTCTAAGAAATTTGGTTTTTTTGAATTTACCCTTGGCTATAGTGATGATGAATTGCGATAATGTCGAAGAAATACTATTTTTGAATTTACAACTAATTTTATCACCAGCACTCTGTGTCGAATGTACGGTTTGATCTTCGACAATGACGATGCAAGGTAACCTATTGATGGTATTAAACCAGCTATCCAGATTGGGGAACAAGAATACTGAAATGTGAGTGATGTTGAAAGTTGATTCGTTGAAATACTTGAATATATCAGTATTTGAAGGTTGTGTAAATTCAATCTTATTCAAATTTGGGAAATCAATTGTTCCATTGGGATGGTAGTTAAGATTCACAGATGCCAACTCTCTTATTCTATCTCTGTATAAAGCTGGTATTTCCCAACATTTCAGTGGAAAAAGAGTGATTTCTTCGAGATTTGGTATATTCTTGAGGAGATCAATTACAGAATATTGTGATCCTATAATCTTAATCTTCTTGAGTGACTTGATAGTTCCAATGGTTTTCAAATGAGGAAAGATATGGATATCTTTGGAAATGAAATATCTGAGACTTGACAATGTAAAGGCCATCTTCTTGAAACTAGTGACACTAACCTTTTGAGAGGTAACTCCATTCCAATCAATTTGAAACTTCTCCACTGTTGAAAAGATATGTGACATGTGAACACTATCCAACTTCATCAACAATTCAAACATCGTTTGGTTTACTTGAAGTTTTACGATATACTTGATTGGACACCAGTCATTGATAAGTCGATCAATATTTGGATCTACCAATGTCTTTGAAGTGCACCATCTACGATAATAACGAAATCTCTTGGATTCCAATACAGTTTGGAGTAAGACAACGTTGCTAAACATCTGACTGACAATACCAAAGAATAGTTTGTTCACTCTGGTCAAAGCGATTGCATTCCTGTACGAGAAGAATCCACTGGATCTATTGGTCATCGATTTCCAACTGTAATGGAAGATCCTGGCGATAATCATCACAGGCAATATATACTCCACATGTCCACGATGATAGTTATTGGCTGGATTCTCTACCAGTGATTGTTGTAAAATATGATTGTCATTTCTACGATCTATTATTGCATCTAAAAAGTATTGTTTGGTTGAATACTTGTTGACCTGTATTTTGTTGGCAATACACATCTGATATAACTGGTCTCTCTTTAATAACTCTAAATCATCTCTACTAGATGTTTCAAAGTTAATACTTGATATTATCTCTAATTTCTCTGATTTGCTTTTTCTTTTCTTTTTATCTTGATTACTATCTTTTGAGTTGTTTGTAGTGGTGGTGGTTATAGTAGATTGGTCGTTAGTTATTTTATCCATTGTATAAAAGAAATATCTATATCTTTTTGTAATTTTATTATTTTAAAATAACAAATGTTATTAATTTATAAGTTGGTTTTTTTTTCTTTTTTTTGTTGGAAATTTTAATAACTCAAATTTTACATTTGTCAATCATCAAAAAATAACTCAGTTTACAAAACTAAAGAGTATCGTTATTGTCAATCAGAAACTATTGTATTATTAATCTATTAATAACAACTTTGAACCTATACTTCTTTAGATCTTTCAAAGTGTAGAAATTTGTAATAAACTTTTGTTATTGATAATATAATTTTTTTTCAAAACGTTTAATTTGTTTTTTTTTATTATTTTATTTAACAATTATTTAAATTTATATTCTTTTATTATATTTAACTCTGAATTTATTTATATAATATTAATTAATTTTTCTATTTGATTTATGAAGAAAAGATGGTTGTGGTGTACAAAGTTGACATTGGTCAGAGCTCTTATTTTTGTAGTAAATTAACTTTTTGTTACCTAAGGAGGTACTATTGATGGATTGATGTGAATAATAGTAGTCCATGTCTCTCAGGAAATTGTCTCGATCAAATTCATCATCTTTGTCTACCGTAATGATGAATTGCGACATTGTCGATGAAAGACACTTTTTGAATTTACTACTAATTTTATCACCAGTACTCTGTGTCGAATGTTCAGTTTGATCTTCTACAATGACGATGCAAGGTAACCTATTGATGACATCAAACCAGCTATCCAGATTGGGGAACAAGAATACTGAAATGTGAGTGATGTTGAAAGTTGATTCGTTGAAATGCTTGAATATATCGGTACTTGAATATTGTGAAAAAGCAATCTTTTTCAAATTTGGGAAATCAAAGTGATAAATAGAATAGCTTCTAATACTAACATTTGACAACTCTCTGATCCTATTTCTGTGTGAATCTGGTATAAGTATACCATATTCGACATATCTACAAGTGATCTCTTCCAGAGTCGGTATAGTATCGAGGAGATTAAATAAAGAAAATTGGCATGTTCCTATGATCTTTATCTTCTTGAGTGAATTGATTGTTCCTATAGTTCTCAAATGTTCGTTGATCATGATTTTGTTGGCAATGAAATATCTCAGATTTGGCATGGTAAGAGCCATCATCTCGAAACTAGTGACACTAACCTTTTGAGAGGTAACTCCATTCCAATTATTGGTAACTTTATTCCAATGAATGTGCAGCTTCTCAACGGTGGAAAAGATATATGTCTCGACATTCTCTAACGTCATTAACCATTCAAACATTCTTTTGTTGAGTTGTAACTTTACGATATACTTGATTGGACACCAGTCATTGATAAGTCGATCAATATTTGGATACACCAATGTCTTTGAAGTGGACCATTTACCATGGTGGAAACTAGAGGATTCCTGTACTTTTGGGATTAAAGCGACATTGTTGAACATCTGACTGACAATACCAAAGAATTGTTTGTTCACTCTGGTCAAGGCCAATGCATTGCTGTACGAGAAGAATCCACTGGATCTATTGGTCATCGATTTCCAACTGTAATGGAATATCCTGGTGATAATCAACACTGGCAATATAATCTCCACATATCCAAGATCGAAAGTTTGGACTGCACTTTCCACAAGAGCATTTCTACCCTCTATTATTGCATTTAAAATGAAACGTTTGGTTGAAGAATTGTTGACCTTTATCTTGTTGGCAATACACATCTGATATAACTGGTCTCTCTTTAATAACTTTAAATCATCTCTACTAGATGTTTCAAAGTTAATACTTGATATTATCTCTGATTTGCTTATTCTTTTCTTTTTATCTTGATTTTGATTATTTTCATTTGTTGTTACTGATGAGCTTGTTGTGGTTGTGGTTGTTGTTGTTGTTGTGGTTGTTGATTGGTCATTAGTTATTTTATCCATTGTAAATAAATAAATAATAATATTTTTGTAATTTAATTATGTTAAAAATAACAAATGTTATTATTAATTTATAGTCAGAAATTTTTATTTTTTAAAATTTTATTATTTTTTTGGAATGGGTAACTCAATTATACATTTGTCAATCATCAAAACAAATAACTCAGTTTGCAAAACTAAAAGAATATCATTATTGTCAATCACAAACTAACTTACCAATGAATAATCTATTAGTAACAAATCTTAAGATCTCTAAAAGTGTAATAATATTGTGAAGTTTGGTGAATAAACTTTTGTTGTATTTTTGGTACAAGATCATCGCGTTATTGTGTTTTTTTTATTACTATAACTGATCTATTTAAACATTAGCTGATGTATATAATAAAAACTATGATAGAGACAATCATGATGACAATGAACGAACTATAAAATTACAAAAATAAAGAAAAACAAAATAAAGGACTTCAAAAAAACGACAAAATTTATTTTTTTTGAAACATTATCTCACAAGAATGAATAAATTAAAGATTATTAATTTGTTGAAGAATAATAATAATAGTTTTATTGGTAGTAGTAAAGTACAAAGTAAATGCTATCATACTACTACTACTACAACTGGATATAGTTTTAAAAATCTAAATAACATCATTAATAAACGATCTTTATCATCGTCGTCGTCGTCATCGTCTGTTACTTTTAATAGTTTTAGAGAGTTATCATATCAACAGAAGCAATTGAAAGAAGAGAGTTGCAGAAGATTCTATGCTACTTCAACAACTATAAAAGATGAAAAACAACCAACTACTACCACTATATCAAATGAACAACAACAACAACAAATAAAAGTATCGCCAGAAGCAAAACCTGCAGAGGTAGATATCAACACAGAGAATCAAAATGAGAATACAACAACCGCTGTAAATACAGGCATTAGAGTAGAGCCACAATACTATATTGAATTCACCTGTACACATACACCAGAGGGTCAGTCAGAGGAATGTGGATTCCGTTCAAAAAAGACATTCTCAAAACATTCATATCATAAAGGTGTCGTAATCATTCGTTGTGATGGTTGTCAGAAATATCGTATGTATTTCACATATTAATATATATATAGATAGATAGTAGTATTTAAATTACTACTATTTCATTTTCAATCTTTAACCTTATTACTTACTTGCAACACATTATGTAGATTTAATTGCAGATCATCTTGGATGGACAGGTTATAACACAGGTAAAACAATTGAAGAGATCATGGCTGCAAAAGGTGTACAGATTCAAAGAACATTAGACAAAGATACTGATATTCATTCAGATAGCAATGACAATAATAATAGTAGTAATGGTAATAAATCAATTGGAAGTGGATCTAACTGAACAGAACAACGCAACTTTAATAAAATCAACATAATTAAATAATCTATCTATACATATTTCAAAAGATATATTATTTATTATATATTATTATATATTATATTATTATTATTTTATTATTTTAAAAAGGTAATTCACTTCCTGCATCTGTTCTATTTAACCAATTATTGATTGTTGGATGATTCAAAATATTTCCGATGATTGGAAGTTTTCTTAAAATTGCAATTACAATTGGGAATGCATCACTAGATTTGAAGTAAAACAAAGATATTTATATTAGTTTTGTTGTTTTCCGTAATAATAATAATGATGATATTTTTGATTATTGATTATCGATTATCGATATTTACCCAAATAGATTAATAAAACCAAATGCTTCGATTGCTAAACCAAAAATAGTACGTCCTACAATCACCAAAAAGATACCAAAGAAGAAACAGATAGTTCCCTTCATCTTTTTCTTTTGGAAGAAGAAAGTATATGTTCTAACGAGACCAAGTCCCAATCCTATACCTGCTAAAAACAATAACTATAATATATATATAATAAACAGAAGAGTGTGAGTTAATTTCAACCATATAATCAATTGATTCCAACATCTCTTTCTATGTAGCCACATCAATGTGTTCTTTTCAACAACACTTACATTTCCGATTGCAAGTAAACCTCTATCAAAAAACATCAGGAATCCAAAAAATGTAAAAAATATACCCATACCAGAGAGCATAACTCCAATCTCTATATAAGAATATCATATTGACCAACGAAAGATCTAATATTAGTATACACGAATCTACAGAGTTACTATCCACATCAAATATATATATATTTATATATATTATGATAAATTTATATAATGTGTTTGTTGTCTTGGTTTATCAAGATTACTTTGTTGACACACATACTTTGTTGATCTGATAAAACCATTTTCTAATCGTTCTTTCTCTCTCTCTCTATATAAATATCTAAAGTTAAAATACAATAATAAATAAAATAAAATCCAAAGATAGTTATATAATTGATAAACAGATTTATTAAACCAAAAATAAAATAAAAAATAATAGATGATTGAAGTCAACAAACTAACGATTCAAAAAATATTAAAAAATTTTATTCTTTTGAAAAAACGCGCAAACCACACTTTGAAAACCACGTGAGATATTTCATTAACTTTAAGTTTGATGACTCATAAACTTTATGACCTTGTAATTGAGTCATTAAAGTATATATATTAGTTAATAACAGTAACAATGAACTTGAATGAGTAGTTTTATATATTTATATTTATATATATTTTTAAAAATATTAATAACAATAATAGTCAGAGGAGATCAATCTTATCAAAATAATAATAATAATTTTAACACTTTTCTTGAAATCAACCACCTCTACCCACACTACACTAGAATATCTGTTTTTTATATTTATTCCATCCATTATGTAGATAATAATAAGCAAAAGTCTGTTGTTTTTGTATAATGAATGGTTAACCATTCTGTAATAATGTGAATGACAGTCTTTAGTTAAGTCTGTATATACATTTAAATCAAAGTGATGTTATATTTAGTATAACTATCTAATTATATAAATACTACACTATTTCTATTCTAAATGAATATATATATATTATAAATATACTAATGTAAAGATAGTTAATTATTTTATAATTTGTTATTATTTGTATTTGAACATGCTCAAGAAAATAAATAAATTTCTAATATTCCTAGGAATTGTTTGGATAGTATTTTTATATTTAATTATAAATAATAGTAATTATAATAGTAGAAGTAGTAGTAAAATAGTAAATAAAAGTGTTAAAAGTCAAAAAGATAATATTGTAGTACAATCAAAATTAGATCAACAACAACAACCACAACAACATATTATACAATATCATAAATCAATTAGACCGGATTTAGATATCGATGTTTATCGATCACCGTTGTTAACAACGGATGAAGAGAAACCGCTATTCGAATGTCCCTATTACGATTTGGTTTATACTTGGGTGAACGGAAGTGATCCTGATTTCATAGAATCGATCAGCAAGTATCGCGACAAAGTCGGTGCCGGCCTATACAGAGATGTCAAAGGTTTG
Source organism: Heterostelium album PN500 (assembly GCF_000004825.1). Taxonomy (NCBI): domain Eukaryota; phylum Evosea; class Eumycetozoa; order Acytosteliales; family Acytosteliaceae; genus Heterostelium; species Heterostelium album. Next base: position 133,962 of record NW_008805071.1, on the reverse strand, counting down.
CAATACTCTTTGAGAAGTGTAAAGCGCTACGCTCCTTGGGTGCGAAAGATCTTTATTATCACCAACGGCCAACTTCCGTCGTTCTACAAACCCGATCCGTTCATCGAATTCATCTTTCACCAAGATTTTTTTTACAACAAGAGTCACCTGCCCGTTTTCAACTCGGTTTCGATCGAGTCGAATTTCTTTAATCTTCCTGACAAGGTCGCCGATTGCTTTATCTATTTCAACGACGATATTTTCATTGCCAACGAGTTGTATCCCGATGATTTCATCGATGACGAGAAAGGCCTGGCGTTGCACTACTCCAATTGGACGGTTCCTCTGCCACCGTCTCGTCAGAATCACACGTGGCATCGCTCGATCGAACACTCCAACGATCTACTCAATAGGATTTGGGGTAATGCTACTCGACACTATCCACATCACGGTGCGTCTTTTTTCAACAAGAAACTGCTCAAGCTGATCTACCAGACATTCAAAGAGGAATTCAATGTAGTCGTTCCAAGAAAGTTCCGTCATCCCCAGATGGTATCGATTCCATTTCTCTACTATCATTTTGCATCGCGATTCTTCCGTACATTTACACCGTCCTACAAATTAAACTACTACGCACAACTGGAAAACTCTGTGGCCAACATGAGCTATGTTTACAATCATATCTACAAGACCGAGCCAAAGACAGTATGTCTCAATGATGGACTCGGTAATAATCCAAAGCCTGAAGTACTCCAACAACTCGAAGATTTCTTCAATCATCTATATCCAGATGTACCAGATTGGGAAATATAAATAAAATTAATTGTTGTAGATAATAATCTGAATTAATGAACCATGGTTCAAATTTTTTATTCATTATTGATCATATATGCATACAATCAATTTTTATTACAAGAACTTCAAAATAACAGTTGGTAATTTGTTTTTTTGAAAAACAACAAAGTTAACACACTCACTTTAGATATTTATTTTCATTTCTATTCATTCTATCTATTTGATCAGATATAACAACTCTTTGTTTATACAATCTTGTGTATCATAGTAACAATTGTTTTTTTTTAAACTTATTTATAATAATAGTATTGGCTCGTTCATATAAGAGAAAGACACAAGAACAGCAAGAAACAAGAAGATGCTGCTTCACCTAAAGATTTCACTAAACATACAAAGATTAAAGAGATGAAACCTTTAAGAAGGAGTAGGTTGATTTTAATGAACATATATTGTTAAATGAACTCATATTAATATTTCAAATCAAAAAGTTGGAAAGAGTTACAACGGAAGGGTATTGAAATACCGATTTTCCAAACAAGATATTCATCACATGAACCACAGTGGAAGGTGTAGAAAGAAATCAAGACCCTATATACTACTTTAAGTTGATGTTTAGTAGATCCATTGCCGAAAGTTTCGTTCTTTACACAAATCGTCAAGCTGATCTATTCACTAAACAAAAGAAGTTATCGACAGATGAAGTATACCTATACATTGGTCTTGGTTTCCGTTTATGTTGGTATTAAAGTCAACTCGGATTTATTTAGCACAGGTGAATGGTCATATAATTATCTCTTCAAAGGAAAAACCTTGTCTAAATCTTCATACATCCCAACCGATACATAGATATTAATACAATGACAAAGAAACTAACGTTTATATCCAAAATATCTTTCACCTGGTAGTGATATTATGGTGGTCGAAACAACGATCAAGTCAGGGATTAAAGACAAAGACAAATCTGAATCGTTGGTGTACACCACACTATTAGATACAACTACCTGAGATCGGATTAATTGACATTGCAAATATTATGTATAAATATAATTGTGACGGTAAGGCGAGTGATATTTTCGTTTTATAAATATTTTCTGTTATTTAAAAAACAATATCCGTCAATGATTTTATCAATTGCTCCAAAAAAAAAACATTTTTAAAAATATTTTGACCCTATTTTACACTTTTTAACTTAGGAAAACATATGCTTTTGTTAAAGATAGTATATATATTTTAACCCTATAGTCAAAAATTTACATTATTAAGAGATTTAAATTTGAAAAAAAATCATTGGTTTAAAAAAAGATATCGAATAATAAATAGTAGATATAGATCTCAAATCTTCAGTATTTAATTCATTTTATAAACAAATGCTTTTTGGAAAGATTATTTTATTATAATTACAAGTAAACATATAATTGGTATAATGTAGATATCATTAAAAAATGATAAGTATAAATATCAAAGTATTTCAATCAATTCTATTTTTCTATTAAAAACAGAATTAAAAATGTTCTCAATTAAAAAAATAATTGATAAAATCCCAAAGCAATGGAGTTTAACTTTAAATCCTAATGATCCTTGGGAGGAATTGAATCAAAAAATGGAGGAATCGGGATTAATAGATAGAGAGAATCCAGAAAAATATTCCATCATGATAAAAAGTACATCTTTATTTGTAAGAAATATATGGTCAACAGCAGATCAAGAGGAGATTATTTTAGCAACCCAATTTATTCTAGTTTCATCAATTTTTGATGATCTTATTGATAGCCATGATGAAATTTTTGGAATCAAATATATCAATAGATTTATCAATATTTTTAAATTGGATAAAATAGAAAAAGATCCAACTCCACTTGAAAGAATTGCTTTAAATATTTGCAAGAATCTAGAAAATAGATTAGGAAATCAACATCCTTTATTGAATCTATTCAAGAATACTGTTATCGAGTACTTATTTTCTTTATTACCTTTTAAAAATATGAAGGTATATAAAATTTGTTTTAATAATTTAAATATTTTTATGACATCTAATTTTAAAATTATAGAAATTAAAAGGTGATATAGATATGAATTTATATTATATGATGAGAAGAAACAATATTGGTATGAGACCTACATTTTATTTAAGTTCAATATTCTCAATGAAAAGATTAAACCCAGAAATAGTTCTTGACCCTCTATGGAGTGAATTAATAGATCAAACAGGAAATATTGTCTCTCTATTCAATGACCTATTCTCCTATGAAAAGGAACTAAGAGCAAATGATGAAAGAATGAATTGTTTCCATTTTATACAAACCCAAAGAAGTTGGTCAGTAGAAGAATGTCTAGAATTCTTTGAAAAAGAAATTGATAATTGTTTGGAGAAATTTTTAATAGATGAAAACTTACTCAAACAAAAATACTACTCTATTCTCAAAACCCAAGAAGATATTGATGAATTCAATCAATTAGTTGAAAAGTTCCATTATATGATGTCAGCAATTGTAACTTGGTATTCACAAAAATCAAAAAAATATAAATCCGAAAACTCTATATTTGTTGAACTTAGATACTAAGATTGAACTGCAGGTTGAGTCTAGAGTGATCAAATTAAATAAAATCTTAATTTTTTTTTTTTTTTTTATTAAAACATACACAGTTTTAATAATTTTTTTCTGTTTTTTTCAAATCATTTTTTTTTGCAAAAAAAATTTGCCCGTCTTAGAGGTAAGGTGACCTATTTATTCAGTAAAGGCGAATAAAAAAAAAATATTTCAAATTTATTAATCTTTGGAATTTTACAAAAAAATTAACATTTTTCAAATTTACATTTTCCTTTTATGGAATTTAATGATGTGGGTCTCATTTAAAAAACATCAATAATTCATTTTAAACATTTGAAAAATGTGAATTGATGTTTGTGGGTGTATTAATCCTTTTTTTATTATAAATTTAAACATCTTATTTAAATATTGTGTAATAACTATTTATTTAGATATAACAATATATATGGATAGAATTAATATTGTAAGTTATAATGTTATTGAATTCAATTTTTAAATTTAAATTTAATTTAGGTGTTATTATTATTAAATCTAGATTGCTCAACATTTGTTGGTAAATGATGTTGCAGCAGGTGATGTACCAACAACATCATTACTGAGTGTACAGTTACAAGTGGATAGTGTTGAAATTCAGAAACTAAAGACTCTTTTGGACACACCTAAATACACAGAGTTCAAAGACAGAGTCAGAACATTCATTCAAAACAATCCATTGTTCCACGGCTCTGTATCCGGTATCTCTTCAGCTGAATACAAACAACGTGTTCTTCTCCAACTAAAGTCATTGGCAACCAGTGGATTATTCAATATCACTGATATCAGAGGTAAATTATCACTTTTTTGAAATGATATCTATAAACAAATAGTAATAATTGTTTGAATTATTAATTATTTAACATATACAAAAAAAAAATAGATAACCCAGAAAAAACATGTGCATTCATTGAAGTAATAAGTGAATTCAATAATAATATTAATACTAAATTTGCTGTACATTACAGTTTGTTTGGTGGAACTATTTTGCTGCTTGGTACTGAAAGACATGAGATCTATCTGCCAAAGGCCGATTGCTTGGATATCGTCGGTTGCTTTTCAATGACTGAAATTGGACATGGTTCGAATGTACGTTCGTTGGAGACAACCGCAACCTATTGTCCAAAGGCCGGTGGATTCATCATTCACTCACCAACACCAACCTCTCAGAAGTTCTGGATTGGTGGTGCCGGGCTGCACGCACATTACACTACGGTTTTTGCCCGATTGATACTCGGTGGTAAGGACCATGGTGTTCACGCTTTTGTTGTACCAATTCGTGACCAGTTGAATCGTGTTCTCCCGGGTGTCACCATCAAGGACTGTGGACCAAAGATGGGATTGAACGGAATTGACAATGGACAATTGGCATTCGACAATGTTTTCATTCCACGTGAGAATCTCCTCAACAAATATGCCGATGTAACACCAGACGGAAAATATAAATCCGATATTAAACCACAATCCATTTTCACCTCTCAAATGGCTGCATTGGTTAATGGTCGTGTAAGTTAACAAACAACATTGTTTTTTACATTTAACTAACTAACTAACTAACTTATGTTTACTTTTTTTTTAGTTATATGTTTGTAAGAGTACTGTTGGTGTTGTAAAGACTTGTTTAACAATTGCAACTAGATACTCACATATTAGAAAGCAATTTGGTCCACCAAACTCAAACGGTGAACTACCATTGATTACTTTGTCATCGCAACAAAAGAGATTGATGGTTCCAATCGCAACCACCATTACCATGGATCTATTCACCATTGACTTGGCTAAAAAGTTGGCAAATGCAAAGATTTCACATGTAAATATCAATTACTATTATTATTATTATTATTATTTTAAATAGTTTGATAATTATTAACAAACTTACTAATTTTTTTCTACTCTATATAAATATTAGGCATCACATGCTCATTGTGCAGGTATAAAAGCAGTGTTCTCATGGCATCTTCTTAGATCGATTCAACAGGCAAGAGAGAGTTGTGGTGGTCAAGGTTATCGTATGGAGAACAGGATCGCAGAGTTTCGTTGTGACTCTGATATCTTTGTTACTTATGAAGGTGACAACACTGTGTTGATGCAACAGGTCGCTAAATATGCTATGACACTCAAGCCAATCTCTATCGATAGAGTGGTACTCGGCTCAAAGGCAGACTTGTTTAATTTGGTCAAGTTGCAACAGCTGTTCAGACTTCGCGAGCAATTGAGAGTCGATGAACTCAAGGAGCTGATTGCCAAAGGCGGAAAAGACAAGTTCGCAGCTTTCAACAATGTCATTCCATGGGCAGTGGCCACCGGTTACGCACACATGCACTCGGTCATTCTCGACAATGCCATCCACTATATCAACGGTAACTCTATCAAACCATTGCCACAGATGGTACTGTTGGATACTCTATCCAAGATTGAAGAGGATCTCGGTTGGTTCCTCAGTCAATCATTGATCAGCACTGACGTCGCCAAGCAAATTCCATTCGTAGTTATGGAATTGTGCAAGAATCTTTCTGATCATAGTCTCGATATCATTAAATCTTTTGATATCCCAGCTGTTTGCTTACCAGAGCCATCACTAATTAGTGATCTAATCAATTAATTAAAAAAAAAAAAAAAAAACAATGTATATTTCAAAAAAAAAACAATTTAATAAAAAAAATGTAGATGAGGGATAACCCTTTTATTATTTTTAAAAATAAAAAAGAGAAAATCAAATGAATCATTTTTTTAAGAATCTGACGAGGCATTAAAAGCATTGAACCCTCAATCTTTGTTTGTTTCGAAAAAAATTAATATATTAAAAAAGGTTACATCAAACGTTGCACTCCTTTTAAAGAGAATATTGAGAATAAAAAACCAGGGACCGGTTTAATAAATATTCTATTATCTTCACAATCGAAATCTCAAAAAAAAAAATAATAATTGATTCGCAACAATTAATTCTCAGGATTCTAAGAGAATAATCCGATTTTTATTTGAATGTGAAGTTAGTAGTATTCCCTCAATCACGTGGCCGACTATTTTAAACTAAAATGAAAAGGTCTAAGATCTATCACAATACTAGAGTATTTAAAAAGTATCGATAGATACCTGGAAACAAAACATTAATTTTTTATATCAACCTAGAAAATGTATACAAATAAAATTATATTTTTATCTACATTATTTTTAGCTATTACTTTATTCAATTTGGTAGGTGCAGAGAGAGTAGTTTCTTTTGCCGTAAATGTGAACAATACCAGTGGTAATCATACTACCGCCACTTCCGGAAATTGGTCTACAACTGGAGGACATTCAAGTGGAAACTGGACCACCGGATGGAATACATCATCTACAACTGGAGGATGGAATACTACCACTGGAGGATGGAATACAACAACTGGAGAATGGAATACAACCACTGGAGAATGGAACACAACAACTGGAGGATGGAACACAACAACTGGAGGATGGAATATAACCACTGGAGAATGGAATACAACTACCGGAGGATTGGATACTACCACTGGAGAATGGAATACAACCACTGGAGGATGGAATACAACTACTGGAGGATGGAACACAACCACTGGAGGATGGAACACAACTACTGGAGGATGGAATACAACCACTGGAGGATGGAACACAACAACTGGAGGACATTCAACTGGAAATTGGTCCACCACTGGAGGATGGAATACAACTACTGGAGGACATTCAACTGGAAATTGGTCCACCACTGGAGGACATTCAACTGGTAACTGGACTACTGGAGGACACTCAACTGGTAACTGGACTACAACTGGAGGACACTCAACTGGTAATTGGACTACCACTGGAGGACATTCAACTGGAGGATGGAACACAACAACAGGAGGATGGAATACAACCACTGGAGGATGGAATACAACTACTGGAGGATGGAACACAACAACTGGAGGATGGAACACAACCACTGGAGGATGGAACACAACAACTGGAGGATGGAACACATCATCTACAACTGGAGGATGGGATACAACAACTGGAGGATGGAATACAACAACTGGAGGATGGAACACAACAACTGGAGGATGGAACACAACTACTGGAGGATGGAACACAACAACTGGAGGATGGAACACAACAACTGGAGGATGGAACACAACAACTGGAGGATGGAATACAACAACTGGAGGATGGAACACAACAACTGGAGGATGGAACACAACAACTGGAGGATGGAACACAACCACTGGAGGATGGAACACAACAACTGGAGGATGGAATACAACCACTGGAGGATGGAACACAACTACTGGAGGATGGAACACAACTACTGGAGGATGGAACACGACCTCAGGATCATCGGGATGGAGCACCACTTCTGGAAATTGGACAACTGGATCAACCTCAGGTGTAACAACTGGTCCATCAAATGGATATATTTACAAGACAATGACAAGAACTTCGAGTGATGACTATCAAACAACAACCAATACAATAACCATTAGAGAGTCCTTGTACAATACAGTTATTATCAACACAACCACTATCTCGAATGATTACTCAACCACCACAATCACAGTGACTACTACCTACAGATCCAATGGTAGATCCGATATCATTACAACCACAACCTATACAGTTGGTACATCTACCACCACCGACACAGTCATCGATAAGAAGCGTCTCCAATTGAACATCGGTAAAGATTCCATTGAATTCATAGAGCTCGAGTCTGATATATTGTCGAACGACTCTAGCAGACTTCAAAGCATAAAGTTTATTTCTATCGCTTTAATTGGAATGTTTATGATTTTCTTTTAAATTTATTAAATAATTAATAAATAAAGATTCTCAATGATATATACAATTTATTATCATTCACTTTTAAAACAATTTAAATTGTTAACTTTATATAAAGTTAATTTTTAAAAATGATAAAACTTATTTATTTATTTATTTATTTATTTTATTGACTAGTTATTGTTAAGTCAATCAGTCAGTCAACAACCAGTTTTAGAGAATACACTATTGATTTTAAGTGTTGACAACAAATAGATTAACGAAATCAATATTGATTTGTTAAGTTTGAAAAGAGAGAGAGTAGAGAGTGAGGGAGGGAGTAGAGAATTGATGAATGAGATATCTCATTTATGTAAATAATTGTGAATAAATGATGATGTTGATGTTGTTGTTGTTGGTGATTATGATTGGTAGATCTTCATAGTATCTAATACAATATATATAGTTTGTTTAATACAAAGCATTCCATCTCTTCTTGACCAAAGCTTTCTTTAACTTCTTTTCAACAACAATCTCAACCTTTTCTTTTCTATTGATAGCCTTTTCAATCAATCTAGCTTTCTTCTTTCTATTCTTTGGTGATTGTTGTTTCTTTACCTTTAATCTAAATGAAACGATAAATATAAAATAAAAATAAAAAGTTTGTTAATAACAACAACAACAATAATAATAATTCTATTTTAAATAGTAACTACTTACTTATCTGTTTGTGCAAATGGTTGAAATTCCTTATTCTTGTGTTTCTCTTCACTATCTAACTCTGGTACATCTTGAAGATCTACAAGTGGCATAACAGGTGCCTTTTCGATTTCCTCTTTATTGATAATTTCGTTAATAATTTGAACACTCTATCATAAAAGTTTAAAGAGAATATATAGATTTAAAAAATAGCATACTTTTTGTTGGTTTTACCATTTTTCTTTATTATAAGGATAATTAATACAATTAATTTACAAAATTGATTGTTTATTGTATTTTTTTTAATAAAGTTTTGTCGTTTTTGTGAAAAATAAAAAAATAATAAAAATTATAAAAAACGATTAATATTACAGATTATTCTTGTTGTGCATAGTACAATGTTTCAAATTTGTTTATTTATTATACAACAATATTAATATGTTGGTTTGTGTTTATTATTATTACTGATAGTTATACATTCATGTGCAATATATATATATATATATTTGGCGATTAGATTTCTTTGTTTATTTAATGCAAACCAAATAAGCAACCTCTAAACCAATAAATTGACCTTTACTTAATAAATCATCAACATATTCTTCAGTCTAAAGAAATCATAAAAATAAAATTATATTATTAGTAAAAATGAATGAATATGTGTTTGGTGGAATAAAATCATGATCTAAATCAAATCTCTTTAATACATACATTTTTCTTCCATTGTTCTGATTTCTCTGCACCAATTCTTGTCATTGTATCGATAACATCTGGACCAGATAAGAAACACTCTACATATTCTTTACCGGTTAAGACCAATGCGTTGTTGAATGTGTATCCTGCCAAGACCTTTGAGAATCCAGCGGCCAATGCCATCTTTTTCAGTAGTTCAATGTCGTGAAGATGGAATGCAGTCTTTCCAGTTCTTGGGATGTGAATATCCAATGCCTCAGCCATGTTCTTGGTGATGGTGAATTGGTTGGAGTTCTCTGGTCTGCCCCACACAGAGAAGGTGGCGATACCACCCGACTCCAACACACGGTAGCTCTCGCGTAACATCTGGTCGGGGTCAACAACCAAGTGCAGACAGAAATTACACATGTAACGATCGAATGCGGCATCTCCGAATGGAAGATGTTCGGCGTCGGCTTGCTTGACGGTGAGAAGCTTTGACTCGTCCGAGTCTTGCGACTGTGCCATTCCGAGACGATCTTTGGCGAGTGTGATCATCTCTGTCGAGAGATCGACGGCGGTGAGCGATGTCGACGTTTCCTTCATCGAGAGCAACAACTTGGTGGAGGCACCTGCACCACAGGCAACCTCTAGCACAGCACGAGGTGGTGCAATATTACGCAACTTCAAACGAAGATTGGCAATCAAGATATGAGCCACTGGCAAAGTTTGTGGTTCAACATAGAATTGAAAGATCGAACTGAAACGATCCCATTTCTTCTTTAAGATTTCCGAAGTAAGTTCTTGATCCGCCATTATTTAAATTAAAATTATATGCTAATATAATATACAAAAAATATATAAAAATATAAAAAATATAAAAATATATTAATAAATAAAACTAAAGTTATATGTATAAGTAACGATATCTAAATGATATTTTAAGTATATATGAAAAAGCAAATTGAATTTCAATCTCCTGCTTTGGTCGTGTGTTCAATTTAAAAATTATGATTTTTTCATTTTTTTTTTTTTTTCTAATTTTTTTTTTTTTTAAAATATTTGAGCAGAATTTGATTCTTTCTTATGCCATTCAATAGGAGCAGAATTGTTAACGACAGATAAAATCGAACAGAATCAAAAATCATACAAACTAGGAATCTTTTGTTGTAGTTTTGATTTTATTTTATAGATCTATAGTCTACAAGAAATTTCTTTGGAAAGAGTTTCAATTGAATTTTGAGATTATATTCTTTGTATTGCAATGACTTTAAAATAAAATCAGTTATTTAAATATTTTCAAATAATAATTGTTTTTAAATTATATATTTTTAAATTATCTAAAACTTATAAACAAAAAGTTAGTAAAAACATTGATTTTAAATAAAAGAAACAGAATGAAAACAGAAAATTTTTAGAATTATCAACAAATTTGATATTGACCGATTTTTGTCTTTTGTTTACACAACAACAATGTGATAGATAATTATATTGTTTTGTTATATTTACATTTTTAGAGAAAGAAAATGACAGACAATGGTTGTATTAATAAGAACAATAGTTTATTTGGTAAACTATTAAATAATATAGTTTTTAGAACTTTAATATTTGATCAAGTAAGAGCGATTCATCGTGAGTTGAAATTGAATACCGCCGGTTTCAGCTGTGATTTGTTGTGGGCAGTCAAACATGGACATGTTGGAATATTCATGGAGAGAGTGAAGCGAGATCAGATTCAATATCATCAACTCTTTGCACAACCCGCTATTCTATGGCATTTTTGTAAACACGTACGAGCGTTATCCGATTTCAGAGAGATCCACAACAAGTTTAGCAAGAGTTTTACACTCGATGCAATCGATGCGCTTTTCATACGATGTGAGCCAGCGATAATCGATTACCTGTTCACACACTGCCCGAACCAAGAGTTTACGAAACGAGCGATACGCAACGCTGTGTGGAACGGACATCTGGCGGTCGTTCAGAGAATCGCCAGCAAATATAAATATACAAAAGAAACTTGGGCAAGACTCATGGCAGTTGCAGCCGAGAGGAACAACACAGAGATGTTTCAATACATCTGGAATCGTGCGGAGCGAGATAGATTCTGGTCGGCTAAAGCGGTCGATGCATTTGCCGCGCATCCCAACCAACCGATGATAGAAATGATATTCAATGAAATGGATGAGCAAGACGAGCGATTTGCCGTTGTCTACAAACAACAAAAGCCACTGAGGACATTCCGACCACCGAAAAGATCGTACTACGCTTTCGCAATCTCGAGATCACTGCAACTCTCTCGATATCTCTACATGAAGAACCAAACTTGTTTAATGTGGGGAATTGACTACTATCCAGAGGATTTGATTTGGTTTTTGGTTGTGGAGACTCAAAGATGGCCGTTGTCATGGGGTATTTTGGTGACGATATTGAAATCCAAGGGCAAGGAGTTGTTCATCCGATTATTCCCAAAGACTATCACACTTCCGGTATACCGTGAAACATGGACACAAACAGATTTACACATTTCCAACCCTCATTGTACTGTGTTGTCAGAATGATCTAATCAAAGAAGCGGCAGAACTCCATCAACGACTTTTAAACAACTCACGGTCATTCGTGCTATCTTCCTCACACGATCAAGATTATAAAGCAATGTTAGAAAAGGCTTCGCTAAATTCAATCATTTACTTTATGAGTATGTGTCCTTCGTCAGCTGCTGCACTCGTTCGTGAATACGCCAAAGAACTGACAGACTTAGAGAAAATCACCTATTTTTCAAAAATAATGTAAAAATTAAAAATAAAATAAAATTAAATAAATTAAATTAGATTATTAAGAATTTATAAAAAAAAATTATAAAATCTAGAATATCTTAGTAAAATAAAGGTCAATATTCATCTGTGGTGGCAGAAATTACTTACATCCGGTCCAGTTGTCCTATATTTCCTCTCCTTCATTTTTTAAAAAAATTAAAAAAAAATGAGTGTTAAGATGGAAAATCTCGTGGAACCAAATTCTACATTATCAAATAGATCGAGTTCAAATAAATAATATTTATAATGAATAATAGTTTATTTACTCGACTTTTCAATAATGTTGTATTAAATAGATTAATATTTGATCAAATCAAAGAGATTCATAAACAATTGGGCGTGAAAGCACATAGATATAACATTTATACTCTTTGGGTAGTTGAAAATGGACATATAGGTTTATTCATGGATAGAGTGAGGAAAGATCAGATTCAATGTTATCATCTCTTCGAAGATCCCGAAATTCTAATGTATTTTTGCGAATATGTTCGAACGCTATCGGATTTCAAAGAGGTCTACAACAAGTTTGGCAAGTGTTTCACACGTGATTCGATCGATTGTGCATTCATACGATGTGAACCATCGATTATTGATTATATCGTTGACAACAGCCACCTTTTACCAATATCAGAGAAAGCATTAACTTATGCAGTGTCAAACGGGCACTTCTCAGCTGTACAGAGAATACCGGTGCACTTTAGCAATGGATATTCAAGGTTGACATGGGCGCGTGCAATGTTACTGGCAGCCCAGCAGAACAATACAGAGCTATTCCAGTATCTTTGGAATCGAGCGGATCGGCATAGATTCTGGTCGGCTAAATCGGTGGATGCATTCGCCAAACACAACAATCAGCCGATGATTGAAATGATGTTCGACGAAATGGATAGGCAAGACGAGCTTCTCCGTCAAGCGTTCCTACTGAGTTCGACAAGGAAGTTCAGGCCACCAAGCCGACAAACCTGTGCATTTGCAATTTCTACGTCTCTCTCACTCACACGCTATCTCTATGAGAAGAAACAGTCGAGCGGAATATTCGATATCAATGACTACCCCGATGATCTGGTGATTGGAGGAAATCAAGATCGTCTTTGGTAAATGGACAGCATTGCTAATGATATTTAAAGGCAAGAGTAAGGAGCTATTCTGTAGACTACTTCCATATCCTCTCAGCCGGTATCCTATAAACCAATATTCATGGCATCAAGATGATATCACCGTTTCCGAGCTCATCGTACTGTGCTGTCAAAACAATATGCCAATGAATTGACAGACCTGGAGAAAATCACATATTTTTCAAAAGTACATTAAATACAAATAAATTAAATAAAAATCAAAAAGCACATTCCTCTTCCTAAAAAAAATAAATTAAAAAAAAAACTAAAAGATATCATGATTTTTGCAAAAAAAAAATGTGCGAAAATTTGATTACCATCAAAACTTTTGATTGAAACAGCACCAACCTGGTGGGAACTATGAATTTTACCTCCTAAAAAATCCTGGGGGGATTTTTACAATCGTTTTTTACTTTTATATCTTAATTTTTATTATTAACAATGTTTCAATCTACCTTTTTTTTTATTTCCATTCACACTACAACATTGTTTTATGGTCATTTTACTATTGTTAATAGTTAAAAGTTAGATAGATAACAAAAAAAACAATGGTTCAAGAGCATGATGATGATGATCATTCACTTTTAAGAATCAATAATAATGATAGTTATGATAATGAAGTAAATATATCTACAAGTATTAGTAGTTCTTACTCTATTAATTCACAACTACAAGAGGTAGTGGAACATTATTCAGATAGTTTTGATGGTGATATCATTTGTACAGAGTTAAATGACGGTGGTGGTGGTGGTGGTGCAGTCATATTGAAATCAATAACATCAAAGGAATCGACATTACTCAATAAGAGTGGTGAGAAGATACTACTCACAGAGAAACAACCAACAAGCAAGCAGAAAGAGAATATCAAAAAGAAGATATTGGTTATTATTTTAATTTGTAATTTGGCATTTCCATTGTATTTGGCATACAATTCACCCAATAGTCTAGTAAAGGTATTCGACAAACATTACAATATGGATTCATCACAATTCTCAAAACTCTATACTGTTTATGCGCTTCCCAATCTTTTCATGGTTATACTTGGTGGTATTTTAGTTGACCTTTTCGGACCAAATAAGTAAGTAAAGCAATTGCTCTATTGATTTCATATTTTGTTAGCTATCATTTATTAATTTAACAACAATTATAATAATATTGTAGATGTAGTTTAGTATTTCAAACAATTTTATTTCTTTCTACAGTTTTAACAGCAATTTCCGTTTCTAACGCAAGTTACGGGTTGCTTTTATTTTCAAAGGTTTTATTGGGTATTGGAGGTGAAACCATTCTCGTTTGCATCAGTGCGTTCATTGCAAAATGGTTTTCAGCAAACGATGTTCCTTTTGTACTTGGATTAGAATCATCTTGGGTACAAATTGCAAGTTTAAGTAAATATTATTAAAATGATTGTTCTAATTGAAAGTATTATTAATTTTCTTTTATTTCTTATTTAAAAGTGTCATTTGCAGTGTTACCATCATTATATAATGCAAGTAATTTACAATTCACAATGTGGTTTATTACCATAGTTTCTATTATTGCTTTAGTTTCCAATTTTGTATTTGTTATATTTCAAAAGCGTTTGAAATTCAGTATGTATAATATTAAAAAAATATATATATTTATTGATCATCATAAACTAAACTTTGCATTTCAATTTAATTATAATAATAGGAGATGAAGTTTATGTTTCAGTTGGTGATGATATTGAAAATGAAAAAGTTAATCAAACAAACAATATAAATAACGAAAGAGATAATGAAAAGGATGATGAGGAGTTGGCTAAACAAAAAGAGTTGGAATCAATGACAAAGACAGAGAGATTGGTTTACGAATTGAAACACGCAATCATTTTAATGAAGTTGATACCAAAGAAGATGTGGATCTTGGCTGGCATTTCATTTTTCGGTTATAATACATTCTATGGATTGGATATCTTTGTCACCGATATGATTGCCGAAAAGTATAATTACGACAATAAGAAAGCATCGATGGTCATGGCCTATGAGACAATGGTAAACGGTGTAATGAGCCCAATATTCGGTTATCTAGTGAAACGTTTTGAAATGCGTGCAACTGCTTGTGGTATTGGTATTTTCTTTATGGGATTGGGTGTAGCTCTTTTAAATCTAACAAACAATGTCCCATATCCATGGTATGTAATATGATTAACCAATTTAAAATTAACAAATATTAATATAAATTATTATACTATTAGGGTAATTATAAGTGGATTAGGATATGGATTAATGAATAACTCTATTATGTCATCAATTCCAATCATTGTCGAAGAAAAAATCATTGGTTCATCTTATGGTTTAGTTGGAACTGCAGTAAGTTTAATATTATCTTTAAATTGATTATAAATTATATTAATTTTTTTTTTATCATTTATTATTATTTTTTAGTATAATGTTGGTATTTTTGTATTCCCATATCTATTAGGTTCAATTAGAACGAAATTAGGAAATTATGATGTTTCAATGTGGGTTTTAGTTTTGAGTGCAGTGGTTGCATTGTTACTACTAGGTTGGTTAAAACTCATCGATATGAAAGAAACGGATAATTCAAAAAGATTGGACAAGAAAAGATCATAATAATAATAAACAATCTTATAAATCTATATATTTATTAACAACCAACAATCAGAATTGTTCAAACTAAATCTAGATTATTTTTATTAAGAAAAAATGTTGATGTTTAACTTTACAATGAAATCATTCAAATACTCTAATTGTAAAGGATATAGGAATTTAATGAATCTTCGAATTGTTGGGGAGTTGCCAATGGAATTGTTTCAAGTAACTGGGCACCTCTCAACATGACATATCCTGGGATGTATGGTTTCATATCATTACCCTAAAAATGAATGAAGATAGGAAAAAAAAACAAATTAGAATGAATAACTAGTTCTGTATTATTATTATTATTATATTACATTAATTTCATCAACATCAGCATAAACAAATGTTGCAGCATCACTATGAGAATTGGCTAATTCCAATAATTTTTGATTTAGAGCTTGACAGGTTTTATGTTCTGGGTTTGAAGAAGTGAATACAACAACCAGTAAATTGCTACCATTTTGATTAGCTTCCACCATATCTTTTAAAGCTACATCAGAAATTGGTCTGTGGACCAAAGCACTTGATCCAATTACCAACAACAAAACTATAAATACTAAATACTTCATTACTTTTTCTTTTTTTTTAATTGTTATAATAGAAACTATAATAATAGTATAAACAATCTTAATCTAAATTTGTATATAAATAAATACAATGACTAAATTATTACAATGAATAAATATTAATATTTTTTTATTTATTTTTTAATTAAAAACTGTCAATTATCATAAATAAAAACAAATAAAATAATAAATATTATCATATGATACTCTCTCAAATCATATGAATATATATTACTCATTTTTGATATTAGTAATAACAGTAATGATCATCATTATCAACCATCAAATCATTTCTGATTTAACACTAATATTACTTTTTTATTACAACATCACTTGATGAAAATAATAAAAAGTGTGGTAAAATAAATAATATTAACAAGTTTTATTTTTTATGTATAGTAGCACTAGTGAGCAAACCACACTACATCTACATTTTTTGAATATAATTATCAATATTTTGATAATCATATTTTTGTTGGTGTTCTAGGGTTTGGTATACATCTAAAACTTGTTGCTTCTTGTTAATATTCTCTACAATGAATTTCAATTTACAAAGATCACCATCTTTCAACACCTTGGTGATAAATGAATTGGTAACACCCTCTATTCTCTTGGAGTGTAGAAACTCTGCAACTTCAAATTTAGAGCACTCGATTGCACCCTCCAGAGCATTGCCTGTCCAACATTCACTTCTATTGTAGTGGATGAACTTGACGACCTCGAGGTGTCCTTTTCTCGCGGAATCAGCAAGTGTCGATTGCTGACAACCTTCATTCCTATTTTCATGAAGAAATTTAACGATCCCTACATGACCATTTACTGCAGCGTTTGTCATTGCACCAATTGTAAATTCTACATTCCATATGTGAAGGTGTTCAATGACATCCAAATGTCCTTCAAAAGCCGCGCCATTTGCAGCCATCACTGAACAACCTTCATCCCTATATTCATGGAGAAATTTCAAGATATCCAAATGACCGTTTCTTGCAGCATTGTCAAATGCACCTGTCGTACAACCTTCGGTACGATTGAAATGAAGAAATTTCAAAATCTCCAAGTGTCCGTTTCTTGCAGCACCATCTATGGCACTTGTGGAGCAACCTTCTGTGCGATTGTAATGAAGAAACTTCACCAATCCAAGATACCCGTTGGTCGCAGCCATATCAAGTGCCTCATAAAAACATGGAGCACCAATCTTGTAATGCAAATACTTGACAACTGAAAGGTTACCGACAGTTGCAGCCCAATTGATTGCTTCCTCTCCACAACCTTCCGATCGATTCTCACACAGAAATTCTACTACATCCAAGTGACCATTCATAGCAGCTTTGTTAATTGCCATCGTACTACATCCTGCTCTCTTTGAACTATCTGAATAATCGTAAACACTATTTCCAGTATAAGGACCAATGGAGGCATAGTGAATAAATTTGACGATATCCAGGTAACCATGACCAGATGCTTTGTCCATGGCACAATGAACATGATGATTATGTTTGAAAAGATATTTGACACACTCCAAGTGACCAAATTCCGCTGAAATGTCTATGGCATTCTTAAAGTATTCTCTCCAGTCTGGCAACCGATTGAAATACATTAGTATTTCCAAATGACCGTATTTACAAGCTGCCTCAACAGATTTCTCTTTGCAAATCTTATCTATATAGAATTGATAGTTTCTGATTATGAATTTAACTCTATCCAATTGACCATTTCCAGCAAACCACACCAATACATTCTCCAATGCCTTTATATATTGTTTATATTTTAATCTTTTCTTTCTCCTCTCTTCATTCTCTTCCTCTTCTCTCCTTTGGCGGTCTGTTTGATAGTCATCAAATTTATCACCAAAACTATATTCATTATATGAAAGAGGAGGTAGTTCAAATATGATTTTTCCACAATTGTAAAGATCGATTTGATAATTTAGGTGTTCAACAAACTCCTCATAATATCTATATTTCAACAACAAATTTGGGAAATCCGGCAACTTTTGCCAACAATAACTCTTTTTACCCAAAATAGAATGTATTGATTTTACAGAATCGAATATATTACATCTTAGATAATTGATATTAAAAATTCTTTTAAATAAAAAATCTTTTTTGTTACTATTATTATTATTTTGACATTCCATTTTTTATTAAAACTAATTATTAAATAATAATCATATCTTATTTTTCTTTAACTTTAAAATAATAAAACACTTTCTTTCTTGATTATTTCAAAAGTGATGATCTGATTAAGTATTTTAAAATTAAATGAAATTTCACCCAATTTTACAAAATTTTGCTACAAATATTCACTTTGTAAAAATATCTTTTTACTAAAAGTAAAATCTAAAAGTAAATAAAATAGGAAACAATAATTTGATTGAAAGTTTGTCTCTTTGTTTATAAATAATCAAGCCTTTATTTTAAACAAAATAAAATAATTTATACAATGAATCACGCAAAGACTTTTTTTTTTTTTTTTTTTTTTTTTTTTTGAGGTTCATTTTTTTTTTTTTTTTTGACTTTTTCCATCCCTTTTAATTTGTTGATGACAAACATATCTAAAATTAAAATTTAAAAAAATATAATAAAATTATTATTTTATTATTATAGTCGTCGGAATAATGAATATTAGAGGATCTACTACACTGATTGTTCTGTTGATAGTGTTGCTATCATCATCACTATTGATTACTGCTCAAAAAGAGAAACAACCAGCTGCTGCTGCTGCAACTAAACAATCAGAATCATCATCATCAAAGCCATCATCATCATCAACACCATCAAAGGCATCGCTAGCGAAAATTCGTGATTTGAAACAGTTGGCTTTAGATAACAATGGTTTCCTCCAATTAGATTCCGCTCAAATCAAGAAATTCATAACCATCTCCAACAGACCCTATCACCTCTTAGTCTACATTACATCGACAAACCCACAACACGGTTGTCAAATCTGTCAGTTAGTATCAAAAAATATTCCATAGATCTATATCTAATTTACCTTTATAACTATTTCGAAATCAAATCATTAACCGGTCGTTTTTAAATATCTACTATCTATCTATTCACCACATTCATTACAGGGTATTAAAAGATGAAATTAAAACCTATTCAATGTTGTCATATCATAACTATTTGCAATCACCAGAGTTTGATAGTAAACCACTGTTTGTTATCGTACTCGAGTTCGAACAATCACAAGATTTCTTTAAACAACTCCAAATTCAAAATATCCCACACATTGCATTCTTCCCAGCTGGTAACTCAGAGTTGACCTTGAAGAACAACGTTTTCACCAGATTAGATAGTTTCTCAAAACAAAGATTGTCCGATTATATTGAAGATCAATCTGGAATTAAGGTATATTAAATCATCATTATAATCGTCATAATTTACAATACTAATATTATATTACATTATTATTATTACTATTATTAATATTAGATTGAAATTGTATTACCATTCTTTGAGAAACATGGTCATACATTTGGTAGAATTGGTTTAGGTCTATTGGCATTACGTTTACTTATTACATTGATTAACAACAGACAAAACAAGACACTTTGGATGCTAATCTCAATGGTAACATAACAAACAATCCTAATCGATCAATCATCATCATCATCATTACTAACCAACCTTTTATCTTTTATAACAAAACAGTTGATTGTAGGATCAGTTTTATCAGGTATATTTTATGTGTTCATTCACAAACCACCTTTATTCGAAGTTAGAGGACAAAATGAAATCAGTTATTTCTCAAGAGGTACACGTTCACAAACTGTTATTGAAGGTGCATTGATGGGTGGTTTATGTATGTATATCAATAAGTGTTTGTATAATTATTAATATTTGAATATCAAACAACAAACAAACAAACAAACAAACAAACAAACAAACAAACAAACACTTTCTAACTATTTTATTACTTTTTATTTTTATTATATAATAAAAACAGCATTGATCATTGCATTTATATTTATATTCCTATCAGATATTCTACCAAACCGTTCTGCAGAACTCAGCAAAGTCAAATCTAACCTCTTCTTCTTGGTTGGTTTCATTGGTTTGATGATGTCCCTGGCTGTGCTTTCAAAGTGTTTTGAGATGAAGTACTACAGACCACTATTCTTTGTTCCAGACGAAATCAAACACATAAATAAATTTATATAAAAAAATATAAAATAATTAAATTAAAAATAGATCCAAAAAAAGGAACAATCGTCAATTCGTTTGCACTGTTTTTTCAGTTTTTTTTTTGTCTGAAATTAATTGTATTTATTTTGTTTGTATTACATCACAGGTTATCATAGTTTGTTTAAAACAAAGAAATATATTAATGTAAGTTTGTTTTTGAGAATCATTTTTTATTGATATATATAAAGAGAGAGAATATGAATATACAACCTTTTAAAATAAAATATTTATATATATTTTTTATTTTTTTATTTATTTCTATAAAATTAGTTAATGGAATTTCCACGACGATTATCAGTGGTTTTGCATTGACCGCCGATACCAAATTATTGCAAACCGTGATTGTATCTGGTTTGAATAGTTCCTCCACTTTGGATTTATCCTATTGTTTATCTGGTAGTATTACACAAAATTCATTTGCCGATGTCTGTACTCTAGAGTTGACTTCTGGCGACCCTACTAGTAGTTGCATTGTAAACATTCTGTATTCGAAATTCAACCTAAACTCCATCACAACAACTTTAAATACCACCATGAGGACATTGGCCTCCGAATATTTCTATGTCACAGAGAATATTCCCTCCACAAGCACAATGTCAATGTATTCAAGTACGATCAATCCTGCCTACCAACCCAACTATTTAGGAGACATAGAGTTTAGTGCTTTGTTTACCATGAAATTCGTGAAGAACTCTAAGAGTATTCTCTATGGAAATTGGTATCTTACGAATGGAACTTCGATTAGTCCAATGTACTTGGTCGCTGGAACACCCACAGGCGGAACTTTGATGGCATTTACCTACGTAACCAACTCTGTCACTCATATAGCTCCTGGATTTTTTAGCACACCCAATAGTTTAGCACCTTCTCAGCAATATGTATTAGCGGTGTCTGTAATCCATTCTATTCCGAACAGTTTCGTATCTGTTTTACCAAATTCAATGAACTTGACAAACGACTACAAACCCAATTTATTAACAGTCTATTATGGATACTTAGACGACAAGCAGATAGTTACTTTTCCTTGGGGTGTCGTTCAATATGGATTCCAAAATCAATACGGTATAGATGATCTAGGTTATAAGATTACTCAATTCGTTCATCCAATGCTTCCCTCTGGTAGTTATTCCTATAGATTCTTTTCAAATAGCAACGTCTATCCTCTGAATGTAAATGGGTCCACGGATTTAACAAAACCTTCAATGAATGATTTTGTAGTCACCTACGTTTCTGGAAGAACCTATAGTATACGAATGAATATCTTAGATTCAGAATCAGGTGTTTACAAAATCAATGTCAAAGTTGGAGCCACCCAATTCTCTATCACTCAAGCTGATTTAATTGGAGGAAATATTTATAATGGAGTGTATCAAACTACTTTTGACTATATTCCAGATACATCAACTCAGATCTTTGCCAATTTTATCATTACTATTAAAGACTATGCATTAAATTATGTGTTTTATCGAAGTGGTGGTATATAATGGTAACAAAATGATACCAACTTTTAATCCAAGATTATGTAAGTATCAAATTCAAAAAATTCACAATATAATCTACTTTACTTACTGACTTATAATAGTTAATATTACATCGATAAGTTCAAATGTAACAGAAATAACAGATGCATTATTCCAAGGAGATGCAATTACTGTTCCAATCAAATTTAGTATAAAGACAACATTGATTGATAAAGGAATGAAGCCGATTCTTTATCTCGACACACATCCATTCCATCAGATTCCACCATTTATCGGATATTGGGATAATGCTGCTGGTTCATACTCAATCGAATTTAATATGTCGAAATATGAAATAGGAACTGTCATTGAACTCAACTTTAGAATTGCTTTTGAAACAATTTATTATAGTTCTACAATTAGATATTTAACATCGACAACTTCTATTTTGAAAATATCTATTTCAAATGGTAATGTAGTTTTAAATAGATAGATTAATTCATATAAAAAATAAAAAAAATTTTCTAACATATAATTATTAATCAATAGGTGATAAGGTAGGACCAATGTTGGAAAGCATTACCGCTTCCAGAAGTCTAGCTACAACTTATATTGCTAGTGCCGATTATATCGGTAGTATTACTTGGATGTTGAAATTCTCCGATGAAAGTTGTGGTTTTAAGGAAGCAAAAGCATATATCCAGACAACCAAGAGAATGAATATTACAGCGTTGATTACCTCCAGTAACTTTGTGAGTGGAGACCTAAATATGGGTAATTATAATTTGACGATTCCAATTACCACATCAGATGTAAATTTCACTATTACCTGTATCGAAACTCTTGACAATTGTGGCAATAGGAAACTATGTAATGGTACAACACCGAGTCCAATTTCGAAATTCTATTACAATAGTGTAGTCACCAATCCTGTTACTGAGAGAACCAACATTGTTCCACTGGTGAGTGGACAACCAGTATCAACAACGACTCCAGTACTTACATACCTCAACTATACACTTTCAATGCCAACACCAAATATATGCAGAGTTAACATGGAAATCACAGCACAAGATCCAAGCTATATCTCTGCTTTCTTTAATCCAACGCTCTATTTACAAGGAGTTTACGATGACTATATAGCAGTTAGCCATACTACTTATGATGTGTCTGGAACTGCAAAGATATTTTATTTTCAACAGGATATTCCAATTTCATTTGGTTTCAGTACGACAAGTATTATCTATTCTATTTATGGTCTAACAAACAAAGCTATGAAAACAGCGGCTTATGATGCTGGTAAATTAAAAGATATGGGTTTTCCTTATTTCATTCAAGTTGGTTGTAATTATTGTAAGTTTTTAAAATTATTATTTTAATTTATCTTTATTTTTGGTTTATTAATATTTTATTGCTTATAAAATAACAATAATAGTTGATTATATACCACCACCTCAAACACCTTCACCGACTCAACCAAATGTAACATCAACACCAACACCTCCTAGGACATGTCCTGGAAGCACTCCTTGCAGTGGCAATGGAATTTGTTTAAATGGAACATGTCAATGCACTGGATTATACTCTGGACCGGCATGTAATGATCAAATTATCTTACCTGATCACCCACCTCTTGTGGATCCAACAGCACCAACTACCATTATCCCAACCAATGCATTCCTAAACAGTTCAATTTCAATCTATTCATTCCAAGAGCTCGATGACACCAACAGTGTAATCAACCAAATTCTATTCAATTCTTGGAATTTCCAGAATATTACAACAACCAAATTCCAATATAACAATCTAAATAATGCTAAAATTAATATCACAGTGGAAATTGAATATTTCTTAAAGACAACAACAATCGAATTTGCAGGACAGAATCTCACTATGACACCATACACTGTAAAATATTCAATTACCATTTCCAATTATACATTTACTTCACCGATCAATGTTGGTAGATTAGTTATGACAGCTGGTATTCAAAGTACAAAAGAAGAATGCTCTTATGTTACAATGGATGACAATGACAGTATCAATTGGATGAAGTTAAATATCGGAGCACAAAGTTTATATTGTAGATTTATAGAGCTAGCAGTTGTCAATGATGAGCGTGTCACCACTGTCGATACGAAATTCATCAACTCCACACTGGTCAGTGACTCTGAGAACACAGATGAAATCTCAAGTTATATTGGTATCTTGATGCCACAGTTTGAAACAATTAGTATAGATCCTGATTTTTCAGTTTTGATCAATGCTGAAGGTGACGAAGGTAAATGTAAATCAAAGAACAAAATCGGAATGATTGTTGGTATTGTTGTTGGTGGTGTTGTTGCCATCGCCATTGCTGTTGGTGCTATTACTTTCTATCGAAAGAGAACAAAACAACTTCAAGAGAGTAGGAGAATGAATCAAAAATTAAAATCAATGAATCAACAATAAAATATATTTGTATATATATATCAATAGACTCTTTTAGTTATTATCTATTTATTATTACTTATTTTGTAGTTAATCTGCTTATGATAAAATTTTACAAATATCAAAAAAAATAACTTAAAATGCATCTGGCAAGTTTAAAAAAAAATTAGATGAAGTTCGGAAAAAAAAATAAAGCTACATCTATTTTTACAAACAATCTATTTATTGTTTTTTGTTAATTATAGTTTGACGAAGATGACATTGTACACAAAAAGAAAAGTTACTGAGATCAAGAATATTGCTAGTAGAGGTGATGTCAAACTATGGTTAAATCAACTTAATAGAGTTATAAAGTTGAATGTAGATTCAATTCTAAGTGTATTTGATTATTTAGAAAAGAAAAATCAATCAATCAATAACAGTATTAGTAATAGTAATAATAATAATAATAATAATAATGAAAACAGTAATAATACAAATCAAATAAATATAATTGAATATGCAATTGAATTGGTAAAATATATATGTAATATAACGATCAATGTAAAATACAGTAATCAAGAAAAGTCTGATTTTCTTAATAATCTATTACCACCGTTACTCGAGAGATACTACTTTGGTACCGCTGCCACCTGCCAATCTACCAGGTTGCTCTTCATCGATGGAATACACTCGACTATACTTGCCAATTGGTATAAACATCAGAGATGGTCATTGTCTGCCATTACACTCCCGCATACACTCATAGAGATATTAGAGATTGACAACGAACATAGATATGCCGCCGATTCATCACTATCCAATAACAACAACAATAATTATTATAATAGCATTATCAACATACTACCTTATCATATAATAAAGAATATATTGTGGAAGTTCTTTGCTGATACTTGTTTGCCTGTAAAGTGGAAGATTGGTATACTACCGTTGGTATCATGGCAATTCTTTAATATGATTTCCGACTTTGTTTGTAAGAGTGCATTCGATTGGTTGGATATTCATTCGGTGATCAACATTGGATCGAGATACTGTTTGTTGAAGACACCGCCCTTGCATCTCAACGACTTTGAGATCGGCTTAATACCGGTGCAACATAGAGCGTCGTGTCTACACAATCTTAGATCACTGACACAGACCATCATAAAACCAAAGCCAGACGAACCCGACGACTATTACAAGTTTATAAACCTTCACCTCCTCACTGCCAACCTAGAGAGTCTCACCTTTATTGAGACGGAAACCGACAAGCCAAGAGGCAAGAAGTTCCTACATCTATGGCACGGAACACAATCACAGCTACTATTAGAGGAAAGTCAGTTGTCTCAATACGAAAAGTTCGATCTTCCCTACCTAAAGCAAATAGTACAAGCGAACAGCTCAACATTGCTGAGTTTACACATTGACTATTCAGCGATAAGGCTATCGCCTAAAAATCAAGAGATACAGAAATACATTGAGAAAGAACTACATCCAAAGTACAGCTGTACCTACGGTTCGACAGTGACTCGCTCCTCGGTCTACATTCATCAAGTTCAAAAATACAACGAACCAGAGATGTCCACGATGATCAAGATCAGACAGCTGCTACCAAAGATATCGATATACGAAATCAATTACGGACTGTTTGAAGCACGCCACTTGGTGCTGGAGCTACGGAGTCTTGCTGACAGTGTCGACCATATCGCAAGTCAGATCTACTGCTTTATGAAGTCGGCGCAACCCAAGTGTATACCTTCGCGAATCGACATCAAGTTGCTAACGAGCCGAGAGATCTTTTGGTCGATAATCAAAGGCATCGTAGTGAGCTATCTCAATGAGCTATTCCAGTGTCTGCATTCGCAGTTCTACCTGACAGGAGTTGCCACTATCACTCTCTACCTTGCACTCGGTGACTCTTGGGATAAACCGACCATCGACATACCGCTACTCAACAAAACCTACATCGCCAACAACCATATCGATGCATTATCATTCGTACCATCGAAATATTATACACATTTAAACAGGGAGGTTTATGGTGAGCTCTTGGAAGTCAGAGAACACATTGAACAAAACAAAACCAAGAATCAAACAAACACAAATTAACTGAAAAATTAAATGCACCAACAAAATACACCGAAAAAAGTCAATCCACTTTGGAATCGACAATTTTTTTTTTCAACCATAAACTTCAAACCATCAAGATATTATTTTAAAAACCATTTTTATCATATTTTAATTTATATCTGGGTCGGTATCTGTGTTTTTGATAGGTTGGAAAAAAATATTATTAAAACTCAAAAAAGTTTTGTTTGTTTTTTTAGTTATTAAAAATAAAATGGTTTCTATTTTGTTTTCAATTGATTTCATTTGCAAAAAAAAGAAACTATTTTTTTTTGATTGTGATGATCATATTCTCCCCATAAAAAATTTTACATCAAGAAAAATATAAATTTTATTGGTGAATTTTATTTTTCAGATCTTTAAAAACATCGATGAAAACCACAAAACTTCTTTTTTTGGAAATGATTTTTAATGATTAAAAAAAAATGAAGATACCTTTACCGTTTTGTGGTGTTAAAAAATGGAGGGGTATTTTTCAAATCAAATCACAACTGTGTGTGGACCACCCATATATAATTACTATAAAAATAAAAATAACCAAATGATTATTATTGATGATTACAAGATAATAGAGATCTATCTCCAAACACAAAAAAAAAAAACTAAACAATATGATTCATAGGCAGTGTTGTTGATATCTACTAAATGGTTAAATATTCTTATTAAAAGCGAGTTGCTTTTTTTTTTTTTTTTTTTGTTTTTGTTCGATGATCATTTTTATAGGCCACTGACATTAGAGAGGCGATTGATTTCGAGAGCATCCAATGATCTATTGTTGATAGTGGTACTGATCAATCAGACCAAGTGAAAACTCTTTGTTTATGTTCAAATTTTCAAGGTCAACTTTGAAAGCACCATTAATTACAATAATACAGTAAAAAAAATTACACATACAACAATTGTGTTAAGTTTAAATTTAAGTTGGTTTTGTTTTATTCCCAAACAATTATGAACATAGATTTGTAAATAAAATATTTAATCCATTCAAAAAAGTAGTACTTATTTTATTATTTATTTTTAAAATTTTAAAAAAAAGAAAAAGTAAAAGAAAAGAAATTTTTTAAAAAAATAAGTATGTTTGATTTTGCATAGTGCACATATTGCATGATCATTTTTAATCAAATATAAAAATATTAAATAAACAAATCACACAACCCCACATTTTATTTTAATCATTTTATGTATTACTAATTGTAGAGTCACTCTTATTGTTTTCATATATCAATCAATGTTTTGTTTTTACATACACCACATTAGGATTTCTAAATATAAAACAAACACACACAAGTTAGTTCTCTTCATATATTTTTTTTTATTTACATATTGCAATTTCAATTCAGTTAGTCCATCAACACACTCTTCCATTTCAACAGACACTCAAACTCTTTATATCTATCTTTTTTTCATCTTTTTAAAAAAAGATTAGGGTGATCATAAATGGCGGGCGGTATTTGCTATGTTTTTTTAAACCCAACTTATTAAAGTGCGTAGGATTAAAACATGATTAATTCTTGTGGAATATTATTAATTTAAATGGTTCCAAATCTCAACAAGAGATGCTCAGTTTCATTTAAACAAACCCAAATGTTGTGATGAGACTATTTTATTTTTAGCATTCATCTTGTTATTTTTGTATAGTTGTTGTTGTTATTGTTTGTTGTCTTAATATATATTTACCTTTTGGTTATTCCAAATAGTCAAATGATTGATTTTCAATTTAAGAAAAAATATTATAAAACAATATTAATTATTTTTTTTTGTTTAATATTATAGATTTGTAAGATTTTGTAACTTTTCACACAAATCGTATATCGATTTTTATTATTAACTTCAAATTAATTCATTTATATAATAGAGTTCTAAATAGTCAAAGGATTAATTTTGTATATTGATTAGCTATTGCATTAGGCCTAGATTTATATCAAAGATGTCTACACCTACAGCTACTACATCTGAGAAATCTTATACCTCTTCGATTTCCGATGATAGTTCCTATCTTACATGGATAAAACATTATACTACAAATGGAGCGTTCAGTATTTTATATGCCATGGTAGATGGGAATATTTTTCCAAAAATATTTATTATTATAAGTACACTTATTGAATTTATAGGTAAGATATATTATCCTACTCAAAAAATGAAATACCACAATTGTATTAGATTAAGATTATTAATTCTTAAATATTATTTTAGAATTACTTAGTTTTTCATTTTACAGAGATTATTTTCCATGGCCTAAAGAGATCAGATTTATGTCCAAACTCTACATGATTATCAACCAAACGCCGCTTTCATCATACCCTATTTTTACTATATTTTTTTGGATTTCCCAAGCAATATTTTACCTGGCCATTTTTAATACTTTTTTTATGGCTTATCATTTCCATCGAAAAAATTTTACCTATATCTTCCCTATAAAGACTCTGCGAATCTTTGTGGCTGGTTTAGTTACATTCCTTGTCATTCCTCTGGTTTCGCTTTGGTCTATCTCATTCAATTGTAGTAGTGGCAACATTATTCACTTCCCACAGAATATTAGTTGTTATGGCACACAAAACATTATTAGTATATGTTTTTCAGTGATATCACTTCTCATCCTGATACCATATGCAGCCATAACCTGTTCAACCTATTTCGAAATGGATCCCCATGTCACCAACACGTTTTCTAGAATGAATGCAAGATACGAATTATGCTTGCTTGGTTTCAAGATATTCCTTACTTTAGTGTTCCAAATAGCATTTGAATCATATATAGCACTTGGAGTCATTCTATTTGTATCTCTATCAATTGTTTTTATATTATCAATTATTATGATGCCATTTTACAGTCATAGAATGAATCAATTTGTAAGTTAATTATTATTTTATAGTTTTTTTAATAAATTTACTAATTATATACATTTAGAGAACATCTTTATTAGCAATGACTTTATGGGCATCTATTTGTCTTTTAATTGTAATCAGATTGAATGGCAATAATGAAATTGCTGTTATGTATATTTTCTTCATTGGTTTGGTACCTGTTTGTTTATTGGGAGCTGGAATCATAGGTAATTATAAATAAAATTAAGAAAATTATAATATTCCTATTTACTTATTTTATTTTTAAAATTCCAGAATATAGAAAAAGATATCTATTAAAAACAGTGGAACAATATAAATTTGATAAAGATAATTGGAAACCTTTTGTTTGTTCTAACGACTATGAAATTGTATCGCGATATTTAATTGGTGATCCAAATGCCACCGACGATGAATCGGTTCTTGCTCGTGAGAAAGGTATCGAGGTGATGTACGATCTCTATAATGCTGGTTTGAAAAAGTCACCGAATTCTTCGACCATCTTGAAATCGTATTGTTACTTCCTACTAATCCATAAGAATGACCAAGCTCAATCACATGTAGTTCTCGATCGTCTCAAAGCCACCAAACCTTTCTGGGACATTCATTTTTTCGTCTACCACCAAGAACGTGCTCGTGAGCGTGCTAATGAAGCCAACGGTGTTGGAGCAGGACAGAACTTTAAGGATTTTATGGTGTACGTAGAGTTCAAACGACTCTGTTCACTCTCGAGGAAATATCATATTTCATCATTGCGAGCGATTAACAAATTCTGGACGATAGCAGCCTCCAAGAATGCCAGACAGTTTGCAGTGTTATCAAGACAAGGTGCTCAAATTTCAAGATATGAACATAAAGCAAACGATTATTACAAACGTTTGTTGGAAATGCATCCAAATTCCAGTCGTATTATTCGTGACTATGCTATATTCGTGGAGGATGTCATGAATGATAAAGATGCTGCTTGCGAATTGTTGGATAGAGCAGGAAAAATCGAAGAGGAACAATCGTTATTGAGCCATCCACCTATTCCATCGTTGAAACTAGATAGTAGTACTTTGGAGACATTGGAAAAGAAAGAATCAGTTCATTCTCTACACAGCAATAATAACACTAATAACAATAGCAGTGGTAATTTGAATAGTGTAAGCGGTGCAAACTTAATGATAGTAGAGGAAGAGTCTACTCTTGAGAATCTACCTGATCATCCAGTTGTTTCTCAAACCAGTTTCCACAGAACATCTTCTTCCAACAGCAATTCTTCTACCACGTCAAGTAGTAATAGTAATAACAACAACAACAACAACCAACAACTTAACCGTAGTAGAAATAACAACAATGCTATTGAGATGACAGTTTTAGCTAGCAATGAAAGTTCACCTTCAATGAGATCAATGAATTTGTCTAGTCAAGTTCCAAGTGATGCTCCTGCCCCCAAACAAGTGGAAACAAAGATAGAAATCGAATTAAAGAAACAGAATCAACCAATTCAAAGATTGAAGTACGTTCTCATTGCAGCAACTCTAATATTTATCATCAGTACAATGTCTATATTTGCTCATCTTTACATTCGATTGGAAGATACCAAGTATGAAGTAATGCGTCTGCGTATCACCGGTAGTTATGTCGTAACAGCAAGCAACATTGCATTCTACCTTAGATCTTCACAGATAGCAGCACAAGCCTATCAGAAAAATCCAAATGTAACCAGTCTCTATAATACAGCGCTGAATCAATCGATGACTCTCGATCGAAGATCGATTCAGCTTTTGAACCTTCACAATGCTATCTACCTAGGAGAAAAGACAATTGCCAACTACGACAGAGATCACTACAAACTGGTAACTGGTCATCCAGTGACTTGGGGTCTGGATACAGGTGCTCGAATCTTCAATCTATCGGAGTTCAACAGAACCAAATACGAGATAAAGTCTGGCACAATGTATGATATCTATAACGATAAGAACATTCAAACATACACAGAGGATTCATCCGGTAACTTTTTAGACTCACTGGTATATTCTATCAATGGTATAATACCTGAGCGTGTAGCAATCGGTATGAATCAATCGATGAATCGACCAAACTCTACTTATTGGCAAGCATCGGTATCGAATAACAACCAGGTGTTTAGATGGGTCACTGACAACACCAAGAATCTTGCAACGTCGCTGATGAATCTTTTTGGTCAGTGGTTGACAAACACTCAGATGCTGATGGAAGTACTCATGTTGGTAAATATCGGTGTAACACTGGCAGTCATTGTTTTGATTGTTGTGTTCAATGTTATCTTTATCATACCGGTGGTAAACAAAATCACAAGGAAAAAGATAGATATTCTCGGTACATTCCAACATGTACCTAAACATATCTCCGAGAAGATGGCAGCTGTCAGTCTAAAGAAGTTGTATATCATTGAGAACGAAATGAAACAACAGAATCAACAAGATCAAGGTACATTCGAAACACCGACAATGATTGACTCTTCGGATGGCAATGGTGTTACAGCTGCAACAACCGATCTAAACATCAATACACCAAGAAAGACAATTCATTTCGCACCAATCACTGCCAACTCTATTGCTTTGGACCAAGTACAACATCATCAACAACAACCACAGCGTAGAAACAGTGTTGCTATCTTCTTCTCGAGATTCAGTGCTGGTCACCGATCGAGTGTCAATAGCAATAGTAGTGTTAATAGTAACGCAGAGAAAGAGAAAGAGGATAAGGAGAAAGGAGAGAAACTTCTCAGAGAAATGAGTAAGAAGCTGATGAAACGAATGCATTTTCGATATTTGGCAGCAGAGATCATTGTATTTTTAATGATTGTTGCATTCTTGATCTCTACATCCAGTCAGATTAGAGAGATTCGTTTGAAAGCCAGAGAAGTCTATCTAGCTGAAGGTCAAGCCACCTACATTAGAATGATTCTGTATTACGCACAAGAGATTATCTACAACGAGAAACAGCGATCCTACATGCAAGAATCCATTAAGGAATCGGTTGTCAACATGAGGAATGACCACAACGAGCTGAAACAGTGGCGAAGTAACACAAAGATGACCGGACCAGATTATTATTTCAATACACGTGACTGTCTTCGTAAATTAGATCCTTGTTTGAAATCTAACGACACCTACCAAGATATCATTTCTAATGGACTCGATGCTATTATTGAATTCTATTTGCAATCGGCTATGAATCTATCGATGGAGACGAACGCGTCAAAGTTGACAGGAAGTAACTACTACTGGGGATATATAAAGATGGAGTCGAAAGAGGATCTCTACGATGGAAGTGATAACTATGCATACACTGTTGGATTTGAACTTCTCGATAGAGTTACAGAGTGTTTCCTAACTTCTATCATTGTTTCCAGTATTTTCTCAGTTGGCTATATTATACTTTACTTTATATTCTTCCATAGATTCATTAGAGAATTACAATTTGAATCAAAGAATACAATTGCGATGTTAAATGTATGTAATTATAAACTAATAATAATAAATAATTTATTAATTTGTTTTCTTTTTTTAGATGATACCAAAACATGATGAAGAAATTCCATTGGTTTAAATAATGGCAACCCAATTCGCCTAATTAAACAAACATACACATTTATATATATTTATATGTATATTTATTAAAATAAAGATAAATTTATTTATTTATTTAAAACGCTTCCATTTAGTTGGTTATTTGTCGTAATTTATTTTTTTTCAAGGTGGGTGGTTCGTTTTGTTTTAGGAGTGTAGCAATAAATCCATCAGAGTCATGTTTACCATAAATAATATAGTGGTTTTCATCAAGTTTTCTGATTGTCATTCTGTAATTACCCAATTCCAAATGAGTGGTTTCAAACCTTGAAATAATTTTTGGCATGTAAGGAAGCGATATGATTTGGTGTGGTGATGATGGATAGATATCACTTAGGACTTTGTAGTTTCGTAATAATCTAAAAATGGAACTTTCAGATGTTCAATGGTTTTAGGAATGAATGGATCATAAGCGAAGCAATCGAAACTAGGAATTTCCAAGAATTTTACTGATGGTATTATTATATATATCTGTGATTCTATGAAACATTTAAATTAAATAATTAAACTTTAAACTTTGAATGATGAAGAAATCCAATTATTAATCCATTGGTAAGATATAACCCAAAAACAAAATAGTAATTATCATCTAACTTTCTAATGATTTTTAGTGAGTTTGCTCCTAAACACATAGATTTGAGATGATATAAAATGATGCTTGAATGAATTTATATTCATTATTATTATCAAGTTTATTATCAATCATTATTCAATTGGGAACTTAATCTACTCCCAACTAACTTGTATTCTAATATTTATTTATTAAAATAACATGTTTATTTTATCCAAGGTGGGTGTTTCGTTTAAGAGTGTTGCAATAAATCTATTATGGTCACTTTCACCATAAATAATATAGTGTTTTTCATCAAGTTTTCGGATTGTAAGTCTGGTATCAAACCTATTACCAAATAATTCAAAATGAGTAGTTTCAAACCTTGAACTGATATTTGAGCTTGACAATTGTGGAATCGTTATAATTTGATTTGGAGATGAAGGATAGAAATTATTTAATACATCGTAGGATTCCAAATATGGGACTTTCAGATGTTCAACTGTTTTTGGAATGAATGGGTCACACTCAAAACAATCGAAATTATGAATTTCCAATACTTTTACAGATGATGGTATTGATTGTTCATTGAGGATTTTCATGTGAGTTTCGCAAATCTCCAATGATTCAATACCATTTGGAATGGTCAAGATCGATGGTAAATCTAGGTCTTCTCCATATCCATCTTCAAATAAAACAGTCAAACTCTTGATCTTCAATCCTTCAAGTGATTCTCGCTTATTTCTATTGCCACACCATGCCAAACTTTCGAATTGATAGTTTGATCGGTTTGGGAAGATCTCATCGATATCATAGTTTGAATGATAACCGAGATCCAAGTGTCTGAGTGATGTTGGCATTGCTGATGTCAACCTCGACAAAGTAATAAGAGTCAATTGATTCAGATTGGGTGGAAGCTGACTTAGATCAAATATCGAATTATTGTTGATGTTAGCATCATCCAAAGTTAGTGATTCAATATTGACAAGTGATTTTATAGAGAGTTGTGATGTATTCGGTGCATATTCCAACTTGCGCAACGTCAATGGTAACTCTCCATCGATGAGCGATGGTCTATCCAAATTAAGAATCAAAACTTCAAGGCTTGGTGGTAACTCACATATTCTAGATATATGATTCCAACTGTAAAAGTACTTTAGAGACGATGGTAACGCTCCTTGAAGCATAATATGACTGTACTTCGAGTTTATCTTCAACTTTTCAAGTGTATCTGGAAGAACACCTGGTTCGATCGGGTGATTGAATTGTTCACCTAATGAAAGACTCTTCAATGTCGGTGGTAAATGATCTTTGACCAATGGTTCATTGAACCAATATGGGAATATAATTGATGTTAGATTCATCGGTATTCTATATTTCATTGTTTGACAACACACGAGCTTAGTAACATTCGATCTCTCTATGAATGAATAGATCTCCTCGGTTTCAGATGGTAATCTACAATAATAAGCAGCCACCACTTTACGTATATTTGTTGGATCAATAGATTTTAGACCATCTTATAATAATAATAATATGAACAAATTTATGTTAAAATCTATTTTTATCGTGTTTAACCTAATCTAATATCAATGATTTCTATAATTACCTATTGTTGTACTTATATCATACGTTACATCAACATTGTTGCCTATATGTAAACCATTTGGTATTTCTTTTTTAAAAGAATCCTGTATTAATGATCGATATGAATTCAATAAAAT
This sequence comes from Heterostelium album PN500, assembly GCF_000004825.1. NCBI lineage: Eukaryota > Evosea > Eumycetozoa > Acytosteliales > Acytosteliaceae > Heterostelium > Heterostelium album. Next base: position 98,460 of record NW_008805071.1, on the reverse strand, counting down.
ACTAGATTCACTGTTAATGAAGAAACGATCTCTGTTAAACTTTAGATATTTATGTCTTTCTTCGAACCATCTTTTACAAACTAAACTAAAGAATATCTTATCGATGTTATCTCTTAAATATTTAGTTATCTTTGATAATAATACATGTGATAAATTTACAAATATATTTGAATCGTTCATCTAGATGTCGTTATCAGTAACTTTATAAGAAAAATAAAAAATAAAAAAAAAACAGAGGAACATTTTTTTTTTATTGAAGACGATAAAGATGAAAAAAATAAAATCTGTTTTTAATATTTAGAGAGGCCAATACAATAAACAAAATATTTAGAAACTTTTCAAAAACTATAAGAAAATGATTGTAGTCAAAAACTGAATTCATTCAGAGGAGGGATAAAATGAATTACACATATTTTTGTTTGAAATTTCTTCAAGAATCAATTTTTTTTAATTTTGTTTAAACTTAATTTTTCTTTTTTTTATTTAACTCAACTGATATTGTTCTGGTATTTCTTCATCGTCGTCATAGGAGTATCCACAGGATCCAGATCTTGGTGAGTTTGAGATTGTGGTTTTTGAGTGTTCTTCGTGTTCACCGTCACCGCATTCCTCACACATCTTGGAATAGTCGCAATCATCGCAGGTGTAGTGAACTGGATGATTAGGTTTCTTGCATTCCTTACAGTTGGGCTTGTTAATGGTGTTTCTAATCAGTACTCTGATGCCTGGATCGTCCATCTTGACGTTAATCTTCTCGTAAAACATAAGATTGACAGTGGTCGTTGTTCCCATATCATAGTCCATCGAGACTGTCCCACCGAGATCGACACACTCTGAGATCGCAACGTCCTTCTCATCTGGCTCCTCATTGCCACCGTAGATATCTTTAAACTCACCGACCCCATTTTTCAGACCTTCCCAAGTGGTCATGTGACCGCAACACTCTAGCCATATGTCCTTGAGAAACTCTTCAACTTCATAGACTGGCGTATCGCAAGGTATCAGCACATTCATCCAGTATTCAGTGGCTACACGATCACCGAAAACAATGGCAACGAATGCTTCTGTTGCAGTTCCACCCTTTACATTTAGTTTCTGTTTGATCTGAGGACACTTCTGACAATGCTGTGCTGCTTCTTTCGGAATGATTCCAGTGACAGAACATCCTTCACATTTTCCCTTATTTGTCTTTGCCATAATTATATATAATTATTTTATTCTTAAAAAAAAAAAAAAAAACTATTTAATAAATGAACAAATTATAAAGATAAACTTTAAAATTTACAAAAACAAATTTGTAAAGTGTTATAACATTGTTATGTTCCACTCCAAATTGGAAATTCAAGTACAACTAAATTAGGTGAAAAGATTTTTAAAATAACCCACACCCCAAAAACATCGAACATTATACCAAAAAAATAAAAAAAAGTACAATAATAATGAGTAATAATAATAATTTAAATATATTTTTAAATTTCCCACATGTTTTATTATCAAATATTGTTAATAACCTTTCAGATAATATAGATAAAATATGTTTCACTTTAGTTTGTAAAAGATGGTTCAATGATAGAGATAAATATTTAAAGTTCAACAATGTTCGTTTATACAGCTCAATGAAACCACATATCTTTTTGAATTCATATCGATCTTTGCTATTCGATGCGATTGAACAAAAAAGAAAATTTACTCTATCTTTAGGTGAAGATAGTGAAGATAAACCTTATGATTTCATCATAACAAATATAGGTAACTAAAGTAACTTTATATTATATTATTTACACAATTACTATTATTATCGATAAATTAGTAGGAGTAGTAGCTAACTATTATTATATTATTATTATTATTATTATTATTATTATTATTATTATTATTATTATTTTATGTTTTATAAAGATAATATCAATACTATAGATAAATCAAAGAACTATAAGATAACTATAAATCAAGATGATATGTCATTTCTAGCTACTACTTTCAATGTAGTAAAGTTATTGAAATGTAGAACATTAAAGTTTCCGTTGCCAATGAGTCTGACATCGATTGAGTTTACAGGACGTTTTGATGAACCGCTATTCCAAGGATGTTTTCCACCGACAATTAGATCGTTAGAGTTTGGAGACAGATTCAATCAACCAATAGAACCGGGTGTACTACCGACCACATTGGAGAAGCTTTCACTCGGTTTCGAATTCAATAATCGTTTGAAGAAAGGTTCACTACCAGAGTCTCTAAGGTATATTCGACTGATCAGTCTATACTCTCAGCATTTCGCAGCTGGAGTACTACCATCAGCTCTTGAAGTACTGCATCTTAATCATGCCTATTCTACATTCGAAGGAGAGCTACCTCAGACGCTACACACGCTAACTGGTGTCACACAAGATCTATTGGAAACGATAGTACGACCACTTGTAAATCTAAAGAGATTGACTCTGTGCAATCCAGACATGGAAATCTTTAATAAGATAGATCTAAGTCAACTTCCACCGAACCTCAACCGGCTGAAACTCTACACGCGATCAACACTGGTATCGGCAATGCCAACATCTATCAATCATTTGGATCTTGGTGATTCCCAGTATCAAATCGATGAGATCTTTCCGGATCGATCGCAATACCAATTCGAAAAGTTAACTGTCTGCGGTTTCAAACCGAAGGAATCACTCGAAGGTTTGAAGATCCGGAAGCTGGTGTTTACATTCATGTATATTCATAAGAATGGAGGGATCATGAGAGAGATTCCATTCGGTGTGGAGGAATTAAAGTTAGGTTATACCGATAGAAATAAAGTTGGCGACGACACCATACCGAGCTCTGTCAGAGTGTTGGATATCAATAGCCTGGTATGTCTACGATCTCCAATCATACCGGAATCAATTGAACATCTAACGGTTAGATCTCTCAATCCAAGCGATAGACTGTGTTCATGTTTCACTTCACTTCGAAGTGTCTCTCTGCCATCAGCATCACAAATCACAAACAGAATTGTCACTACAACCAAATTCAATTTAGAAAGCGAGGCTATACAATATACACTTCGAAAGCTAGATGATCAATATTTCATTGGATTTGGTCCTCATCATGGCATATTTAACGTAGGAATACTTGCGAACTCATTGTTTAATCATTCCCTTGATCTAAATAAGGAGAATTGTAAAATAATCAATTTAAATTATATTTAATAAAATAAATTTAATTTTTAATTCTTTGATTAATCAACACTTGTGTTTGTTAAGAATTAATATAAATTAAAAAAGTCAAATCAAATCTCTATTGAAATTTCATTATAATATTCTTAAAATAAAATAAATCTATAAATATAAAAGACTGAGATGTCAGTTAATGTGTTTCAATCAAAGGTATGATAATGTCACCCCCTTCCTCAAACCCAAAAAAGTTATAACGACAGATTCTTTATTCTATGGAAATTGTTTCATTCAATTTATTATATTTAATGTTGTTTTTTTTTTAAAAAGAAAGTTCAATTGAACATTCATTCGAATCATCCTTTCGTTGTGTATATGTGTGTTAGTGTGTTGTGTGTGTTTGTGTTTAATTGTCAGTTTTTTATAATAATAATAATAAAAAAAACAAATAAATAAAAAAAATGGATAATGAAAACCAACCACCTATCATTCCATCAGCCAATGAAAAAATAAATAAAAAATTGTGTGGTATTTCTATTGGCAAATATTTGTATCATCACGAGTTTTTTCAAAAAGTATAAAAATAATTAACTGGCTATCCAAAGGAACTGAACTGATGATAGGTGTGGTCATTTTGTGATGGTTGTTGGTAGATACAAAACTATTAAAAAAAAAAAAAAAGGTGGGTGTATTGGTTATTATTTGCAAGTGTTTGGATGGCAACAACAACATCATACATTTCATCTAATATCTACTCGAACACTACAGCCATATATATAAAAATAGGTCATTCGTTCATCTTCCTTTTTATCTTTCCAAATTAAAAAAAAAAAAAAACAAGTATAAATAACAACCATCTAGATTCCATTTTTTCATAATAATATATATATATTCAATTTTCAAACACATATTACTACTTTGTAATTTTGTAACAAATAATCATAATCAAAATATATTTTATATAAAAATTATAATTTTAATTATCTGTTCTCATTTTTTTATTTTACATCATTAAAATTATCAACATCATCATCAACTTTTTTCGCGCAAAATATATTATTAATTATATAATTATAAATTAAATAGTTTTCAATTATTTTTCTTAAAATCATGAATAGATATATAAATATTTTATTGTTAATATTTGGATTGATTGCAATCTCCAATGCACTGTTATTCAGTGAAGAGCAATATAAAAATGAATTCGAAAACTGGATTGACCGTTTCGAAAAGAAATACGATGTCTCTGAGTTTAAAAAGAGATTCTCGATTTTCAAGAGCAACATGGATTTCGTACACTCCTGGAACTCAAAGAACTCACAGACCGTTCTTGGTTTGAACCATTTGGCTGATCTTACCAATCTCGAATACCGTCAATTTTACTTGGGAACTCACAAGAAGGCTGTCTTGGGTACTCCAGGTAACCACGAAGTTTCCAACTTACAATCGGTCTTTGGTGATTCCGCAACTGTAGATTGGAGACAAAAAGGTGCTGTTTCTCCCATTAAGGATCAAGGTCAAGTAAGTATTAAAACAAAGATTAATAATAATAATAACAATTAAACTAATCATTTAACAAACAATTTTTTTTTCAGTGTGGATCTTGTTGGTCATTCTCAACTACTGGATCGGTAGAAGGTGCTCACCAAATTAAGTCTGGAAATATGGTTGAGTTGTCCGAGCAAAATTTGGTTGATTGTTCAACTAGTGAGGGTAATATGGGTTGCAATGGTGGTTTGATGGATTACGCCTTCGAGTATATCATCACAAACAATGGTATCGACACTGAGTCATCGTATCCATACACTGCCAGCAGCGGTACCACCTGTAAATACAACAAAGCCAATAGCGGTGCCACCATTTCATCGTACAAGAACATCACTGCCGGTTCCGAGTCGGATTTGGCCGATGCCGTTAAGAATGCCGGTCCAGTCTCTGTTGCTGTATGTTTATTGAAATTCTAACTTTTAAAAAAGAACTAACTAACAAAACATTTATAGATTGATGCCTCCCACAACTCATTCCAACTCTACTCACACGGTATCTACTACGATGCCAGTTGCTCGTCGGTCAACCTCGATCACGGTGTCTTGGTAGTCGGATACGGTAGCGGAACACCAGACTCTGACTCTAGAGTCCACAAAGGTTCACAAGTTCGTGTTAAAGTTCCAAAGACCGATGACACCAAAAACTATTGGATCGTCAAGAATTCCTGGGGAACTTCATGGGGTGACAAAGGTTTCATTTACATGTCAAAGGATAGAGATAACAATTGCGGTATTGGTAAGTTAATCAAACAATATTATAGCAAAAAAATAACATTTTCAATAATCTAACTTTTTCTTTCTTTCTTTCTTTTATTTTATCAATATTCACAGCTTCATGTGCTTCATACCCAATTGTTTAAAATGATAATGATAATATAATAATAACAAATTAGTTATATATTTATTTATTATTTAATTAATTAACGATCTTAAGATAATATAAAATATATATTCCTTTTTAAATAAATAGAAATAAATAAATCAACTTTCACTCCTAAAAAATTTTGATCATTTTTTTATTTTTTATTTTTTTTTATTTAATTTTTTTTTTTAAAAACGTAACGAAAACAATTTTTTTTTTTATTTAATTTATTTATTTATTTTTAATATATATATTTATATAAATATTGTATATATATATATAGTTAGAAAATGAAGAGATTAGCAGATTCAATTAATTTCAATGATAGAGAAGAATCAGAGAATAAAAATAAAAAGAGAGTGACTAAAATAAAGTCGGCTGCTCAGTTGCAAGAGGAGATCATTGGAAAGGATGTACAGAAAGTAGTAGAGAAGAAAGATAATACATTGAATGTTCAGTTGTTACGTTCGATAATGGATTCATACTTGTCGGACGGTGCTAACAGTGAATTGATCACTACATACATTCCAGACATCGTCGCATTGCTCCACCAACAAGATTGCTTAGAGTCAATCATTGCCGATCACTCACAGGACAAGTTGATCCAACAATGGGTCACTCGTGTCTCGACAATGGTGAAGGTAGGACACGGTCGTCTTACACTGGCCCTCTACTTATTGCTCGAGACAATCAGAGTTTGTGACTACGACCTAATGCTACAACATACAGATCAATGGATACGTATTCTCACTGGATTATCAACTCCATCCACCAACAATAACAACAATAAATCATCCGATTCAACATTAAATTCACGTGATTATATCACTTCGATTATGGCACTTTCACTGCTTGTAGAGAAAGCTTCGAAATGGAATGATCTTCGTCGTGCCATCGTTGTAAATGCTACACTCCAACAAATATTCACAACCATTACACTTTCATTATCATCACAACAACAAACTCAACAATCTTTTGACAATCAACAATCTAAAATCAGTAGTCTCATTGCTCTAAAGACATTGTTTGTTTCTTTGACCAGTTCAATGCGTCCTTACTTAGCACGTACAGAATCGATTGCCTATCCACTGCTTTTGAAGCCAGATCCAAAGATTCAAGAGTGTGCAGCTTCTCTCATCGGTTCGTTGTCGTTATCAGTCAGTTTGGCCAGTTCCGATCTCTATTGGGATGTAGCGGTCCAACGTCTTATTATAGAGCTACACCATCACGTATCGATATTCTATCAAGGTGTAGAGGAAAACTCGAAACAACAACAACAATCCGAAGACTATCCCAAAACAGTAGTTATGCCAGCATCCAATAAGATCGGAGCTGGTGAAGATGCAATCCTCACACAACTCAACCATCTTGCCAACGTCGAACTTCCAAAGCTTCCAAACTCTGCAAACAATCTATTCCACACCCAACAACGTCTACAAGCATTCAACGGACTTATCAACTGTCTCATCTCCATACTCACATCCACAACACAATCAGCATGTTCCATTCCAATCGATCCAATCATCAAATTGATTTGTCGTATCTTAAACACTGGATTCACACAAATTAGATCAAGATTAGAATATTCAGTATGTATATTAATATTTATGTGTATATACACTTAAACTAACAAACACTTCTAAATCATAATAATAGGATATTGTTTATGCACAATTAGTTGCAGTAATAGGTCATTTACATCAATATAGTTATCAATTGATATCGGTGATGTCTCAGTGTTTTAGAAAGGCATTGCTACCATACTCTAAAACTATTTCATCGTTATTGTTGCGTCCATTGAGAATGAGAGAATCCTATTCGAATTCACAAATTCAATTGCAAGTTTACCAGTGTATCTTGGATGTGATCGAGTCTTTGGGATCTTCGTGTACCGAGTATCTGGTAGTTCCTTTGGTACCAATGTTAATTAAAGACGTTCAACCATTCATCCCAGAACAACAGGTCAATTCAACCCCATTAGCAACCAACGGAAAGAAAAAGAATGGAAACAATAACAACAACAAATAACAACTCCAAACATTTCAAACAACAGTACATCCAACACATCGACCATCGATAACGTTGACTCTACTCATCTCCACAACCCAATTGCCAACGAGATTAGAACCATTGCACTACAGGTAGCCAGTAAAGTTTTACTCTATTGTGGTAGTTGTTTATCAATCTTGAGCAGTAGCAATAACAATAGCAATAACAATAGTAATAGTAATAATGGTAATATTCTAAGATTTGAATTGGATCAAACAGTATTGTCTTTACTCTTGAAGTGTCAACAGTTACAACAAACAAAGAGACAGTCTGCCGTCTATCAAGATTCCAGTTACTCTGACTACAAGTACCGTGCTGCACTTTACAGTTGCTTGAGTGCCAGTGTCTTGCGTCCTATCGGATCATTACCACCCGTTCTTCCCTACGCTCTGAGACTGCTCACCATTGGAATGAACGATGAACATCCCAAAGTCAGATCGAAATGCTCCAAAGGATTGGCCATCTCGCAATCATTGATTCATCCACAAGTACCAAACTTACAGGCTCCACCAATGACCAGCATCTCTTTGTCACAATTATCAGGTGGTAGTGGTTCCTCTACAACAAACGGTCATTCTCTCTCCGGTGTCAACCAACAAGATGATTTCATGAAGACATTCCAACAGATTGAATCATCAAACTATCAACAGCAAATGAATGAGATTAATAATAACGATGATGATGATGAAGAAGAAGAAGAAGAAGAGGGATCAAAAGATAAATTAGATATTTCATTGAATGATCTATCAGATGAAGAAGATGACGACAACAAAGAAGATCAAGATAATGTGGAGGATGATGATGATGAAGAAGAAGAGGAAGATGATGATGATGACAATACAACAAAAACCAAAACAACTACTACCAATTTAATGAGCAATATGAAAACCAATTTATTCGATCAATCTTTATTCAACAAACCAGTATTATCAACAAAAGAATCAAGTAACAATACAACAAAATCATCGACAACAACCACATTAATATCAAAGAAACAAGAAGATGACCTAGAAGATGATGAAGATGAAGACCTACCAGATTTAGTAGATGAACCACCCTCATCTGAAGAAGACGATCAATAATTTAATACCAACAAAAAATAACAAAACCAAAGATAAATAAATTTAAACTAATCATTAGAACATATAAACAAACTAATATACATTTAAAATAGTCATTCTAGATTAAAATTACAAATAGATTAGAATAATCATTAATGTTTTAAGAAATGTTTAATAATAGTTTAATTGATTAATGATTCTATTTCTATTGACCATTGGTTGATGAAAATTACAATTGTTTTTCATTTAAAAATAAAAAAAAAATTAATTCAAATTGATTATTTATTTAAAATCTAGATATATTGTTGTTGTTGTATTGGTACTATAATAACATACAATAGTATAAGCAAATCAATTGGTTAGAAAGTATAAGGATAGTGGTGTGTTTGTATACTATTGATTTATAAAAATTAAATCTTATTAAATAGTGTGTGAGTTGGAGATTGTTTGATTTTTTTTTGTTTTGATAAATCTTTTTAAAATTATTTGGGTCAATCAATAACTATTGCTTAAAAGAGATAAAAGAATTGTAAATGTTTGTATTGTTTGTATTGAAAAAAATTCATTTATCTTGATAATTGGTGCATATCTTTGGTTTGGTATACCTACCATGATATCGACTTAATCAATTATCTTGTTTTATCTTTTGGTAAAATACCCTATTGCCTAAATTCTGTCTTTTTTATTGGCAAACTTTACTTTTACATCATTTACTTACAAACTAGTACAAAATTCATGAGGCAAATATAAATGATTAATAACAAGATCCCATTTTATAATACATTCCATTTCAAAATACTTTCTTATACCATTTCGAAACAATTTTAAAATAAAAAAGTAATCTAGTATTTAGGTAATAAATATAAAAAAAAAAATAGATATCTGTTTGTTTTATTATAATTGGTTTTTTGGAACAGAACAGAAATGTTTAGTTTAAAACAACTTTTATTATTATTATTTAATGTATATTTATTGAATAGCAGTTTCTGTAGAGCTCTGAGTAATAGTCAAAATATCGATTATCATTCGATTGATTATGCCAGACCGTTCCTAGAGGAATATATTAAAACATTAAATAGTTTGGCAAATGGATACAAAGGTGAAATTTACACTGAATTTCTGGAGAACAATCACAAATGTATTCACGACCATATTAAGCATCAACATAGTAATGATCTTTTAAATATTAATGGACAGTTTGATATTTCCAATAAGAATAAAGAGGGTCAGTTTAATAAAAGAGATACTATGTCTGTAAATGTCAGAAAGCAACCAATTGTCACTACTCATCCAATAAGAATAATGTTCAATACAACCTATCTTTCTCCAAATACCGAAAAATCGACATGTAAATTCGTAGGACAAAAAGTAAGAATCAACTTTAGTAACACTATGGTTACCTGTCGTCCACAAGATATTCTGACAAACGAGCTGATCGCTCTCATTACCAACATTGTTTTGCCATTCATCTCTAGTACTTTTGAGAATTTCCTAACAGTGACTGGTCCACTCTATTATCCTGAACAACCATTCCTTCAGACTGCTTTTTGTGGACGTGAATTATTTACAATCGACGTGAGTAATGGTTTCAATGCAGACTATATGATGTATGTCACAGCACATCCCATTGGAGTAGCCAGTGTCAATGCCTATGCTACCGCATGTCTATTGGACCAAGGAAACAACCGACCATATGCAGGTCACATCAATATCAATCCAGAAGTATTCTCAGCGTTTGCCAATCTACAATATCAAAGAACACACCAAACCAAATGGCAACTGTTTTTAAGAGCTAGTCTTCATGAAGCTATTCATGCTCTCGGTTTCAGTGATGATCTCTTCAAGTATTTCATCGATAGAAGAACTGGACGTACATACAACACGAATATCAACCCTATGACTTTGGCTAGAGGTGCTGCTCCATCTGGCTCATCATACAAAGTTCAACGATCATTTCTTGCGACACCCAATGTTTTAGAGATTGTTAGAACTCATTTTGATTGTGATAAGATGCCTGGTGCAGAATTGGAGAACAACGGTGGTGATGGAACAAGAAACAGTCATTGGAAAGCAACCATCTTCAATACAGAGTTAATGATCGGCTATGGACAAGCAGTTGCTCCTCTTTCCAATCTTACTTTGGCATTACTCTATGATTCAGGATGGTATGGTTTAATCAATTTAGATCAAGCTGAACCACTTCGCTTTGGAAGAGCTAAAGGATGTTCATTTGCGTTAGATTCGTGCGGACCCTCCAACTGGAACTACCCAGGTTATTGGACAGACATAAACAACCAACGTGCATGTACACCAACAAGAGATGCTGTCGGTGTAGCATCTTGGGCTACCTATCAACAAGCACTACCAAGTCATCAACAACACTGGCGAGAGAAGAACGTTGGAAGTCAGAGAGGAGATACCTTTGACTATTGTTTATTTAGCTCAGTCTACGACAACTTGGATTCCACATACTATTGCTTTGATACCAATACAAAACCAATGTCTGCTGGCGAGGTATTTGGTAAGGACAGTGCTTGTATTCTACATTTCGAGGGTCAGTCTTCAAAAGATAAATTGATACCTGCATGTCGTGTTCAAAGATGTATTGGTACAACATTGGAGGTACAAGTCAATGAAAAATGGTACAAGTGTCCACCAGGTGAGAAAGTCCGAGCAGGAGATATCATATTGATGTGTCCAGATGCAACCGATCAACATTGCGTACCTCTGAGATTCTCCGATACGCCATCGAATCACTCTGCAAAGAAAGCAGATAATCGGGGACTCTCGATCGACACTGAAATTAATCTCGGAATCGATGGTTCTTTCGAACCTCTGAATAACATTAACAACCTAATAAGTTTAGACAAAGTTCTATTGACTCCTTCATCATCGAGTGCGAATCGATCACAAATAATCATCCCGTTAGATATTATCATTTTGATAAGTTTCATGGTTTTCTTGTTATGAATAAAGTAAATTTTATAAAAAAATAATAATAGATTTAGTGTTTTTTGTTTTTGTTTTTTAAACAACGGTTTGTTTCATTGAAAGCCCCAAAACGTAGAGTCTTGCTCAACCGATTTGAATTTTTTTTTTTTTTCCTATGAAAAAAAAAAATGATGAATAATTTTCGGGGGTTACAACTCTTCACCATGGTTGCCCCGAAAAGTTTTTTTTTTGTGGATATAAATAATGAAATTGCAAAGACATTTGATCCCTCTTAAAAATAACTTGAAAAAAAACAATAAGGGTTTTAAACCTGTTTGTTTCAGAGCCAGTCTATTTTTTTTGTTGTTTTTTGATTTTTGCAGGTTCAAAACCTTGATATTTTTAATCATGATGGTTTATCCCCCCATTAGGTCATTAATATCCGTTCTTGATAAAGAGCGCTCTAAATGAAAGATTGAGTGAATAGTAATTTGTATTTATTTTTGTTCTAAATATTTATTTTAATTTATTTTTTTTCAAATTATTTATTATTATTTTGTGTCACCTGATATTAAAGAAGGTTCTGAGGTTTGTTTATTAATCACAGATACAAAGAGATATCAGATCAACAATAACTATCATTATTTGTGTAATTAGAGTTCCTCATTGATAGAATCGCCCATTTGTTGAATACCATTCGATATTTTTTAACTTTCTTGAAAACCAGCAATTAAAAAATATTTCTGGATATTTTTCTTTTTCATAACAATTTCACAATTATTTAAATCCACCGCGATACATACATCTAAGATTTATTTATTATCATATTTATCACACAATTGTTATTATCTGTTTAATTTATTTATTTATTTAAACAGTGATATTGGGAATGAAGACAAATCAATCCATATCATTGTTTCTCGCAATCATTGGATGGTGTATAGTCTCTACTTATGCACAAACCTACAATCCACAAAATGGACATTACTATATGTGGCAAGCTATTGGAGCTCCAACAGATATGAATAAAACTATAAACTATATTAACAATAATATTGCGCAATTTAAAGGATTAAAACCGTATGTATGCATTATATTAATTAAATTTAATAAAATTATTATAAAAAACTTATAACTAACTTTTTTATAATGTAAATTTAAAAGTTATTTGGCTGTTATTAATACTCCAGAAGAAATGGAGTTTATCTCAACCACAATGAGAACCAAAACCCAATCACCTACTCAAAAACTCATTGTATCAGGTTGGAGATTGTCTGGTGAGACATTCGTTTACAACTCTGGTGTTGAGGTTGGTGATAAAATCTATTCTGGTGCTCTTGGCCGTTGCTACACTGTTTGCCAATGGTCTCAAGGATATCCATCGACCTCCGCCGATAAAACTCTCCTTGCTTTGAACAATGTCAACAATCGTTATGAATTCTCCAATGAGGCATTTGGTCAAAACAATCTGTACCTCTTGGAATATGGTGGACTGACCGAACCATACTTCCCACCACCAACTACAATGGGTGGTAATGTAAATATTAAAAATATGATTACAAGTGAAGCCGGTGTCAAATGGAATATGACTTCGAATGCACTCCTTGTAACAGTTTCCAGTGCTTCAGATACCTACAATGCCACTATTACCGCCACTCTTACCAGCTCGATCACTGTAGTGATCAAACAAGGAATTGAAGCCTTCAATGTTACCATCAGAGATTTGACTGGTACAAGAACCTTTACTGGAACATTCCATTACCAAGTTCCATTTATCCAAACCGTCTACTCTTACTCTCAAATTGCAGGATCCATCATTACCTTGTACGGATCCAATTTCGACAACCCAGATACAGGTGTCTCTGCTATCAGTGTTGCAACCGGTACACAAAGAACCCCATGTACCTCTGCCACTGTATTGATTCCTTACACTGCAATAACATGTGTTCTGGGTGCCACCTCTGATGGAAACACAGTTACTATGTTCCCACTTACTGTATATAGTGGTGGTTCGAATTTTGTATACAACACAAGTCGTATTCCATTTTGTAAGTAACTTTAAAGTTATTAAATTAATCTATTAAATTAACTCTTGATAATTTTCAATTAGATGATCCATCAACATTAAGAGTAATCAGAATTGCTGATGTTAAACTTCCAGATGAATTCCCAATCGTTCAATCAATGATTTCCAGTAGCAAGGCCACCACAGTTGATGGAAATGTTGCATACCATGGTGTTGTAACTTCTGCCACCCAAGCCAAACAAATTTCCAATATTTTCAATTTTGTTGTTGGTGGTGTGTCTACTACAGTTTTCCAAGGTCTCACACTCAGTGGTTCGAATATGGTCATCAATAATCTTGGTGGTCCAAACAATGGTGTTCCAGTATTCACTATTGCCAACGGTGCATGTAACTCCAACTATGTATATTGTGGTGCTGGTGGTGTAAGAATCAACTATTCCACAGCATACGTTTTATTCTTCCAAAACACAACAGCCAACCTCCCAGATATTCGTAGTGTCTCCTGGGACAAGGCTGGTGAGATGGTTTTCTACGGTCTTGATCCTGTCCAATTGGCTCCAGTCAGCTATTTGCTTGATACCACAGGAGGAGCGATTAAACTCATCAATGGTGGATCCAATGGTTTTGCGCTTTCCAACCGTACCATCACTTTCCAAGGTACCGTTTACGGTTCAGTCTACCAAGAAAATACTACTTCACTCAACATCCAAATTCCAGCTGGTACCGGTCTTAATAACCCATTGACTGTTACCATTGAAAACCAATTCACCCTTAAAAATGCAATTATCAATTTCAAACCACCAACCATTTCCAGTATCACACCAAAACTCACTTCTTTTGGTGGTAATGTAATTATTACCGGTACTCAATTCGGTCCAACTGCAACAAATGTTAGTGCTACTATTAAGATTGGAGTAAATACCTATCCATGTGCCAACATGCAAATTTACACTCCACACCAACAATTAATGTGTACCTTACCAAGTGGATCAGGTTCCAACTTGGTTTTCACTTTGAATGTAAATGGACAAACCACAACCTACCAGTACTCTTACAGTGAACCAGTTATCTCTTCCATTACTCAGAATGGAGAGCTAATTAATATTGTTGGAACTGGTTTCGGTTTTGACAACAACCAATTGACCACAATCCAAAACACTACTATCTTGACCATCACGGTTTCAGGAGATCCACAAACCATTGTTGCTCAATGTCCATCAAACATGATGAATGGTGGATTTACCATTGTTTCCAGTGGATTGCCAAGTACCCCCTATGACTTATACCTTAAACCAATTATTAAAGCTATCTCTCCAGCTCCATCCACCACAACTGTTACCCAAATCAATATCTCTGGTTCCTTCTTGAATACATTACGTGTCAATGGTACCAATGCTATCCTCAATGTAACCTACGATGGTATTTCAATTTCCTGCACATCGGGTATCGTTGCTGGTACTAGTTTGTCTTGTCAACTTCCACCAATCACTGGTTATCACACTTTGGTTGTAAATTCCGACAATGTTGCTTCAGATCCATTCACTTTCAGTGCCGCAACACCAACCATTCAAAGTGTTTCACAAGATAAATCATCGATCACTGTAGTTGGTACCAATTATGGAAATGATAAATCCAAAGTATCACTCAACTATGGAGGTAACACCATCTCTGCTGATAGTGTCACCGGTGGTAACACTATTATTGCTACTCTTCCTGATTATCAAACCAATGGATTTATTTCAGTGATTATCGATAACGTTGAATCTACAAGACAAATCTTTAAATTGTCTCCAGTCATTACATCAGTTTCCAGCACCAATACTACTGGTGGTCCCATTATAATTACCGGTTTATTCTTTAATCAAGTGAATTCCTCTGGTATCGCATTACCATATTCCGTTAGTGTTTCCGGTACCCCATGTACCAATCTTGTTTTCTCTGTCAGTAACACTGAGATCCAATGTGTTGCTCCAAGAGGTGTAGGAACTGGTAATCAAATTCAAGTTACCATTGATTCAATGCCTGGTGTTAGTCTCTTCAATTACTACCCACCATATATCGCTTCAATCTCTCAAAATTTAGCAATTCCACAAATAACAATTACTGGTTTCAACTTTGGTCCAAACTCATTCAACCTTACTTTCTGTTCAGCTTGGTCACTAGGATCAACCGTCAATGATAACCAAATCATTTATAACGTACCCACCACCTCAAAGAATGATTATTTAACAATTGCCGTCAGTGGACAACAATCAAACTCCTACTACCTTCCACTCACTCCCATTGTAAGCAATATTGGAAATCCACCAACCCAGGGTGGAAGTGTTACAATTCTTGGTACTTTTATCACTGATAAGAGTTTTGCTGGTGTACCCCTTGATATTGCTGTTAATTTCGAAAATGGTCAATGTTTGAACCCTTCTTATGACCAATCGAATAATGATTTGGTATGTTCTGCTCCATCTGGAACTGGTATCAACAAGAAAGCAATCGTGACTATAGATAGCATGCCATCTGCCCCATTCACATTCTCATATATGGCACCTCAACTAACCGGATTCAGCCAAGTCGGTATGATTGGTACTATTGCTGGTGAACAGTTTGGTTCTAACTCCTCATTGATAACTGCATCGTTTGTATCATTGACCAACACCGCAACTAGAGTCCTCCCAATCGTTGGTAACACTGAATCCATTGAAGTGGATATCCTACCATTTGCTCTCAGTGGACAATTGACACTTCATGTCGACGGTCAAGATTCAAACTCTATTTCATACCTCCTTGCTCCAGTTCTCTATTCGGTTACATCTGCACCACTTTCCGGTGGTGTTATTACAGTTGCCGGTCATTTCTTAAATACAGTATCGAGCAATGGAACTGAAACTTTCCTTAGCATTACCTTGCAATCAAACATCCCATGCACCAATGTTGCCAAATTGGCAGATGACGACTTCTCATATCTCACATGTCTTCTCCCTCCAGGAAACAGTGAAAACGTATCGCTAACCGTAACTATTGATGGAATTTCCGCTAGTATTCCATTCAGTTATGGTGCACCAGTTATTTCCTCTATCTCTGTCGACGCCAACAATCAAATCAATATTACTGGTACCAATATGTTTGCCGATGGCTACAACACCGTTGTCAACTTCGGATCTGAAACATACACCACTTTCACCAATACCTCCAACAGTATTATCTTTACTGCACCAGCTGGTCAAGTCAATGATATTGTTTCTATAACCTTGAATGGACGTACCTCCAACGGTATCATGACTAGACTCTATCCAATCATCACAAGCGTAACAGGTTCAGCAACTGTTGGATCGAATGTTACTGTTACCGGTACTTTCCTTAACTCTTATCGTGGAGATCTCACCACAACCACATTCTCTGCAACTGTCGATGGTATGAATTGTCTTGTCTATCCAGACGACTCAAAGACCTCCAAGATCATTCAAGTTCCAGCAGGTACTGGTGCAGATCTTCCATTCACAATTATCATTGATGGTCGCTCTGCCACCACTGAATTCTCATTTGACGCACCAACTACCAACGGTACAATCACCCAAGACGGTTCACTCATAACCGTCTACGGTGGTAACTTTGGAACTGATCTCTCTGTTGTCAATCCACCAAATGGAATGACAGCTATCTCTGTAGTACAAGATACTTTGGTATTCCAATTACCGGACACCTATCAATCCGGTACCATTTCGTTTGAAATCGATGGACAACAAGCTATATTCTATTTGTACGTCACACCAATCATCACTGAATTCTCAACACAAGTTGCCACAGGTGGAGATATCGTAATCAAAGGTAAATACTTTAATACCAAACGTTCAGATAGATCTGATACAACCATAACTGTATACGTTGGTTCTGAAAGCTGTACATTCAAATCTGCTGCCGCCACTTCTGATTCCCTCACCTGTACTCTTGGTGCCAAGTCTATCTATCAAGGATTGGTAACCATCTCCATTGATTCTAAAGTAGGTATGCTCATGAACATTCGTTACAACTCATTGCCACCCGTTGTAAACTCTGCTTCGTCCAGTCATTTCCAAACACAAGAAACCGTTACCATCTATGGTTCCTACTTTGTCGAACCAGTCACTGCAACCATCGGTGGACAAGCTTGCTCCGGTGCATCACTTATCAATTCCAATCAATTGACTTGTACTTTCAACGGTAGCAACAGCGATAGTCAGGGTGCGCTCAACGTCACCGTCACCAACGACCAAATCACTGGATTCAACAGCTACGGTTTCCTCTACAACCAATTGGATTGCAACGGTCTCTGTGCCAACAATGGACAATGTACAAACGGTTACTGTATCTGTGCATCGGGTTACGCTGGACAACTTTGCAACATAGCAGTCAACACCACCGTTACACCAACTGTCAACCCATCGGATATTAACTACCCACTGTTCAACAATGTTACATTCAACTCTGGAATTGACAGTCTCGTAGAAGTAGACTCGAACCAAAATGTTATCAAGCAAATCGATCTCTCCGGTGCCGTATGGTCACAAATCTCTGCCAACAACTACAGCTCCACCGTCAACAATGTTGTTGTAAGCATCGTCACCTCCCAATACACCCAACAAACCACCGTTTACTTTGCCGGTGACAACATCCCAGTTTCACCAAGCACCGTCAAACACACCGTATCGATTAGTGGTTGGCAATTCGCAAACACAATCAACTCGCTCCAGATTGTCTACCAAGCGAATGCACCGGCTCTCTTTGACTACAATTGCGCACCGGCCTCGCCAACTATCACTGCCAACTTGAAAGCAGGACAATCGCCATCGTTCACCATTGATACTCCACTCGGTATTCTCTATACCCAATTCTCTGGTCGTGTTATCGTTGACAGCAAGATTGCAAGAATCACAAGTGCGTCGTTCACCACCACCGCCGAG
Source organism: Heterostelium album PN500 (assembly GCF_000004825.1). Classification (NCBI taxonomy): domain Eukaryota; phylum Evosea; class Eumycetozoa; order Acytosteliales; family Acytosteliaceae; genus Heterostelium; species Heterostelium album. The sequence goes on along the minus strand of NW_008805071.1, from coordinate 79,898 downwards.
AACAACTCTGTCAAATTCGCAATCCAAGTTCCAAACTTTGCTTCGCAACTTGTCTACGATCCAACATTTATCTCCTACATCAAACCAAACGTAATCATCGGATGCAACCCATCGAGCACAACCTCTTCAAATCCAATCACTACAGGTAGTACTGACGGCACAACCGGAACAATCTCAATCTCTACCAAACTTACACCAATTACAACCTTCTCAATGGTTGCTCTACTCTTCTTGATTACATTCCTATTAATATAGAATATATAAATGATTCTCATCAAATATTACCAAATAAACGTTTAAATATTTATTATTTATTTAACCAGAATAGTATAAATATATTCATTGAGAGTCGATTCAATTATAATAATAACAAAAAAAAAGATTAAATTTTCAAATCTAAAACTATTTCATTTTTTTAAAATTAGTTTTAGATATATGTTGCTTTTATTTAATTAAAAATGATTGAACAAATATATTAAAATCATAATATCTTTAATCAAATTTAAAGTAGTTTGTCTCATTTTTAAGATATTGTGTGTTTTTCTGGTCAAAAAAAGACCAAACAATTTATCTGTCTCCTTGAATTGATTCTTTAATATCAATTATAATATCTCTTGTTACAATTGTTCAGTTCTTTCGATTCCCCATTTTTTTTTTGGATTCTTTTTTTTTTATTTTTGAACAACCTCTTTAGAATCATATAAACGCGTTTTATTGTTTTAAATTCTTTGTTGTTATTATTTAAAAGAAAATAATAATGGATTATTTTGGTAATATAAATTAAAACGTAAAGTTCTCTAACTTTTTAAAAAAATAACTTTAAAGTTATAATTTATGTTTTTTTTTTTGTAGATCTATCTATTGATTTATCCTGGGAGTCACTTTTATTAAGTTTCTGAAACTTCTTAAAAAGGGGTGGAAGCAATGACATTTGGTGTCAATGTGTGATTTTTTAAAAAATTTAATTAAATTTTTATTTTTATTTCATTTTCCAAAACCACACAACATCTCTACGAAACATCTAAAAAAACATAAAAACAAAAAACTACACCCTATTTGAGTTCTATTCTATTGCAGACCACCATTTAACTATTTTCCTCATAGTCACAACTTAAAAAGAAACACACACACAACAAACACCACCCTTAAAAGTCAGAAACATATAACCCTTCAATTCAATTGTGTGTTTTATTGTACTTTTTGTTTTTTTTTTTTGCAACATCCAACACAAAAGTATTTATCTTTTTTTTTTTTTTATAAAATCTTTGGACCCTTACAAGAGTTCTTCTTTTTCTACAACTTTTAACTTTTAGAATTTTATTTATTTATTTTTTATTTATTTTTTTATTTAAAAAATCATCATTTAATTTTATGCTAAACAATAATATTACCTTAAACATCGTATTTGTATTAATTTCATTTGATTCTTTAATAGTATAGTACAACACAATTATATCAGATATTATAAATATATAATTCTTAAAACTTTTATTTATTTTATTATTATCCTTGATAAATCAAATAAATATCTATCTTTTTTCCTTTCTTAAAAAAGTAGTCAGAATATTTTTTTTCAGTTTTTTTTTTTCAGTTTTTTTCATTCATTTCAGTTCTGTTTAATCTTTGAAAAAAAGATATAAGTAGAAACAACACTTAAAAAAATGATGTCCATTGATGATGAAATTCTTTTGGGTTATTCCAAAAAGAGCAATAATACATCCAACAGTATCAACATAAATCATGGTAACAAAGATAATCATTTCTTATTTGATGATTTAGTTACACCAACAAATAGTTATAATAATAACAACAGTAATAACACTAGTAATAATTGGAATAGTAATAATAATAATGGACAAAACAATAGTTATCGTGGAAATAATAATAATATGAATACAAGTACCGGAATCAATGGTAGTGGTAATTTTTATGGCGGCGGTGGTGGAAGTAATTATGGTACACCAAATCATAGCTATTCAAATATGCAACAACAATTCGGAACACCTAATAACAGTATGTCAAATATGAATGGTAGTGGTAGTTATTATGGCGGTAGCTATAACAATCCACACCCATTCGGCACACCAAACACCACACCACAACAATTCAGTGCCAATAACACACCACTGAAAAACTCATCCACTCAACAATTCAATTTGGATGACGACGATGAATTCTTCAATGCCATCAGAAGCATCGATCGGGAATCGTCATCCTCAAAGCTTGGCGACTCTACTTCGCAATTGAATGACTCGACTGCATCGTACGCGTCACCATCTTCACCGCTCTCTGGCAGCACCAATGTTTTACCACAGCAACAGATGACACCTCGCCAACTACAAACATCACCACAAAGACAACCATCACCTTCAGAACAATCACCACTTTCACAATACAAAGAGAATCTATACGCCAGTTTCATAGAGACCGACCCAGCCAACCTGAAAGCCATGGGTGAGCTGGTCAAGGAAGATTCCGATACTTTTGTCCATGTCATTTCAGATAAAGATACACTTCAAGGTTTGACCATCAGATACAATTGTTCAATTGAAGAATTGAAACAATTAAACAAATTAGTTTCAAATACAATTCATGAAAGGTAAAGTAATTTGTAAAAAAAGCTCCACACAACAACAAAACTAACATAATTGGTTTAAATCTATAGATCAGTTTTAGTTATACCAAAAAAGAATAATCAAACACCACAACAAAAAGAAGATATTTTCAATAATAAGGATATGGAAGAGACAATGAGAAAGAGAGTGATTGGTAGATTTATGAAGATGACAGGTTGCTCAGACCAAGATCAAGCTGTCTTTTATTTAGAGAGATCTACATTTGATTTTTACAAGGCTGTACATGACTACCAAAAAGAAAGTAATATAGAAGTGGAATTCCCAAAGCCAGTTCCAACATCACCACTTAGAACAGTTCCACTCTCGATTTTGGCACAACAAGCATCACCAACCGTAACCGTTGCAGTTACCGGTACATCTCACTCTTCTTCTTCGCCACACGATATTCTCAATAACAGTGATGCACTGATCAACAGTTTTAAAGATCTCTATAAGAGTCCACCTAGAATAGATAATCACTCACATAGTCATCATCACAGTCATCACAGTCACCACAGCCATCACAACCACGGTCACCACCACCACAGTTATAATAGTCATCATAGTACTACCTCAAGTAACAAAGCTCCTTACTATTAATAAATAAAATCGAATAAGTTATTGTTTACTTTTTTTTTTTACTAATATATAAACAGGTGCCTGTTAAAGAAGGTCAATTACAATTTATTTATTTTTGGAATAGTTCAACTATAAAGTTTTCCTTTGAATATTGTAACTTTTGTAGACATGAAGTACTAAAACAGTTGAATATTTCATTTACATATTGTTCTTTTAGATTATTTGGCTTTACAATGACGAATGGGATCAATTTACTTCTAAAGATATCTTTCAGCACCAATCTAACCATATTATCTCTATCGAGCCAACTTGAACACACTGACACTGCGCTCAGCAATCTAAGACATCTCTTAAACATATACTTTGAGAAATCAATGAGCTCATTACCATCTTCTACAGTTTCATCTTTAACAACAGGTAAAATAAGTGTATCAACACTATGTGCCAATGTCATAAATAGCCTATTATATATATATTGTGAATTGTTAGTTATATATTTATCAATATTAATAAATGGAAATGTAATATATATATAATACATACTTATTAGATATAATTAATAAATCATTTGCATCCTCCAAATAAACTTGTATTTCTTCTATTGTATATTTTAAATTATTGGTTTGCTTCCTAGAGAATGGGTTCCATATGAATGTTGTATATTCCTCTACTTTTGGAATCACTAACTTTATAATGAGTTTAGGTATCAAATTGGCATCGGGATCATCATCATCTAATTTATGCTATAAAATTTAATTAATAATATATTTTGATTGTTTATAATAATGATCGACTTACATTTATCATTCCATAGTCAGATAGGTCAGTGTACCATTTCAATGTATCGAAATTGATGTTGTGCAATGGATTCCAATCTATGAGTTGAAGTCTTACGAATGGCGCGAAAAGTGCTGGTAATATATAAGAGACATGCACTTTCTTGTAGGAACTATTGTCTTTAATCTTCCAATGTTGAAATCTTTCTTTAATGTTACTAATATTACAATAATCTTCATCTACATCATCCAAAACACTCTTTAGTGATTCCTCTATCTTTTCTTTCTCTTCCCTATAGTGTGTTTCATCTTCATCATCAAACAATTCCTCTTCATCCGATAAATCTTCATAACTATAACTATTATTATTATTCTTACTATTATTATTATTATTACTACCATCAATCTCCATTGATTCTAATTCATTATCATTACCACCACTGTTATTATTATTATTATTATTTCTTTGTTGTTTTCTCTTTGATTGTACAAGTAACATTCTCTTTTCTCTTGATGAATTCTCGTAGTATGATCTGTCTCTACCAAATTCATCGACATCATTATTGTTGCTGTTTATTGCAGTGGTAGCATCTAATGGATCGTATTGAGCTTGTTGTTCGATGGTGTTTGCCAGATCTTTGATGTGGTCATTGATCTGCTTTCTCAGTGCATAGGCATGGTCTTTCTCCAAATCGATCAAACGATACTCGTACTCCTCGATCAACGGTATCTTCTCATCGAGACAACCCGTCATATTATTAATAAACGATTGAAACTCGTAGAGATAACCGAGTTGATCGTCATCGACATGCTGTTTCGACTCTATCTCCTTGATAGTCTCCTCGGCATCCAACAACGCATTCTCGACACGCTTCAATTCCGACCGATGATTAGAATGTACTTCATCCAGTGTTTCCAGTGCAACACTAATATCCTTGGTAATCGAATCGATAAAACTATAACCATTGCCATTGACGATATTAACAATCGATTGTTGTTGTTGAACTGGTGAAGATGAACTTCCACCCTGCAGCAATAAATCCTGTTGATGTTTTCTCTATTACATAACAAAACAATATATATATTAATATATATATGAATAGTTGATATTGAATAGTTTATATATATATTAAATACTTACTAATTGTGAATCTATTGTTATATTTTCTTTAATACCACCACCTTTTTTCATTAGATCGAATTGCCAACGTTGTAGTTCTTCGTCATCTTCCTCATCATAGTCATCATCATTGTTATTGATTAGTATATTCTTATTGCTATTATTATTTTTGTTACTACTGCTTGTGCCTGTTTCTATTGTATTTGTATAGTTATTTTCATCATTACCGAATCTTGAGGTTGCAGATTTACCAGGATCACCAAAATGTATTCTATTCTTATCTTTCTTTGATGTATTAATCACATCTTCTTCATCATCATCATCGTCATCCTCTTCATCATCTTTATCTTTCACTCTAGTATCTTTATTCTTATCTTTTCTAGCTGTTGATATAGTTGTTGATAATGGTATGAAATCATCTTGATTACTAATATTATTACTACTACTTGATGATTCTGATGTGGTAGCAGTGTCTTTACCTTCTCTCATTCTCTGTCTTTTCTCTCTTGCTGCTTTGATCTGTTCGAATGTCGGTAACTGCGATGATGATTGGTTGCCATTATACTCATCCTCTAAATCTATTATATTCTTTATTTCTATGTCTTGTTGATTCTCTTGTTGATTTCCAATGTTTGTTGTTCTTCTTATGGATGTATCTCTTCTGAGCAAATCAAGTTTCTCACTCGTGTATTCTCCTATTGGTGAACTGTGTGTTGCATTGACTGCCAAGTCTGAGGATGCTCTACTGAATTGACTTTTCTTTAGTGTCTGATTCTGTAGTGAGTATACTGATTGTTTGTTACCATCACTATTTGATCCACTATCATTACCATTATCATGTGAAGTATCTTCATCATCGCCAAAACTCAGTAATCTACTCTTTTTCTTTGTGGTCGTTGTCTGTTGTTTCTTCTTTGTTATTACTGTTGCACTCTTATTCTTTTCTATATTAGTACTATTACTATTATTATTTACATCATTTATATCGATATTCTTTGTACTACTTGTTATTGGTTCAATATTCATAGCACTACTATTATTATTGTCATTTTCTTTTTGTTGTTGTTGTTGTTGATTCTGTTCATTTTCATCCTGTTGATCATCTTCATCTCTTGTCTTTCTTCTTATTTGTTTTTTATTTCTACTTGACTGAAACAACATAGTAATATAAAATACCTATATAATATTATCTATCTATATAAATATAAATAATATTTTTAAAAAAAAATCTTGTTGCTGGATTGGTTTGTTTCATTAAAAACGACGAATGAAAAATATTGAAATTCCAACTTTTTATATTTTATTAAAATTTCCTAAATCTATTTGAAGCAGTTTCTCTTATTTAAGTTTCATTCATATAAATTAAAGACACTTTAAATTAAATCAAAATTTTTTTGAAATAGATTTGATCAACTTTTGTTGATATTGAATTTATTAATAACAAAATTTACATAGAACAACATTATTTAGAGATCGACATCGGCATGAACAAAGAGTGGAATACCAAGGATATTTCCAACGATAAGAACATGAACATCTGGATTATGACTGGCAACAGAGTTTGATGATTGACTTGAAGTGGCACCACTCAAACTATTGATTTGACTCTTACTGATAGAGTTGTTTTGAACTGATCCGAGTTTTGTTAATGAAGCTAATATATAAATAAATATTAGTTTCTGATAATTTAATAAACATTTAGATTTCAATATACTTACAAATTAAAGTCATTTTTAAGTTTTTAGTTTTTAAGTATTTGTTTGTTATTTTGATGTTTAAAAGATTGTGAAATCCTGGTTTAAATAGTTTCTTCTACTGTTAACAAAAAAATAAACCTTTTAAATTAAAATCTTTGAATATTTTAATAGATCCTTAATCTCTTTAAAAATAACCCCGATACTTTGAATTATATTCTACATCTTCTATTATTTAAAAGTTTCTCCTAATATCTTTCATTTTTTAAATATTCTATTCTCTTTTATAACAAACTATGTTCTAGATTAATCTTTTATTTAAATAATGACGTTTGATGATGATGAAGATGATGAATTAACACACTAACTAACAATAAATTCAATTGGTATGATAGATTAATCATCTTCAACTTTATCATTATCTTCATTTTTAATTTTGAAAGGATTTTTTATAGTTGATTTTATATTGAAACCCCATCACTCGATTTTCCTTTTTTGATCATATAATTCAAACACAAGATATAACCAATCAAAAAAAAAAAATAAAAATTTAAAAAATTTGTATATCAATTCATTTGAAACCCCTTATTTTAGTAATAAATTTAACATATTAAGAAGAGATTTTAAAACTTAGTTTTAAATAAATTCAAACAACTAAGGGGGTAATCTCAAAAAAGAAGATTTATTGTATGTATACTTAAAAAAAGATAAACTGAATAAAAAAATCATATACTTTAGAAATGTATAAATAGTTCAAACTTAATCAACAAAAATCAATACAATCAAATATTTAATTAATACAAAAACAATCAAATACTTAAAATAAAAATGACTTTAATTGGTATGTAGAGTGTACTATGTACAATAAAAAATAATTATTAAAAAGAATTTATCACAATACTAATTTTTTGTTTTCATATTTTTTAATGTTAGCTTCATTAACTAAACTCGGATCAGTTCAAAACAACTCTATCAGTAAGAGTCAAATCAATAGTTTGAGTGGTGCCACTTCAAGTCAATCATCAAACTCTGTTGCCAGTCATAATCCAGATGTTCATGTTCTTATCGTTGGAAGATATCCTTGGTATTCCACTCTTTGTTTCATGCCGATGTCGATCTCTAAACCGTGTATTCTATAATATACTTGTAAATTCTACCTAAATTAAAAATAGGTCAAACAATTTTTATATTAAAATTCATATATTTTCAACAAAGAAACCTTTTTTTTTTTTTTGATATCCATATATTCTAAAATAATTACTTAAAATAGTACTCTTAGTTTGATATTACATTCTATTATTATTTTGTTTTCTATTTCTTTGTTGATTATTTTTTGGTTGTAACCTATAGGTTACATTTTCTACTATCTTTTTTAATTGATTGAGAAGAAGATGAAACAAAAATTGTTGTCCCTTGATAGATAAAGAAAAAATAAAATATAATTTTGGGATGAACAAATGAATGAATGGGTGGATTGATTTATTGTTTATCTTGGTGGGGATGAGGAAGTTTTGGTGAGAGAAGCCTTTACATCGTAGTCGTCGGTTCGTCTTTCCTCTGATGATGCCCATTGAATAGTTTGTGATTCCGAGCTTAAAAGTGGTTCTGTTGTTGGTAAAGTCGATGACCCTGAAGAATCGAGTTTAATCTTCTTTTCGACTGGCTCCGATGTTCCGTTGTTCTCAGTAGTGGAACCTGGATTGATGATGTCTTTCAGACTGTTAGTGAGAGTGATGTTGCTGTTGTTGCCACTACTGCTATTGCTGTTGCTGTTACCACTGTTGCTGCCGCTGTTTGTAGTGTTACCGCCGCTACTACTATTGCTACTGTCTTTGGTTGCGGCTGAAGATGGTTTGCTTGTTGTGGAGGAGTCTACGGCAGCTGGATTGACAACACCTGCACTATTCTCCTGACTGTCATACGATGGTCTATCACGCGAGCGAGAACGAGATCTCGAACGCTTGTAACCGCTTTCGCGCTGTTCCGACGAAGGATAGCGGTCACTCGAGCGAGAGTAATAGTCGTCGCGATCGCGATAGTCGCCACGCGAGCGATCACGCGAATCTCTGTAGTCGTCGCGGTAATCGCGTCTGTCTCTGTCTCTGTTGTAGTCTCCTCTGTAGTCGCCTCTGTAGTCACCGTCACGTCTATCATCATCGCGATAGTCACGTCTACGATAGTTGCCTCTGCCTCTGTCGCGGTAGTCTCTCCTGTATCTAGGTGGACTTGGACTACGACTGGCAGCTCTCTCACCAAACAGTCGTACCGAAAGCTCCCTCGATGGATTATGAAGATGCATAAAGTTACAGAATCCACCTCTATCACACGTACCAAGATCAAACTGTCTACATCTCGATTCATTGAAATCTGTTACCGGTGAAAACTCTGCTACAATTGGACGACCTTTTGTAAATTACAAAAAAAAAAATAGTTTTAGTAGTTTGTCAATTAACAAAGTTTAAATAAAGAGATATATATATAACAACATACCATCATAGAATCTTCCTTTTAATCCTTCGATGGCAGCAGCAGCAGCATCTTCAGTTGAATATTTTACATAGAGATTACCAATGAGATGATCACCAAGATTGGCACATACATGAAGTAGTTCGATCTTGCCATACTTTGAGAGACCCTCATGAATGTCCTCGTAGAAATCATCGAAATGTTTTTGAATTTCCTCTTCAGAAGCAGGTATAGGTGGTTGTCCTGCAGGTCTCTTTAAATAAGGACTTTGATATATATTGGGTAAGATTATAGTTTGACTGACAATCGGTTTATTGTGTAATCTTGAACATCTATCACCATGTCTATAAATATTTAATAATAATAAAACATATTAATAATAATTAATAATAATATTTTTTTATTTTTATTTTTTTTAAACAACTTACCTGCATGCACCAATCTTTAGATAAAAAGGACAATTTTGTCTTTATAATCATAATAATTTATTTATTTATTATCATTGAATAATGTTATAATAATTTAAGTATATATTTAATAAAGTTAGTAGTAAAGTAAAAGTTAAGTTATGAATATAATAAATAAAGAAGTAAAAAAAAAAAAGGTTTTTAGTTTAGTTTTAATTAATTTTTTTTTTAAAGATAAAAAAAAAAAAAAAAAAAAAAAAAAAGAAAAGAAAAAGTTAGAATTTATTCTTTTGATTCTTTTGATTTATACCGGTATTTAAACATATTTTTATATCAGATGATGATATCTACAATCTGTATCACTATACTATAATATAGAGGAGAGAAGAGAGAGAGGAATAATGGAGAGTAGAGTAGAAAGCAGAGAGACAAGATCGCGATTGATTCTTCAAATTTGACAAAAACAAAATACAATCCCTGTTGTTGAAATGTGCGCTAGAGCTAAATGATAGTTTGAAAAGAGAGAGAGGACAGTAGAAAGAATATTGCAATTTTGAATTCCCTGTTGTTGTAATTTTTGTTTTTTTTTGGTTTTTGTTGTTGTTATTGTTTTTTTTAACTATATAAACCAACACTAACTAGATAGAAGTTAACTTAGGAATTAATATAATAATATACAATAGGTAGAAAGAGTCGTGTTGATATAGTACTATGTTTTTTTGTTAAGTTTGTTTTAATGTTTAGATGTGCACACATTTAAGCTAGCTAAAAATGATTGTAATTGTTTAGAAAGATGCTAACCTAACTAAAGCTAAAGCTGTAGCTAAGAGAATATAATAAAAGGGAATAGTAATAATGAAATATAATAGTTATTTCAACTGTTATTATAATGGAACAATCTTTATGCACAACACCATTAGATCTCGAGATCCTAATCAGTGTCGAATAATAATAATATTTGTACAAACTTTGTTTCATTGATATATAGTTTTCAAAAGCTAGTAGTAGATATTGATATTGTGTGTATTAAATAAATTGTATTGTTATTGATAAATAAAACCTACTGATCCTTTTCTGTACCAAACATAGCAGCTCTTCTCTCAGCCATTTTTTTGTTGTTGTTGTTGTTGTTGTTATTATGATATTTGTTATCTCTCTATTGTAAGTATAATTATTATTATTATTGATTGATTTATTGATTTTCTATGATATAATATAAAGAGATAAACCGAGATTAGATTACAATAATTAACAGGTGCGATTTGAAAAAAAATAAAATAATAAATGAATGAATTTTTTTTGTTTTGTTTTGTTTTTTTGAAATTTTGAAATTTTTTTCAAATTAATTAATTTAAAATTTTTTTTTTTTAAAATAGTTTGTTTTATTTTTTATTTTGCTATTGTAGAACGCCTGTTTACTTTTTTCAAAAACAAATAGATTTTTATTTGTTGATGAATCTCTCCAGTTAATTAAATAAACAATTTTCACGAATGAGTACTCAGATTGATTCAATTTTTCTTAATGAACTTTTTTTTTTTTTTCTGAACTTGAATAGGTTTAGAGCTTTAATTACTACCAAAAAAAAAAAAAAAAAAAGTTTTTTTTTTTTTTAATATAACTAATGTGGTATACATGTTTTATTTAAAGTGATTGAAAGGTAGCTTATAGCTACGAAAGAGGTATTTAAAATTGGAGAAGGAGGGTTGTACCGCTCAATTGAACGTTGTAATTTTGATTAATAATCCACCGGTTAACTTTCATGCTTGATTTATCCTTAAAAAGATGTATTTGATCCACGTCATACATTCTCCCATACCCTAAAAGAATTGTTGTATGAACTTTACCATTTCTAGATTCTATATCTAGTCATTCTAACTATTAAATTTCCATCGCCACATTCCACGATTTGATGGCTTTTATCTACGTTGACAAGGCGTATGATTAGCTGTTAAATCATTAAGGAGTGTGTCTATTCTCGATTGTTGTTCGCTGCTATATCCATTAAGTACTGGTATCTGTTCACTCTCACCCTACTAAGAGCGAATACCAATGTGAATAGTATGACATACTGATGGATACCATATCCTCTATCCCGTCTGAGGTGTAAATTTGTTATCATTTGCCAGCGTAGGTTCGAAAGATATCTCAGACCATAATATCGATCTCGCCAGAAGCATCAAACAATTTTACACCAATCTACATGATTCTCAGCACACTATAAGAACCACTTTTTTGTGTAGCGCAGTCACAAAAAAAAAAAAAAAAAAAAAAGTTGGACAAAAAAAACAAATAAAAAGGAGTGTAGTGATGGCGGAATCTGGGGATTGATAGAGACCAGACACGAGCAGGACCCTTTTGGAGAATTTTCTCCATGGATTCCTGCTCAGTCACAGTCAAGATCAAGGTATACGCAGTTTGGAATGACTAATTTCAGATGAATCTATTTCATGTAAATTTGTTATTATTATGATATAATATTTCGAAGTATCAGATTTCCATGCCACTAACAATTCCCGAAATAGAAATATTTGTTTTGAAAGATGAACGTTTGCAAATCTCCATCAGCACTTGATTATGGGATTTTTTTGGAACAAAAAACAAAAAAAAAAAAGATATAAATAAAAAATTGATTATAAAAAATAAAATCTTTAATATTTAAAATAAAATTAATTATAACAAAGATTTACATTTTTTCAACTTTTCAAGTTTTATTTAATATGAATATTGATGGTTATCAATTTAAGTGGATAAACAATGAACCTGTTAAATGGTCAGTTGAAAATCCAAATATAATTACAGTGATAACAGAGAATAACACTGATTTCTGGAAGGATACTTGGTATGGATTCAATAGATTCACTGGTCATGTATTCGGATGTAATGTATCAGAGATTATTAAACAACAGCAACAACAACAACGACAACAACAACAACAACAACAAGAGTGTAAATCAGAATCTTTAGAGGTTGACGATATATCATTCACTTTTCAGTTGAAAGTGAATGCAGAGTTTAGTTATCTCTATGATCAAGCGGGTGTCATTGTGATTGCGGATGAATCACATTGGATCAAAGCCGGCATTGAATATAATGATGATCATCCGTGTATGGGATCGGTCTTGACTCTTGGCAAATCGGATTGGGCAACTGCCATCTACCAAGGCAATGCCAAAGAGTATCACATGCGAATTACGATGATCAACAAATGTCTAAGAGTACAATACTCATCGGATGGTGGTAAGACATGGCCACTACTCAGACTATCGCCATTCGAAGTTGACTCTACCAACATCAGAGTAGGTCTTTACTGTTGCACTCCAGAAAGACAAGGTCTACAAGTTATCTTTTCAAATCTTCAACTATCAATACCTGCTTTTATCCAAGAATTTACATGACCTCTACCTAAAAAAAATGAATCATTAAAATCCTAATAAATTTTTTAAAAGAACTTTATTATTTTTCTTTGTTTGTTTGTTTCTTTCTTTTCCTTTTTTTTTCTTTTCAGAAATTTTATTATAAATGTTTGTGAATGTGATCGATCGAACTGTAATGATAAATAAGTTTATATAATATAGTATAATATTGGTTATTTTAATGATAGTTTCTTTACTTCTTCATATACAATGATGGAAATCATAGAGTAAGGAGCGGATGTAAGTAGTGATGGCACCAAACCTTTCCAGAGTGCTCTTACACCTTCTCGTTTGACAGTGTCCACCAGCACAGAGATGAAATGTGAACGTTTCAAGAACGACGATAGTGTTTTTGGTTGGTTGGCGGTTGCTTGATTGTGATTCTCGAATTGTGCGATCGATCCAGTTTGAAGACGTGTCTTGGCGACATCGAGAGGATTGGAAAGTGTCGTTGAGATGACGGCGGCAGTCAAACCCGCCAACATATGTACAATGGGATCTTCGTTTTCGACGAGATGCGAATCGTCCAGTTGTTCGGCCACCGCCAAGTGGTCAGAGTTTCGCGCGGGCAGTCCGAGTTTTCCACGAATATCGAGCTGGTGCAAGTAGTTTTTAGTGTTCTCGTAGGATCCCCACCAGACGGCGCTATACGGAACATTCCTCACGACGGTCGCGCCAAATCCACGATAAAGTCCACGAATGCCACGCTCCTCGTACGTCTGACGGAATATGCTCCACGCGCTCTTTGTCTCGCCGAGATGTCCTTGGATCTGACACTTTTGAGTGGTCACATCGAATGGCACCCAGATGACGAGATTCGAGAGTTCCGCTATACCTCCGGACAGGTAGCTACTTGCCGCGCCAAACTCGGAGCGATTCAAGTATTGCTTCGACTGTTCGTACACGCCAAAGTACACGATCTTTGACGAGAGATAACCGACCTCACTCGGAAGGAATCCCTTGTAGAATCCACGTAGTCCTTCGTATTTATATATATTCTTCATGCCATTGAAGGTGCCTGTATACACAGGGAATGTCTGTTTGATGATCGATGAGCCCTGCACTTGTAGACGTGTTCGGACAACGTCCAACGGATACATGAAACCGTCGATCGACGCACCAAACAACATATTATAGAAATAGTATTTCTTTGGATCTAAATCGTCCCATGTTATTTTCTGTGCATTTTTATATTTGTTTTGTTGACCACTATTACTATTGCTACTACTGTTACTGTTATCGTTGTTGTTGTTGTTATCTTGTTTACTACTATGTTTATTTACATTTATATCATGTTGGTGATGTTGTTCTTGTTGTTGATCATCTATATGTCTTGATACAGAAGACATTGTATTTGAAAAGACAGACAATCAATCAACTAACTCTACTCACTAATGCTATCTGTTAGCTAAAACTAACAAACTAGTTAATTCTTAAGAGTTCCTCGTTGATATATAGATAGAGATATATGTTTAGTTTTAAAGTTTATTATTAGTTTGTTTAAAAACCGATGAAATCATATGATTGTTTAAGAAAAAAAATAAAAAACACACACACCCACCAAAATAATTCGTAATTAATTAATTTTTCGTTTTATTTATTTCAAATCAAAATCAACAATAATCGTGATGTCATTATTTTTTTTAAAGATATGTAATCATAATGAATTTAGTTTTGAATAGACAGATTTTATATAGAATGATACACTTTACAATAAAAAGAGACTATCATTGATATTATTAATTATCAGAATTGAAAGCATAACGATACCATCCTCATTGATAGGTGATCATTTCTAAAATTAATTGAGTACTTATATCAATATAATTGTGTTGTTTGTTTTTGCAGTTGGATCAATAATTAGTTATCTGCATTTCTACATTTTATAATATTTATCAAAAGAACTTAATTAATCTTAATCTTTTTTAAAAAAACAAACAAAAAAATATATTGCACTCGGCTCGTAATATTGTCAAAAGAAGCAGTCGGACCAGATATACTCATTATCTTTCGTAACCGATTTGAAATAATCGTTCAACTGCCACAATTCAATCTGCAAACAACCGATACTATCAAATTTGATATCTATCGACCTTTTTTTTTTTTTTAAAGATATTAAAACTAATGTTCGAAACTTTGTGTAGATTCAGAAAAACTAAACATGTTGCATGCAGCACAAGAAAAAAACAGGTTTGAATACCAGGTTTGTTGAAAATCAATTTTACAAAAAAGATTTTTTTACTTTTTCCACCTTGACTACAAAACCAGGGTATATGAAAAAAAGATATGAAACTTTGACAAAAATTGGTACCAACTTTAAAGCTAAAAAAATATCATTCAGTTCATTCACAACAAATCCTGTTTATAACAATCAAAAATGTATAAAATAATAGTAGCCTGTTTATTTGTAGTTTTAGCCTCCTCCATCAACGCTCAATCATGCGATAGCACTGTTGGATACACAACCTCCTACGAACTCTCTGCATACAACATCATTCTTTCCAGCCAGGAGAAACAAGGTTCATCTTTCTTTGAAGGTAAAGATTAATTAATAAATTAATAATATTTATTATACTGATAAGATATTAATTATTAATAATGAATTTTATTTTTATTTTTAGTTGGTAATACTACAATTGATTTCCAAGGTCACAGATTCCAAAGTAATTATTTAATTGTTTCTAATGAAATCGGAAAATTCGAAGCTTCGATCTGGGGATTCGGTGCCACCAATGAACTTTTCATCTACTCCAATGGTCAGTGCTCTGTACACTCACTTGATGTTCCAATTCCAAGTGGATTCCCAATGGAACACTTGATTGGTACTACCTTGATTGGTCAATTCCCAGTCAATATCTACGCTACTGCCTTGAACACCACTGAAACAACCGCTCAAACCGTCCTCTACGACGTAAAGACTTGTTCGGTTGTATCTACCACCACACGTAACACTGACAAGACCAACCCAGGTTTTGCAATCTCCAACATGTTCAACTTTGTCAACACCTTCACTGAGTCTGCTTTTGTATTGCCATCGGCATGTACCTCTTCAATGAAGCCAGCTTTGCTCCACAAACAAAAGATTGTTTTGCCACACTTTTTAATTCAACAAATTTAAATAACTAATATAATATAAATAAAATAAAATAAATTAAATAAAATTTATTTTTAATCAAAACCAAACCATGTTTATTGTATTTTATTTATATTAAATTTAAATATATTAAAACAATAGTAAATTTTTAACTTTTACCTTTTTGAACACAAAATGTTATATTTATTTTTATTTCTGAAAAGCATTGAAAAAAAAAGATGAATTCAGAAACATATAAATATCGGAAATTTCTTTCATAATTATTAACTTTCAAAGAGTTACTTAAGTATAAATAAATTAGAATGATAGAAACTCAAGGTAGAGAATTTACAAATTTGAAGGATCTCTTAAAGATGCCACACCTAAGAAAAAACATTTAGGAGTAGGAAAAAAGTACTAATTTTATTTATTTTTTTTGAAAATAGGATGGACAATAAAAATCTGAGATTACATGTTATAAAAATAAAAATATCTAATTTTTTTGTTTTTTTGTAAACAATGTGTGTGGTTATAATTCAAATTAATGATTGACAATCATCAACAAACACAACTCAGTTTTCAAAATCACATCAGCTCGAGATAAAATTATTAAAACTCAAAATATATTTATATAGAATATTCTAAAATGTATAGAAATCTAATAGATCTAATAGATAATTAATTTTTAAAAAGAACCCAACATATAAAATGAGTCATACCTATTCGTATGGCAAAGATAAACATCAACCTGAACAACAAGTAGCAAACCAACCTCATGGTCATCCTCCACCACCACCTTTAGCTGCTGATAATAATAGGGACAGAGAATGGGATAGGGATAGAGATAGAGATAGAGATTATAGACAAGCTGCTGCAGCTGCACCTCCTCCAAATGACTATGCCTATCATAATCATAGTCATAATCATCAGCATCATAATCAACAATCACCACCACCACCACCATATAATCATCATTATAACAACCATCAATATGATCATCAATATCAACGTTGGGGTGATCACTATAATCAACAACATCATAGCTACTATTCACAACATCCACCAACAACTACAACAACAACAACAACAACAACAACTAATACACCACCTGCGGCAACTGCGGCACCTACATCTACAACACCTCCAATTCCAACACTAACATCAACAACAGTACAACAACAACAACAACCACCTCCACAACAAACACCAGGTCCTGATTCTACTACAAATACACCATTGAATACTAAACCATCGCCACCACCATCTTTAACATCTACGACACATTATCCACCAGCAGAATCACAACAACATAGCAATCCTCATGAAAGAGGTTACTCTGAGCACCACGATCATTATAATCAACAACCAAGGGATCCATATTATAGAGATTACCCGACGCAACAATCAACACACTACCAACAACAACAATACAGAGACTATGATCGAGAAGCATATTATCAACAACAATCATACAGAGACTATTACGATAGACAGAGAGAATACGACGATTATTATAATAGACAAAGATATAATGATCCCTATTATAACGACCATAGATATGGTCAACAACAACAACAACAACCACAACAACAACAACCACCACCTGAATCAACATCATCTACACACCCTCAAAATCCACCACTAGAAACTAAACCACCTGAAACAAGACCAACTGAACCACGACAACCTGAGACAAAACCACCCGAATCAAACCCGCCTGAATCTAGACCACCTGAAAATCATTATAATCAACAACAACCTCCTCCTCCTCCTCCTCATCAACATCATCATCATCCTGCAGATAATCGTGCATATGCATATCCACCAACTCAACAACAACAACCACAATATCATGATAATCGTGCTTATGACAGCTATTACAACTATTATTATCAACAACAACATCATCATTATCCACCACATTACGAAACAAATCGAAGATATGATTATTATCAACAGTACCCACCATATCATAACCACCACCACCAATATCCACCACCACCACAACAACAACAACAACAACATGAAAGACCAATCGACTATTATAATCAACCACCAGCAGATCCTTACTATGATAGCAGACAACAACCTTACCATCAAGATAACAGAAGGAGTCAGTACCGACCTGAAACTACACCATTGGAAGATAACAGAAGGAGTTACTATCGACCCGAAACTGCACCTTTTGAAGACAACAGAAGGAGTCACTATCGAACTGAAACTGCACCTTTTGAAGACAACAGAAAGAGTCAATATAGACATGAGATATCTGACAATCGAAAAAGCTATCATAGACCAGAGATTAATGATAGCGGCAGCAGCAGCATTACTACAACAACTGACAATCGTAGAAGTCATCACAGACCAGGGTATGCAAATGGTAGTTCGCATATGAATGGTGACAATCGAAAGAGTTATCATCGACAAGAGCCAACTACTACAACTGAAATAATACCCAATGGTATTAGCGATAACAGAAAGAGTCATCAAAGATCAGATAGTAATAGAAAGAGTTATCATAGACCAGAGCTGAGTAGTACAACAACCTCTACTTTGACCACTCGTGTAAATGGTAGTAGTGGTGGTAGTGACAACAGAAAGAGTCATCATCGACCTGACAATAATAATAGAAAGAGTTATCAAAGACCAGAGTTGAGTAGTAGTGTTGGTGACAATAGAAAATCAGTGAAACGAGAGGATCATATTGGAACTTTGACAAGCAGCAACAGCAACATCAGCATCAACAACAACAACAGAAAGAGTGTTAAACGTGAAGAGGATGACATCACCTTACTGACGCGTGAAATCATGGGTAGCTCTCGAAAGTCTTTATCACGACCGACCAGCAGCATTCCAAGCAATCGACAAAGTGTGAAGCGTGAGCGAGAAGACGGTGAGCTATCGGATGACAGAAAGTCTAGACCCAGAGAAAACGGATATCATATGAGAAGAACCTCTGCCACTCTAAGTACAGAGCCAACAAACGATTCAACAACCAACACCACCGACGACATATCTGATATTTATAGACAACAAATTGGAATTCCTAGTAGACAATATAGGTAACAATAAATAATTGTAATTTCCACAACCTTTTTTTTTTAAACAAACAGAATGTTCATTCTTGTTGCCAAAAAAAAAAAAAAATTGTTGTTTTCTTTTTAATTGTTAACCTTTAATTTATTAATAATTATCTCTAAATCTAATTAAATTATTATTATTTTTAACAATATAAATGACTATTTTTCAATTTTATTATTTATATTTCCCTTTTGGTGAAGATATTAAAAAAGATGATTATATAATTCCAACTATTGAAAATGAAAAGGATATGTTGGTTGATACCATTTTGGGAATGGTTACTGATCATCATCATTTCATAGCGGATAAGGTAAAAGCTTATATAATATTATAAATAATATAGTTTAATATTAATATCTATATATATTTAGCTTAAAGAAGCTGTTAAAAAGAAACATAGTGATTGGATTGATATACTTACGTATTCACATACTGTTGTTGGAGGTAGCGAATGGACTGATAGTGGATTAGATGAAAGCTTTTCTAGACCATTGTGTTTATCGAAAGCTATTACTCCTGATTATCCTTCACTTGTCAATTATAACAATCATTGTTTCCCACTCTTATTGTTTAGAGTTATCTCTGTTCATATTAATGCTCTTCAACAGACACTCTCTGTTATGGAATTCGAATTGGCCAACTCTATAATTACAAATGTTGAGAATCATGTTAATAGAAGTTATGCAACCATTGAAACATTTGAGTTTGATAGTGAACTACTCAAATTAAAATACACTGAAATCGATTTGGACACTCGTCAATTCAAAGTTTTTCAAGTGTATCAATGGAATAATGAGAAATCTCGTGGTTCAAAAACATTATTAAATAATAATCAAAATATAAATGCAAATCTATCAATTGATAAATCACCAATGATTGATTTCGATTCATTGGATTACGCAGAAAGATATAACCTAGCCTCACATAAACCTGAATCTTATTTTATCGATGTAAAGGTAAAGAATGGCATAAAAGTAGTAAAAGTACAATCACCTCTCAATAAACAATCGATAGTGACAGCAATCTCCAAAGAGCTATCATTACCAATCGAATCAATTACCAACATCTACGATACTGTCAATAGTATTGAAATAGAAGAGGATCATATTTTTCAAATTAAAAGTATTTTCTTTAAATTAAATAATAATAAATTTTATCACAAATAAAAATAAAATATTTATAATTATCCAGATATCAATAATTTTTTAAGAAAGTACTACTTTAAACTTTCGATTGAATTTTGCTTTTGCCTTGGTCAAATACCCGAAATTATTGATTTTTTTTTTTTAAATTTGATTTTTTTTTTCTGGACTTTGACCAGTTTTTTTGATTCTAGAAAACCTCTTTTTTTTTTATTGTTGTCTTAATTAAAATTTAATAATAAGAAATTTAGTGTACACTGCTTTAAATATCTTTTATATTTATAAATAGATATATTTATTTATTACCCTTTTTTTGAAAAAGGTGTAGTTTTTGTAATAATACATAACATATATATTTTGTAACAATCATCAGATCACAGTTGGTAATTACCAACAAACAAGAAAAGAAAAAAAAACAACATATAAAATATGACTACAGCTGTTGAATTTAATAATCAAATTATAAAGGTAAATATTATTTTATACTTTAAAGATACATCTCTATTTAGTTAGTAAAAAAGACTCTTTTAGATTTTAATAAAATTGTGTGTATTTGTGTTTATGTTTTTGTGTGTGTGTTGTTTTTTTTTTTGATATTATTTGATTTTGATCAATAAAACATCAAATATTTTACTAATTAAAATTTTACCAAAAATTACATCACAATTTTATAGCAAGATGATAATTGGATAGAGTTATTATATGATCATATATCGAATGCTCAACTTTGTCAGTTGAATAATAAACAGATTCTAGATACAGAGGTAGAGAGACGATCGGTTCAAGATCACTTGATGTTGACTTCGGCATTCCTTTCGAAGCTGGCGTATGTCAACATCGAGAAAGATATCGTTAGTCTCGTTGCTTCACATTCATTCACGATACCTCTGAATGCAATCTCCTTCTACAAACCACCACACACTCGCACGAAAATGTTGGTGGCACTCGACCACCTCAATAATCTGTTTGTGGCGTTCACCGGCAGCGTTGACGTGCACGACGTCCAACTGGACGTGGCATGCGGTCTCTTTGAGAAGCAGTACTACGACCGTGAACACCAGCTGTACGCGACGATTGCGCGCTTCGAATGGATGTTCTCGGCGGTGCAGCAACTCATGTCGATCGCCTACCGTTGTGGAGCGCGTCGCATTGTTTTCACGGGCCACTCGATGGGAGCGAATGCCGCATCGTGGGCAGCCGTCCACGCACTCAACCTCCAACGTCAATTCGCGCCCTCTCCACACCTGTCGACGCTGACGGTGTGTTGCTACTCGTTTGCGGCGGCCAGCTACTTCCACGCCGACACACGTATCATGATCGACGCGCTCGAGATCGAGCGACAGGAAGAGCCAATCTTCACGACCGTTCTCAACGAGTTCGACCTCGTTCCGATCATGTCGCATCACCCATTCGTTATGCTCGACTTTCTCTTTATCATACTGGCGGTGGTCACTCTTGTACATTCACTTCTCTATCACCGCGAACAATCACTCGCAACGCTCACCCTTATTCTTTAGTAAAGTTACCCATATGCTATTTATTCACTAAACTTGTAGATCATGTGTATATTAAATGTTTTTCAATGTAAGTACTAGTAGTAGTAGCAGTAGTTTTGAGATTATTATTATATTAAAATGATAACCTGACTAACATGATTGTTGTTTATGATTTTAGTGGACTATTATCACCAAATGTACATCTTTATGATGCTAAATTAAATAGATATATACCCGTAGAGACATTGGCGGTGGAATCAAGATATAAATCATTTATTCATCACCTCAGTAAATTATATAATTTTAGATCACTCTTTAATCAAGATCATTCTTGTGAGTTGTACTATCAAAGAGTAAAATCACAGATACTAAGTGTTCAACATATTCAACAATTGAATGCTGGTCTAAATATTATTAATAATAATAATAACAATAGTAATAATAGTAATAGTAATAATATAACCAATAGTAATAATAGTAATAGCGGTGATATTAATAATAATACAATCATAAATATAAATAATAATGAAATTGGTCAACAACAATCGAGTATGTTAGTACAACAACAACAACAACAACAACAACAACAACAACAACAACAACAACAACAACAACAACCAGAAATACCAATGACAACACAACATATACAATACTTAACACATCCATCCAACTTTATTCATGACATTATTGAAGATGAGAGAATCACAATATTGAAACAGAGAATCATATACAAAGGAATGGGAATTCTTGCTCTAATTCATTTATTTTGGATCATTATATATATTATAATTGTATCACTTTAAATAAATAAACAAAAAATCTACAGATCAACAAAAAATAGATTATTAAATTATTATGTTTTTTTTTAAAAACTAAAAAAAAAGGTCTTAAAGAATCTGATATGAAGAAAAAGAAAAGCACAGAATTTGCACACATCTGTGTCTCAAAAAAATTTAACATATTTATAAATAGTTTGTTGTTTGTTCCATTTTGTTGGTCAACCCATCCAAAACAAATAAAACTTTTAAAAATTTGCAATCCCAAAATAAATGAACCAAAAATAATTTCACAAATCGATTTTGCAAAGATTTTTGTGTCTACACAAAAATACAAAGTGCCAAGACCCCCCAAATTCTCATATTGTAGACCAAATTTTGTAGTCTTTTAAAAAATTTTATTTAATTTGAATTTAATTTTATGTTTTTGGTTTTTTTGATTGCCAATAACAAAAAGACTGTTTAAGTAACAACTAATTAATTATACATATAAATATTTTTATTTATATTTATGAATAGTTTTTATTTTATTTGGAAAAATCTAAATTTTTAGATATTTATTATTATTTTGTTTAGATATCTATAAAAACAATTTATAGATAGATTTGTTTGTTTTTTATTTTCTTTTGTATATAAATATATATAACTAATTAGAATTCTAGATTTTTATTTATTTTATTATTGTATTATACTCATTATCATTATTATCAATAGTATCAATATTATGACATTTGGTACGAATAATAGTCCTGTTGGAAGTAGTAATAGTACTGCTGCTGGTAGTAGTGTAGGAAGTAACAATGGTGGTGGTGGTGGTGTCGTTGGAAGTGTAGGAAGTAGCAGTGGTGGATCCGGTAGTCTTTCACCATCGTCTTCGATCACCAATTTCAATATACTCTCGATGCACGAGTGGAATTCACCGACGTCCAGTCTGCAGCAGCAGCAGCAGCAAAACCAGCGAGGCAGTGCCAATGGCAGTAGCAGTCTCTTTGGAAGTCTCAATACGACGCCCAACTACGACGTCGAACTGATCGTGCAAACCACAAAGCAAGAGGATGCACGATTCATGGGAAAGAAGAAACGTCGGTGTTCATCGGTATCGAAAGTGTTTCTCGGTGACTTTTTGCAGCTGTCTTCCAATATCACCATTCTAAAGATGATCTCAAAGTTTGGTGACAATCACATTCTCTTCTCGGACGTCTTGATCAAGGTGAACAAACGTAACAAAATGCAAGAGAGAATCATCATCATAACCGATCGTGCACTCTACAATGTGCAACCGGTCGACTATAAGCTAAAACGTAGAATCTCAATGATTAGTTTAACCTCATTATCAATGAGTACATTAGAAGATAACTTTATTGTAATACATGGTAATTATACGATTAGTTTTATAAATATATATATACATGGATAATTTAACAAAAACTAACAATTATTATTATCATTAATATTGATATTATAGTCAATTCAGAATATGATTATGTATTAATTAGTGGAAGAAAGATAGAGATTGCAACAGTTTTGGTAGAGGCATATTATAAACAATCGATATTCAATCAGATGTTTCCACCTCAGATGCTGACTTTGACGACGATGTCTAATACAATTGGATCACCACGTGATATTTCAACGGGTGCCAATGCATTGGGTGGTGCTCCATTGATAACCATGTCACATTCACCAGGTGCATTAATACCATCACCAATATTAGTTTCAAATAACAATAGTAGTAATAATAATAGTAATAATAGTAATACAGGTGTTATTATAGGATCACATCAAAATGAAAATAGTTTAGGTGGTAGAAATAGTAATAATGGAAGTAGAGGTGGTGGTAATAACAACAACATAAATATTCCATCATCTACAAACCAAGGTATTCTAAGTTCATTGTCGACTTCACTAAGTACAACTTCAAATAATTTAATCAATTCAATATCATCTTCATTCCAACAACCAAATATCAATGTTGGTAATAATAACAATGTAAATAATCAAAGTAATAATACAGCTATAAATAACAGTTCAAATAACAATAACAACATTGTAAATAATAATAACAATGTTAATAATAGTAGTATTAATAATAATAATAGTAATAATAGTACACCGTCAACAACATCACCAATATCTCAAGCATTCAATCAATCATCATCGGATCACTTACTACCAGTTAACTTTACAGAGAGAATAGAATACAAAATTGAAGGTGATTCAATGCGTGAGATCATATTTACTAGAGTGCAAGGTGCTGTAAACATTCAGATACAAACACTAAAGAGCAGCAGACAAGCTACCAAAAAGGATCACACTCGTTTATCTGCAAAGTAGTAAGCTAATAGATGTACATTATTAAAAATCATTTAAATAATAATAAAAAAAAAAGTGTAAATATTTTAACATTGTGCGTGCTGTTAGTATTATAATGAGTATTAGTATTCACCTAATTAGTCTATAGTAAACAAATGTCTTTTAATAAAAGAGTATATCAAATTCAACCCACGAACCAAATGGATGAGATCTTAAGTCACACTGCTTTAACCAGCTTACATACCCTGGTGCTTGTTGGATTTTCACTATTTTTTTCGATTGTTTTTTATTTCTTATTATCCATCATTAGTTTTCCCGCAAACTCATCAACCACTCACCAACTAAGAGTGAGACTTTAAATACCGCACATAATATCAATCAAACCATTTAACAACATCAAAAAAGCGTAACAAAAACAGTCTTATCTTAAGTAATTTACAAAATTTTTATTTTCTTTATAAAATTCTACAATCAAAATAAAGTAGTTCTACTTGTTTTGTTTTTTATTTATCTATATATAACAACAGCTTAGACAGATTTATAAATATGATAAATGAGCGTGAGAAAATAAGAAATAAATGTTTTGATGGTAGAAAGTATACTTTACTCATACATGTATAACAAAGAGGATTAAATGATCTAAAAATCTCTCGTAAGATTTACATGCCACGGTATGGCTATAAATTACTTCCTTGTGGACGTGGAAGTCACGCCCATGCTGGGATAGTGACTGTCTACGTTTGCAATGTGGCTATTCTAGTTGACTGCAACAACAAATGATTCAATGTATTTAAAGTTGTGAGGGTGTTACAATAAATAATAGAATCAAGATATATCCTTTTACTCAGCAAGTAATTTGTAACAGAGGGTCGAGTTTGTGGAAAACAATGGATAATAAGAAATAAAAAACAATCGCAAAATTAGTGAAAATCCAACAAGCACCAGGGTATGTAAGCTGGTTAAAGCAGTGTGACTTAAGATCTCATCCATTTGGTTCGTGGGTTCGAATCCCACCTCTGGTACTCTTTTAGTTTTTAGATGACCGCATGCGGTATATTATTAAAAAAAACAAATATTGCAATGATATAGTTTTTAGTGATCTTTGATGTCTCACAGGACAGAGCATGAAGATTGGTCATGATCAATGGTATTTTATTTACACTAGCCAGGCAAAAAGAAATATATCTTTCCATTTAAGTTCTTAACTTCTCAACACTTGAAAGGATAAAAGTGAGTTGGATGTCTGCGCTATTCATCATAGTAATGAAAATAGAATGATGGCAATGTAGTTTGATTATGTGTTTGATTGGACACCATGATCTTGTTAATCTATTGATATCAAAAAATACATCTAGATTATTTGTTTTGTTGTAGTGGTGTGGAAAGAAAACATTGTTGAACATCGTACTAATGGCACAAAAGAATTGTTTGTTGATAAGAAGAAGTGAGTGCATCTCGATAAGGATGGAGTGAACTATGGTAATATGTAGATAGTTTCCAACTATATTGAAAGATCTTCACAAGTATCATGGCTGGTAAAAGATAATCGACATGACCACGATGATATTTAAACGAAGGATTGTCGTCAACTAATATCTTTTGTAATTGACTCTTTTCATTTCTATCTCTGAGAATCACATCAATAAGACTGATTTTACTGCTGACCTATTTACTTTTATCTTTATCAATACAAAACTGATACAATTCAACTTTTTTTAGCTTTGCTAGCTCTTGTTCTTCTATTTATATCTTTATCTTGTCTATACATGTTTTCATTTTCACTAATTTGTGAGAAAATTTAATCTATTTTATTTTTTGTATTTATAATAAAAAATAAATTTGTTAAAAAAAATAAAAATTTTATTAGAAATGATGATGTTTGTTTCTTATGTTGACTAAAAGAAAGATAAAAAAGTATATAATGATAGAATATAATTGATTCATTCTCTATTTTAAATCACAAGTTTACCATTTTACCACCAAACGATCCTAGAAATTTATTTATGCCATGTATCTATCACGACCTGCAACAACGATATATGAATTCTTGTATTTTTACCAATGACATATATACTCTTGTGCCACAGCAATTCGCATGAGCAGACCATCGCAGTTTATCATCGTTGCAGTCGATGTGCCATCAGACTTTAGTGGTTATAGCATAATCCCATCTCAATTGAATTTTTACAGTATCGATTTAAATATACAGTGTTTGTACAGATGACGGTAACATCTATATTATCAACCACCTAAAATACTTATCACACATTGACCCTAAACAATCCTTGAAGGTTATTAATTTTATTTAAAACATCTTACACGGTAGTTTCATCTACCCAAAATTTCACTTACTTACTACTGTAGAACAAAACAAATGGGAACCATTCTTTTAAAATGATAAAATATAATGATTAAAATATAAAAAATAAAAATGTTTTAACAAAAAAATAACGAATTTTATAATAAGATCTCTTTTTTATTATTCAACCTCCCACTTTAAAAAAAACAAAATAATAATTAAATAATGAATAATCAAAAAGATAAAATAGTAAATCTATCACATTTAATATTAAATAAAATAATTAGTTATTTAGATGATAACATTGATCGCATTTGTTTCAGTTTAGTTTGTAAGAGATGGTACAACGACAGAGATAAATATTTAATATTCAACATCGATAGTACCGACCTATTTACACTTAATACCACTGATTTTAAACAATATCATAAGCATTTCAAATTACAGTCATATCATAATATATTTATCAAATCAATTCAATCAAAGACTGATTGTTCGCTTTATATTGGTTATAAAAATTATGATAATTTAGATTATCATTATGGTAAATACCTTGATAAATCTATTCTATTAAACTTATTATACTAATTTTATCATTCTTTTAAAGATGATGTTAGACAGCTCAAAAGTATTCCCAACAATATTACACAAATCAATATTGCTAATTGTTCTATAGATGATCAAGAGTATCTCTATCGATTAATATCAGAATCACAATCAGTAACAACACTAAATGGATGTAGCACATTGAAATATGGATTACCAAAGTCAATCAGATCGCTTACATTTAACAATTTCGATGAACCACTAGTGAAAGGATCACTTCACAATTCATTAGAAGTGTTAGATTTTCAAGATTTCAATCAAGAGATTCTACCAGGTGTACTTCCAGATGGTTTGCGCAAACTTACTCTAAACAGCTATCAATATGAAATCCAAGCAGGGGTACTTCCGTGTGGTTTACGAGAATTTATCCTCACCTGTTATGATTTCGAAATTAAAGCAGGTGTACTCCCAGTTGGTTTACTCGAATTCTCTCTTGAAAGCAGTATAAGCTATCAATACGATATCCAACCAGGAGTACTTCCATTGTCTCTTGAATATCTATCGCTTGATAGTTATGAAGCACCTGAAGACCCTGTAACAGTCCAACCACCACCTAGTCGAGTGGATTTACAATATTCTAGCGAATCATGTTTACCAATTTCATGGTTACAAGCAATATCATCACTTGCCAAGCTTCAAACACTTTCTGTTTATTTTCAATATCAAGTTGGAGGAGAAGATGCCACTATATTCAATATCAACTACCTCCCTCGAACTCTAAAATCATTCAACTTTATAATGTCAGGAACCGTATTGAGAGGAACGTTTCCAACATCATTGAAAAAATACTATATTGGTGTTTGTCAATTTACTGATGAATTATTCCCTCGCACATTGCAATATCACTTGGCTTCATTGGAATATGAAAATAAGATTCTTCTTCCAATTCCATCAAACATATCTATCGATGAATTGATAATGCGTGGAGATTCAAACGAACCAAAGATAACACTACCATCTTGTGTTAAAAAAATCAAATTCTATCTAACAAATACAAGTGGAAAGATCATTGATTTTGATGATCAATCCTGCGCGCTAAGAGAACTGCATCTTCTAAATTTCCAAGGTGGATTACCTCAAGTTAATCTTCCAAACACCATTGAAT
The DNA here is from genome assembly GCF_000004825.1 of Heterostelium album PN500. Taxonomy (NCBI): domain Eukaryota; phylum Evosea; class Eumycetozoa; order Acytosteliales; family Acytosteliaceae; genus Heterostelium; species Heterostelium album. The sequence goes on along the minus strand of NW_008805071.1, from coordinate 50,936 downwards.
TGCTAGATCTTGGTTGGAATGATCTCAATGAAACATTGCATTTGGTACCCTCATCAGTCAAAACTCTTATCTTTAGCAAACAATCTGAAATCAATATCACCATTCCAAATATAATCAAGTCAATCCCAAATATCATTGGAAAATTTGGATTTTTTCACACACAAACCATTAGAAAGTTGGATGAAAACTATTATCTAATGTATGGTGACTATGAAAACAATGTAGATTCAGGAAACATTGTTTCTCAAATATTTCATCACTCTAAACTTGAGGAAATCTTTGGAACAAAAATAGAATAAAAAGAATATAAAAATTCCTTAAATAAGTTTGCTTGTGAGAAACAAAACATTTGACTATCCATTAAGGATGCATCTTATATAACTATATTATCTTTAGACGTTTAAACTTTCTATTATCTATGGAAATTATCAATGAAATTAAATCAAAACGCACTATGTGAAATTAAATTTGTTTATTTTGATATTTTTATTTGATTTTATCTTTATTCCGATAGCTTAGACCAAATATAAAACAAGTTGATTGAGCTATTATGTTTACAAATTTCTATTTGTTTGTCTGTCTGAATCCAGGAATTTTATTGGTGATTGAATTGATAGTCTTTTGAATGGTGATATTGTCATTAGCATCCAAGTTAATGATAGGAGTATTGAGTGTTTATGGTATCAAATTTAATATTAAAGAGAAATATAGTCTCTAGAGAAAAATTTGTATATCAATTCATTAAAATTTTGAAATCCCTTATTTTAGTAATAAATTTAACTTATTAAGAAGAGATTTTAAAACTTAGTTTTAAATAAATTCACTAAGTGGTAATCTCAAAAAAGAAGATTTATTGTATCTTTACTATTACTATCATTGAAAAAAATTAAACAAATAACAATTAAATATAATTAATTATACAATATTACTCAATAAAATTAAGAAATGATTATAGAATCAAAGAGCTGGTTGCTAGTCAAAATGATTTGCTAATCTTGTATATTTTCCATTTTAATGCTAGTTGTAAATAATGTACATATGTTGACATTATCCAAAATCATAATAACAGGTCATAATGACAGGTAACTGTAGATAGTAATGTGATACTTAAGATTGCAAAACTTTTAATGAAGTAACAAGCACTAGTCGGTGCCGGCCGACTGATTTCCGAATACACAACAGTACTCAACTCTCTGGTTATTAAATCATTTTGTTTTGACACACGGAATATACAATTATTTAAGTTATAATAAATAGTATATAATGCAATTACTTTCATTCTCTAGCTCTTTATTTGATATGAAATCATAAATATTTTTATAACTTTCACTGTCTTAGTTCCACCGCTAACTCAGTTATAACCTAGATCATCTGCAAATCCAACAATACTAGCACTAGCAATACCATCAGTAACAGTTTCGAATTTACAATATTTTTACCACAAATATTGGAAATATAACCACAACAACATCTTCCTTCATCTTCTTCTACAATATCATCTTTTCATCATATTCATCTTCATGATAACTACGGTCATTATCAACTTACACAGACATCTTCTTTTTTAATTGCATAGTGCCTACCAAACCTATGATGACACCACTTGACTTTAGATTGACAAGATGTAGTTGTGAAGACAAACCAATATCATCAGATATTGATGTAGAGAAGATTAGAGACCACAAGAAAGATTTGGAATCTATAAAACTCAATATTTGAAACAAAAAAACTGCGACTAAGACCGCAAGTACAACACCTCTCTGATAACTACCACAATGAAGATAACAACGATAACTACAATAGCGACAATAAAAACAATTAAAATAAACCAAAAACTATAAAAACAATGTTATGGATGCAATAATAATAATAATAAGCCAATAGTATTACATTCAACTTCTACATTTGAATATAATGATGTATCCTAATGGCTTAAGTCATGTAGTCAGAGAACTCAATGTTAGGATAACAGGTAGTACTCATCTTCATCTTTCGGATAATGGATTTTTAACAAACAGTTAATCAATCACCAAATTAATCAAATACACATTTTTTTTAATGCAAATATAAATAAATTATTATAAAAATTTTTAAGATCTCTTTAACCTTTAAAATAAAGGGGTTATTAAATTTTTTTTTTTACAATTTAAATTATAAAAGTTTAATTATTAAAACACAACAATAATAATTAACAAATACATATATTTTTTTATTTATTTATATCATATTAGAAAAATGGAAAAACAATTCGATTTAAATAATTGGGATGAGACAGCAACTTCCTATTCAAAGTTTATGAACAGTAAAGGTTTCTTTTCAAAGTTTGGTTCCGATATGATAGCTAAAACTATTGATAATCGTCGTAAATCATCACCTTTGAGAGTACTAGATGTTGCTTGTGGATCGGGTTCATTGACATTTCCACTTGTAGAAACACTCAATGAAATGAATCCTTGTTCTGTTACTGGTGGAGATGGTAGTAGTAGTTCAGTAGTCGCTGTTGATATCTCACAAAAGATGATTGACTTGTTGAATCATGCAATAGAGTCACAAGGTATGAAAAATATAGAGACTTATTGTATGAACGGTGAATCAATGACACAATTGGAATCGAATCAATTCGATTATGTATTCTCTTCATTCGGCTGGATGATGTTCAACGATAGAAAAGCTGGACTTAGCGAGATCTACCGACTTTTGAAGCCAGGCGGCAAGGTATCGCTCATCACCAAAGATAGCAATTGGTTTTTGATAGCGGATTGCAAAGTTTGCTATGAAATGCTTGGTGAACCTCCAGTTTTTCCAGAGAGTCTACTTAGGAGATTGACAATTCCATATCAGAATGAACTAGAAGATCTGTACAAAGAGGTTGGTTTCAAATCGGTTGAGTTCTATCGATCAACTCAGAGTGTAATGACAACAATAGAATCGACAATCAATGTAGTTAGAAATAATCCTGTCTTTCAATTATTGAAGCAACCTTTACCAATTTCCAAAAGAGACCTACTTTTGGAAACATATAGAGAAATGCTCATTAAAAGACATATCAACAACAATATCAATAACAGCAATAACAACAATTTGGAATATGAGTTGACTGGTTCAGTTATAATTTCAGTTGGTCAAAAATAACAAAAATTTTTCAACGATTTAATAGAAATTTTTAAAAAAATGATTAATTTTTTTGAAACAATTAAAAAAGTTTTTTAACAATCTATTGATTATCATAAATTTACATATTTGTATGATATCAGTTGATAATTCTGAAAGAAGCAAGAGAAGAATACATTTTTTTTTTTTTTTTTTTTCAAAAAAAGATTTGTTGACAGATGATACTTAAGATGATGATAAATATCAGAGCTCTAGATATCTTCAATATCTTCCCCTCAGAGTGGGATATTTGCAAAAAAGATTTCACGGAATTGCTAATTGTAAATTAATTGTATTGTAATTTAAACCACCAACAACATAAAACAAATTAATCAATCATCCAATCAATCAGTCAACAAATTGCAGGTATTGATATTAACCTGCTGGTTCGTTTATATTAAAGAATACAGCTATCACGCTGCTCTAATTTTATACACCTTGTCGTAGCAAGTCAAAAAAGATGAAACTTTGAATTTCATTGTTTTCGCTTGCGGTGCCACACAATTGTAAGGATTACTAAATGTACTCTGTGGGATTTGAACCCACGCTTCCGAAGAAATCAGTGCCTTAAACTGACGCCTTAGACCAACTCGGCCAAGAGTACTTTGATAAGTGCAGAAAGAAAAATCTATTTTTTTAAAACTTTGGATTGGCTTAAGATATGAGCCTTTTATTTTTGAAAAAAGAACACGCTTTATTTAAATAAAAGATAATAATAATAATAAAAAATAATCACATATTTTATTGTAAATAAAATGTTAGATAGAACTCAAACTAAAACCAAAGAGATGAAGCCTCATTGAAAGAATTGATAGAATTGTATAACAACGATATCAATAAATTGATGCAAGAGATCAAAAATCTTGAGATCAAAAAATGTACTTTTCTAGATATTTAAAAGGCAATCGATATATCATTGGTTCCAGATCCAATCACACTGAGCGTAGGTGGAATGAAATTTCAGACTTCAAAGTCAACATTGACAAAGAAACCCGATACCTACTTCAGTACAATGCTCTCTGGTGATGTTAACATTCAATCTGTATCTGGAAAGCCAAATAATACATTCTTTATAGATAGGTAAGTAAAATGTAAAAAGAATTTTCTAAACTTACATTCTTATATTTTAAAAGAGATGGAACTCACTTTAGATACATATTGAACTCTTTACCCGATGGTGACACATCCATACCTGATTCCATCAAGACTGAAGTGAGAAAAGAAATGAAATTTTACAAACTTATACCACCTACTTCAAACTCTGTTTGATCAATCAGGATCAATTTAAGATTATCAGTGGATGGTTAGGTGGTGTATTAAGTTATGAATTGATTTACAAGGTAACAAAAACAATAATCAAATTTTAAATAAACTAAATATTGTTTATTAATCTTGTTTTTTTATCATAAATAATATTTACAACACTCATGGTACAAAAGATGGATTCGAATCAGCTACTTTCCATAATAAATGTAATGGTAAAGGTGCAACTCTTACTGTTGTCAAATCGAGTGATGGCAATGTGTTTGGTGTTATAACAGTCAGTCATGGAATAGTAATGGTGCATACTATGGTGATAACAAGTGTTTCATCTATACAATGGTGAATAAAAATAATATTCAACCTACCAAGTACGTACCTGTTAACACCAACATTGTCTTTGGACACAACGGTTGTGGACCAACCTTTAGTGGTAATGACCTCTACATCAGCAACCAATGCAATGTAAACCAACAAAGCTATCAAAACTTTCCGAATGGTTACGCTGACACCACAGGAAAAGCTAAAGCAACATTCGCAACAACCTATAACTTTACTGTCTCTGAAATCGAGGTATTCAATGTACTTTAAATAAATCTAAAAATGTATAATAAAATCACTTTTGATTCGTAAAGCAATCAAAAGAATACACTAAATATAAATCGTAAACTTAATGTTTCTGTAAATACTAATGATATTTTATTTATAATTTCTATAATTTAATTTGTTATCATCATTTGACCAGAGTTTAAACAAAACTTGACTTCAAATAAACTATGTTGATGTGATATGCGAGGGAATTAATTTGATGATCATTTATTTTTGCAAACCGTCCATATAAATGATGTCAACTTATTTTTTCATTTTTTTTCGATTTTTGTTTAAGATTCATTTTTTTTTCTTGAAAGAAGAATGATGAGATCTTTAAACCTGTAAACTGATTTCTATTTTTTAAAAATATCTTTATCGGATTGAAATTCAATATAAATTAAAATTCTTAAATCAAGTTCAGTTTTCGTTTTAACTACTTAAAATATGTTTATCTCTTACCAAAAAATCTTTTTATGTATTTGTATATTTATTTCAGTTTCCTTAATAAAAGTAAGATTATCTCTTTTCTTATACTAAATTTAAAATTTTATTAATTATTATAATTTTTTAAAATTAATAATTAAAGAGTCAAGAAGGGATCCCTTATACTCTTGCCTTTTTTAGTTCCCCTCCTCTAGGATCAAAAGAAACTTTTAAATTCACAAAAATCAATTTAAAAGATGGAAGTCTCAATAAAACTTTGACATCACAGAATAATTATAATATTATTAGTGTTACAGATTATGATGGTGTAAATTGGTATGATTTCCTATTTCAACAAATTTATTTAAATTCCCATCCAACTTTTGGACCTGGTTCATTTTCAGACCTAGGGTAAGTAAATATCATATTTCTATAAATAAAAAGAAAAATAATTAATAATTTTGAACTTTTAATTCAATTAGATATGGATTTGATACTTTTTCAGATTATTATGGAAATGGAATGGGTGTTTTTAATTTTACTAAACAATTTGTACCACAATCCAAAGTAACTCTTGACCTCTATCTCCCAGCATGGAATCACAACAATTACAACCTTGACATTCTTACTTTTGATAATTACGATGCCAGTATTGACCGATTTTATTATAATAGAACTGGATTTGTGGTTGATCCAAAGTATACCAATAGTTTGGTTGGTGCACTCGACCAAAATACAGGACTATACTATGTTAACTACGTCACCGACAACACTCGATCGATTTTGGTTTTCAATTCACTGTCCACCGATCAGCCAGTTAAACAATATAAATTCATAGAGGATGTATCCTCTGGACTGTCAAGCCAAGTCTACCTTTTGTTCACATCGATCGGCAACATTCTCTACATGGTTGATACTGGCAATCAAATGATTTCTCTCATTGCAATCGAATTATCTGATTCAGCGATGACAGCACAATCCAAGGTAGTTTACTCAACTTCCAATGCGTTTGGATCGCCAAGTGACGGTCTACCATTTGCATACACCGAGAATACCGATAGACACGTGATTTTCTTATCGAAACCCACTTCTACCACATCCTATACAATTACGCTATTTGATTTATACAACTTACAACAACAATCATCAATTCAGACTACCTCTGTAAAAACACAATACAACACAGCACTATGGTATTCCTAAGATTAAACACCAACAAAAAAATAAAAAATAAAAATAAAAAATGAATGTATTATTTATTTATTATTTGAATGATTGACAATATTAATAATTGATTGTAAATTTATATTTATAACAAATTTAAATTTATCATTTTTAAATTTAATGATAAAAGTGTAGTAGTTAACTAAACATTGTTATTATTATTTATTTATCTCTATCTCTTTATAAGTTTAACAATGAAGTTTAATAATATAATAATAATTATTTTAGTATGTTTTTTAATAGTTGGTGTGTTTTGTTCAAAAGATCATCATAAAAAAGATAAAAATAAAAATAAAAATGATCATAAACAAAAAAGTATCTCTGATGATCCAAAGATAATAATAAATTCAACCAACCAATGTCAAAAAAAAGAATATTTTAAATTGAAATTAAAACCTTTGCCATATCAAGAGTCACATTACCACGATGCCAAGATAAGCGGTGAAGCATGCTACACAAATATAACAACTGAAGAGACAGTTAGAGAGACCTTTATCTTTGAGAGCGGTGCAAAAACGGATCTGTCATCGCGATGGATCAACCAGGATGTCAATGCTCATAAAGTCGATGTCTACCTCAAAGCTCAGAATTCAAATAATAATAATAACTACACATTGATAGATGTACAAACACGAATTGAATTCATCACTAAAACAAACGTTTATAACGTAACCATTACCTATTCAATAACACCTTTAATCAAATAAAATAAACATATTTTTTTTAAATAAATTATAAATTACAATTAATTATTAACACTGTATAGTTTTTAAATTAATTAATTATCCATTTGTTGTATTGTTAAAGAAAGTACGAAATTTGTCAGTGCGAAATAAAAAAGAATGGTATTTCAAATTCAAAACTATCAAGAATGTCTAGTTCATATGTAGGTGTTTTCCATCCGCCTGGCTTGACATGATGGCAGAGGAAATCGATAGTTTGGGCTGTGTATAAAGAAAGGTTAGATTAACTTGTTGGTTATTTCTTTATGTTAATTTTGGTAGTTTGATATTTTGTTGATTCAATGAAAGTTGATATTATTCGAATATTTAGAAATAGCCAATAAAATATTATTATTATTATTATTATTGTGGTTGATATATAGAACAGAATAGATTCCTTTAGAGAAAGGATACTACCATCAACACCGAGGATGGGATTGCCCGGTATGACTCTGGAAAAGTGATTGTTTCAAATATCCATCAAAGACGAATGGAATTTGAAAGATGATATTTATATTTTCAAATACGATAATATTCAAATAAGGATAATTAAAAACATTAAAAACAAAGTTAATAAATATTGTAAAGATTATTATTATTGTTTATAGTTATTTTTTTATTTTTTTTCTCTCAGAGACTAGGCGAGTTGCATCAGTTTTGTAATTGTAACCTGTCTGCTACCAAGTCTCGCAGGGTAACTGCATTCTTCCCAGAGTTTAACTTTATCAGAGTCTAGGCGTTTGCATCTTTTTTTTTTTTTAAGAAGTAAAAATTGATTTATTAAGTTATATATTGGGATGGTGTAAACCATCAAATTTTTCTTTTTTTTTTTACAGCTTTTACTTTTTCATAATTCTGCAATTGATTGCTATTTTGATTATTATAATAATAATTTTAGTTATTGATATTTTATAGATTATTAAGTTGATGAGAGAATATTGATGATTGAATTGGTTAATTGAAATGAAGGAATGATGAAGAGGAAATAATAGTTGGCTGACATTTGATTGGTGCTGGTTATTAAGTTGGATTGAAGTTACTGAACTGTATTTATAATTAATTTCATTACTGACATGTGCTGTATATATTCATTTATGATAGATTCATTAGATAGTAGGTTGTTGTCGTGGAGAGGAGTACCGCCAAAATAGGATTTACAATAGAATTTCCAGATTTGATGAAAGACGAGTGAAGCGAGAGTAGTGATGTTGTCCTTTCTTCTAACCAACTGATACGCGTCTTCCATATTCCAATCGAAACATTGATCACCTGAAAGCTGTAAGGAGTCGAGAATGGTGTTAAGGTTGAATCTGTGCATAACTGCTCGACAATTAAAGAATGTATGGAAATATGGGTCAGAGCAGTATGTGAAGCACAGTTCACATTCTTTGTTTTTGTTGTAAGCCAATCCAGGAAGCGAACGAGAGAAGAACCGGAAGACAGTGTTTCGTCCACGCTGGTGTTTGATAAGCGATATATAGGTGAAGATACTGTCGTAAGATGTGTAGTCGAATTTGGTTGGTGGTAGAGATAGTTGGAACTGGCCATCAGTTAGTGGTGGAATGCCATGTTTGACGATCAATAAGTGGTCGTAGATTTGCTTTAAAGTGGGTGGTAGACCATCAATCAGAATTGGTTTAGAAGATTTGATCTTGTTGTCCAGATGTTTGAGATGAACTGCCAATTGGTGCCACAGAGTGTAGCATAGATTGAGATATGGCGAGGTGATAGATCTGCATTGGATTTGAGATAGCCAACTGGTATAATAACAAACTTTGGAAGGATCAGAGGATGAAAGTAGGAATCTGTTGAATATCCACACGTGTTGCGCATCATTACGAAGTTGGATGTCCCATAGCGAGATGCCACCAAGTAACCATGGTTGTACAGCTCTGATCTTTTTCATTGTGTTTTTATATTTCTTGGAGTCGATGAACGGATTGGAGTTGGACGACCACAGGTACCAAGACAGTATGTTATCGAGTTTCTTGACTTCCTCATCGGTAAATCTACCGACGTACTTGTTGTAGGTGAGCTTAGAGAGTGTATAGCTTTTGACTATGGCCATCTTGGTACGCAAAGTGACACCAGTTGTTTTCCAACGGACCAGGTGTCCTTTAATAGAGTTGATCAGAGAATCAAGCGAATGGTGCGGGCGCTTGCATCTAAAGACTGTCTCGAAGCTGTATCAGATTTGATAATCAATGATCATTTTTTTTTTATAAACTAAAGTGGTATACAATAATCAATGATCATTGATTTCGCTTGCGGTGCAAAATGGATATTGAGTGTACTCTGTGGGATTTGAACCCACGCTTCCGAAGAAATCAGTGCCTTAAACTGACGCCTTAGACCAACTCGGCCAAGAGTACTATGATGAGTGCCAATCGAAAAATCTCAATTTTTAAAACCTGCAATCGTACCCATCTTAAAAACCTAGTCAATTGGAATGAAATCGAGAATGGATCTCTTTTTTCTAAAGTCAGTGTCAAGATTATAATAACCATTCCCTCATCACCTGATAACAAACTAGGTTCTATAAAACAAAATGAAAAATTCTAATTTTATTCTTATTTTACAAATTTATTAACTGCTAATACAATGAATAATTACAACTCGTACAATATAGTTCAGCTATCACATATACTTTTGGCAAAGATTGTTGATTTCTTAGATGATAATATAGATAAAATATGTTTTACACTTGCTTGTAAACGATGGTTCAACGAGAGAGATAAATATTTAACATTTAATTTCAAACAACTTCACTTGTTCGATTCAGATTCAGATTACATACACTTGAATTCATATCGATCATCAATCATTAGATCAATCAATAAGAGAAAATACTCTCTGATCATTAGTGATCACAAATATAGTAATCATGATTATATTATATCTCCAAGTAACTATTGTAATTCGAATATCAAATTATATTCAATTTATTAAAAAAATATAATTATCAGAAAAACTACAGGATATAGATACGATTGAATCAAACATTTATCTAGTTAAAATCCCTTATTATGTTGAGAATACATCTTTAGAGAGATTTTATGAAATCATTGCTAAATCAAATGTAATGAAACTAAAGGGGTGGAAAACAACAAGTCATAAGCTTCCACAGAGTTTAACATCATTAAGATTCACAAAAGCTTTTGATGAACCATTGGAACCAGGATATCTTCCACCCAATCTAAAGAGCATTCGATTCTATTACTTTGGTCGGCCAATCCAATCAGGTGTATTCCCATTGTCATTGAGAAAGTTGGTTTTCGGAAATAGTTTCAATCAACCTTTGGGACCAGGAATACTTCCAGCGTCTTTGGAAATACTAAAGTTCAAAGGCACACTTTTTACTCAAGGATTCCAACTCGGTTCATTACCTCCCAATCTAAAGACACTAGTCTATTCAGGACATGACATAGAGATTGATGAAGGAGTTCTACCCGATTCAATTTATACTCTTCGTTATGTTCCACCATTATGGATTTCATCAATTAGATCACTTTCAAATCTTAGATCACTTACATTCTATCTACCAGATGACTCTTCAAATCATCAAATCTCTTTAAGCGATCTCCCAACATCCCTAACAGCGCTGTACACCAATTCATCGGTAGAACTAAAATCAACACTACATCCATCAATCAAATATCTTGATATTAGTTATTCAAAATATGATGTTGATGAGATATTCAAATATCGATCAACATATCAATTTGAACTTCTAAGTGTCGATGGAAGTAAACTAGAATCACTCGAGAATTTGAAAATCAAAAGATTGGCTATGCCCTGCAGTTCAAAAAAATATCAAATGAGAGAGATACCTCATGGGATCAAAGAATTGGAATTAGGACAAAGCTATTCAAGTTTTTTGGATTCACTCCCAACCTCAGTCAAGAAACTGACAGTATCCCATATATCTCAAATCGATAGTAATATTGTTGATTCGATAAATGAATTGGTTGTCAAGAATATAAGACAGAATTATACAGCAATTCCATTCCGTTTTAAAGAAGCTTTAGAAACTCTTGCTATTCCAACAATGGTAATTCCGTATCCAAATCCAAAAAACACATTTTTCAATATCTCTGGTAAAACAATATGTTTAAGAAGGATCAATGATAATCAGTTTATTATTTTTGGTCAAACTTCAAAAATATTTGTTGCTGCTTTCGTTGATGGATCACAGCTTGAAAATATTAGAAATATTATTGTATAATAAAGATTACAAAAACTGTAAGGAAATTTCCCAAGTAGCTCAAATTCCCAAATTACCATCATTGTATAATAAATTCACCAAAAACAAATACATATTTAAGACATTTACAATATTCTATTAAAGTATTTCATATATTTATTTTATTAATACAATCGAATATTAAGCTACTCAGTTACCATCAAACTTATAGATTTATAATTATTACTTTATAAAAAATAAAAGAAAAAAAAGTTATAAATTTTATAATGTCAATGAAAAAATATTAGAATCATATTAAATATGTATATCCCTTTTCATCAAAATTTAATTATAAATAATTAATTAGTTTTAAGTTGAAAAAAGAAGAAATATCAGATACTGATTCCAATTTTTAACAGTTTCAAGACTAAAGAAAAACTAAGCAAAAACAAACTTAACAGAGAACATAAATACAAATAGTATATATTTAAAAGATTTCAATTATATTTAAAATAAAATTGTACAATTGTTTTTAAAAACAATTAAATCATTGAAAAAAGGATACATACAATAACATTATTAGAAGAATAATAAACGATTAAGGAATTACTTTCAGTGATAATACAAAAAAAAACTTTTAGACTCTTCTTAATATTCAAAATGTAAAGTTTTTTATCTGATTTTACATAAACAAAGATATTGTTTTTTTAGAAAAGTAATTTAACAGATGAAACGAAAATAAAACAAGGAGAGAATAGTATAAAGAAAGGTTATTCTTTAAAGAATTTCCCTTTTATAGAACAACTAATATTCTATAAGTTGAAAGTGGTAGTTTTAAATTCAATCTTTTCTAGATTTAATTTATGGAACTGGATACAAGACAAACTATCTTAAGCTCTAGATTCCCTGATTTTTTGGAAATTTTAGAGTATGATATAGATCGACTAATAAATAATTTAGTATATTCCACAACTGTACTAGACATCTCACTTTTCATCAATATACTAAAACACATAATATTTTCTACTTAAAATGTATTCTCAACTAAATTTGATATATAAACAAACCAGTCCGGTCCTGAATGTTTTTTTAAAATTCTTGGGTATTCATGAGATAAATATATATATACCATTCTTTCTAACTCAATAGAGCTCTTAATAATATTAATAGTGGTGATATGAAATGACACCTGGTTATTTCCAAAAACTCTATGAATCTTTATTAAACAATTTGAATCAAATAGTCATCATATAGGGATATCTTAATAAATAAAGAAATATTATTGATTTTTAAGAAAATAAATTTAAATCTATAAAAAGTATTTTGTTTGTTATTTTGTTTTTTAAGAAGACATTTAATGTCTCAATTTTTTTATAAATACTAATCATTTTCAAAGATCTATTTTTACCTCTAAAACAAATAAATGAAAATGTGTTTGATACTTCTGTCCTGTTTCTCAGATTTTTGCTGTAGATACAATACAAAAAATATTTAAATTTTACGGTAAAATAAGAAGTAAATTTATAAATATGATTAGATTGAGGTTTAAATTGCTAATTTAATAATAATACTGTATCTAAACAATACTTTTTAAAAACTAAAAATAAGTTAAATATCAATTCATATGGCATGAAGTTTGAATGCTCTGTATATAGCTAATTTCTTTTTTTAAATAAAAATAAGCATTTTATATAACTACAGTAACGGTTGAATATAAAAAATAATCTATTTAAGATATATCAGTTGAATTTTTAATAAAACATAGTGTTTTAAACCTAAATGTAGAAAAGTCATGGATATTTCAGTGAACACTCATAGAAATTCCATAGAAATTCCAGAAGACGTTTATTAACGGTCCATTGATGAATCACCAACCGGAGAAGTTCTAGAATTGTTTACCAGGATGAAGTCATCAACGAATCTCGTCCAACCGATGGTAAACCAAGAGTATAAATACCCGAGAGAACTCCTTGTTTCGATATCTCATTATTAATATCGAATCAAGGTATGTTTAATTAAAAGATAATAAATAAAGTTATATCTCATTATTAATATCGAATCAAGACCTTTTCTACATATCTCTCAATCAACCTTTTGATAAAGAGTACTATCCTAAGAGGTATAATACCTCTGGTATTACTACTTTACAAAACTTTTATTTTTAATTTTTTAATACTCTAGTATATCCTTACTCCGCGCGGGTAAAAGTAAGGCCGTACTATCCTAATCATTATATACACTTATATCATTAATATTATTATAACCATTTAAACCAAATAATATTATCTACACAATTATAATATAACCATATATTTTATTATTTATCAAATTTATTAGATTAAATATTATCTATTATCTATATATGTTAGTACAATTATAAGAATCAATAATTATCTTACCTTACATATATCTATTTAAATCATATATCTTTATCTATCTATCTATCTATATATCTATCTATCTATCATATATCTATAATTAAAAATATGTCAGATACCAATTCAGATATCAATAATATCTCTGTGGCTCAAACACTCAGAGATAAGTCCATATCCAATAACCATAAGTCTGTCCAAACAAATAAGAACAATGGAAAGGCTAAACCTAAGAACCAACAAATGTCTACCCAACCAAAGAAGAATAGAGGAAAGACTGTTAACAGGCATGGTACCAACCCTGGAAGTAATCGCGAACTCTCCAAAGACCATAGTCCTAAGACACCAGCAATGGCAGGTGTAAATTAGCAAGTATCATTGGTAAAAATGCATACTCCTTCATCATCAAGACTGCAGATGAAGAGTAGTAATAGACCCTTGATAGATTAGAGATCGCAGGTCTCTCTTGTCTATACAAGCAGTCGAGCACACGACCTATTACCAATAGATCCACACTATATGTTCGACAGGTTGTAAGATCTGTAGCACTTATTCATGATCGTAAGTGGCCAAAGACAAATAATTCATTGGTAGGAGTGATCCTCTACAATCGCAACCCAGTCACTTTTAACATATAAGGTAGCGCTACTCCAATAGAGATAGTAGATGGCTGCCAAACTAAACAGTTAGAGTAATAAAATTTTCTTGCGTTATTACTCTGGCACGGTTGCACCCACAAAAGATGGTCATGCAGCTAGCAACTACACCCACAGAAAGATGGCAATGTAGTTGACGTATCCACTCCACATGATGCATAATGTGGATGTAGGGATATGAGTTGGATAATATAAAAAGATGTAACCCAACACTAGCAATGGTTTTTACTCTTAGAAGATCCCACTTTGCGGTGATACGACGTCTTCATCTTCCTTGGGGGGATGAAATCATCGAACAAAGCTCGTCTGATTCATTAAAAGAATGTCGAGAATAAAGATCTGTAAGCAAACCAATTGCGGAACTGGAAGGATGGAGCACAAGTCAAGCAAATCTTATCCTGTCCTAGATTCCAAACCGCCAGACAATGGACAATCTTCAAAGATTGAAAACAAGCCAAGACTCTGTAACGGTCACACCAAACCATAATCACCAAGTAGAAGAAGATTCAAGTGAAGGATATACCAAAAGATCAACCATGTTCTAAAGAAACTGCCAAGTATATGCCACAGTCCACTAAATACCACCTGACAAGGATTCACTGTCTTATTTCTACAACCAATCACCTCGCAGTTGATAAAAGTCCAAATTGATGTACACGACATACTCCAAGTTGTAAACATACTTCTGACTCGCCACAACGACACCAGAAGCAATAGATCAGTTGACATCCACTCTAGTGTTCGTCACTAATCAACAATAGGTATAGTACATCAACGTTCCGATATCAACAGCACAGCACACCAAAACCAAACCAAACCAGTCAAGAATATCAAGATCATACCACAAGCTATTACAGGTTACTCCAGGATTAACCAAATATTCGTTGCTAAATCCAAGTGTAGACTGTCTAACATCAGAGGTCAAACATATGTATCCATACTATCTATGATAGCGGACACCGTCTAAAGTCTACACAATTCACTCTAATCGTATTCCTCATATCGATCAGTAGTAATCGCAACCATGGCCATAGCTTGTCATTCTAGTCGATCTTCCAAAGATAATACATCGACTAAACACGTTGCCAAATCAAATTGATTAAATGTATACAAGTATCGAAGCTACTGATAGATCCAAGACCAATTCATCAAACTTCATACAACTGCTAGTAATTCTAATTTGACTGACTCTATTTCATCAAAATGGCACTTCTTAAATGGTGGAATAAGTAACAGTTAGAACAATAGTAGGAATTTAAACAAATATAAGATCTCTTTTTCATTGTCGGATATCAATATCACGATGTGAGATCATCAACTATAAGTCATACCTATATATCAACAAACATAACAATCTATAGTGAAAGATTTCATCCAATCTACAACTGTCAACAGATGTCTCTTTCTAGTAATAATAATAATATTCACGTCGATAAAAAACAAAATAAGTACGATTGATTGATCAACAAAATTCAGCAAAATTTCAAAAAAATTTTCAAAAAATTTTTCAACACACAACAAGAACTTCAACTTCTAAAAATTCAACTTACAAATTCAACTTTAACCTTTATTTATCATCTCTCTTCGTGTATTTCTATCCTGGAAGGGAATGTGTAGAAAAGTCATGGATATTTCAGTGAACACTCATAGAAATTCCATAGAAATTCCAGAAGACGTTTATTAACGGTCCATTGATGAATCACCAACCGGAGAAGTTCTAGAATTGTTTACCAGGATGAAGTCATCAACGAATCTCGTCCAACCGATGGTAAACCAAGAGTATAAATACCCGAGAGAACTCCTTGTTTCGATATCTCATTATTAATATCGAATCAAGGTATGTTTAATTAAAAGATAATAAATAAAGTTATATCTCATTATTAATATCGAATCAAGACCTTTTCTACATATCTCTCAATCAACCTTTTGATAAAGAGTACTATCCTAAGAGGTATAATACCTCTGGTATTACTACTTTACAAAATAAACTTTGTTAAAAATCGGTTTATTCCGCATGCGGGTTTTTTAATTTAAAAATTTTTTCGCTCCTGGTTGGGATCGAACCAACGACCATTCGGTTAACAGCCGAATGCTCTGCCTACTGAGCCACAGAAACAATTTGATGATTTACAAATTTTTAAATTAAAAAATATATTTTAAATTTTTTAAGATTTTTTTTTTCTTTGTTTTATTAATTTCATTAATGAAAGTTTTAGAAAAATGATTTACTTCCTATTGATAATGATTCGCAATATATTTATTTATATAAAACACAATAATTATTAATCATGATTAAAAAAATGTGAGTGAACATTTCATTTTGTTTATATTATATAGATATATTTTAAGATGTCAGCAGTAGTTTCAGTTTTATATTGTAAAAGTAATGTAGTTTCTATCGATTAGTTATATTAGGTATAGATATGTTATTAACGCAATGGATATAATGATGATAATGATATAGTTTGCGGATTTCCAACAGAGTATTGCGAGTTTGGTCCATCGCCAGCTGCTTGTCTAGCAGAGAATGGTCCCTGCGAATCGGCAGCAGCAGCATCAACAACACCAGCAGATTCTACAACAACAACCACTACAACCACAACGGACACTACAGAGACTGCCGATAAGCTACAACAACTAAAGATGGTAGATGATTCCAAAGATGAAGTACATACCAACAACGTTGTTGCTGCTCCGGCCGCTGCTGCCGTTGCACCAGCAAAGAAAAAGAAAGAAGCTAAACCAACCATTACAATTGAACTTACACAAAGAACAAAGAGAAAGCACGTTACAACTATTGCAGGTTTAGAAGGTTTCGGTATGTGTGATTTTAATTTGATTTATAAAGAGAGTGAGTGAGAGAGAATGAGAGTGATAGATAGATAATTATAATCGTTGAATAAGATCTTAATATTTACTTTTTTTTAATTAATTAATTAATCATTATTAGGTATTAAGTTATCAGATGCTGCTAAATTGATGGCAAAGAAATTCAGTTGTGGATGTTCAGTGGTGAAAGTACCATCAGGTGGTGAAGAGATTGATATTCAAGGTGATTTCCAAGAGGAAGCTGTTGATTTCATCGTAGAAAAGTGGAGTAATGTTGATGAATCTGATATTTATTTCATTGAAGATAAGAAGAAAGTTAAAGCAAGATAGATAGAAAAATAAAACAAAGAATTGAAAAAAAGAAAAAAAGATATTATAGTAATAATAATGATAATCATACAAAGACTACTTATTTCAAGTCTATATTTTATGATAGTTTGTTATCTACCGATAAATACATTGTTGTTTTGTTTTATTTTATAATGATAATATAAATTTATAATTGTTAAATAATATATTTGTTTGTTTTGTTTTGTTTTGTTTGTTGTTATCTACTGTGTGTAATAATCTATGAATTAGATGAGCTAATATGATCTTTAGATCTATTCATTAATTATATTATGATGTTTTTGTTTAAAGTTTAGTTTTAGTTTTTTTGTTTTAATAATTATTCTTTTTTAATAATATTTTAAATATTGATTTTGATTATTATTATTATTATTATCGATTGAACAACAATAATGAATTTAAGCATATTCTTTCAAGTACTCGGAGGCAACAATTCTTGCTCTGGAGTTGAGTGTGATCTTCAAGTCACTGACTTCTCTGTCGATGTCTTCCAAGAATTGAATGATAAAATCTACGAGCTTGTGCTTGAACATAGATTCAGTGTGGAAGTTGGTTACCAAAAAGCTAATATCATATCCCTATTGATTAGATATAATAATGATTGATTGATTGATTGATTGATTAGTATAAGAAAGAAAATAGATTGAATGAATGATTGTTTGTTTGACTTGATATGACACATACCTCGACTGGCTTTCTTCTCAAAATGATAAAGTTCTCAGCTCTTTGAACGAGGAAACGAACGAATTTCTTGGCAAGAATGACTTCAACTTCATCGGACTTCTTGATGGAAACACTGATACGTACAGAGTTGATAGATGATTCGATTAAAACTTTTTCTTGTTTATTACGAGCAATGACGATTGGATTCAAAAGAAGTTCTTTGTTGGTCCTATTATAGGTTGATAATAATTGTAAATGAATTAATAATTTGACTTTTTAAATCAATCTATTTGATTGTTATTATTAACATTCAACATACTTGACTTCAACCTCTGGCTTGTTGTGTCTTTCGACAATTTGTGAAGCAAAGTTCTCGAGACAGATTGCAGCAGTCAATGTGGTTCTAATACAATTTAAATATGGTACTTGAGCTGTAGTCTAAATAAACATATAAAAGTAAAAAATATGATGATTAGAAAATGTAAAGTTGTTTTGTTTTTTAAAGAAAAAAAAAAAAGGTCTCTCTTGAAGTTCAAAATCAAGTATTGGTGTTGCTATTATTATTGAACTAATCTTGATGATTACTATTATTATTATTATTATTATTATTATTATGCTTCTTTTATATTATTATTATTGATTTTAGATCTATTTGAATTTCTAAATTTCTCAAAGATAAGATTTGACTGAATAATCAATAGTTCTGTTCAAACTTCACTTTGCTTGATTCTTTTTTGATTGACTTTGACTGATTTATCTTTATTGAGATTACTGTAATAATTATAGACCAATTGATTTGAATTTTAACCTTTTTTTCTTTTTTTTATATAGCTGTATATAATATTACCATTTTAATATAGTTTTTTTTTAGTTTAAACTTTGTTTAAATAATAATAAATATACAGATAGGTGTTTTTAATTTTAAGAATACAGGGTAATAATAAATTATATTATATTATTATTAGGTTTTAGGATGTGTGCTTATTAATTGCTATTGTGTTCAATTATGATGTTGTTGATGGTTGTTGTATGAAGAGTGGGATATTTTTGCCTTTCAAACCTGAAGCCAACTCAAATGATGAAAAAAACAAAAAATAATAAAAATCAAAAAAATTAAGTGAAAAAATATATTTTAGCCATCATTAAAGTGTGGGTTTTTATTCATCAGAAATAACATTTTTTTTTTGAATAATTTTGGCAATCATTTTGATTTTTTTTTTTTTTTTTTTTTACAAAAAAAAAATAAACTACAAATTAGTAAGTTACTTTTATTTTTTTCAAAAAAATAATCTAATTAATGTTTAATAATAATAAATTAATATGAATATAAATTTAGAATATAACTCAATATTTATAAATGTTGTTATAGCATGCACTTTATTACATTTAGTAATATTTTTATTGTTAGAGTTGAAAATTAGAGTCACCACTACAAAGTGTTTCTTTGGCCTATTATTTATGAATGTAATATGGTGTGTGATGAGTGGATCAAGTTTTATAAAGATCTGGATGTTTTCTTGCAATTCTATTACTTTTCTGATATGTGTGACCAATGGATGGTTGTCGATGAGTCATAGTATCAACGATTCGACTTTAATGTTTTTGAATGTTTGCGGAGGATGGGCTGGTTCTTTGCTGGGTCAAAGATTATTCAAGAATCAAACCAAATGGACCATAATAGTTGCAGCTATAATCAATATTATCATTCTAATTATCATTTTTATAACATACAAATATCTTCAATTTTCATATCGAAATCTTTTATTTTATATTAGAAAAAAAGGTTATTCATTTTTATTCCAATAATAAATATTTATAAATAAACATCTTTTCAATTGTAAAAAAAAAACTATAAATCTGTCAATTCAAAAATCGTTGTTGTTTTCTTTTATTTTTATTTTTAGAATGTCAGAAATAAATAATGATTCAAATATTTTAGTAAACCTATCACATTTCTTATTAAAGAAAATAATTGATTATGTAGAGGATAACATTGATATAATTTGTTTTAGTTTAGTATGCAAACGATGGTTCAATGAAAGAGATAAATATCTATCATTCAACACTAATCAGTTCTATGTTACAGCTATTAATAATACTGATATTCAACAGAATCATCTTCATTTCAACTTGCCATCGTATGATAGTATCTATTATAAATCAATTCAATCAAAAAGAGATTGTGAACTAAACATTGATAATGTTTACTATTTTACATCGACTTTATCTGATTTTCTATTTGAATATAGTAATTATTAATAATTTAAGCAATTGTTAAAGATATATGTTATTAACATTTAATCAAACTCTATTATTATTATATAATCAAGAGGAAATAAGAGAAATTAAAACTATACCAAACTATATCACAAAGATTACATTGGGTTCGAACGAATTCCGTTCATTGGACGATTATGAGTATTTCTATAGAGTGCTATCAGAGTGTGACTCTGTCATAGTTCTAAATGGATGTAGTACTTTGAAATTTGGTTTACCAAAATCAATTGAAACGATTGCATTTAATTCGCACTTTAATGAAGAACTCGAGAAAGGAAGTCTACCTGAAAGTTTGACCGATATCGATTTTGGTTTTGGTTTCAATCAGCCAATTGGTCTTGGTGTTCTACCGGATCGATTGAAAAAGCTTTCGTTCGATGGCCACTATAAAAATATGATCTTGCAACCAGGAGTACTCCCGTCATCACTCAGAGTGCTCGATCTCTCAGCGTATAATGAACCACTCCTATCGGGATCACTACCATCGAATCTTAAAAAGTTAATCTATTCAGGCTATAGAATTGCGTTGGAGGAGAATACTTTACCGCAGTCACTGAGAGTGTTGGTCAATGTTCCAGAGATCTGGGTTCAACGAGTACCACTTCCAAATCTTGAGGAGCTGACCATTTCCAATGGTAATTACCGGCCAATTAACTTGGATCTTCTATCATCGAGAAACTTGAAGAAACTAGTCTTTAAGAGTTCTTATATGTTGTCAGGAACGATGCCTACTTCAGTCAAAACTCTGGATCTGTACAGTTGTATGATAGACTTTGGAGAGCTTTTCCCACCAGCCACTCAATACCACTTGGAAAAGTTTTCATATGCTCTAAATACACCGATTCCATCCAATATTAGAATCGATCGACTGGAAATCGATGGAA
Source organism: Heterostelium album PN500 (assembly GCF_000004825.1). Lineage (NCBI taxonomy): Eukaryota > Evosea > Eumycetozoa > Acytosteliales > Acytosteliaceae > Heterostelium > Heterostelium album. The sequence goes on along the minus strand of NW_008805071.1, from coordinate 29,351 downwards.
GTTTACTACAGCCTATAAGTTCTCTACCCGCTGAATTGGAATCATTTTCTTTGCAAGTGTCAACCTTTGGTTCATCTTGTCGCGTCAATTGTCCTCTTCCTCCATCCCTCAAAGAATTGAATGTTTCCTTTGATCTTATGATGCTGTCTCCACATGAAAAGCCAAAATCAATTGAAACACTTCATCTAGGTGCTCAAAACCTCAATAGATACCTATCGAGGGTTCCAACTTCAGTCAAAACACTAACTTTTTCAAACCTAACTAAAATTGATAGCATTCCAAAGAACATTAAAAACGTCACCAATTTCATCTATCAAAGTCAAAGATTTAGTTACGACCGATTTACAATTAGAAAGTTGGATGATAACTACTATTTAATAATAGGTACATATCAAAATAATTTAATCGCCAAAATCGTTAATCAATCAAAATTGGTACAATATTTTAATCCATTAGAGGATAAGCTATCACTCCACAGATTCATTTCAGATGCTGAATTTTGAAGCGTTTAAATAAAGGATATCAATTTTTTTTTAGAGTTAACCTAATGGATCATATATTGATTGTATTATTTAATTGGGAAAAACAATTTGTATTAATATATAAATAAATGTAATAATTTAAAAAAGTTCCTTTATTCATCCAGAATGAATCAGATACTTTGTTATCGATGGCTCTGTTGAATTCCCAGTTGATATGAGTCTGATTGACGACATTCAAAATACCATATCCAAGGTAGGTATGACGATGAGCACTCCATTCTGGCTTGAATGGGTCGAAAAGTGGATCCAATCCTTCCCAATTTCCACCGACACCTACAGCAATATAAACGGTACCCTTTGGCTCTTCGAATGATCCCATAACTTTGTTTTCATAGACTGGATAGGTACGCTCGTAGGCATGTGTATGTCCAGCAATGAAAATGTCAACGTTGTATTTCTGGAAGAGTGGATCGTAAGTGTTGAAAAGTGCACCTGTGTGGTTACCGTAACACCATTGCATGATGATCGAAGTGCAGTAGAATGGACGATGGGCATAGGCAATTAGCCAAGTGTCTGGGTTGGACTCACGGAATTGTTGCAAGTGGTTCTCCAACCAGGTGTATTGTTCCGAACCGTAGGTATAGGAATTCTCTGTTGAGATTGCAACAAAGTGGACACCATTGTAGTCAAAGGCATACCAAGTTTGAGCAGGTGATTCACTTGGCATCAACCAAGAGGCAGAGTAGGCAGATTTATTGTAGAAAACATCATGGTTTCCAATGCATACCATGTAGGATTGCATCGATGACAATGGTGTAATCGATTTCATAAATTCATTCCAAACAGTCATATTTCCAAGCATTCCAGATTGAAGTCCACCTTCAACATGTGAATGTGAGTGAGAGTGTGACTTGGTATTTCCTGATTCCAAATCTTTTTCTGAATAATCTGCATAAGCTATAAATATAAATTTAATTATTATTAATATATAATTATTATTTTTAAAAAAAAATTAATATTTACCAATGTCACCAACATGTAAAGTCCAATCGAATCTGTTGGTATTCTCTAAAAGATTGTGTACAGTGTCCATGTAATCTCCTCCACCCATGTCACCAAAGACGTTGAAAGAGAATGGTTTGAAAGTGGTGGCACCAGCACCAGTGGTAAAGTTATAGACTGGTGACCAGAGGTTTTGTTGAGAGTCACCTACTTGATAGAAATATTGTTGGAGAGCATTCAAATTTGACATGACGGCAGTGTTGACGAATCCACTCCATCCTGGGAATTCACCGTACTCTGTAAAGGTAGATGGAGACAATGACATGTCTACTGAATCTGCAGTGTCTGCTGAAAATTGTTGGCTTGAAAAACGAACGGCACCAACAGTCTGATTTACTGTGTACCAAGTAGCACGCATCTCGCTCTGAGATGTTGTAAATGCCAAATTTACATTATTTGGTAGAACGTTTTGTGATCTTACTACTACTACCAAAATAAAAATAAAAAATATATAAAAATTATTTCTATTCATTTTTTTTTATTTAAAAAAAAAGTATTTATGGAAAAAATGTATAAATAAAATAAATAAATTAACGAAATAATAATTAAATATTTCTATATAGAGAGAGAAATTAAATTTTTCCTTTCAAAAAGTTAACTAACTAGATAATTCATTTAGATAGTTTTCAACAAAAATCATCTTTTGACAAAATGTTTAAAAAAAAATAATAATAATTAATTATTATTATTTAATTTCTAAATCTATAAAAGCGATCATACTTTTCTGAACAAAGATTGATCAAAATATTGTTGGGGAGCCTCCTTTGCAGACTGAAATTTACAAAAAATATTGTTGTTGATTTTGGTCCAGCCCCAAATGTGTAAAAGGGGGCTCGTAGAGAAAAAATCATTTGAAAAACCAAACTTTAGATCTTTTTTTTTAGATTTGAAAAAAAAAAAAAAGAAAAAAAAAAATAGAATACTTTTGCATCTTGTCATCGTTGTTTTTCATTCAAATAATTAATCTATTATGATCGACCGATCAAAAATGTATGAAAATTCATAGAGTAATAAATCTTTTTTTTTAAACAAGTTATTTATTTATATTTATTTATGCACCTCTGGCTCTATTAATTGTTTGCCTATACTTGATAAATGTATACCAAAAACTTGCCAAAGTACTTAATAATAGTCCATAAACTAAAACTAGAGATAAAACAACATCACCAAACATAAATAGACCGATTATAGTTTGTAGAATTGATTTAATTTGACCTGTAATACTGGTTGTCAGTGGTGAGTTGTAAGTTGAACATAAAAATATGAAATAATTTAACAAGAATGCTTGGACTGATGACATTAAGAAACAAAACTATAAAGACAAAATATTAGTTAGTTGGTGTTAGTTATAATAACGAGTGTATACTATGGTAACTTACTTGGAAACCTAAATTAGAGTAGTTTTCATATTGTAAAAGTCCTTGACCTTCGGTGATGACGGTGAGAACAATGGTTGCGGGAATTGATATAATATTACAGTAGAACATAAGACCGAATGTGTTTAGTCCAGTTTCCTTTGATTTCTTTGCGATGTAAATGAGATAACCAGCTGTGACAAAGCAGTTGAATAAGATATAGATCGATCCAATAAAGTCGAATGTGACATCACCCCAACCTGCAATCATGGCACCAACTACCATCAGAACCACAGACTGTATCTCATCGGCTGGTGTTTTCTTTTCCAGTAAAATACGTTCACCAATGATAACGATCAATGTCGACAGACGTCTCAACGCACTGAACAAAGGTACGTTGGTCTTGGCCAACGCTGCCAAACCAGAGACAACCATCAATATAAATAAAAGTGATAATGAACTTAGCTATAAAAAAAATAAAATAAAATGTATATTAAATTAATATTAAGTTATCCTTTACATAAATAGTATTTATATATATATATAGTTAATTTGATAGTTTACCTTTTTAATTAAATCCATATTTAAATCAGGATATGATATCATTTTAAAGTGTTTCATTATTACCAAGAAGAATAAAGAGAATAACATTTGACCAAGAGTCAAGGCATTTGAGTAGTCGAAGCCATAATAACTGAGTACTGCTTTATTAAAGAATGTAATTGATACTGATGTTACACCATATCCAAATGCTACCAAGAAACCTTTATGTTCCTCTACAAACTTTTCAAGTATCATTTTTATAGATTGATTATATATATATATATTAATTGATTATTTTTTATAAAGGTGAAATGTGATGAGTGCTAACAGTAGTGTAGTATTACTATTATTTATATATATTATACTGTTCTTATTTAAATTATATAATTGATTGATTTAATATAAATCGAATAGGTGAAAGAATAGTATTTGATTTTGAAGTGTTGAAAGACTGAATGTAAAAAGATTAATTAATAAATATCCTATAGTAATAACATATTATTAAAGTAATAGATATGATTATTATATTATTATTACTATTATTAAAAATAAAATATATTTATTTGTTGCTTTTTTTAGAACAATTAAAAAATTGTTTTTTTGCAAAATTAAAAAAAAATGAAGTCGTTTCAATATCAACGTCTGCATAGGAAATGTTTTAACTGATAATTAATTATTATTGATTTACTGTTAGTTGATAGTGATTTATTAATTTCTAATCTTTAGGATTCTAATTCTATTTATATAAATATATTAGTTATTAAATGATTAAATTATTCTTATTTATTAATAAATATGAAAAATAAGAAATAGATAGATAGATTTGATTTGATTTGATTTACATTAGGCAAGTTGTTGAAGTGGAGTAGAGTAATTTGAAGTGTGAGTAATGTTTATTTGACGAATCTTCTTTGATGTTAAAAAATAAATAATCAAATGAATTTTTATCATAAACTCACACACACACAATTCTATGACCAATGATGATACCCATACTATATTATGATAAAAATAAAAAAAAATAAAAAAAAACAAAATGTACAAAAATTATACAAGATGTGGGTGTAGTTTTACCTTAACTTGTTTACACACACCAAACATACGATCAATAAATAATCAATAATAATTAAAATAAACTTACAAACTTTGTATTGTTTTTTTTTGAAAATTACAAATATTAATGTATTATTGTTTTTTTGTTTTTGTTTACTTTTCTTCTTTTCAATTGTTTTTTTGATTAGATTTGATTGTTTTTTTTTAATATAGGTGTGGAGATTTGAATTATATTGTTATGTTGATTGTAGTTATGATAATATAGTATGGTATGATTATGGTTATGATTGTTTTTTGTTGTTTTTTCTATTTTTATAAACCAGAAACATAACCAGGATTTCCAACTTTAGTTATACGTTTAGAATAGAAATCTTTGAATGCTTCATCTTTTGGAACGGGTTTCATTAGTTTGTTTGGAGGATCCAATTTGTACAGAGTCTTGAATTGATAGCGTTCACGTAAAAAGTCGGGTAGTGTTTTGTTTGGACCGATCTCTTCTGGCCTCACCAGATAATGTTTAACACGCTCGTTCTCGTCGTTCGTAACGTAGGCCACGGCAAACGAACCTGGCAAACTATCACTGAATCTAATTAAAAACGAACCTTCCTCTGCCGGATACAAACTACTGTTACACTCATTCTTTGAAATGAATCCACATATCAAACCTTCGAACCACAACGATGAAATATGTCTCTTGAAATGAATCGTCTGCAAAATCGGACCAAACTTTGCCCAAAATTCTTTACACTCTGTTTTTGTAAGAGATGCTTTCGATCCTATAATAATAATTTAATAATAAAATAATATTATTCGTTAGTTAATTTGTTATTTTATAAACACTTTGTTTACATATGTTTCTTACCAAAATGATTTTGTTGTATATAATCCCATTCCCATGTATGTAATTTTCTTTTTGGTTCGTTTGGAATTTGTCCTGTCGTTGTGAACACGTGACTGTGTAGGATGTTGGCGAATAGTTCCCATGGGACTTCACTGCGATCTTCAAAGATTTCACCGACCAGTAGTTTACCTGCTGCCTCTGACCACTGAGATTCGTTGGTGATTACTACGATCGGATTGGTTTGAACCGATTCTATAGACTTGCTCGCTTTGTTGCCTTTGTCCTTGACGGTTGCAGTGAATTTGAGATGCGATGGGTTCATACGTGTGGAGATATTGACTTTCAAGTTGGTAAAGGTTGCTTTCAGTTTGTCGAGTGAACATTCGTTGTTCTCGAGTGACGGTGTCGCCGCTGACTTTTCTTTCTTGGTGGCCGATTCGCTCTTGTCGATCTGTGCGGTCACCGTCGAGATCGAGTCGGGCATCATGACACCGGTGACCAGCTCGATATTGTATGGATCGGCAATACCTTTGCCACCACGAAATATGACTTGCGAAGGTGGTTGTTGCAGTAGGATGATGGCGCAACAACTCTCTGGTTTCTTCTTGTTGAGCACATATTGTAGTTCGTTGTAGAGTACATCGACGATACGATAGTGAGATTGCAAACCTTCGATTGTCTTTCGAATCTGATGGAGATCGGGTGGTTGTAATATCGTTTTCGACAGCAGATTCTGTAGTTCCGCTTTCTCCTCGTCGATCTCCTTCTTCATTGTCGTGTAGACACCGTGCAGTTCGTTTGCCAGCACGATGTCGTGTGTTGTGATAACGGTGACCTGTTGTTCTTTCGCCTTGAGGAATCGTTCGTTTCTCTCGTGATAACGGTTGATCAGGTTATTGTAGAACTCTTGTGATATCTTTTCAGTGTTGGTTCCAGCGTATTTATTCAATCCACCGAGGAACGACGATTGCGACAGGTTCTGCGATGACGATTGTCTCATCTTTTCGACGTCGTCCTCGAGTTTTTCGGTTTGTGAACGCAAGAAGCTGAGATGTACATTGAGGTTGGCAACCTTGCTGATCTGCTCTTCATAGGGGTCAGAGTAGTTGGCAGTTGAAGTGGCGGGCATGCCCTGTAGTTGGAGTGTTGCTGTGCGTGCCAGTTTGGTGGGTGGTTCATACTCATTAGGTTCGCCATTGGGTGTTGGATGATGTGCATCTCCCAGATCATTCTGTATCAGATTACTCAGTGGATCGTTTAACGCCGATGCACTTCTTCCAAAACTCGGTTGATAAACGAGTGGAGGTGGATTGTTTAGCTGATGTTGTTGTTGTTGCATACTACTATCGTGATCGATAATAGTTGGAGTTGGAGGTGTAGCTACAATTTCATCGTCATCATTTGTTGTATTCATAGGTGATGATGATGATGTATTATATTGTTGTTGTTGTTGATTTTGTTGTTGATGTTGATGTTGTTGGAATTGATAATTAACATTTGTATAAGGATTAGATTGTCCTAGTGTAGAATTACCACCAGATGTTGTTGTTGTGGTTGTGGTGGTTGTTGTAGAGGCGGTAGATGAATTGACATTGGGATGTATAGATTGGAGTAGTGACCCAAAACTCTGTTGGTGTCCGGCATTCGATAGTGAGTTTTGCATAAAAAAGTTTGATTGATTCGACACGTTGTTTGACCACTCGACATCCTGATTGAAGAAAGTATTCAATACGGTGTCTTGCTTGGTTAGAGTCGATGGAAAGGTATTTCCTGATAAACCCAGATTCGATACCTGTGGTTGATGTAGCCCAGTGCCAAAGAATGAATTCATCATCACATCGGATGAAGTCGACATCCATTCTTTGTCCTGTGTTGTTCCATGTTGTTGAGTATCACCACCATTACCAGCACTACCATTACCACCGTTTAAGTTATTAGCTGACGACTGTTGTTGACTACCATCCATATCTCTATCTCTATCTCTCTAAAAATGTGTGATTGATTTTAAAAATCAAAAAAAATAAAATAAATAAAAAATATCTATTGATTATTTATATATCTTAATTATATCTTTTTTTAATTATTTTATTACTATTATTATTATTATTATTATATTTTATAAAATCGACTGTTATTATTATATTTGTAAATGTATTGAATATCAACTAATAAAAATAATAAATTTGCAAAAATTTTTGAAAAAATTATTCGAAGAAAATTTTATTTATATCATTTTTTATCACAAAAAAAAAGATCTCATAAACAATTGATTGGTCGATGGAAAAAAAAAGACTTGTTTCCTTTACCAAAAATCATAATCATATTTTATTGATCATTTAATATATTATAATTTTTTTATTTTTTGAATAAATATTATCGTATCATCATCTTTTTTAGATTTTTAAATAATCACACATATTATGATCATGATATATATATGGATCTTTTAACAAATATATCTTTTGATTTTTTTAACTTTGTAACTACTTATTGTAAACAGTAAACTGTAAACATGAGCCAATTAAACTATAAAAATATAAATAACAACAAAGATAGATAATTATTATTTAAAAATGAAGCAATCGAATTTTATAAAATGTATTTTGGTTTTAGTATTACTATCGTTTGTAATGATATGCAATTCTATTAAAATAATAGGTGGTGATAATGAAATCGATGAAGATCAGTTGTCAGGTGTCTATGTGGTAGAGTCACTTTATACAGCATACAACTGTACTGGTACTTACTTGACAAATCACTATTATAAGAGTGGTGCATGTATAAACAGAGAGTTATTTCATTGTTCGCTTGACCAAGACTACATCACCATCTTTGAATATCCAACCGGTGTAAATGACTGCTCAGGAAAACCAGAATCTAAACATAATTTCGCTCATGGCTGTAATGGTCAATTTGGAAGAATCATTTATAATTGTACTCAATTTTAATAATAAAAAAGAATAAAAGTTAACTTTTATTAAAAACTATTTAAATATAGTATTGTTTTCAAGAGTATGTATTTAAATTTTAGGTTATTATAAAGAGCGAATTCAAAATTTGGTTGTATATCTATAGGCCGTCTTAGCTCAGCTGGTAGTAGCGTAAGACTGAAGATCTTAAGGTCGTTGGTTCGATCCCGACAGATGGCATCATTTCTTTATTAGAATTAAGGACGCATGCGGAATTTAAAAAAAAAAAAATCCAGATAAGGACCTGTATATTGGTAGCCGCCATACCGAAGATCTAGACCGTCGCCATTCTCATCCAAGCGGTAAGCAACACCGTGAAGTTTCATGCATTTTCTATCGCGAAGCAAACTGCTGTCTTGAATTTACTGTACATTCCCTTGTTGGTAGCTTTACGTTTAGAAGAGAGTGGGACGTGCTTTGAGAGTTTAATTGGAGAGGCAGGTGAGATTTTGGTAAATCTTCAGTTGGTAACTCTCAAAGCACGTCCCACTCTCTTCTAAACGTAAAGCTACCAACAAGGGAATGCGGAGGGGTAGCTGTTTTGGATTTCAAGTCAACTAACCATCCAGATTGGTCACTCTTTGGTTCTCCAATCTCAGTTCCTGCATATATCCAAGGTCAAAGGGCCTATGCTACGTAACAGCATATTCCGGCTGTACTCTCACACCTTCCCCATCAACCACAAGCGCACTGGTCATGTCTGTGAGTTCTGTGGTGACACCTTCACTGAACTCTGCAACCCACATGAGCATTTCTTCTTCAAATGCAGGAATGTAGTTTCACAGCAGTTCCTTTCCTTTATCAAACATATATACCACAAGTACTGTAACTATAGACTTCGCAATTGGAAGCACTCGTGCATCAAGTTCGACGGTCCTATTCGTACTACTGTCCACTTCACCCACCTTACTGCTGCTATCGTACATTCGTTATGGCAGGCGCTGTCCTGTGAAATGTTTGGTGATGGTACCCATTACAAGCTGGAAAATACCGTCAAAAGAGCAGTCACCCATTACACCAAATTAATAGATGCCAATTACCACAAGCTTAACTTCACAATCGCTAATTCTATCTCCCAAGGAATCACTGTCGATTGCTCTGCAATGACACGTAAATTTAAATCTGATTGGAATCTAAATCCTTCCAACTGCGTGGAACCACTTTATACTGTTGTTCATCAACACTTAACTACTGTTAGATCTATTCTATCCTAATACTACTAAACTTATTAATTAATAATAACTATAAACAATAATAATAATAATAATATTTTATTGACTATTTCTCACTGCCTGTGTGAGAATGTATATATAATATAAAACACGAACTAGCAGGTTAATATCAATACCTGCAATTTGTTGACTGATCGTGATTCAACAAATCTTTTTTTGCAAAAAAAACAAAAAAAAAAGAATGTATGTGGTCCAACACAAGCTTTAATCGATCAGTTTTTCAATCTGGTACCAGCATTCTCTCAACTTTTGATTGACTTGAATTCCATTTCGATTTTGAATATAATCTAACACCACATACATTAAAGTGCCTGACAACCGTTAAAGAAAACACGTCAGACACGTTTCTCTAGAGTACCGCTGAGAACTGCAATACCAACAAAGTCGGTACCTTTGAAGAATCAGTGTCAAGAGTACAATAATGATTAGGATAGAAAATAAATAAATGTGAAATAAGAGAAAAGTTGTATACCTTTAAGAATCCTGATTGTTTGTTTAAATAGTTGTTTGTCTTCTATTCTCTTACTTGATAAATTCGATGTTTTAGTTATTTTAATTCTTATACTTAATGAGCTATTAATGTGTTATTTTTTTAATATTCGATTATATTTGAGGTGTGTTGGTTATAATATCATTGGTTGTGTGTTTGTATGACGAATCAAAGTGCTCTCCTATTACTATTAAATTTAATAAAAAAGTATTAAGCTAGAATAGATTAAACTGTAGTTGAATGTATAAATGATATTATTCATCTTTATTTTTAATTTTTTTTCATTTTGAAGATTCAAATAAACTTTAAATTAGTGCTATTTTCTTTTAAAATATAATTTTTAGATTAATAGACTTAAAATGTTTGGTAAAAAAAAAGAATCTAAAAATAAACAAAAATAAGGATTTGAGGTTGTTAGAACATCATTATGGATAGTAGATAGATCAAAAGAGTTATCTAACAAAAAAACAAAAAACGGATATTTTTATTAATAATAAATAGTAATTTTAAAGTTCTATCTTTATTAAGTTTAATTTCCTTTATTTTATAATAGAGATCTATTTCTTTTTGTTGAGAGCTTCAAAAATGAAATCGAAATGATCACCAAAATAGACAGACCAACCAAAGAAAGTTGTTCCATTGGCACTTTGTTGAGAAGAAACACCTTGTGAGTTATTGAATTTAGAAATCATTTCAGTCGATGATTGATTTCCAATGGTAAGATTTCCAAGATTTTCTAAATGTTTTTTTGAAAAATAATTAGAAAAAAATAAAATTATGAATAAAAATATGATATTTTGTTTTAATACATACTGTATAACATTTTCGAAATAAAATTATTATTCTTTAACTTATAAATATTTAGTTTGATATAATAGTTCAAAATTTCTTCTTATTTATAATAAAAAAAATTTGGATTTAATGACTATGATTGAATTTTAAATAACCAATATTTTTAAAATTTTATTTGAATAGTATCTATCTAGATCTCAAATTTAAAACTATTATTGTTATTCCAATGAAATAAAAACTAAAATTAATAAATCAAAAAAAAAAGAATAAGTTTTAAAATTGAAACTTGTTTTTGAAGTAAATTGTTTTAAAAGGCAGTTTATAAAACATTAGAGTACTTTCGAATAGATAAATGTCAAGAATAGTTTTTTAAAAAATTAATTGTTTTTTATTTCCTAAAAGATTTAGATTCTTTAACTTTGCAATATTTGGGTTTAATGTTCAAAAATGATTCATACTATTGATACCAAAAGAATAAAACTTTTAATAAAAACAAAGATATATATTTATTTTAAATGTTTATATTATTCGAAAAATCCAAACTAATGAGATGAATTGTGATTGATAAGAGATAAATTATAAATAAACTATTGGTTACAAATTTGAATTCTAAAAAATGATCTTTTTAGTATAAATAGTTAACAATTTTGGTCAAATTTAAACCAAACAAATATTTTCAACAATATAATTTTCTAAAGAATTCGAAAATGTTATACCGTAAGTAAAAAATAAATATTTAATATTTAAAATAATTATAACTTAAAAAATAACAAACTTTTAGAAAATATAGGAAATCTTACCATTGGAAATCAATCATCAACAGATTTGATTTCTAAATTCAATAACTCACAAGGTGTTTCTTCTCAACAAAGTGCCAATGGAACAACTTTCTTTGGTTGGTCTGTCTATTTTGGTGATCATTTCGATTTCATTTTTGAAGCTCTCAACAAAAAGAAATAATTAAAAATTATTTATATTTATAATATTAATTTAAATAAATAATAATATTTATAACATTTTTTTAATACTTTTAATATTAATAGACTTTTTAGTTATATTTTATCTTAGTTTATTAGGTGAGTTGTCCATTTCAAAAAGGTTTTAAAGGAGAGACTAAAATGTATCAATTGAAGAAAATATTAATAAAAATATAATTTTTAATAGTGTTACTTTTTTGATTTAAATACATTCTTCTATTGATTGTCTATTTATACTATTTCCTTTTTTTCATTTACTGACTTATTAATTTCAAATAGATAGATTTAAAGTATTTTAAGAATATTTATAATCAATAGAGTAAGTATCACTCTATTACACAATTTCTTTATTATTCATCAATCAGATATTAAGTTAAATAAAAATACTTAAAGAAAAAGTAACTTTGATATATTCTTTTAAATTTACAACTACATTCTATATGATAGTTAGTTTTTATTTGGTTTACTTTTGAGAACCATCATAGAAACGTACTATCAAGAGAAGTGTTGATTGCTTTTGAATCTTATTTACTTTAATTTATTTAAGTTTAATTAAAAACTTGTTAATAAGTTGTGATTGATTGATGAATGCTCCAATGAATCGATTGTTTGATTGACCAAAGATTAGGTAGTTTGAATCGTCAAGTTTTCTTAAGAAGATTCGATCTTCTGACTGTTTGAAACAGATGTTTGAAAGTTCTCTCGGGATTATTACATCGGTTGTTGGAATTGTTAGAGGATTCACCAGTTCTGGTAGACTGCAAAAGGTTTGTCCGATGTCATCTTTAATAATTAACTCTTGAAGTGCATTTGGAATAAAGTCAATATGGTCATATTGATTATTGCAATCGACTTTAAAAAATTCGACAGACTCTGGTACCTGAATGTCTTGAAGTAATATCATGGCGCTACAATAGCGGAAGCTTAGATATCTAACACCGTTTGGTATATCTCTTAATAGACCTTCACCACCGTATTCATCTCTAAATGCAATGTGTAGGTGATCGATCTTTATATTCTCTAGCGAACCCAGTGTGAATCCATCGACTTTCAGAGTTTCGAAATGATATTGTGATCGATCATTAGTGAATATCTCATCGACATCATAGCGCGCATTGCTAATATCGAGATACTTGATTGTTGGGGGCATCACTGATTTCAAATGAATATCATCATAGATAATAAGCTTCGTTACAGAGGTAGGCAGTACGTTTAAATCTAAAAATGATTCGGGATGACTTGGTGAAGCGTGGACCGCCAACGTTTTTAGATTCCGATAGATTTGGAACAGTGGTGAATTGATCCATGTAAATGGTACACCTATGAATGTGTGGACGGTGGTTGGCAGTATACCATTGATGAGTTCCGAGCAGTGTCCGGAGTAGTGGAATACTTCTAACGCCGGAGGTAACGATCCAACCTTGAGATCGTTCTTGTTGAACCACGAGTTACTATTCATCTTCAGAACCTTCAAAGACAAAGGCAATACTCCTGGTTCTATTGGTCGACTGAACATCTGGTCAAGTGTTAGTTTCTCCAGTCGCTCTGGGAGAACACCACGCTTGATTGGTTGATCAAACCTGAAACCAAATCTAAGTTTCTTGAGGTTTGGCGGAAGAAAACCTGGTTCCAGTGGTTCATTAAAGTATGAATCGAATGCTAGCGATACTAAATTTGCTGGCAGTTGATATCTAAGTGTTTGGCATGCCACTAGTTTGACAACATTGGAATTAGCCATCAATTGATAGATTTTCTCTGTAATCGACTGACCAACCTCCAAATGTACTGAAAAGTCTGTAAAAAATTCAACTTGATTTACATTTGAAGCTATTTTATCAATGTGTTTTTGTTTATCTAGATTATATTAATAAGTAATATTAGTACATGTACAATAATGATTAGTTTTTATTTTAATATCTTTTTTTTTACTTACCGTGTAATAATGTACAATTTGTTATTTGATTGATTGAATTGATTAGAATAGATTTATATGAATTCAAATAGATTTCATTTGTAATATCTTCTTTGATAGCTTTGATGTATCTCGTACTAAAAGATAGATATTTATGTCTTTCATTATATAATCTTTTACAAACTAGACTTAGACAAACTCTATCTATGTTATCAATCAATCCATTAGTAATCTTTGACAATAACAAATGTGATAGATTTACAAATAAATTCGAATCATTATCTTGATTATGATAGCGACTATCCATAATTTTAAAAACTATATGTTATTTTGTTAGATATGGTGGTATATTTTCGATTACTGATGTTCAATCATTTTAAATAAGATCTGTTACAAAGTTAAACTAGTTTAAATAGTACTACTATAAAATGTCACATAAGGAAAAAGTTTTTGGATTTTAAAAATCAAAAAAAAATAAAATAAAACAAACAGTTGTTAGACCGGTGAAGTTATTATTAGTATATAATTCTTTAGATTAAATTAATCATGCAAATTTTTGTTAAGACTCTTACAGGGAAGACTATCACCTTAGAGGTGGAAGGTTCGGATACCATTGAAAATGTAAAGACTAAAATTCAAGACAAGGAGGGAATCCCACCCGATCAACAACGTTTAATTTTCGCTGGTAAACAACTAGAAGATGGTAGAACACTTTCGGATTACAACATTCAAAAGGAATCAACACTTCACTTGGTACTCAGACTACGTGGTGGTATGGAAATCTTTATCAAGAGCTTGACTGGAAAGATCATTACTTTGAAAGTCGAGGATTCAGATAGCATTGAGAATGTTAAGAGCAAGATTCAAGAAAAGGAAGGTATTCCACCCGATCAACAACGTCTCATTTTCGTCGGTAGGATTCTAGATGATGGAAGAACTCTCTCTGATTACAACATTCAAAAGGAGTCAACTCTCATTTGGTTCGTAAGTAAGGCTCGTCATAGTTATAATCATGATTGAATAAGAATAATCGATTAGATTTTTTTGAAAAAAATATTCGATTATAATCAAACAAATAAAAAAATTTTAAAAATTAATCGATGATTTGACTTTACAACCAAAACATAATACTGACTATTTTTGACAATTTTGATATCAATATACTCGTATAGTTGTTATCTATAATTATATCTTTGTTTTATTTCGTGATGTGATCATTTCAAAAAGTGATTCTTCTATTACTATAATAATATGTTTAAAAAACAAAAAAATTCAATTTTTATTTTAATAAATTAAATTAAAAAATATTTTTAAAGATAGAATAAAATAGAAATTATTATTATTTTTTGATAAATTTGATATCAATAGACTCGTCTAGTTATTATCTATCATTATATCTTTATTTTATTACATGAGGTGTTGATTTCACTAAAAAAGCTTGGTTGTAAAAATAAATTGAAAATAGATTCCTTCACCAACAATTTTTTTTGGAATAACTTCATTTTATCCTCTTAGATATTGATTGCTATGAATTGATCAAAGCACCAATAAAATTTGAATATATTTATTTTTTCTTTGATTTATTATCATCAGTTTTCTTTTTTCTTGCAGCTTCTGCTTCTTTAATCTGATTTTTAGTTCAGCAATACACGTTTAAATAAATTAGTTTAATTGATAATCTTGATATAATCTCGTCATTACTTAAATAATACATACAGAATCTTTAACTTTTGAATGTGATTGAGATTTTGAATCTTTATTTTGTTTGGCATAGGCATCGAACCAATCACTTCTTGCCTTTGCTTTAGCTCTGTCTCCACAACCATGTATTTCATATAAACTAATAATAATAGGGTTTTAGATAAAAGTTAAAATCAGTATGTAATAGTATGCTAATCAATCATTTAGATAATACATACAAGTGATGATTACAGAATTTTCTTGAGCAAAACTCACATACTCTTCCCAATAACTGTACATTATTCTTACAATTTTTAATTCCACATTTTGTTATATCACTATAATAATAAATGCTGTTAGATTAATTATTTAAACATTAAAATTAATATATATATATATATAACTTACATTGGTTCAATTTGAATATTATTAAATGATTCCAATAGTTCTTCTCCTAAATCTTTCTTTGGTACCGTTGGTTGTTTCTTCTTGGGTGCTGCTGGTTTCTTTGATTCTACTGGTTTTGATTTGTTATTCTTTTTCTTTTTCTTTTTAGATTTACTTGTAGTTGATGATGATGAAGTTGTTGTTGTAGTTGATGTTGTATCTTCATCATCTTCTTCTTCATCGTCATTATTATCTTCAACATCTTCTTCATCATCAACATCTTCTTGTTCTTTGTTAACTTTATGATCAACTTTTATCTTCTTTGTTATGGTTATTACTCTTTGATTGGCTTCACCTGTACTTTCATGTTGTAAATCCAACTTCTCTGCCAATTCATGTATTAAAAGTCTCTGAAAGTTTGTAGTTGTCGATGGGAATGTATAGACGGAGTTTGATGACTTTAAGAAACTGTCAATCACCGATTGTATTTGTTGGAGATCCTGTTGTCTTTCTTGTTCACTTCGATTGACATGATCTACTTTTGTCTTTGCATGTTCTTTCTCTTTCTTTTTTGCACGCTTCTCTTTCTTTAGCTCTGCCTGTGATTGTCTTGCTTTCGATTGATAACCAACATTGTTGTTGCTTTCATCGTTGTTAACTTTATCATCGTCATCATCTTTAGACTTTGACCATGATTCTTCATCGGATGATACTTGCTGCTCTTCTAGATACTCCAACGCCGACCGCAACTCACCGTTCAACTTGAAATACTCAACCATTCTCGCTAGGAACGGGTTGGAAGAGAGTGTGTCAGTGTCCGATACCAATGTAACCTGACGCTTCGCTCTGGTGATAGCTACATTCATACGACGTTCCTCGGCAAGAAAACCAACGTTGTGAGGAGCGGCATTCGATCGCACCGTCGATATGATAACGACTTCCTTCTCACGACCTTGAAATCCATCGACCGTGCCAATCTCGATATCCGAGAATCTGTTGGACAGCACCATTTTCAGCTGTTTGACCTGTCCGTTGTATGGTGTGATCACACCGATCGACGATTGTTCTACTCCATAACGCAACAGTTTCTCAATGTATTTAACAACGATATCCGCTTCACCAACATTGAATTTACTCTGTGATTCATCGTCTGCCGACTCCTCCATATCCAGTCCACTGGTATCGATCAACATCAACGGACAGGTGGTAGTTGTCGCCACTCGATTCTTGGTTGATCTCTCCAATAGCAGATGATTAGCAACGGAATTATCAGCCAACATTCTTCCGTGATAAAACTCATCGGATGACCATCTCATGATCTCTTGATTCATTCTGTACTGTACACTCAATAACCTAGAGATATTCTCCTGATAGAGTTGAATCAGTCGTTCAAACATAGTTGTCTCTAGACCATCGGACTTGGCCTGCTCCGAGTGAATCGTAGGTGGAAGTTGTTGATGATCACCGGCCAACAACAGTTTCTTTCCTCTGGAAATGGGGATCCAACAACTTGCTTCCAGCGCTTGTGCAGCCTCATCGATGATCACCCAATCGAATGGCTCGCACCGCGACAACACATAATCGGCGGCACCCGTATTCGTCGAGAGTATAACATTGGAATTCCTAATGACCTGATCGACCAATGAGAACTCTCTATTCTTTAGATCCTTACGAAGATCCCTTATCGTATTGTAAACCGATCGTCTAGCACCTTTCTCAACTTGTCCATCCTTCAACTGTTTCATCAACGTTGCAATCTCTATCTTTATCTCCTTGAGAATCTGCGCATCCTGTCCATTCTTTGTTTTGTGATCGAGAGTATGCTTTGTCAGACCCGATAGAATTCTTGCTGGATGACCAATACGTGTTGGATTAACAATATCCTTAAACTCTAGTAATCTCTCCAAAATATTATCCACCGAAAGATTAGACGGACCACAAGCCAACACTCTTCCACCACCTTTACAAACTTGAACAATAAATTCAACGACTGTCGTTGTTTTTCCTGTACCTGGAGGACCATGTATTAATGCAATTTCTAAAGTGGATAATTACTATTAGTTAAATGATAATAAAAAACAACTATCTATCTATATTATATTATATTATAAATTTACCATTTGATGATAAAGCAAATTCGATTGCTTCAATTTGTGGTTGATTCAGCTTTTTGGAGACAGCTGATATTTTTACTTTTTTTATGGTGTGTGTTGGTTCTTGGTTGGAGAATAGGATATCGGTGATTGGAGAGTTGGTAGTTTTCAGTCGTTCGATGGCATCTCTCATCTTACGATAGGTAATGTCGTTGGCAAGCTTGTCGATTGCAAACACACCTTGTAGTTGCTCGATGGTACTCTCTGCGAGGTCATCGTAGGCAACGGTGATACGCGAACGATCGACACGATATACGATACCGGTGACAAGTGATTGTCCGGGTTGAGTTTTCAGTGCTCTCAAACCAACGACATCACCCGGTGTGAATTTATGTGGTGGTAGATCTTGATTCGGTGCAGCATTCACTGGAACCAAACGAACTAGACAACGACCACCCAAACCAGTGGAGAACGATTCTATCACTAACTTTCTAATGCAAATACCTTTCAATTCTAGTTGTCGATTGGATAGAGTCGATTGTAAACTAACTGACTCTTCAATCTCTGATTCCTTCTCTATCTCCAACAACTTTAAAGTATGATCAATCCATTCATTTTTATCTCTAATCTTTATATTTTGTGTTGTTGTAGTAGTAGTACTTTGTTTTTTATCTTTTGTTTTATTCATATCTTCATTTAAATTATCTTTGTGGTGTGATCATACAAAAATTCCAAACAATTAAAAATCAAAAATCAAAAAAATAAAAACATTGCGATCAAAAAAGTATATCATTGTTTATTCTTGTTTTTTTAACAAAATTATTATTATTATTATTATTATTATTATTATTATTATTATTATTCCTCAATTATTGTAACAATAAAAATTAAAAAAAATTAAAAATAAATTTAAAAAAAAAATTTTTAATTTAAATAAATATCTTTTCAATTCGAAATGATTCTTCTTTTTGATGTTCTCTAATGATTAAAAAAGATATTATATTATATAATTATAATGAATTTTACAAAACTATAAATATATCGATGGAATATTCATATCTTAATTTATCAATCTGCTTAAAAGAGTAAACAAAATTGAGTGGTACATAGTTTCTTTATTTTTAAAGATCTAGTATGCACTTCCGAGGGGTTATAGCTAAATATATATTTAAAGTTAAGTATTTGTGGTCTTGCTTTACTTCTTTATTTTTTATTTTTATTTTTATTATTTTTTTGTCTGCAATTGTTTTTTTTTTTTTATAACCTAGCGATATCCATGATGATCATTTTGTCGCGAACACAATTCAATTGAAAAAAATGCTTAAAACCAAAAAAAAAATGTAAAAAAACAAATTTCAAACTTTGCGCAATGGTAACCGCTATGAATGATTTGACTTTCTGGTCGCTTGGATCAGCAAGACAAAACAAAACACACTAACCCATTCCGAAAAATAGTTGTCTCTTTAAATTTTTTAAAATAATCAATTTTAATATCTCGAATCTTTAAAATTTTCATAAAGTCGTAGGAGTATTTATAGTTGTTGTATACTGTACAGTTATTTTTAAAATCAGAACAAGAACATCATTACATTGTAGTTGATAAAAATAGTTATATATTTAAAAAACTATTTACTCAAGACTTATTTATTTATTTATTTCAACTTATATTATTATAATTATTATTTTTTTCTATTTAAACATATATACCATTATCTTTACTATCGAGTATGAGTATTATTACAAATAAAAACCCTCTATCATCTTCAATCAATGAGAAAATTGTACTGAAAGGTGATGGATTGGCAGGTTTTGATTCGAATTTCCCAAGAGAATTGAAAGGACTAGTTCAACCATTGGATTTTAAATATTTTATGTACAAGTTTAATCATCAAATATTGGTGTTTAAAGGAAATTTCATTAGACATGTAATGACCAATCTTATTACCGTTATTATTTCAATTGTAATGTTGGTATTGACAATGAAGCATATAATGACTAGTTGGACAAATCTGATTATTACTGGTGCATTGGGTAGTCTTGGTGTTTTTGGTTCTATATTTGCGGTCATTAGTGAAAATAAAAGAGTAATCTATTTGAAATTAAAATGAATATTTAACTATAAATATATTAACAAACCACACATATCAATTTAGATTATGGCACATATTGAAGAAACAACTTTGGAACTATCAGATCGTTATAGTGATGCCGGTCTCTCTTTTAATAGTATTCAAAAACCACAATCAGAACCAACCACATTTTCAAAGATGATTTGTACTGCTTCGAATTATAATTTAGAAATACATTTAAGAGGATCTGGTAAATCATATAATGATGACATTTCTATTAATATGGGTACCCCACTTATTAATTAATTATTATCCTATTGTATATTATTCATTATCTATTGGATGTATCTTCATCACACAACTTTATAAACGTTCGAGTAACATCCATGATTCTTAAGTTTTTTACAAATAAAGTTTTTCAAAAAAAAAAAAACAAAAAAATTTAAATATACTTTATCCTTATTCGTTAGTAATCTATCTTGTCTATATAAATTATAATATTAATTGTAGCTAGCTAGGATTGATAACAAATGCATCTACTTTTTTCGAACTGGTAAAAAATTAAATTAAAAAAAAAAAATAAAAAAAAAGTTATATATACTGCTATTTTTAACTTTTTTATCAAGTTTTTTTCAAAATTTTTTTTTATTTTTATTTTTAAGCCAACCACCATCATGATCAATGGTCTTGAGTTATCAAGATAAAAAAAACATACTATTCCGAAAACCACCATTTTATTTTTAAGCAAACGCACCATTATGATTTTATCAATGGTCTAAATCACTTTGAATTAAAAGACTTGATCAGAAATCACAGTTTTTTTTTAATTTAAAAAATTCTATATTAAAAGTCTTTTAAAAAGTTTGATTCATATTTATTAATTTAAACAAATATTAAAATAGTTATAAAAATACAACTATTTATTATACCATATTTATTATTTATTTATTTCAAAATCTTTATTATATAAAATCTTTTTTTTTAAATAATTTAACATTTTAATAGAATGAGCATTATTACAAATAAAAATCCTTTGTCCTCATCAAATGAGAAAATTGTATTGGAAGGTAATGGATTATCTGGTTTCGATTCAAATTTCCCAAAAGATTTGAAAGGATTGGTTCAGCCATTGGATTTTAAATATTTGATGTACAAATTTAATCACCAGATATTGATTTTCAAAATCAATTTCATTAGACATATAATTACCAACATTATTACCACAATTGTTTCAGCGGTAACAATAATATTGACTTTGAAACATATCATGGCAGGATCAACAAATATGATAATAACAGTGGTGCTTGGTGGAGTTGGTCTTTTTGGTTCAATCCTTGCAGTGACCAGTGAAAATAAAAGAGTAATAAATCTTTATAAAATTTAACATGTAAAATTCTGTTGTTATTAACCAATATTGTTAACATTCTATAGATTATGAGAAATATTGAAGAAACAACTTTGGAGCTTTCAGATCGTTACAGGGACTCTGGACTCTCTTTTAATAGTATTCTAAAACCACAATCAGAGTCAACGACTTTATCAAAATTGGTTTGTACTGCTGCCAATTATAATTTAGAAATACATTTAAGAGGAGGATCCTCAAGTAAATCATATAATGATGATGTTTCTATTAATATGGGAACTCCTCTTATTAATTAAATTAATAAATAATTCTTTTTTTTGTTAAATATTCAAGTAGAATCTCTTGAAAGAAATACAATAATAAATTTATTAAATTTTTTAATATTTAAGAAATCAAAGGATCCGAGTTGTACTTCTTACTTTATATTTATGTTAGTGTTACAAATTACCTGAGTAAAAGGAGATATCTTTATTTCTATTATTTATTGTAAGAGTTAGAGAATGGATATTTTATTTTCAAATTTTTAATAAATCGAAATTTTGAATAGGACAACAAATTTTCATCATAGGCTCCATAGCATAGTTGGTTATTGTACTTCCCTAGTAAAGGAAGAGATAGGAAGGGGTCACGAGTTCGAATCTCGTTGGAGCCTTTATAAAATACCTAATCCGCATGCGGTTTAACCCTTTTTGTTGTAAAAAAGGTTCATCTGAGTGATGCTTGTGGAGCAGATCATATTTAGTTAACTTCCCTTTGGCATAGCGGCAAAAACCATTGGTTACATTTGTTCTAGCAGGTTAATATCAATACCGGCAATTTGTTGACTGATCATGAGTCAACATTTCTTTTTTTTGTAAAACAAAAACAAATAAAATAAAAAAAAATGTAAGAGAACAGTACAACAATCAACAGTAAGACAGTTATATAAATCAGATAGAACAGGAAGAAGAAAGAGAACTAAAAAGAATCTCTAATTTATAAATTAGAAACTAATATAACTTTGAGATAGTTTCATGGTTGTTTTTATTTTTTTGTGAAGAAAAACTAAATACATGTACTTTATAATCTCATACTTGTTTGGTTGAGAGAAATTTCAGTATTTTTGTAATTATACAAATCGATATATCCGATAAAAGATAGGGAATGAAGAGATAAATAACTGAATCATAAGTAATTCAAAGAAACTAGCTATAGTTAATATAAATATAAGATTATCAATTCAGACAAAGATATTTAAATGTTTATAAAAACAAACCATTTAAAGTACTAGAAAAAGGAACATAGTTATTGTTTATAAAATTATAGTTTATTTTTGGTAAATGAAATTAGGTAAAATATCTGAGAAAATTGCAGCGCAGAATCTGTTGCATGACTGACCGAAAATGAGATAATGTTGTTTATCAATCTTTCGAACTTTGAGATCCTCTCCTCGGTAATTGATAAAGCACAAGTTGGTCGCTGACTTTGGTGTGTCGAAATTATGTTGAATCTTATTTGTATGAAAAGTCATTGATTTCACAGAGTTTGGAACTCTTTTACTTGAGAATCCATTATAAAAAGCTTTTATCACGACATGTTCTACAGAGTTGGGAATTTTGAAATCAAGTTCATTGATTGTTGGACAACTATTAAATATGATCTTCTTAACTGATGATGGAATACCTTTTCGATTTTTTTTAACCAAGTGTTCATCATCGATTCCAAATTCTAAAGTTTCCACACCAAATGGAATCTCTCTGATAATAGATCCTTTTTTACCAAATCTCAGTTGCAACTCGTTGATCTTCAGATTTTCAAGTGATTCTTGTTTGTATCCATCGACAGAGAGTATTTCGAAATTATATTGTGATCGATCTTTGAATATCTCATCAACATCGTATTTGGAATTGTGTATACTGAGATATCTGATTGAAGGTGATAGAGATGACGTGAGATGCAATGAAGATTCAATATCTAAACTAGTTAGAGAAGCTGGTAGATCTGACAAATCTAATGTGCCGACTGAATCATATCTATAAAAGAGTGTCAGTGCTGTGAGATTGTCAAGTGATTCATCCGCTGATATCTTACTATAACTACCACAATGAATAAGAACTCTAAGATTTGGAGGAAGAGATCCAACTTGAAGGGTTTGAGTGTAAGATCTTCCCAATTCCAAATATGTTAAAGATGATGGTAATACATGAGGTTCAAATGGTTTATTAAAGTATGAATAACTACCAAACATCAGTTTCTCCAATGTATTTGGAAGAACACCTGCTGAGATTGGTTGGTTAAAGATTGAATTCCATTCGAATATCAGTTCCTTTAGATTCGGTGGAAGTTGACCTGCCAACAATGCTTTGTTGAATTTTTCATTAAATGTTATCGATGTCAAATTCACAGGTAATACATATGATAGACTTGAAATTCCTATTAAAGTAGACACATTTGAATTCGATATCATTCCATAGATTTCCTTTAAATACTTATTATCAATTGGTTTGGCTATTTCAACTTTAGTGATATTTGGTGTAATTCCATAGATATTTTCTACAGGATATTTATCTATGTTCAATAAAGGATAAAAAAGAGTTAGATTAAGTTGTTTTGTTGTATAAATAATATTATCATTAATAATAATAACAAATATTTACATGGATTTACTGAATAGTCTGTTTCGTAAATAGCTTTGCCATATATCAGAGTACAATTACTCTTTTGACCGAGTGATCTGAGTAATGATGTTCGATATGATTTCATTGTAAATAAACTCTTAATATAATATACTGGTGCCTCTTTGTTTGATTTACTTTTAGATCGACCACCAAGATTATCAATTTCTTTGCTAATATTGACATTTAAATGATCGGTATTAAAATATAGATATTTATCTCTTTCACTGAATAATCTTTTACAAACTAAACTGACACATATTTTATCTATGTTTTCTTCAAGATAACTAACTATCTTTAATAACAATAAATGTGATAGATTAACAATCATTCTACTAATTAAATAAATTAGTTTTGTTTCATTAGATTATCATTCGTTTTTTTTTTAGATAAAAAAAAAAAACTTGTCGTCTAACTTTGAAGTTCGTTCTTCGTTTTGATGATCATCAGGTATTTAAAATAGATACATTAAAAAAAGTTTTCAAATATTATTAAAATCTAATTTAATGTTTATTTATTTACTTTTAATATTAAATAATTGAATTACATGAATAACTTTTGTTGTTATCTATTATTTTTTTTTTATTTTCAAAAATTCTCTATCATTAAATATTTGTGTTTTCTTTCAAAAAAATAAAATAGATTAACAAAATTAAAGATTTTTCTATCAAATTTGGTATCAATAGACTTATATATTACCTACCTTTAAATCTTTGCTTTATTCTGATATCAGTGATAAAAATATTTAAAATTTAATTTCAATTATTTTGTCTTTTTTTAAAAAGTATAATAAATATAATGAACAAAGATATATTTATAAAACTATTTAATAACTATGTTGTAAATCAAATAGTATTTAGATATGTAAGAATTATTAATCTGCGTGGCAGTTCAGATAATAGACATAAAAGCTATCGATGGTCGGATGTTCTAAAGTTACCACACATGATGGCTTCACATGGATATCTGACTCAACTCGAATCATATTTCAATGAGAATGCGGTATCCAACAACTGTGAATATAAATCATTTAAAAATGCAATCATCTCATCGCATATCGATATTGTAAGATACATGTTGGATCAACTGCATATCGATATCAGAAAGACCAAAGATAGAATATCGACATATCATGTCACCAAACTTTTGAATTGTGCATCAAAGTATGGTAGATTGAAAATTATTAGATATCTATGTGACCATTCACAACAGTTTAAATGGGATTACTACGAAGCAATGACCAGAGCACCACTCTCGGGTGACTTTGAAGTATTGAAATACATGGTGGAAAAAGTAAACCAATTGCAATCAAAGTTGATCGACTATTCACGTTATAAAAAAACAGTATTTGATAATGCTGCTTTTGTTGGTCGTATCAATATGATTGAATGGCTGGAGGTGAACCGAGCACAAGACAAACCTGTTAGTAAGATTCTTTTTTCAGCAATCAAAGGAAACCAAGTAGAAACAGTTCAATATCTTTTGAAAGATAATAACATTGAACTAACGATTCCACGAGAGATAACTGAAGATGCAATCAAACGTAATCACTTGGAGGTTCTTAGAGTTTTACCATCGAGTTTTGTTAGCTATGGAGAATCAGCTTGCCAATTGGCAATTGACACTGGTAATTTGGAGCTGGTTAAATTGATTCATAACAACAATACTACTGCTACAAGGTCATTCGAAACCGCATCACTCAAAGGTAGCATTGATATTGTGAAATGGTTATTTGAAAGCCAGGTTGGCGAGTGCACACCATCTGCATTCGAATGTGCTTGTTCCTCTGGCAACATGGAATTGGTTAATTATCTCATTGATAAAGTTCAGATTAGAAATGCTCATTTGGCTGTACAGAATGCCATTGTCAACGGTAATTTAGAATTGGTGAAACTACTGAATGTACTTCTCCATGACAATTTTAAAGATTCGATGGATCTTGCAGCAGAGAATGGACAGTTGGAAATTTTAAGTTGGTTAAATGAGAATAGAAAAGATTTAAATTGTACTACTTTAGCAATGGATCGAGCAGTAATCAACAATCACTTCAATGTCGTGCGTTGGCTCTATCTCAATAGAACTGAGGGATGTACCAGGAGAGCGATTGATTATGCTGCGGAAAATGGTTGTCTAGATATTATTCAATTGCTCAACGAGAATTACTCAATGGGATTTTCAGATTACGCTGTTGAGAAAGCTGCAGAAAATGGACATTTAGATGTTGTTCAATGGTTGAGTGACAATTCCACTAATGAGATACCAACGAGAGCATTAATCAATTCAGTTCGAAATGGACATACCGAAGTAGTGAAATATTTATATCCAATAACTGGGCAAACTTTCATTCATTTGATAGATATTGCAGCTTCTCGTAATTTTTTAGAAATTGTACAATATTTGGACGAAAACAATGAGACTTGTTCAACCGATGCCATGGATAACGCTGCAGGAAATGGTCATTTGGATGTTCTCCAATGGTTTCATGAAAATAGGAGTGAAGGATGCACTGGTTATGCTCTCTACAAAGCATTCATCAATCAAGACAATCTAACGGTTGTCGAATGGCTATACAAAAATCGAAGTGAATGTAAAAATCTTTTAGGACATCACCATACATTGATTACTCCGATCATCTCAAACAATCAATTCGATAAACTACAATGGATATTGGATCGAGTGAACATTCCTTTGAACAGTCTTCAATTATATAGGAAAATGTCTAAATATCCAGAAACAACTGAGATTATAGATCATCATCTATTAAAACAAAAACAAACTAAAAATCCATAAAAAATATTAAAATAACAACTATAGTTTAAAGATTAAATTGTTTTATTAGTTTAAGTCTTGTAAAGATAATTCAATTTTTTGTATTGACCTAAAAAGTATGCAAAATTATCTGTAGTTAAGTGTTCAGTTCTATTTTTATCTAGGAATTTGATGATTTGAACTTTTTCATTTTCAATTGCATTGCCATTGATCGTGATGATCATCCTTCTGATCGATTATAATCTAAAAACTTGAATATCTATAGATTATTACATAGATTCTCCCTCACTGCACTACGGTATCTTTTATGAAATTAAACAAAGATTAAAATCAATTTAAATTGAAATTCACAAATCTTTTTAAATTTGATTTTATATTGTTATTAATTTATAATTTATGATCATTTAAAGTTGAATAAATTATTATATTTAACTTGTTTTTATTTATCTTATTAATTTTTAATTTATGATCATTTAATGTTGAATAAATTTCAAAAATTTAACTCATATAAATTAATATATTTATTTTGATTTAAACTATGATTAATTTAGGATTAATCAAGCAACAAATTGTAATTCTAATTTTACCACTTATCTAAATATATCATTAACACATCACTAGTGGTAGTTGTAAAATGTTGAAACATGCTAGATGTTAAAAACATTTTAATTTCTTTGTTATAATTTTTTTAATGATTGAATACATAAATAAATAATAATTGTATATAAGAATTTATCCCATTTTTTAGTAATATAATGTCACACTGTAGATTTGCGGGGTGTGATTTCCCAGGTCGAAACATAAAAGATTTTGAAGATATCAACAAACATTATGTTAGTCATTACAAACAATGCATAGTTTGTGTTTCCCCTCTTATAAATATTAAATCTTTAACAAGTCATTGTACAACAAAGAATCACAACATAATAAAAGAAACTCGTAAGTGAATCGTAATAGATACACCACAATATCACCAAATTTATTTTTTGTTTTTTTTTTTTTTTAAGATTTTTTTTTTATTTTACCAACTAATCAAATCATCATAAAAACAGTTAACATAGATAAATTCAAAGAAAGAATTGACAAGATATTAGAAAAAGAAATTGGACTATCATATTATCAAGCATCAAAAGAAAAGATAGAAAGACAGAGTAAATCAACTAAAGCAATACCAGTGGTTTCACAACCTAATGAAATAGTTTTTCCTAACGATGAAGATGAAGAATGGTGTTTCGAAGATAACTCTGAGGTCGAAGGAGATATATCTAATAATAGTAAGATCATTTATATAAATACATATTTAACACTACGTCTAGTGAATATTATTCTAATATAAGTTTATATCTATCAATACTCCTAAATATAATAAATAAATACTCAACTCAAATATTAAATTTGAATATTTAATATTTATTATAAATATATATCAAATATATTTTAATATAAATATTAAATAAATATAAACTTTATTAAATTTATAGATCTATAAATTAAATAATTTTCTAAACCTCGATCGGTTATATCAATAAAATTATTATTAAATGTTAATATAACAACACTATGTGAATGAATTGAAGTACGATATAATTGAATTGAATTATTTAATTTTATAATAACACTAATTAACACATTTTTCACTTTGACATACAAAAATACATATGTATATATTCATATTTGTATGATTTTTTTGAAAAATACAAATAAAACAAATTATTTTTTTTTCATATACATATAGTTCATTGACTGTTTATACCATTATAAAAGGATCAAGATATTGAATGAATGTTTAGGAGTTGAATTGATTCGTGGTGCGTTGTACTTGTACGGAATTTAATTGGTTAACTTAATCTATTTGAAAAACATACCAGTGTGTAGAAATTTCAAACTACATATGTCATACTATATGTCATACAGTCATTGACTAATTACATATATAATAAAATAGTTATATCACAGTCTGTGAGACTATATAGTAGTCGGTGTATAGTATTTAAATTGCTAATACACCAAAAAATACATAAAGTCAAGTGATTAAAATCAAAAAACGTTTTATAAACTATATATGATATATGACATACATATTCACATGTGAAATGTAGTATAAATTTTTTAATTTCAATAGTATTACTGATATTATTTGATTTATTATTTAACTCTTGTAACTATTTGAATAATATGTATTTCAAACACTAACTTTGATCATAAATTTGGTATATGTGCGATGGGGAGGTAAATTCAAGATTTTGAAAAATATTTATCAAATATTTAACAATATTTATGAATTTTTTTTAAATTTATTTTTTGATTTCACATTTATTACAATTATAAATTTTTGATTGATTCAGTGTTAGAGTTTTAGAATTTATTAATAATAATTAATTTTATAATAGTTATAAAATGAGTGAAAAATATCACCCTTATAGTTCATCTGATAAAGAAATAAAAAAAAGATCCAATAAATATAATAGTTCTATTTATGAACACTTTTTTAAATTTATAGATTCGAATGATAAGAATTTAATTAAAATGAAGTGTAAATACTGTCAAGTATTTTCTTTTAAATACGATAAGGTAGACAAAAAATCAGTGTCTAGTGGTTTAGGATGGGCACATCTTGAGAGTAAGATT